>NC_138076.1:214548949-215148949 GCF_964212035.1 Myotis nattereri | reverse complement strand
TGGACGCGGAGTCTGCACACGCCCCGCCCCAGCCCGCAGCTTGTCCCCCCCCCCCCCCCCCCCCCCCCCCCCCCGTGTCCTAAGGGTGTCGTTTGAGGAGCAGCCTTTAAGGGCAGTTCATCGATTCCTTCTCCCAGGCATCGCACCGCTGGGGCCGCATCTCGGACGTTTTGGCCCAGCCCCAGACCATGAGGTTTTCAGGAATGGCTTCTTCTAGACGTTCTGTAGTGTCGGGTGTTACGTTTCGACCTGTGTCTTATTTTGGCTAATTTTTGTACAGGGTGTGAGTTCCAGAGACACGTTAATGTGTTTCCAGAACGGACACTCGGTGGTTCTGGCACCAGAATGGACACTCGGTGGTTCTGGCACCAGAATGGACACTCGGTGGTTCTGGCACCAGAATGGACACTCGGTGGTTCTGGCACCAGAATGGACACTCGGTGGTTCTGGCACCATCCATTTGAAAAACGTTCCTTTCTCCTTTTCTCTGCGCCTTCGTCAAAAAGCAGTTGACACCCAGGCCGGCCTGCGCAGTGGCTGAGCGTCAACCCATGAACCAGGAGGTCACGGTTTGATTCGCATGAGGGCACAGGCCCGGGTTGTGGGCTCGGTCCCCAGTAGGGGGCGTGCAGGAGGCAGCCGATCATCATTGATGTTTCTAACCCTCCCTCTCTTCCTTTCTCTCTCTGAAATCAATAAAAATATATTTTAAAAAATTAGTTGACAGTGTCCGGTGTCTGTCTGGGCTCTCGTCTGTACAGTCGACCATCGTGTCTATGTTCAGGCACCCTGTCTCCATCGCTGGGGCTTTAGTCTTGGAATGCGGTAGCATCCGCCTTCTGCCTTTTTACCATTAAAAATGTTGGGATTTTCCTAAATCATTTGTATTTCCATATGAACTTTAGAATCAGTTCGTCAGCTTCTATGAAGAAGACGGCTGGGTTTTTATTGGAATTTTATGCGAAATATAAATTAGTTTGGGGGATAATTGTCACTTAACAGTATTGAGTCTTTTGACCCCTGGACTCTGTCTACCTCTCCACTTAGGTCGTGTTTAATTTCTCTGAGCAATATTTTATAGTTTTCAGTGTATAGGTCTTTCTCATATTTTGCCACACGTATTCCATGTTGGTGCTACGTTAAATGGTATTTTGGGTGTTATTTTTAAATGCTTTTAAACTCAGTTTTGATTGTTCGCTCCTAGAATGGAGAATGGCATTTGATTTTTATGCTGATCTTATCTCCTGGAACCTTGATAAACTCACATATTAGATCTGGTACCATTTTTGTTGGCTCCATCAAATCTCCTAGATACAGTCCTAACACCTATGAATAAATACTGTTGCGTTTCTTCCTTTCAAATCTGGATGCCTTCTTTCTTTTCCCGTCTTATTGCATTGGCCAGCACTTCTAGCACAGAATTCAGTGTAAGTGGTGGGACCAGACACCCTGGTCGCATTTCTGATCTTAGAAGGAATGCCTCCCTCGTTCACCGTCATGCGAGATGTCAGGTGAAGGGTTCACACAGGGGCTCCTTCAGGTCCAGGGACTGTCCTTCCCGGCCTAGCGTTTGGAGGTTTTATGTATATATACACAGAAATGGATACCGCATTTTCTGAGTACTTTTATTTACTGTCTCCTGAGATAATGTGATCACCACCGCTCCCCACCCACACACACCAACTACGATTTCAGCTGTGTTTTCGTTCCCATCCAATTCCGAAGACGTCATCATTCCTGCTGGATGTCTGCTTTGGCCCGTGAGTTATTTAAACGCGTGTTATTTCGTATCTAAATATTTGGAGGATTTTCCAGAGATTTCCTGCTACTAATTTCTAAGTTCATTCCATTGGCAATGAACATACTGCGTCTGACTTCAATCCTTTAAAATAACACGAGACGCTTTGAACACCCAGAAGGTGGTCTGTTATGGGAATGTCTCCGTGCACTTGAGTTGAATGTGTGCCCGGCTGTTGGCTGGGATGCGCTATGCACTCCGACTACATCAAGTTCGTGGACCAGGCCATTCCCAGCATCTACCCCCTCAAGAACCTGGCTGCTTGTCCAGAGAGTGGGTGGGGAGTCATTGCAAGCTCCGGCTATAACTGTGGATTTATCTATTAATACTTGCAGTTCTATCCATTTTTTAAAAATATATTTCTATTGATTTCAGAGAGGAAGGGAGAGGGAGAGAAAGATAGAAACATCAAAGGTGAGAGAGAATCATGGATCGGCTGCCTCCTGCACGCCCCCCACTGGGGATGGAGCCCGCAACTCGGGCCTGTGCCCTGACCGGGAATCGAACCCTGACCTCCTGGTTCATAGGTCGATGCTGAACCACTGAGCCACGCCGGCCGGGCCAGTTCCCTTGTCTTGGTGACCTTGGTGACTGTGAGGAGAACGGGGCAGGTGGTCTGCGGGACGTAACTGTGGGGACTGTCTGGTGTTCTCCTCAGGATGGAACTGGGCCGTGGTTGGGGAGGAGTCACAGACGTGAGTTCACCTCATCACATCCCATCGGGGCACCTGCCGTCCAGCTGACGGGCCACTGGGGCATGGACCTCGAGCGCCTGGCTGAGGGGTGTCCCCCACGTCCCCACCGCCCAGCTTCTCCTTCCCCGGCCGCCCTGTCCTGCCAGGACGGACGGACGGACGGAGGTCGCAGTGCACGGCTCACATGGACGGCGGGATCACCCCCGTCAGAGAGGGGGAGGGTGCCGATTAGTCAGAACTCTCCGCACAGGGGACCTGCCTCTTCTCCCGACCTCGTTCTCCATCATTTATTGTGTTAATGTAAAAACAACACTCAACCCTGTAAACATTTTTGTGAGTTTATTTGAGCCAAACTGTCGAGAATTGCCGGGAAGCAGAACCTCAACGGGTTAAGATCGTGCTCTGGAGAACGGCGGCTTTCGCCTATTTTTATAAATTTCCATCAGAAGAGGAGATGTAAGTGGGTTACAGGAAACCCATTGGTGATAGATGAGGGAGGCGGGAGAAAGCAAAGCGGGGAACCTCTGGGATTGGGTGAAACGTGAAATGATGGACACCTGCCTCTTTCACACAGTGGGTGCAGGACAGGCAACAGGCAACAATGAACACGGTAACAGTGACAACGGGGGAATCTGTGGACACATCTGGCTGTGCCCGAGCAATGGGGGGGCGGGGGGGGGAAGGGTGGAAGGGGGCGGGGAAGGGAAGTTACAAGCCGCCCTGACCTCCCACGGGCGTGTTATCACAGATGCAGAGACAACAGGCTCGGTCAGGATTGACGTTGACCTTTGTCAGGGGAGACACGGCCTAGGACGGGACTGCCCACCACCGGCTGCTCTTTCCCTAAAAGGTTTCCATGCAGACCATCCTGTGTGGTCGCTGCAGGGCTCTGAGTGGCACGGCCGCCCCGCAGGCCGCCCCGACCTGGTCAGGTGAGCGTGGCCCCTCTCGCCCACAGCTGATACGCGCTGGGCTCCTGGGCTTGCACACGGATGTGCTTTA
Source organism: Myotis nattereri (assembly GCF_964212035.1). Taxonomy (NCBI): domain Eukaryota; kingdom Metazoa; phylum Chordata; class Mammalia; order Chiroptera; family Vespertilionidae; genus Myotis; species Myotis nattereri. The sequence goes on along the minus strand of NC_138076.1, from coordinate 215,145,454 downwards.
ATGTGTGCGGGCCATTTTGTTGCTGGACTCGCTGCAGCCGTGTGTTCCTCAGTGACGTGCCCGTCAGTCTGTCCACCTGTCTGTCCGCAGAGCGGCCATGACGAGGGGATGGGGACCTGGGCGGGCGCCTGAGCTGGGGTCCCTGGGGAGGTCAGAGCCGGGCTGCAGCTCGGGGAGGCTGGACACGGTCCCCAGATGAAGCCCTGAGCCCCGCTGGCCTGTCCCCGCCTTCATGAGACACAATCATCACGTAAAGCTGTGTGAGTGTGAGGTGCACGTCGTGGTTTCGTATATGTGTGCTAGAGGCCCCGTGCACAAAATCTGTGCATGGTTGGGGGGTTCCCTCAGCCCAGCCTGCACCCTCTCCAATCCGGCACCCCTCGGGGGATGTCCCACTGCTGGTTTAGTCCCGATCCTAGGTTAGGACATCCCTCTCACAATCCAGGACCAATGGCTCCTAACTGCTCACCTGCCTACCTGCCTGATCACCCCTAACTGGCCCCCCTGCCGACCTGATTGCCCCTAACCACCTCTGCCTGCCGACCTGATTGCCCCCAACTGCCCCCCTGCCCGCCTGGTCGCCCCTAACTGCCCCCCCACCCGTGGCCTGGTCACCCCCCACTAACCCCCCTGTGGCCTGGTCGCCCCCCACTAACCCCCCTGTGGCCTGGTCGCCCCCCACTAACCCCCCTGCCGGCCTGGTCGCCCCACTCAGCCTGTTGGGTCGTCCGCTCGGCTGTTTCAGATGTGATGGCTCCTGGCCCTTTATATCTATAGATAGTGCACAGGGGTTATCCCCCTACGGTGACTCCCGGGGACGCTCCTCGCCAACGTAAGAGGAGGCGCAGCCTCTGCTCCAGCCGCGGTGCCTCTGGGGCCGGGAGAGAGACCAGTCGGCCTTGGGAGGGAGCCCACACCACGTCCATGGCAGCGTCACTCACAGCGGCCACGGCTCAGAAGCAACCGGTGTCCTCCGGTGGACGGAGGGAGAAGCAGGTAGCATGTCATCGCCCGGCCAGCGTGGCTCATGGTTGAGTGTTGACCTACAACCCAGGAGGTCAGGGTTCGATTCCTGGTCAGGGCACAGGCCCAGGTGTGGGCTCGATTCCCAGTGTAGGACGTGCAGGAGGCAGCCGATCCATGATTCTCTCTCACCGTTGATGTTTCTCTCTCTCTCTCTCTCTCTCTCTCTCTCTCTCTCTCTCTCACTCTCTCCCTTCCTCTCTGACATCAATAATAAACTATATTTTAAAACGGGTGTTATCTCGCCCCAGGAAGAAGCGAATCCTGCATTGGCGTCAGCGTGGAAGGACCCGGAGGCTGTCCTGCGCGATGAGGCGAGTCAGAGAGAGAAATGCCGCGTGGCCTCGCCGAGCAGCGGAATCTGAGAGCAGCGAAGTCCCGGGGACAGAGAACGGTCGGCAGCTTCCTGATCTGACGCGATGAGGAGCCCCGACCGCATGCGCCCAGCGCCCGAGAGGGAGGGACGGGGCTGGCTGGGGGCTGGCACTCGCTACGGAAGACTCCACCTGGCAAGGTCAGTGACCCCAGGATTTGCTCCCAGATGGGGTGACAGGTCCCAGCAGAGAGAGCGGATTGCCAGTCCCATCCGGGCCGAGGGCCCTGGGTGCTGACTCCCGTGACCTGGCCGGCCTGTGCTCCCCTGGGTCCTCCCGCCGGGTCGCGTGACCGCACCTGGACCTGGGCGCGGCCGCCCAGACCTCCGTCCCCGGGAAGACCATCCGACCCGGCCTGCCTGGGCACGGCCCGAGGCCACTCCACTTCTCTGGCCTGGAGACCAGAGATTTATGGGCCGAAGCTTTTCGGGAGCTGGCTGTTGAGTGATCGTGTAATTAAGGTGCTAATGGCTGTTTATGGAGCCGCTCTGCTCCGTCCAACTGCTTCCCGAGTAACCAGGCCGTCCGGCCGCGGCGGGAGGTGGCAGCGGAGCCGCTCCCCTTAAATCACCGAGCGCAGCACCTCTCCCGCCTGGAGAGGAACTCAGCGGCGCTCATTAACGGTCGCGTGGGGATGAATTGTGGGGGTGCTGCACCCGCGGGCATTTCCTTGGTGAGTGAGGAACACGCCTCCCTTCCTTTCTGGGGCGTGGACCCCCCGCCCCTGCCCCCAGCACAGCTCCTGAGTCACAGCCCTAACGAAACGCTCTGCCACCCCCACCCCAGAAGCAGCCGGGCTCCCAGCCTCCATGTGGCCGTAGCCGAGGTGCGTGCGGGCCCTCGAGGGCGGGGCAGGGACATGTGGCCAGCCAGGCGGTGCTCCATCAGGTGACCCCTGACCCCTGGGCTGCAGCCGAGAGGACAGTTATGTTCGGAGCACCGCTCGATCCGGCGACGCGTGTACTCAACCCGGACCCCGGCCGACAAGGCGACCCGGCCCCGCGCGTGGACGCCTGGAGTGTCCGGGTCCTGCTCGCCCCCTCCCCCACGAGGGGGCAGCTCAGGACAACCAGGGGCCTCGGACCAGGGGCCCTGCGGTCAGCGTGTGCGGAGCAGACAACCCCCTCCCGGCTGCTGCAGGTTCCTATGTGGTTAAAATCCGTCCCCCCTCCCGCAGCAGGTGGGTACCAACCACTGTTCCACGGACAGGGCCGGGCACTGGGCATGGGCACCGGAGGCCTGATGCCACGGTGAGAAATGTGTTCTGTCCAACTGGGCCCTGGGCTGTTACCTGAACTGTCCTGTCCACTGGGCAATCCCAGTGTTCGCCCCCCGGCCCAAGAGAAGGCCTTTATGGCTGCCGCCCACCTGCCCAGGACCCAGCCCTCTTCCTGCTTTCCCTGCAGGGATGACTCAGCCTGGTCTCTCCTCCTCCAGGCAGGCCTCCGGCCCCTCCAGCATCCACAGGGCCGCACCCCTGCTCCAGGCTGCAGGTCCCACCAGATCTGGGGTCTCTCTCTCTCGCTGGGGGCAGGGCCACACCACCAGCAGCCAATGGCAGCAAACCCCTGGGCCTTCTCAGACATCCAGCTGACAGCTTTGTTCCTACACATGCTAATGTGTTTGTTTAGTCTCTTGTCCTTTATAAACTCCAGGATTCTTCTCATTGTGTTCTGGCTGCTGAGGGCTTGACCTGTTTCTTGCAGTTAAAAAAGATAATTTTTAAAAATATGTTTTTATTGATTTAGAGAGAGAAGTTGGCGGGGGGGGGGGGGGGAGAGACATTGAGATTGTCTGCCTCCTGCACACCCCCTCCTGGGGATGGAGCCCACAACCCGGCCGTGTGCCCTGATGGGGGATTGAACCAGTGACCTTTTGGTTCACGAGTGGACGCTCAACCACGGGGCCACACCAGTGGGCTGAATAAAATGACTAATGTTTTCTTCTATCTTTTCAATCAAACTATTATATACACTTGATTATTGTCATTGTAGTTAAAAATCAAAGAGCAATTTATCCAGATTAAAAACATAATCCTGGGAAACATAACCAACAAAATGAACTCCTGGAATATGAATAGACGAAGGGAAGCTCATTCATGCCTTTATATAAAGACAAACAGAAGCTTCCAAATGAGTAGGTCCCGGTGTTCAAAGAAATGATTAAAGGCGCGTTTCCATTTTCAATCCAATAAAATACAATGGGGGGGGGGGGTTTGAAAGAGACAAAATGCTCTCGGAACTCATTTTTGTGAAAAAGAACTAGTTGGAGATTTTAAACAGGAATTTACAAGGAGTCGTCGGACTAAAGTTCATACAGAAGCAGCCGTGGTGGGTGTGACCTGCTTGGTGAACTGAGGGTCACGCGAAGGAAATCGCCGGAACACGACACGCCCGATGCAGCCGCGCTGACAGGAGCCTGCGGCCGTGTCGGCTGAGACCGCGTCGAAGGCTCGAGAGCCGAGACCGTCGAGGATGCGTTCACAGACGCACACACGCGCGCTTGCGAGGAGGGCGCCCGGGACAGACCAGCGGACGGGGAGGCCACAGATAGCGGCGCCGACGAGGCCCCCACGGGGAGCGGACAGACTCTGATTCGCGAAGTGATGTGTGGGCCACCGCATACCCATATAAACCACATCATTAGTTCACGTTCCACTCGAAAAGCACAGCCAGGCAGATTGGAAACTAAAGATTAAAAAGCAAAACTTCTAATATTTTATTTATGCATTTGTTTATTTTTGTGGATCTCACCCGAGGATATTTTTCCCATTGGTTTTTAGAGAGAGAGTGGAAGGGGGGGGGGGAGGAGAGAGAGAGGGAGACAGAGAGACAGGCATCGACGTGCGAGAGACGCATCTCTTGGTTGCCTCCACGTGCACCCTGACTGGGCCTGCAGCCCCGGCACGTGGCCTTGCCTGGGAATCGGACCCCAGAGCCTGCGTTGTGCGGGCCAGCACCCTAACCACTGAGCAGCCCGGCCAGGGCGCAGGTTTGATCTTTGGAAGACACCTTTGGACGGCACAGCCCTGTGTCCACGGACGTCTGTGTTTCTTTCGTCCAGAAACCGTGTGTCCCCCCTTGGCCAGCTTCCCTGCTGGGCTGAGCTCCTTGTGAATGAGGGCGCAGCCACGGGCGTCCTCACTGCCGGGCGGTCACCCCCCTGTGACTGTTAGGCCGTTCTTCCTGACGTGGTCAGCGCTGGAGAATTTACGGTCCTCGTGGTCAGAACACACAGACACCCCCCCTCACAGCGTGGCCCTGGCGCAGTGCACGGATACCCCCTCACAGCGTGGCCCTGGTGCCGTGCACGGACACCCCCCTCCCACAGCGTGGCCGTGGCGCCGTGCACGGACACCCCCCTCTCACAGCGTGGCCCTGGCGCCGTGCACGGAAACCCCCCTCTCACAGCGTGGCCCTGGCGCCATGCACAGACACCCCCCCTCACAGCGTGGCCTTGGCGCCGTGCACAGACAACCCCCGTCTCACAGGTGAGGGTGTCACGCGGGGCTGTTCTCCTCCGTGTCTTGAATACCTTCCCTCAGCAGAATGCGCCTCCAGGCCCGAGCTCTGGAGTCCAGGGTGGGTCTGCCGTGCTGCAATCAGGAGGGGGCCTGCCTCTCACGTCATTCCTTTTCAAGCATTCTTAGCTCATCTGGTCCCTTGTTTTCTTACATAAATTGTAGCATCGGCTGCAAAAATACAGACAGAGATAGAAATGCTGGCATTTTCACTTTTATTGATGTCAGAGAGGAAGGGAGAGGGAGAGAGAGAAACATCAATGATGAGAGGGGATCATGGATCGGCTGCCTCCTTCACGCCCCCCACTGGGCATCGAGCCCACCACCCGGGCCTGTGCCCAGACCGGGACTCGAACCGTGACCTCCTGGTTCATAGGTCGACGCTCGACCACTGAGCCCGCCGGCCGGGCGAAGCTGCTGGGGTGTAGATAGGAAGTGCGTGCAGACCTCCGAGCCTGTCGGGCCGTTGGCATCTTTACGGCGCGGCGTCCTCCAGCCCCAGCAGCCCTCACCCTCACTCGGTCTCTCTGCTTCTTGAGCGGATGCTGTCGTCTTCCGAGCACAGCGCGTCACAGGGTCGCCACGCCCAAGGGGCTTGTGTCCGGTCCGTCTGCGGACGGCCCTTTAGTGTTCCCCGTCGCGTGGGCCGAGGCACCCGAGGGGCAGGTGCGCGGGGCTGCAGCCTGGCCGGCTCCCTGCTCCCCAGGAGGGTCCCCACAGCCGTTCTCACGGTGGGTCCCCTGCTTGCGTGTGCGTGGGCCTGAGGCACGCATCTTGCCTCCCCTGGCGAGCTCCACCTTCCCGTGACACGGACGTCAGGGGGCGTGTCTGCCTCCTGTCCCTTCACAGACGCGGCTCCGTGGTCCCGCCCTCGCGGCTCCCGTGATGAACCGCGTGTTCATGGCTGCTCCGCGGCGGGCGCCCGGGGCATCTGCCTTTCAGACTTTCTCTTCATCAGGAATCAGAGCCATTTCATCAGGACGCATCGCGCCCGTCCACTCCTATGTCTTTGAGCTTCTTGGATCCGCGAGTTTATAGCTTCCAGGAAATTTGCAACCGTCGCAGCCGTTAGTGCTTCCCCTGCCCTTCTGTCCCCCTGTTCGTCCCTCCGGGCCCCGGGCGCACACCCAGAGTCTGAGCTGCCGAACGCGCTCCTGCAGCCCAGGTCGCTCTGCGGCCCGGGTGCCCTTCCCGGCACGTCCCAGCGCGGCTTCCGTGGGTTAATTTCAGGCCCTAAGAGTCCATCCACGAGGCCTCACCTGCCGGTCACCCGATTCGGAGTATTTTCACCGCAGACCGTGTAGCTCTCACCTTCACATGTTGGGTTTGTTTCATGGCCTCCCGTGTCGCTACATGACAAGCCCGGGCCTTAGTGCCTGGACTATGAGAGGCAGTGACAATCGCTATTTTCCAGCCCCTGTCTGCGGACCCTGAGTGTCTGTTTTAGGTCTGTTTTATTTTTTATTTTTTTAAAACGGTGTTTTTATTGATTTCAGAGAGGAAGGGAGAGGGAGAGAGAGATGGAAACATCACCGACGAGAGTCAATGATCGGCTGCCTCCTGCACGCCCCCTCCTGGGGATCGAGCCCCCAGCTCGGGCCTGTACCCCGACTGGGAATGGAACCGTGGCCTCCTGGTTCACAGGTCGACCACGGAGCCACACCGGCCGGGCTTGGGTCGGTTTTAATGGGTTGATTTCCCCCTTCACTGGGGCTGCGGTGTCCGGCTTCGCTGTCTGGTAATTTTCGAGTCGGTGCCGGACAGTGTTGGTGGCATCGTGTTGAGTGCTGATCGCTTTATCGTCACAGATGTTCCCGAGCTGTTCCCACGGCGGCGGGGCCCTGGGGACGGTGGCCCTGCAGGGACTTCCCCGCACTCCCTGGGCGGGAGCAGAGCAGCACTGATGCGGGCCAATCCCCTATCGCTGAGGCGCAGCCTTTGAGCCATCCACCCGACGTCCCATGAGGGCTGGGGCTTCTTAAAATCCTCACTGAGCACATTCGTCTCCATTGGCTTTCAGAGCGAGAGGGAGGAAGGGAGGAGGGGGAGAGAGGAAGCATGGATGTGAAAGACACAGCGATGGTCGCCTCACACACGCACCCCCGACTAGGGCTGGGGCTCCACCTGCACCCCAGGAGCGTGTCCTTGAGCAGAACTGAGCCTGAGCCGTCCACCCTGCAGGCCACGGGACTGCACTAACCACTGGGCACACTGGCCAGGGCACTGATGAGGCTTTTTAGCTGCTAGTGAGCTTGGCGATGTGCCGGCCCTCTGTGAGTTTGGGGCGCGGTTCCCCCTGTTATTTGGGGTCTGTCTGTCCTGAGCTTGGCTGCTGCCCTCACAGGCACGCGCCTTCGAGACCCTGCCGTCTCCCCGTCACTCTCTCGCATCCTCCGTCCATAGAGTCCAGCTGCTGGGCCGGCGTGGACTCCGCGCGGCTACTCCACTTCGTGTCCCGGGCCCAGGGCCCCCGTCTGTGGCCAGCGCTCTCCCGGCCCCCGCTGAGCGGCCGCGGGCATCACCTCACTGTCCCACTCAGGGTCCTGGTCCCCTGGGCGAGCTGGGTGGTGCCTCCTGTTGTGTCTTCAACGCCGTCTGTGTTTCCTATTTTCCACACCTGGTGTCTGGCTTTGCTGGTGTTTCCGCAGGAGGCTGAGTCCAGTCCTTGTCTCCACCCCTGACCGAGTGCACACCACGCCTGTCTCTGACCCTGAATTTGGGAAAAGACTGGACGGTGTGGAAAGGAACACGGTGAGTCCACGTGCGCCTGAACGGACGGCTGGACAAGAACACGGATGGGAGAGAAGGGCCGGGCCTTCCCCCGGGGCAGCAGCTGTCCCCATGGGCGGCTGGACGCAGGGGCTGGAGCCAGAACAACAGGTTTAGGGACAAAAACCCTCACTTGGGGGTGAGAAATCTGGCAAACACACGTCAGCCAGGATGGAGGCCAGCGTCACCCCACAGCCCTGGACTCGGTGCCCCTGCGGGCGTGCCTTCGTTTCCACCCGGAGACCGCGTCTGCCTGAAACCCTCTCTATGTGAGGGGCAGGGGGGCCGGGTGCGAGGGGCTGGGGGTGCCCTCAGGGTGTTGTCTCCAGAAACCGTAGCCCCCGTCTGAACAGGAAAGAAACCCCGGGAAAGCCAGGCTCAGCGGCCCTCGGTGCCCTTCCAGACCCCCAAGGTCATGAAACCGCAGGCCCGAGACCCAGCGAGGAGTCGGAGACGCGCCCGTTTCAGACGGTCACGGTCAGTGTGAGCACCAGGGCCGCAGGCGGGAGGCAGGGGAATGCGGGGCCTGTGCAGGCGTTTCTCACACAGCCCGGCGGGGACGTGGGGACATGGGGACATGGGGAGACTGGGCTATGGGAGCGCGAGACCCTCCCACCAGAAGCACCGTCAGGGAGGGACGGGCGCCCGGCAGAGAAGGGACATTCACTCCACGTGTGTCAGGCTGGGCGCCCAGTCGAATTCGTAAAGGACTTCCCGCTGGTGAGGAGGAAAGACGATCCCAGGAAACGCACAAAACGCCCGAGTCAACACTTCACAAAACAGGGACTTTTGGCCCGGCCGGTTTCCCAGTGGTTAGCGTCGACCTAGGCACCAGGAGGTCAGGGTTCGATTCCCGGTCGGGGCACAGGCCCGGGTGGCAGGCTCGATCCCCAGTGGGGGGCGTGCAGGAGGCAGCCGGTCCATGATTCTCTCTCATCATGGATGTTTCTCTCTCTCTTTCTCTCTTCCTCTGTGAAACCAATAACAACATATTAAAAAAAAAAGACAAAACAGGGACTCCTGTCCCCAGATGTCGGGGGGCTCCTTGCCCGTGTCACCCCCTCAGAAAGCCAGTGGGTTCCCCAGTAAACGGATTAGAACTGCAGAGACCGTGAGTAATGGACACGCGGGGGAATGAGTTTCTGAGAAACGGAGGGAGGAATTTCCCAGACGGATCGATCATTCGTATTTTCAAAAGTCAGGCGCCTCCAGCCAGCGCTGTGTGCGGGTCCTTCCCTTTGAGTTCCCTGTTAGCACGTCAGCGCGTCGCTCAAACGCCTTCTCTTGTACGCGGCCTGGACGCCAAGGGCGGGTGCGTGAGAGAAGGGGAAGGCGGGACTCCCGATGGCCTGAGCCGGGAGCTACCGGGCAACACCAGGACGGCCAGGGACCCGGGCAGTGCCCACCGGTGAGGGCGCAGGGCCAGCCCACCGCTGACTCGCTGCCAGTGGGGTGTGGGCGACACTCCCTTTGGAGAGCCCCTTGGCAGCGTCTAGTGGAGCCCACACTCAGCACCTGGGGAAGTGGGGTGACAGGCCTGGAGAAGCAGGGGTGACAGGCCTGGAGAAGCAGGCTGACAGGCCGGGGGAAGTGGGGTGACAGGCCGGGGGAAGTGGGGTGACAGGCCTGGAGAAGCAGGGTGACAGGCCGGGGGAAGTGGGGTGACAGGCCGGGGGAAGTGGGGTGACAGGCCTGGTGAAGCAGGCGATGCAGCTGGGGGGTGGGGGGGTACCCTATTGTTTTGGCAACAAGGCTGTTCATCTTCCCGTGATAAGAGGCAGTTCTTTATAAACATTTTTTTACTTTATTATTATTTTTTTAATCCTTACTTGAGGATATTTTTCCATTGATTTGTAGAGAGTGGGAGAGAGAGGGAGAGACAGAGAGAGACAGCGATGTGAGAGAGATGCATCGATGGGTTGCCTCTGGCATGCGCCCTGACCAGGGCCCGGGCCAGGGAGGAGCCTGCAACCCAGGTATGTGCCCTTAACTGGAATTGAGCCCGGGACCCTGAGGTCTGCAGGCCGACGCTCTATCCACTGAGCCACACCGGCCAGGGTGGCAGTTCTTGAGTGAGAATGGACCACATTCCAACGGTGACTCCCAGGTCCCGGGGCCAGACAGCCCCTGCCAGGTTGGAATGTCCTTTCTTTAACCAGAACAAGGAAACCGCGGCTAACAGAGGAGGACAGGTGTTTCCCATGACCAGAGCTCGTCCCCATATCCTATCTCCGCCCTGACACCCGGAGGACGGGCACACAGCCGCTCACAGGGGCCCAGGCCGTCCTCACGGCGACCGGCACGGGGGAGACACAGCTCCACGCAGCTCCTCGACCCTCACGGGCACCGCGCTGAGCAGAAGCCGGACAGACGCTGGGCGCCACCCACGGAGCGTGTGGACGGGGCGCAGACGCCTGTGCTGTCGCAGGCGGGATTGCGGGCTCCCTCTCAGGGGCTGGGGGTGACATGGGGGGGACACCGGGGACTTCGGGGACCATCATGTCTTGCTTCTTGATTTGAGGTTTGAAAACTCAGCAAACCGCACCCTTGCCTGCCTGTGTGATTGCGCAGCCGGGAGCTGTTAGATGTTAAAAACAGGCTTATTCTGTCCGGCCTGCGTGGCTCCGTGGTTGGGCATCGACCTATAAACCAGGAGGTCAGGGTTCGATTCCCGGTCAGGGCACACGCCCGGGTTGCGGGCTCCATCCCCATTAGGGGGGGGGGTGCAGGAGGCAGCTGATTGATAATTCTCTTTCATCATTGATGCTTCTCTCTCCCTTCCTCTCTGAAATCAATAAAAACAGATAATTTTTAAAAACCAGGCCTATTCGGAACTGCTAAAGCCTGGCTGAGGGTACGAGCCTGGCTCTTCTCTCCTGAATCCTTGTCTGACATTTGAAATACTTTAATGAAATAAGATGCATTTGTATAAAAATGATGTGAAAACCTTATACCCTGTGCCTCCCCCTCGATCTCAATTCTGTCTCTTGATCTGGGAGCTTGGGGCCTTGTTAACCCAGAATGGGGGGCTCAGGGGTACCCCAAGTCCTGCCTCATAGACGCGGCCCCTCGCGTTGGGGTGTGGAGCTGGGCTCCCTGTGATACTGAAACGGCCCGGATCTCACAGGCGGAAGCGAGGGCAGCGGGAGGGAAGGGCGGAAAAATAGATCTGGATTTCATCGCTGACTGTAGATCCAAATATCTCCAATAAAACATGAAGATAAAATCAAACCCAGCAGCGTGCTTCGAAGGATGATCAATGACCGACAAGCAGCGTTTATTCCCGGAACAAGCCCCGGCAGGACGCGGATCCATTCATTCTCGGGGCCGCTCGGAGCAGCAGGCTCGGCCGCCCCTCCCGTCGCTGGGGTCCCCTCCTCCTCCCGGGCGCTCACGTTCGGACCCGCATCCACCCGCGGGGCAGGGACACGCTCCCGGGCCTGCCGCAGGGGCTGCTGGGACGGACGGCGCTCAGGGCAAGGAGACGCTCCTGTGTCCTCTCCAGGCTCGGTTTTCTGTTCCCGGCTCACAGCTGCTCTTCCAGGCCCTTCCGGCTCCCAGCAGCCATGTCTGCACCCGGCCTCCCAGGCAAACTGCCCCCAGGGAGCCGCCGGCTGAGCTGCCCGCCTGCACCGAGCTGCTTGCCGCTGAGCAGCCTTTAGAGCAGGTCCTGGAATCCTGTGTCCACCAATAGGAGAGAGGCTTCGCCAGCCAATCAGAGCTGGGCAGCTATAGGAGGAAAGTGCCTTTGGGGCCAATCAAATGGCAAGGATTTGGAGTCCTCATTTGCATGAGGATCAACCAATCAGGGACCAGGGGCGGGGACTTCTGTCCGTATAAACCAGCCCCCCACGGGAGACTGTGTTTCCTTGTCCAGCGCAAACTGGCAGGGCAGGGGTGTGGCTGTTTTTCATTCAAGTTGGACTCTGTTCCGCGTGGCCTGGAGCTGACGCCGAGCAGGGGAGCGTTGCGTGGGCTGCCGCCTCCTGCTGTGAAGGCCCGACTGGTGGGCGTGCTCTCGCCTTCCAGCTTCCCCCGCTGAGACGAGGCCCCCCCAGGCTGGTGAGGTTCGGCTCCTCCGTTCAGGTGCACGGACTGCAGAGTCAGCCACGTCTACCAGAGGCCTGCCCAGCAGCCCCGGGTGGCCATTTCTCCAACGACTGGGCCCTGCAGCCCGGCCCAGGGGGCACGCTGCTGCCATCACCGGGACTAATTCTGGGCCGTGTTCTGTCGGTCTAATGTGAAAATGTCACACTGTTTTGATTGAAGGAGCTATTTATACTTCATTTTAAAAATAGCAACTATTAGAGAGTCTATCTGCTCTGTGCAATTCAAATCACTCTGCCCAGTTCCCCAAAATACCTCATTGAGCCCCTGGTCGGAAAGTTATTAAATGTAAAATTGACACAGAAATGTATTAAATGGTACAGAAAAGACTAATGCTTGTTGGCCAGTGAAGTGATTGCCCTCCTAGAAAACCAAAAAGACGGCCCGGAGAATACCATAGACTTAGACACGGATGTGGGGCCATAGCGAGAGCAGAAGGTAAATTGACAAAACATTATTTTTCAGGAATACCTAATTCCAGGTAGAAACGGGCAGAAAATCCCATTCACAATAACGAAATAGCCTCACACCATCGCTAAGAATACATTCAGCCAACGAGGTCTGGGACTCACGTAGAGACGGTAGCCTTGGCAAGAGCGGCGAGGCACACGGTGTTTCTGGGGGCGGCGTGGCCCTGCCATTCAGGCACTCATGTTGGCGGGGTGCTTTCCATGGGAGGAGCCCTGCGGGTGAGAGGACACCCCATGTGTTAAAGCGAGTTGTTTAAATTCCATAGATCTCTCTTTTTCCCCCTTGAAAACCCGTCAATATACTACCTGCCTCTCCACCCATGTGGTTTCTCAGGATGTGGTGGGGGTCCTACTGGCATCGCCGTGTAACCTGCAGAACATGATTCTATGGCTGCAGCGTCAACATCACAGAGCAACATCCGAGAGGGCACGAAGTCACTTTCCTCTGTGTGTGCGCATACATGCATGTGCGTGTGCACCTGTGCATGTGCTGTCTGTGCATGTGCACATATGCATACTTGTGCTGTGTGTGCATGTGTGTGCACACACGTACTGTGTGCATGTGCATGCATGCATGCATGTGTGTGCGTGTGCGTGTGCGTGTGAGCGTTCTTCACTTCGCCACACACTTCAGTTAGAAACCCTCCTCCTCCTCTCTCCGGAGAAGCCCGAGCTTGGCAAAGCAGCCATGGCGCCGGCTGTGGCTTCCTGCCGGCAGCGCCAAGCCCAGGCCCACCGCCTGCCTCCGCCGCCTCCTGGAGACGCGGGCGGACAGTTAAACACACTCGGGGAGCGAGAGGTTTGAGCGCAGAGTTAATTCGTGTTACCGGGTCGTAAATTATTCAGGGGACCTCGGGCGAGTCAATTAACCTCTCACGCCTCACTCTCTTCCTCCGGAAGCGCAGGGAGGAGGCCGCCGCTGCCCAGATCCCCGCGGGTGGTGGCGCGAATCACTGGAAAGAAAGGCTGGAGGCTGGGCGCCAGGCTGATGTGCGTCCTCAGGTGGAGGCTCCAGGGAACCAGAGAAGCGCCTAAGTGATCGCACATTCAAGCAAATCCCCAATTCCAAAACTCAGAGGGTAATCCGCGTCCGCAGCGCGGTGAGCGGTGCGGGGTGCGGGGTACGCGGTGCGGGGTGCGGGGTGCAGGGTGCGCGGCACATGGTGCGCGGTGCCTGGTGCGCGGTGCGCGGTGCGGGGTGCCTGGTGCGCGGCACAGGGTGCGCGGTGCGGGGTGCGGGTGCGCGGTGCTGGTTGCATGGTGCGGGGTGAGGGCCTCCGCAGACTCCTCCTGGGGCGGGGATGCGGGTGTCTGCGCCCGGCACTTCCTCCCCAGCCGCTGGCGGGAGAGGCTGAGCGGGAAGATACTTAATCCTGAACCGTAATAGGATTCAGGCTCATTATTCAGGAGCAGGCCCGGGATCTGGCCGCGGTAATTATTAAAATCGTGTTTACACCGCGTAATGCAATGAGCGGCACCTACGTCTGACCCCCCGGCGGGAGGGGGGAGGCTTGTCTTACATCTGATCAGTGGTTTAGGCCGCGTGCGGGGTGCGGGGGGCGGAGAGCAGGTCTGTCCGAGTTGATTAGGGACGAGGCTGGCGGATGAATGGCCGTCTGTTGGGCTGCCCTGTCCTCCCCCACCTTCTGCCGGAGAGACTCAGGGTCCAGGGTCTGGGGGGAGGGGCGCTTCCGGGAGCTACAGGTGAGGGCTCCCCGCCAGGCCCCTTCCCACACTGGGCCAGTAGCACCAAATACTGATGGAACGCAGATCTTACCCATTTCCCCCACGAAAGGCACAGCAGCCCTGGGGGTGGGAGCAAAGGTGGCTCTCACGGCAGCGAGACACACATGCCCGCAGGGACAGGGCGTCCGGGGCGGGGAGCGGGCTCCCCACATGGCCCTGGCCCCGTGAGTCCTGGTGCCGCCCAGGCCTTGTCTCGGGTCTCAGGCCCTCCCCCTCTCTCAGTCCCGGTGGCAGTGCCCCGTTCACGCCCCCGATCACACGCCAAAGGCAGAGGTGACTCTGACGTTGGTTTTCTTTTCTTTATTTAATACCTTTTTATTGGTTTCAGAGAGGAAGGGAGGGGAGAGAGAGAAACGTCAGTGCTGAGAGAACATCATCGACCAGCTGCCTCCTGCACGCCCCCCACTGGGGATGGAGCCTGCAACCTGGGCCTGTGCCCCGACCGACCGGGAATCCATCCGTGACCTCCTGGTTCCTAGTTTGAGGCTCAACCACTGAGCCGCCCGGCCGGCTGACGTGGATCCCTAAGTCGCGTCTTCCTTCCCCACGAAACTTTCAATGGGAGGAAAGATGCGGATGAAAAGGAAGTCGGATCCCAGAGCTTGGTGCTGATCAGCAAAAAGTTCAGAAATAGCTGAATACCCTGCCCCCTCTGGATGCACGACTGATGCCCATTATCGCAGCATTGACGTTGCCAACGAATCTGATTGCTGCTCTTCGTTACAGAATCGCCATCTCCCCTTCCCCAAAGTGCGAGTGACATTTCTAATTGCTGAGCTGCGACCCACGTCCCGAAATAGACGGAGACGGAGGCAACAGAAATAAGTGACGGGTGACGGCATCCATCTCGCCTGCTGAGCGCACCGACCGGGGCCGCGGGGGCAGGGAGGAGGGGGTCCGGCCGCCGTCCCTCAGGGAAGAGTGGCCATCCAGCCCCCCCCCCAGCTGGGGAGCGACCCCCTCATTTCCACATCCCCAGCCCAGACAGGCCGGCGCGGTGTGGGGCCCAGCGCTCCCGGCGGGTCCTCAGCGCCAGGCGGTGGCGGGCGGCGGGGAAGGGCAGCCTCGCTGGACGCTGGATGTGACTGTAGCTGGTCCCTGGGCTCCACGTGGGTGAAGCTGATGACTCCTCAGGGTCCGGAGCCCCGTTCTGTCCATGTTCCGCCTGGGCCAGCACCGCGTCTGGCTGTGCCCTGGGGCAGGCGCTGGGCAGGCTCTGTGAGGGGGCCGTGCCCTGACGGGTGGGGCACAGGCTCCTCCGTCCTCCTCGCCCACCCCCTTGGCTTCCCTCTGTTTACACCGCGTAATGCAATGACCTCAGCCTTGCCCACCCCCAGGTCCCCCTGCTCCAGCGGCTGCCCTGACATCCTCTCAGGCTCCGTGTGCACCAACAGGAGCCCCCTTCTCCCCCACACCCTGCCCCTCTTGCTGCCACACCCTGGCTGCTGGCGCTGCACCCTGGAGTGTGGCATAGAGCCCCCACCACAGCGCCCCGCCCCCTCCACCCCCACCAGCCCCCTGTCTGGTGGGCCCTGGGCAGCTGTGGGCCCCCTGTGCCCGCTGTCCCGACAGGACTGCAGCTCTGCCCGCCCTGCCCTGCTGCCCGCCCTGCCCCACTGTCCACCCTGCCCCGCTGTCCGGCTCAGCTCCTGGACTCCATGGCCAGTCCCCTCCCTCAGCCTCAGCACGTATCCCCCTCGTTCCCTTTTCTCGGTCGGAGCCCGGCCAACATGCTGGGCCAGTGGAGATCCGGACCCTGTGTGCCAGGACGGCCTGGGTGGTGTCCGTCCTGGTTAAGGACACAGCCCTGTCTGGCGGGACGTGAGGGCCCAGGCCACTTGCGCTGCCCTCTGGGGGCCTGGCGGGCGGCGGTTCCGGGGCCATGGGTGCAGCCACGGAACGGAGGCCACTCCCAGGACAGGCGGGGGCGGCACCCGGACACGGACACGGGCGGTGTGCGGTCTGCCCCACAGTGTGTGTCCTTCTGTGGACCTTCCGCGTGGGGGTCCGGCCACCAGCGTTCGCCCCAGGACGAGGGCCAAGGCGCACACCCTCAGCCACGTCACACACACGGCACGGAGCGACCAGCCCCTGCCCAGAGGCGAGGCCCCTCCTCCTGGGGGCGCCGGGAGGCCAGTGCTGGGGCCTGGACACAGTGAGGTCATGGGACAGCGGCTGCGTGGAGTCGGGCGCAGCGGTCATGGGAAGGCCCGACACTCCTTTTGGGGTGAAGAAGAAGCGGGGGAGGCGCTGGTGGCCGCCTGGCTGGGCACAGCCCCAGAGCCCATCTGAGCGTCCGGCCTCTGACCGTGGCCCTGAACCAGGCCCGCCTCTCCGCGTCCCTCCCGCCCGGCGGTCACTGTTCCTCCTTGTCTGCGGCACAAGGTCACCGCCCCCGGCACAAGGTCACCGCCCCCGGCACAGGTCACCGGCCCCGGCACAAGGTCACCGCCCCCGGCACAGGTCACCGCCCCCGGCACAGGTCACCGCCCCCGGCACAAGGTCACCGCCCCCGGCACAGGTCACCGGCCCCGGCACAAGGTCACCGCCCCGTGGCACGGGGGGAGGGGGGTGGGGGGCGGGGGGAGGAGGGCGCGGCGGGCGCTCCCTGCACTGCCCACCCCTGCGGGGGGCTGACTGGGTCCTCGCCCCGGGACCCACCGCCTGCCTGTGTGTGCAGGCGGGTCTTTATTTATTTTCGTTCTTTTTATTTTAACGTGATATCTTACCCACCCGTGGTTTTTTCACATTAAATGCTTTTGTTGTGTTTAAACCATATATTGCGTTTTGGTGTTGACCTGACCATGTTTGCGGCCCCTTGGTTCTGCCTCACTCGCCCTGGAGACGGGCCTTTCACGGTGATTAAGGCAGAAGGAGGGTGCGACCGGAGGTGCTCAGAGCTTTCACACTGGACGCGCCCCCTGGGTCCCCGGGAGGGAGAGCAGCCGGCGCCTCAATGCGCTGGTTTACCCCCAGCGCAGAGTCCGGTTCTGTCTGTTGGAGACGAGTCGCTCCCAGAAGATGCTGGGCGTGTGTCTGTCCAGCACCCCCCCCCGCCCCCCCCCCCGTCTCCCCCATCTCCCCCGTCTCCCCTGGGTCAGCGGCCGCCTGCTCCCCCTGCCGTCGGAGGCAGGCCTCGCCTGGTGCCGGAGGAGAAGGCTGCACTGCCGGCTCCCTGGCTCTGAGGCTCTGTGAGCCTTTTCCTGTAGTTTTGGGTAAAATTACGAGAACACAGCTCCCAGCGAGGAGCAGTCACTTCTGAAGGGAGAGCAGATGGTTCCTGTGAGGCCGCGGCTCGGTTCCCGAGGACGAGATCTGGTCCGAGCACCCCTCCCCGAGACCAGGGGGAGGGGCCCCCCTTCCCGGCGTGTCCTCAGCCCCGGGGACCGCTGTGTGACCGGGTGAACACGTGTGTGTGTGTGTGTGTGTGTGTGTACCTGTGCTCACACTCGTGTGACCATGTGCGTGGGAGTGTGTGGATGCACAGTTGTGTGTGTGCGTGTGACCGTGTGAGTTTGTGTATGTGTGGGTGGTGTGCACCGTGTGTGCCAGTGTGTGTGCACACGCATGCTGTGGTGTGCTGTGCATCTGTGTGTAAGCGTGTAGGTGTGTGTGAACGTGTGATGCATGCGGGGGCTGGGCATGTGGGGAAGGTGGGGACCTGATGTCTGCGGAAACCGTGCCTCCTTTTCAGCAGGAGGGGGACCCACACCCCAGAGGCCGGTGTGTCACAGCAGGAAAGGACGGCACACGTGTTAACAGACAGGTGGAAAGTCAGTGCCGTGACCACATCACGTGTGAACCCCAGCACCTGAAGGGGGCCCCACCTTACAGCCGCCGGGCTCGCGGGGCACAGGTCGCTCCGTGGCCTGGGTGAGAGCCCCTGGGACCCGCGGCTGGGCCCCCCCCTCCCACGGCCTCCTCCTCCCGCGTCCAGGCTGCCCGAGGAGAGACAGGGCCGGGCCTGCTGCTGGCGTCGTCCCCACGCTGGTTCAGGCGGAGCTGCGGGTGTCGAGGACCAGAAAGGCGCCAGCCCTGCCCAGGGACGGGCGAGGGGGCTTAGCCAACAGGCCAGGGCTCACCCGCCTCGTCTCTGCCCTGGCCCCGCTCCTGGGCCCCCGCCCGCCTGCCCCGCCCGGGGGACAGCTGCACAGAGGTGTGGACGCACAGGACTGGGGCCGAGGGGCCGAGGGCACCTGTGCAGGGGAGGGGCCGCGTCCTGCTGCAGAGGGGCGGCTGCTCCAGGGGTCACGTGTCCCCCGGTCTCTGCCCCCTGATGTACCTGCCTCCCCATCTGTCCCCGTCCCCCTGCCTCCCCTCCCCTCCACGCAGGAGCCCAGGGGAGCTCCCCGCCACCTGGCCCAGCTCCTCGCCCTGCTCTGCCCCCTGCCCCCCGGCCTCAGCCCCTCACCGGTCCCCTCCTGGTCTGTGAGGCCGGGTGCCTGTAAGCCCACCCTCTCTGCGTCTCAGACCCCCCACCCCACCCCGGTGAAAGCGGGCTGGGCGCCCAGGGGCCACAGAGCCTCCCAGCTCAGCCCCGCGGCCTCCCTCCTCGAGGGGCGTTATTTTTGGGAAGCGCATCTGCAAGGCACATCTGCTAATTTTCTCTGTTTGTTTATCCACAGCAAGAATCTGCATTAGCAACTGTTTCGCACTGCAGCTCGCAAATCGAGGGGAAGAGAAAACACACAGAGATCCTCAGAGAGGAGCCGGTGTCCTGCCCTCCTCTGCTCAGGGGGACTCGGTCCTGGGGATCAGGCCCCACGCAGGCCCGGGGCACCCTCTGTGCGGGGGAAGCACGGGGCAGCTCCCCCAGGAGCCCTGAGCCGGCACCCCCCCTCCCCCATCAGGCTCCGACCTTCGCTGCCCCAGCCGCGTGGCTGGTGTGTGTTTAGCAGCAGCCCCTCCCCCGGCTGGGATGCTGCCCCAGCCGCAGGGACCCCATCACCCACTTCCGCAAGCACCGCACAGCCTCCTGCAGTCACTGCTCTCTGGCCAGTTCCCCCCCATTCACCCCTTTGAACAGATGTGTGGGTCCTCCGCCCGTCACCCGCCAGGACGCCTCGGCTCCTGAAGGAGGCGCTGCTGACGTTCACACGTGTGCATGTGCGGCCAGAGCCTCCCCGTGAGCTGCAGACGCCCCGAGAGCGGCTGCCTCCGTGGCCATCGAACGAGGCTCTTGCCCGGTTTTGGGGGGAGGGGTCAGCTCTTTTCAAACCCACTCCTGGGGCCTGTCCGCCAGCCCTGTCCTTGGGTCTGAGTGTGTGACCCAAGTGTGGGCGCGAGCCGCCTGCCCAAACGTGTCCCACGCCTGATGGCCAGACCCCGGAGACAGCGCTCCACAGGAGGCCAGGGCCACAGGGAGGCCAGGGTGGGCCAGGAGGGGCAGGAGGAGGGATGGGAGGAGGGATGATGGGAGAAGGGGTGGGAGGAGAGATGGGAGGAGGGATGGGAGGAGGGGTGGGAGAAGGGATGGGAGGAGGGGTGGGAGGAGGGAATGGGAGGAGAAGCCAAGAGGGCCTAGGGGCCGAGGGGTGTGTGCACTGACACTGGCAGGGGCGCCTGGGATGCATCAACAGGGGAAATGCCAGCCCTTCGTTTCCACTGAGAAACTGTCTGCTGTGATGTTACCCCAGTGAGTGCCACCTCCAGGGACCACCTTTCCCCGACTCTCGGACACGCACGTGCCCATGACTAGGTCGGTTAGGGACCATCCTGCCATGGCCCCTCCCGGCAGCGGGCGAGCCTCTGGAAGGCAGCGGGCGCTGGGCTGCTGGTGGGAAAGGGCCTTGCCCAGTCCCTCCACGTCGGGGGCTGCCCCTCTGCCTGGCTGGGTGCAGAGGCCAGCGCTGCCCAGGTGCCCACAGCGGCCTCACCCACGGCCTCAGCAGCCCTTCAGCTGCCCCTTCCCTCAGCCGGCCTCGGCCCTCCTGGGCTGGGGACTGGGGGGCAGGCCACAGGGCCCAGGGCCTGGCCAGCACAGAGGGCCCTGGGTGGCTCCGGCTCCTCCCAAAGCCACACCCACAGCCACAGGGACAGGATCGGGGCCCAGGGGGCTCCCTGTGCCCTCTGCCAGCTCCCGGGTGGCAGGCGCGGTCCGGAGGAAGCGGGTGGCGCCCGGTCTCCGTCCACCTGCCCCTCCACCCCTCGCTCCTCCTGCACCCCCTCGCCTTCCTCGGGGAGGCTTTTCTTTCTCCCCTTCCCGACCTGCACGCATCCTGTCCTTTCCTTTGTACAAACCTGATGCCATCTTCCTATTTTTTTATGGAAAACTCAGCACAGGGTCCCTCCTGCTTTCGTGCCATTTCCCGGTGTAAATTGCCATCCAAACGATAATTTCCCATCTCGCCGAGCCTCTCGCTAAGTGTCTGTTATTTGCTGACAGAGGATTTTTCATGCAAACGACCCACTTCTCCCAGCTGCTCCAGGAGTCTTCCGGCTCCATCAGCCTGGGCTGCCCCCTGGGGCGGGGCCAGCTCCCTCAGGACCTGGGGGCGGGGCCAGCTCCCTGCAGGGCCTGGGGACGGGGCCAGCTGCCTACAGGACCTGGGGGCGGGGCCAGCTGCCTGCAGGACCTGAGGGTGGGGCCAGCTCCCTCAGGACCTGGAGGCGGGGCCAGCTCCCTGCAGGACCTGGGGGCGGGGCCAGCTCCCTGCAGGACCTGGAGGCGGGGCCAGCTCCCTCAGGACCTGGGGGCGGGGCCAGCTCCCTCAGGACCTGGGGGCGGGGCCAGCTCCCTGCCCAGCCCTCTCGGGGGCGGGGTCACCATGGTCGCCCAGGTTCACCTCCTGAATGTTCACAGGCCCAGAGGACACTCTTTGAAGGTGAAGAGAGAATAAGCCGTGGGCGTGTTTTCCATGTCGGAGATGCGGCTGCAGAATTTAAAACGGGAGGCCTTGCGGGGCCCGCCCCTCCCAAGTGTCCCCGGAGGCCGCGCCCCTATCATCCCGGGGACTCGGGGCCCAGATTTCATTCCACAAACCTGACCCTAGGCCTCCATTACACGTTACAAACGCGGCGGCTCTCTCTCTGGACTGGGGGCTGGGAGCTGGGGACTGGGGTCTGGGGGGGCTGGGGTCTGGGGGGGCTAGGGGTCTGGGGGATTGGGGGTCTGGGGGTTGGGAGGCTGGGGGCTGGGGTCTGGGGGGGCTGGGGGACTGGGGCTGGGGGTCTGGGGTCTGGGGGGTTGGGGGGCTGGGGGGTTGGGAGGCTGGGGGATTGGGGGGCTGGGGACTGGGAGCTGGGGGGCTGGCTGGCCTGCTCGCACCCCTAGGACACACTCCGCACATGGGCGCTGCCAGCCCAGCAGCCCGCGCTGTTTGTCACTTTAATATTCGCCGCGAACAGCCTGCATCTCTGTCAACAGCCATTACGCGGCCTCATATTGTGTTTCCTTTTCCATAAATCCCGCTCATTACCCGCCTGACGGATCGGCCGCTCCTCCTGCGGTCTCGGTTCCAGCAGCTCTGCCTCCGATGGGGGAGGGGGGTGGGGTGGGGGCAGCGAGGCCTCTGTCCCTGACGCTCCTCCCAGCACCAGCCGGCTTCTGGGGGGCGGGCGCGAGGCTGGGGGGCGGGTGCCAGGCTGGGGGTGGAGGTGCTGTCTTGGGATGCACCCCCTCCCGCCTCAGCTACTGCACCTGCCAGGCCCCGGGCTCTCCCTGCTGCTGCCTGTTCCTCCCACTTCCACAGGGAGAGCGGGTGCAGGGACCCCACAGCCACAGTGCACACGGGACCCCAGCCCCCTCTCTTGGGGACGACCCAGGCCTGGTGGTGGCGGGGGCAGTCATCTCCCCCAGGAGCCCAGGCAGCCTCGGGCGTGGGCCTCACGGTCCTGCTGCCCCCCAGGTGCAAGGAGCCCACCTGGGAGTCGGCCGGGGTCACGGCTCCGGGGCGTGGCTCCGTGTGAGCTCCTCTCCATGGGACCCGCTGACCGCAGGGGGCTGGGCGCTGACCACCCCGGGCAGGAGTCTCCTCGTTCCCCTCGGGACGGGGCGCTGGGGTCCAGGGCAGCCTCGCCCAGCGGGGGGACGGGGCGCTGGAGTGCCCTGGGGGGCAGGGTCAGGACAGAGAGCTCCGTGGGGACAAAGCGAAGGACCCAGAGTGCCAGGCGGGAACCAGAGCGAGGTTTGGGGTCACAGATAAATGTCCGGGTCCAGGGGTTCCTGCCACAGAGGTGGGTGAGCTGGAGCCCCAGGCGTGGCTGCAGGTCACGGGGACGACCCCGCGGCAGCCGTGGGAACAGCGTGACTGCCCGCAGCAGGGACACGTGCCCACCCCACAGGCCCCCCGGCTCCACGCACAGCCCTGAAGCCGGGGGAGCGGCCACTCACCTGCCAGGAGGGAGCGGCCCCTGCTGGACGCGAGCCAGGCCTGCATGGACAGTCACGCCCGGGGTGCCCTGCCTCGGGCAAAACGCCCCCCACTTCTCGTTAAGGCAGAAGTCAGAACCCCCAAGAGCCAGGAGGTTTTACACAAACTGCCCCACCTCCAGCCCAGCCAGCGCCCCGAGTCCACGAGGTGCTCAGACGGCCGGGTGACCGGCGCCCGTGGCCCCAGAGAAGTGACCGGGGTCAGCGGGCCCCGTGGGCACGGCATACACTGCCCCCCCACCCCTGTGCCGCCGCGAGCAGGCTGCCCCCGTGTCCCCGGAACTGCCCCCCTGCCGCCCACGGCCCTGTCTGAGGAAACTGGGAGCTCGTCACCTGGACGAGCACATGGGCTTTGGGGGGGCCTGGGTCCGGGCCTGAGGAGGGGGTGCTGTTGGCTTAGCTCAGGGGCCCTGGTGGTAACTACAAGGGCCCCTGTTCCCGGAGGCAGGAGAGTGGGGGTCAGAGGAGAGCGGAGGGACAGCAGGATGGGGGCCGCCTGCGGATGAGGCCCGGCCAAGGAGCGCAGGTGGCCCCGGAGCGGGACCGGGCGGGAGGGCGGAAACCCTGCTTCTCTCGGCGCCGGAGGAGGCCCTGCCTTCCCGCCTGTGGGTCCCCCTCCCCCCGCAGCTCTGACTCCAGCAGGCCTGAGGGTGTCACCGGGCTTCTGACCACCCAGCTGGAAATCAGAGGTTCCCCGCCCCCCCGCCCTCCTGGGCCCAATCATATTGTCAGCAGCTCATAAAACAGTTTCCTTGCTGGGTTACTGATTTATTCTAGAGGCTACAACTCAGGACGGCACCTGGGCAAGATGCGCAGGGCAGGTGTGGGGGGAAAGTGTGGGGGGCAGGTGTGGGAAAGGGATAGGTGTGGGGGGAGATAGGTGTGAAGGGGGCAGGTGTGGGGGGACAGTTGTGGGGAGGGGGCAGGTGTGGGGAGAGAGCAGGTATGGGAAGGGGCAGATGTGGAGGGGACAGTAGTGGGAGGGGGCAGGTGTGGGGGGCAGGTGTGGGGAGGGAGCAGGTGTGGAGGGGGCAGGTGTGGGGGGGGCAGGTGTGGGGGGCAGGTGTGGGGAGGGAGCAGGTGTGGGAAGGGGGCAGGTGTGGGGAGAGGACGGGTGTGGGAGGGGCGGAACCTCCATGTCCCACCTGGTGAAGCCCTCCAGCGCCTCCCCCTGTGCACCTCAAGCTCCCAGCTCCCAGCACGAGGATCCGACCACTGCCCTCTGGTGGCTGCTCCGACCTGCAGCCCCTGTCCGCTCCCTGGAGGTCAGGGTGGGGCGAGGGCTGGCCTGGGTGTCCCCCTCAGGGACTCGGCCCTGAGCCAGTGGTTGCAGGGCTGGCTCTCTGGGTAACAGGGACCGTTCTCCCAGCTTCTCAGCCGGTCCCTGAGGGAATGAGAGGCTCGGGCTGTGCCGATGGTGGGGGGGGGGGGCACGTGGGGGGAGCACGGGGGGTGGGGCAGACACACACTCATCCTCACGGTCCCGTCCAGGAGGCAGGGGCCATGCGGGGCCTCTGACCTCCCGGGAGCCGGACAACACACCGTGCACTGTGGCCACGGGGTGTGGCCAGGGCCCAGCGGTCACGGGCGGCGCTGTGGCCACGGGGTGCGGCCAGGGCCCAGCGGTCATGGCACCCGTTGCCGTTGCCGGGGAC
The DNA here is from genome assembly GCF_964212035.1 of Myotis nattereri. Classification (NCBI taxonomy): domain Eukaryota; kingdom Metazoa; phylum Chordata; class Mammalia; order Chiroptera; family Vespertilionidae; genus Myotis; species Myotis nattereri. Next base: position 215,121,419 of record NC_138076.1, on the reverse strand, counting down.
CCTCCAAGGGCATCTCCGTCCCCCGATCGGAATCGGTCCGATGGCTCAGCGGCTTCTCCCGCACGAAGCCCTCTGTGACGGGTGCTTGGTTACTGCTGTGACCCCGTAGCTGGGCGCCTGGGAGAGAACTACCCTGGGTTTTATTTGGTTACGGACTGTCCGCGGGTTTTGTGAGCGGAGCTGATCAGCGCGCATCCATGCAGTCACCTGTGCGACTGAGGGGAGCGCGTCGGGTCCACCCAGGGGTCCTGCACGAACCCCAGAGCCAGCCCCGCTGTGGCCTGTCACAGACCCGGGCCCTGGGAGGAGCACAGCCTGCCTGAGCTTTTTTTAAAAATTAGATTGTCAGCTTCTCTTTTTTTAAAATATATTTTTATTGATTTCAGAAGGGAAGGGAGAGGGAGATAGGAACATCAATGATGACAGAGAATCATTGACCGGCTGCCTCCTGCACGCCCCCTACTGGGGATCAAGCCCCCAACCCGGGCATGTGCCCTGACCAGAGTCGAACCCAGGACCCTTCCGTCTGCAGGCAGTCACTCTGTCCACTGAGCTACACCAGCCAGGGTTCCCTTCCTTTTCTAATTGCCTCCTCCTTGCACAAACACCTGGGAGAATCTACTCAGTGCTGGCTTTTCAGGGACCTGGGGGCCCCCCAGAGCCAGGCCCCAGGACACTTCCCGCCCCTCCTCACTGCCCTTCCAGAGCCGCAGGCTCACCCCCCCCCCCCCACCCCAGGGCCTTTGCGCATGCCCGCCCGGCCGATGCCCGGGGCAGCCTGTCTGCCCACCTCAGCCCTCCTGTTAGGGCTCACGCACAGCCTTCTCGGGGAGATGGGTTGTCCTAACACTGCGCCCCTGGCCGCCATCTGCCCCCCTTTCCCGGTGGTGTCCCCCTGGTGTAGTCCCCTGCCCCCGGCTGCCCCTCCTGGAGCGGTGGTTCCCTCACTCCCTCCGTCTCCAAGCTGTGGCCTCCGAGGAAGGCAAGGGCGAGGAGGGGGACGCCCACCTTGTGTCCGGGGACCTCAGGGTGGCTCGGAGCCAGCGGGCCGGGCGGTGCTGGGAGGCGGCCGCAGAGCTGGAGCTGCCACAGGCTCCGGTCCCAGCGCACAGGGAGGCCCTGTCGGGTCGTAAATTCAGCCGTGCAGCGTCCCTGAAAGGGTGTGAAGGAGAATAGGGCTCCCCCCGGACCCAGAGAGGGAGGCCTCCGCGGGCCTGTTACGGAGGGAGCCGCCGCCATCCATCTGGGCCCACGCGCGCCCCTAAATCACCACCGTGAGGCCCGTGAGCCGTATTGTTCCAACGTGCTGTTCAACAAAATGCAAAATATGTGATCATCATTGTTCCAACGCCCCTGGGGGCCCCTTGGTCAAGCGGAGACATTTCACAGGCGGCGTTTCCAGAGTCAGGGCCGCAAACCGGAGCCCGAGCCCTGCAGCTGCCCTGCCCCCTCCTGGGCCCGAGTGCGGGGCAGACTCCCGGTCCTGCAGCCTGAACACACCCACCCGCCCTGGGACCCTCCTCAGAGAGCGGGAGGGATGCTTGGCCTCGGGGCAGGGGCTCCACGGGTGAACCCCAAGGCCCTCAGAGCAGAGGTCAGCAGACTAGGCCATGGGGGGCGTCCAGCCCTCTGCCCGCTTTTGTACATAAAGTTTTATTGGCACATGGCCACGCCCATCCATTTGCCTGAGACCAAAGGGGGAGCCGAGCAGCCGCAAAGCTGATGGGCTTACTCTCTGGCCCTGAGGACATGGCTGTGGGCATTTCAGTCCTTTGGTGACACTGCAGCGATAGGTGGGGCGACGCCCTAACTGCTTGCTCCCGGCGGGGGGAGGTGGGGGGTGGTGGGGGGTGTTCATGTCCTGGGTCTTCGTCCATGGAGTCCCTGCCTGCGTTCTCCTCCAGATGAACCGTGGCTGTCTGCAGGCCCAGGTCACCTGTCACATGAGCCAGGAAGGTTGGCCAGTAATATCCCTGTCCACCTTCTTCCCCTCCATGTCCTGGGGGCTTGCAGAGGGATGCCCTCCACAGCTCCCTGAGGGCACCCACTGTGCCCCAGCTTCTGGGCCTGCCCATTGGCTTCTGGACTCTGAGAGAGACACACTTGGGAAGAAAATACCAGGTCTATCCATTTACCATCTGTCTACCCATCCATCCATCATCCATCCATCTATTCAACCATATATCCATCCATCCACCCATCCATCCATCCATCCATCCATCCATCCATCCATCCATCATCATCATCCATCTATCATCCATCCATCTATCCATCCAACCAACCATATATCCATCCATCCATCCACCCAACCAGCCATCATCATCATCCACCAACTATCCACCATCATCCATCAACCATCCATCCACCCATCCATCCATGATTCATTCATCTATCAGTCCATCCACCCATCTAACCATCCACCCATCCATCCATCATCCATCCACCATCCATCCATCCATCCATCCATCCATCCATGATTCATTCATCTATCAATCCATCCACCCATCTAACCATCCAGCCACCATCCATCCATCCATCCATCCATCCATCATCCATCCACCATCCATCATCCATTCCATCCATTTATCCATTCATCCATCCATCCATTTACCATCCACCCATTCATCCATTCATCATCTACCCATCCAATAATCTAGCCATTCATCATCCACTGGTCCAGCTAACTAGCCATCTGTTCAGCCTGTAATTATTCCACAAAGTTTAAAGTCATTTAGAAGAAAACATACCAAAAAAATGAAATAGTCAGTATGTTAGAATCTGGAAAAATGTCATCAGAATTAGAAGTCAGACCAGTGGAGAGGTGGGAAAGGAGCTTGCAGGCCTTGGGTCCTAGGCCAGAACCAGGTGGGACCACGCCCTGGGCTCTAAGCTTCTTGATAGAAAAAGCAAAGACAGCCAGTTCCCCAGCCCCACTGTCTCATGGGAGGAAACACCAGCTCAGCATCCAGATCTGAAACATTTTCATCTGTGATGCTTTGCCGGGGCCACTGGAACAGGTGGTGTCCCCTGGAACTCCCTGTGGCCCATGCAGGAGGGTCCCCTGTGGCTGTGGTGACCCCTCTCAGTATGAAGGACACGGTGACAGTTGTAGTCAACAGGAACACTGTGCCTCACAGATGCGCGCTGAGAGCTCTCATAATGAAATTGTATTCTTTGTGAAATGCGGAGAATTCAGACTCTCTGGTCACAGACAGAAAATTTCAACAGTGGCTCTGAACTGGAGAGATGAGGATAGGATCTGTCCTGTCGCCAGGCCCTGTTTCTGGTCCTTTTGTTGAATCTGTTTAATTGGTGAGTGAGCAACATGGCAGTGGGCTGGATGGTGGTATCCAAACTTGGACATCTGGAGCTGGTGACTGTGGCCTTACTTGGAAAGAGTCTGTGCAGATGCCATGAAGTTAAGGATCTCGAGGCGAGATCACCCAGTTATCCAGGTGTGTCCCCAAACCAACAGCCAGTGTCCTTGTGAGACAGAGGACACAGAGAGAAGGGGAGGAGGCCAGTGAGGACAGGGACAGGAAACAGGAAACACCATCCATCATTCATCCATCCATCCATCCATCCATCCATCATCCATCCATCTGTCCATCCATCATCCATCCATCCATCCATTTATCCATCATCCATCAATCCATTTATCCATCATCTATCCATCATCCATCCATCCATCCATCCATCCATCCATTCATCATCCATCCATCTGTCCATCCATCATCCATCCATCCATCCATCATCGATCAATCCATTTATCCATCATCCATCCATCATCCATCCATCCATCCATCCATCCATCCATCCACTATCCATCTATCCGTCCATCCATCATCCATCCATCCATCCATCCATCATCCATCCATCCATCACCCATCCACCCATCCATCCATCCATCCATTCATCATCCATCCATCTGTCCATCCATCCATCCATCCATCCATCATGTATCAATCCATTTATCCATCATCCAACCATCATCCATCCATCCATCCATTATCCATCCATCCGTCCATCCATCATGCATCCATCCATCCATCCATCCATCATCTATCAATCCATTTATCCATCATCCATCCATCATCCATCCATCCATTTATCCATCATCCATCCATCATCCATCCATCCATCCATCCATCCATCCATCCATTATCCATCCATCCATCCATCCATCATCCATCCATCATCCATCCATCCATCCATCCATCCATCCATCCATCCATCCATTATCCATCCATCCGTCCATCCATCATCCATCCATCCATCCATCACCCATCAATCCATTTATCCATCATCCATCCATCCATCCATCCATCATCCATCCATCATCCATCCATCATCCATTCATCCATCCATCATCCGTCCATCCATCCATCATCCATGTGTGTATGTGTGTGTGTGTCTCCCACTCCCGGCTCACACCAAGCTGGTCCAGGGACAGAGACCCACTGGGTTTCCAGGCAGATGATCTGTGTGGGGGAGGGGCAGCCTGCAGCCCGGGCCCCTAAGAGCTGAGTCCCTGTCCCTGAGTGTTTGCTGCCCGGGGAGGTGGGTGGTTCTCTCGCTCCTCCTCACGTCATCCTCACGTCATCTCCCAACCAAACAGCTCGGGACGGGGTGGCTGGAGGCGGGAGCCAGGGTGTGGCTGTGGAGAGGGGATCACAGCTGAACAAGGAGGAGAGGACAGGAATCGTCACGTGGAGTGGGGTAGAGTCAGGGTCACGTACAGGCGCATTCAATGTGATGGAAATACAGCCGGTCCGTCCCGTGGGTGTGTGTGCAGGTGCACGGCAGGCGCGCACGGACGGCCTGACAGTGAGGCCCGGTGGGCACACACGGCCGGGGCCTGGTTTTGGATGCCCGTCTGCAGGGGACCCCGGGCTCCGTGGGGAAACTGCTCGGGGTCTAGCGCTGGGGACAGGCGTGTGTGCCCACAATGCTCGTTGCGCCGTGATTCCAGGAAGGAAGGACCTATAACACACCACACACCATATGCACACACACACACACACGCATACACACATGCATACACACGCATACACACACGCATACACACACGTGCACGCACATGCACACACGCACACGCACATGCACACACAGACGCGGAAAGGGCGAGAAAGGCCGAAAGAAAGGCGTCTCCACGGACACAGGCCCGGAAGTCGCTCCCGGAGGCCGACGCTGGGATAATTTGAGGAACAAAGCAGGTGCCCTGAGAGCAGAAGCGGCTGTAAGTCGCCGTCCGCGTCTGTCCTTGAAAGGAAGTGGCTGTCGCCTGCCGGGCTCAGGGGGCGGGAGCGGCGTCCTGGGCGCCAAATGCGGTGGCTTCAGCTCCCGTCAGGGCGCACCTGGAACTGGGGTTTGAAATTAATAAAAATAACGCCATTCGAAGTATCATTCCCCCCCCCCATCCCCTAAAAATCCTAGAAAACCATCACGCAAACTACGAAGCCCTGCGAGCGAGCCCCCTGAACGTGACCTCCACCCACAGGCGCCTTCTCCTTCGGGTGAATTAGTGGCCGAGAGAGCTCTTAAAGGGGCCAGTGCTGGAGAAACAACGCTGATGCCATCACATGGCTTCCGTCCGAGAGGTGGAGGCAGTGGGTCAGGTGAGGGTTTGGGGAGCTGAGCTGGGTGCGGGATGAATGCCCACCGGGCCGGCCTTTGGGGGAGCTTGGGCACAGCCTTGTGGACACCCCGCCCCCCCCCCCCTCCGCATGGGCCCAGGGCTGAGAGGAGAGGGCCGAGCACAGGCCCCGCAGGGACCCCGTGCTGCCTCTCCTGCTGCCTCACCGCCCACCCGAGTGTGATGCCACACGCGGACCCGTTCATCACACGGTGACCTGTGCCCGGCCCCTGGGGGCTGCTCTCCACCCCGTGATGTGGGGGCCTCCGCCAAGGAGACGTGAAGAAGTGGAGGTGCCCGCGCCTGGGCGCAGGGGGCTGGTGCCGGAGCGCCCCGGGGCCTCTCGGTGCGCCGGGCTCCCTGCAGGGGCGGGGCTGGAGGAGAAGCTGAGCCAGCGGGTGTGTCTGTCCCGTGGACAGAAGCTGAGGGGCTCCCAGTCCAGCCTCAGGCCACGTACTCGGTGACGGTGACAGCGAAGGTCCCCAGGAAGGCTGCCCCTCCTGCCCCTCACACGTGGCTGCCCTGGGGAGGAGCCTAGCGGGCCCTCTCTGCCCTTCCCCCCAGCAGCCCAGGAAAATGCCCCCACCCTTGGGGCCTGAGAGTCCTGGGGCCCTGGGCCCGGAGGCGGGAGGGGGGCTGGGGGCGCAGAGGGAGCTGATCAGGGCCAGGAAGGTCCTCATTTAAATGTCGGTTTGACTTCCTGTGGTTGCCTGGCTTCCACTGAGATGCTGATTAGATGGTTTAAAGGCAGCCCATCTACAGACCCGACATTCTCTCTCTCTCTCTCTCTCTCTCTCTCTCTCTCTCTCTCTCGATTGAAATGCTCTCCTTTGGTCATGGCTAAAGTCTAAAGTAAGACGTGAATGGCCCTGTGTACTCCGCCGACGGGCTCCAGAGGAGCCAGTGCCCACAGCTCTCCGGTTCTGTCCGCAGCTCAGGGTCCCCGCGACCAAGAACTGCCCGCTTATAAAAGCGTAAAAAAGCAGGACGTGCCACCAAAGACCGGCCCCGGGACAGCCCCCGCCCCTCTCACTCGCCTCTATTTGGGGGTGTTAACGTAAAAAAACCATTGAAACCTGTAAAGAATTTTTGTGAGTTTATTTGAGCCAAACTGTCGACATATGCCGGGAAGCAGAACCTCAATGAATTGAGATAGTGCTCCGGAGAATGGCAGGGTTACATTCGTATTTATACATGAAATTCATTGGTGACAGATTTAAGGAGGTGGGATTAAGCGAAGCAGGGAAACCTCTGTGATAGGATAAAAAGTAAAATGATGGACACTTACTTAGGTGGGTGCAGGATCAATCAACATGATAATGAAGGAATGTGTAGTATCTGCCCTGGCGCCCAGAACATTTGGTTATGCCCCAGGGGCTCCAGAAAAGGGGAAGTTACAAGTTACCCAGACACTTCAAAGGAATGTTATCTTAAAGGCAAAAAGGCAAATGGGCTCAGTAAGGATCAAAGTTGATCTTGTCAGTGAAGATACCGGCCTAGGACATAACTGCCCACCATCACTGCTTTTAGTCAAAGTTTAATTTCAGACCATCCTTTGTGGTTACTTTAGGTCTCTGAGTCTGCTAGGCTGCCACGCGGGTCTTCCCTGAGCTTGTCAGGTCAGCGTGCGGCCCCTTTCGTCCACAGGGGGAACAGGCTTCCTCCCTCTCTTCCCTCGGCCAGGACGCCCCACCTGGTGGGCGAGGCTCCCCTGCGGCTGCCTGTCCTCAGGCCTGTACCTCTCCGCTGACCTGAAGGCGCCCTGGCCGGGGGTCGGGTCCGACTGACGACCGAGTCCCTCTGAGGAGGTGACAGCGACACAGAACGGGCCAGGCAGCCTGTCACCACCCGGGCCAAATGCAGCAGAGACAGGCTCACACAGGAGTGGGGGTGGGGGGGGTGTCACCCTGTAAGTCCCGCCCTAACCTCCCGCCAGCCGGGTTACACAGGGACAGGGAAGAAAGCCGTTTAACATAAAAACAAACAACAAACACCACTGGGGCCTGTGAAGATGGTGGGAGTTGATTTGAGCCAAACTGTCGACAAGGGAAGCGGACCCTCAGCGGTTGGGGTTGGGACGGTGCTCCCAGGAATGGGGGGTGTCCCGGGAATGGGGGGTGCTCCCGGGAATGGGGGGTGTCACCTGTCTTATACGCGACAGTCAGAGGAGGGGACGCAGGTGGGCTGCACGACATCCACTGGTGACAGACCCATCGGTGACATCCACTGGTGACAGACCCATCGGTGACATCCACTGGTGACAGACCCATCGGTGACAGCAGGGCGGAGGGGGGACCCCTGGGATTGGATAAGAGTGAAATGGTAGACACGTTCTTTCTGCTGAGGCGGGAGCAGGGGAGCTCACAGCAACAATCCACACGGTAACAGCAACCAGGCAGACTCGGTGGTCTGCCCAGGGCTGAGCCTGAGGGTCCCGGGGAGGGAAGTTACCAGCTGCCCTCACCTCCCACAGGCGTGTTATTGCAGATGCAGAGACAACAGGCCCAGTCAGGATGGACGGTGAACTTTGTCAGGGGAGACACGGCCTAGGACGGGACTGCCCGCCACCGGCTGCTCTAACCTAAAAGGTTTCCATTCAGACCATCCTGTGTGGTCGCTGCAGGTCCGGTTCTCCCTGCGCCCCTCCCATCAGGAGGCCCCGCCTCCCTGTGCTCCATAGGGTCCTTCAGCCCCCGGTCAGCGGGGAGGCCGTCTGCTGGCCACGGGGTCCTCCCTCTTGAGAGGGGGCCTCCCACTCCTCCGGCTCCCCTTCCCTGATCCCGACTCCACGGCTCCCACGTGGGAAGGTCTGTGGGGTTTTTACGGGATGTGCTGAGACCACGTTTGCAGGTTCACGAAATCTTGGACCTAACGCAGACCACCTCTCTCTGGCCCGGTTTTGCTGGGTGATCGCACCATCCCTGTTGCTTTAGCCTCTTTACTCCGCGGCCGGAACCTGGAGGGGGCGCTCAGGGACTCCCACAGGCGTTCCCACACGCTCCCCGGTTTTGCTCAGTCCTTCAGCTCTTGCTGGAGCCCTGGGCTTGGTAAGCTGGGGCTCGGGGCAGCCTGTGGAGGATGCTAGGTCTACGTTGTAAAATTAAGAGGTTAGCACACACCCGGCTTCCTCTGACTTAATTCTGTTTAAATTGAAATGCCCTGGGTCAGAAATCAGAATTGCCGGCCTGGCTTTATTCGCTCTCCTCCGGTAAGTCCGGGACGGCACCGCATCGCAGCACCAAGGGGCTGCAGGGGTGATGGTGCGCGATGACTTCAGACACCATCCCCCGCTCACACAGCCGCAGCGCTGTGGGCGTCTGAGCCTCAGGTCTGAGCGGCTGGTGTGAACTTGGGTCTCCCCTGACGCCCTCGGCTCCCATCCTTCACCAGGACCCCTCCCAGCTCCGGAAAGGGCTCCACCTAGTCCTGTGTTCCTGTCGTGGCCCAAGGACAGTCAGGACGGACCCAGGGAAGGTGGCCAGCGAGGGGCCTGTCCCCGGGCCCATCCATGTGACGGCCACCAAGCAATGCCGGCCAGCTGAGCTCCCCTGAGGTCTGGGGGAAGGGGAGTGTGTGTGTGTCTGTGTGTGAGAGTGTGTTTCTTTCTAACACTCACCTGAGGATATTTTTTCCATTGCATTTTAGAGAGAGTAGAATGGAGGAAGGGAGGGAGGGAGAGAGACGGGGGGTGGGGGGGGGGAGAGAAACATTACTGTGAGAGACACACATTCATCCAACCGTCAAAGCATCTATCCACCTATCCATCCAGCCAGCCAATCACCTACCCAATCATCTAGCCAATCATCTACCTATTGTGGAAAAATAGAACACACTGAACTGACTAACTCAAGAAGATCTGGCAGGTGGCCTTGCAAATCCAAGACACTTAACCTTAACCCTAACCCTAGTCCAAGCCCTAACCCTAACCCTAACTTAACCCTAACCCTAACACTAACCCTAACCCTAAACCAAACCCTAACTTAACCCTAACCCTAAACTAAACCCTAACCCTGACCCTAACCCTAACCCTGACCCTGACCCTGACCCTAACCCTGACCCTAACCCTGACCCTAACCCTAACCCTAACCCTATCCCTGACCCTAACCCTAACCCTAACCTTGACCCTAACCCTAACCCTAACCCTAACTTAACCCTAACCCTAACTTAACCCTAACCCTAACCCTAACTTAACGCTAACCCTAACCCTAACTTAACCCTAACCCTAACCCTAACCCTAAACCAAACCCTAACTTAACCCTAACCCTAACCCTGACCCTGACCCTGACCCTAACCCTGACCCTAAACCAAACCCTAACCCTAACCATAACCCTGACCCTGACCCTGACCCTAACCCTGACCCTAACCCTAACCCTAACCCTATCCCTGACCCTAACCCTAACCCTAACCTTGACCCTAACCCTAACCCTAACCCTAACTTAACCCTAACCCTAACTTAACCCTAACCCTAACCCTAACTTAACGCTAACCCTAACCCTAACTTAACCCTAACCCTAAACCAAACCCTAACTTAACCCTAACCCTAACCCTGACCCTGACCCTGACCCTAACCCTGACCCTAAACCTGACCCTAACCCTAACCCTGACCCTAACCCTGATCCTAACCCTGACCCTAACCCTAACCCTGACCCTGACCCTAACCCTAAACCTGACCCTAACCCTAACCATAACCCTGACCCTGACCCTGACCCTAACCCTAACCCTAACCCTGACCCTAACCCTGACTCTAACCCTAACCCTAACCCTAACCCTAACCCTAACCCTGACCCTGAGCTGTGGGCAGGTGCCTGTGGGCTGTGGTGGGCGGGCAGCGGTGCCCTCTGCAGGAGAGGGCTGATGGCAGGTGAGAGGGGTCCACCTAGTGAGGGAGAGGCTGTGGCTCGGGGAGGAGGGGCCCTCAGTGCCCGATGGACTGAGTTTGCATCGGTGCCTCCTGCTCCCAGTGTGACCGGCGGGCAGCTCCCCCCCCCCAACCCCCCCGGACCTGCTGCTCTTGTCCCCACGGGAACAACTGCATTTCACCCCAATAAGCCACCTGAGGAGCAGTGGGTGCCCCCAGCTTCGCTCTCCGTGCCTTACGTTGCAAAGCTGGGATCCGAGGAGATGTCCACGGCTGCGGATACGCACGGCCTGTCCCCGGCGGAGCAGGAGCGAGAGCACAGCCCGGTCTGTGATGCTGGGCCAGGCGGCGGGGACAGATGGGGCCTCGGGCGGTGCTGGGGGATAATTAATGTGAGAGGACGAGCTGGAAAGAACGCGGTGCTCGGAACAGCTCTGACGTCCGAGCTGCCAGCAGGCGCCCGTCCGTGGGCGGCGTGGGGCAGGGTGGCTTCCACCCTCCAGGCCCATGTGGAGGCCCTGGAGCGCGGGGAGGGGCCCAGGGTCAGGGAGGGAGCGGCGGGCGGGTCCCTCGTCTGAGAACCGCTCAGCTGTGGTCCAGGCAGGTGCCGGGGGAGACGCTCCGTCTGCTCCTGCTCAGGGCGCCCGCTGCCGGGGCCACGCCTGCTTCTCCGGGCTTCCTCCCAGCACCGCTCTCACCCCACGTTCCCCACAGAAAAAGCTGGGTGCTCTCCCGTCCTCCCGGGGGCGCAATCCCAGCGCCTCCTCATGGCCACCGACCCGGGCCCCTGTGCTGGGCGGACAGCAGGCCCCGGGTGCGGGGAGCAGGCCTCTGGTGGCCCGGGGAGTGCCAGGGAGTCTGTTCTCCCCGAAGCCGTGTCTGAAGGAAGCGTCTGGTTAGAATAAACCCCGAGCGGATGTTTGTCCCTCGTCTCGTTTTTACCTCCTCGCTGGGCTGCCGGGGTGTAGGGCCCGGGCCGTTAGCGGGGCTCAGGGGCGGGGGGCTCAGGGCAGGGATGGGGAGCAGGAGCCCATGCGGGGGAGGAGGGGTGGGCACACCGGGCTGCAGCTACAGGGGGGACCGGGGGCTAAAGGCTGGTTTTGGGGGGCAGGGCAGGGAGCCGGAGGGTGAGCCAGAAAACATGGGTGTTGTTTGGCTAACAGCTGGCCTTCTCCAGGCCTGGGAAGTGGGAGCCCGAGAGAAGGTGGGGCCGGGCTGCTGCTGCGGCCGAGCAGTTAGGCAGCGGGGCCTCAGTGCACAGCCCTCCGGTCTCCCAGCGCCACCCCCGCTCCCCGCCCCCACCTGCCCCCCGCCCCCCGCTGCCCCAGGCCCCGGTGTGTGTGTGTGGGGGCGGGTGTTGGGGGTTTGCCTCGGGCGGTAAATGGGGTCGGCATCAGCGCCCTGGCCCCGGGGTCTTGTCCTCCTGCTGCTCTGGGGTGCACCTGAGCTGGGGCTCCGGGGGCTTCACAGCTGTCGGGTCTCCATCGGCCCTGGCGCTGCCTCCTGGAGCGTTAAGCGCCCTGAATTCGGACCAGCAGCGAGCTGTGTGGACGGGGCGGCCTTTCCAAATCCCTCCTTCTGTTTGGCCCTCACATCGCAGTGGCTCAGCAGGGGGGCTCCTTCCAGGCAGCCCCAGGGCCCAGGGGTGCGGCTCTGCACTCGATCCCGCCCCTGTCCCATCATCAGACGCCCTCTGCCCCGAAATACGGCTCAGATGGGCTCCCCTTCCTCCCAGGCTCTCTGCAGGCCCCGCCGAGCTCAGCTGACGGCTGCAAACACATCCCAGGGGGCCCCGTGCCCACAGCACCTAGACCTGACCTCACACCGCCCCCACAGTCAGGAGCGGTCGCCGCCTCCACGGAGCATGTGGACCCCAAGCCCAGGGAGCGGCTGGGGGCCCTGAGGCCTCGGGCTGATGGCGAGAGTTCAGCTCTGACTGAAACACAGAGTGGAAGGAAGGAAGCTACGGGCTCCGTGAAAACGAGCGGCTTCGGCTCCGCGAGGCCCGGGAGCCGCCACCGGGAGCCACACTCACAGCGCACAGCCAGCCCTGTGCCCACCCCCGCGGGGCCCGGCCCACGGTCAATAATAAGAGGAAAACATGAAAAACTGGGAGATGTGGACAGAGGCCTCGCCGAGGACACTGCGTGGGTGCAGCCGTGCGGACGGGGACCGGGGCTGGAGCACGGAGAGCCCTGCGTCCCAGGGAGAGGCTGGAGGGCGCGGACCCGCAGGGGAGCTGGCGCTCAGGCTGCGGCGCGGACAGGGCACAGGGCGGCCGCCGGGAAGACGCTGCGGCCTCCTGGCAGCTGGGCAGTTCCTCCCAGACCCAGACGCTGCGGCCGTTTGCTCGGCTTCTTCCGTCTGCTCCGTGCGAAACGGCACACGGCACGTGTGGCAGCCTCGCCCCTGATTGCCGGTCCCTGGAGCCCGGGCGCCTCCGCAGGGGACGGGACACGGCCCAGCCGGGGGAATAGTATTCGGAGCTAAAGAGAAAGGAGCTGTCCGAGTCCCGAAAAGATGCAACAACCGTCAGCGCACACGACTCAGCGACAGAAGCCCATCCAAACCCTCCACCCGCTGTGTGGCCCCGACTCCATGACTCCCCGGAAAGGCAGCTCAGGGCACAATGGGCCGAGCCGTGGCTGCTGGGGGGGGGAGGGGCGAGCAGGCAGAGCTGAGGGGACGTAGGGCTGCGAAACGGCTGTGTCAGATGCCACAGGGGTGGCCCCACTGGCGCGGCTCCGTGGTTGCACGTCCACCCAGGAACAAAGCGGTCACAGGTTCGATTCCCCATCAGGACACGTGCCCGGGTTGTGGGCTCGATCCCCAGCGTGGGGTGTGCAGCAGGCAGCCCCCTGATGTTTTTCTCTCATCGTTGATGTTTCTAGCTCTCTTTCCCTCTCCCTTCCTCTCTGAGATCAATGAAAATAAGGTAATAAAAAGGGTGGATGCATGTCTTTAAACATTTGCCAAAATCCATAGAATTTACAACACGAAGAGCGATCCTAATGGAGTGTAAACGCTGGATTTCAGTTCAGTTAGCAACAATGCGTCAATATTGGCTCATTGTGGATGCACCTAATGCAAGACTTCAAGCACAGGGGAAATGTGTGTGTGTGTGCGTGCATGTGTGTGCGTGTGTGCGTGCGTGTGTGGTGTATGTGCGTGTGTGCGTGTGTGGTGTATGATATACAGGAACTCTGTGTTTTCATTTTTTAAAAATATATATTTATTGATGTCAGAGAGGGAGGGAGAGATAGAAACATCAATGATGAGAGAGAATCATGGATCGGCCGCCTCCTGCGCGCCCCACACTGGGGATGGAGCCCGCAACCCGGGCCTGTGTCCTGACCAGGAATCGAGCCATGACATCCTGGTTCCTAGATCGACGCTCAACCACTGAGCCACCCGGCCAGGCTCTCCCCCTTTTAAAGATGTGGGAGCCCCTCCCGGATCCCGAGAGGCTTAGGATGGTCCCAGAGCCTGAGCTCAGGAAATGGTGCCCCAAACGCAGCTGAGCTGCCCCAGCCCTGGGACCCCAGAGCCAGGTGGTCTGCCCCCCAAGCCTGTGGGGCTGGGGCACACAGCTCCCGCGGCTCCTGACGTGCCCTCGCCGAGTGAAGGCAGGGCGCCCGCGGGGCTATGCCTGGTGAGTCGGCTGATTTAGTACAGTCTCCTGTTAGCGGGTCCAATGCAGACGGACTATAAGCGCCCGGGTTGAGGCACGAGCTCAATAGACAGAGACACTGACCTAGTCCCCATCCAGTTACGCTGCCCGGCCGCTGGTCTCGGGGTTTGCTAGACGTGTGGCCCGTCCCTGGGGCTCTGAGGGGACCTGTGGTGGGGGGTCTGGGAGCTCAGAGGGTGTGAGACGCCCAGCCCTGGCCCCGTCTCGGCTGTGTGTCCTCAGGCAAGTTAGGCGACCTCTCTGTGCCCGGCTCCTCATTCGGAGCGTGAGGGTGACGAGCAGCCACTCTGTAGCCTGGAATGAGTTACTCTTTGCACAGCGTTCGCCGGGGCGTGAAGCCCTGCGTCCTCCACGGTCACATGTGACTGTCAAGGGCAACAAAGTCTCACTCTGCAGCGGACACTTCCCTTCGGGCAGCACAGCCCCAGGTGTGAACGGCCTGCGGGAACCCCAGGGCCCCGGGGACCAGGACCCCGACGCCTGGGGACGGGGGTGAGTCACCGCTGCACCCGCCAGGCGGCAGACAAGCCTCACACACACCGCGCCCCCAACCCCGGGGGTCGGGGAGTAACCCTCTCAGAGGGGAAGCCCTGCGGAGGAGCCAGGCGCTCGCCCGGCCGTAGGGACACGTGCAGCTGCAGGGGGTCGGGGGACAGGCTTTCGCCGCGGGGACGCTGGCGAGGCGCCCCAGCTCCCACGGTGAGGGCTCCCTGAGCCACCCCTGAACGAGGGCGGGGCGAGGAGTGGGGAGACGATCAGGTGGAGGGAGTGAGGTAGCGTGGGCTGTGATGTCACGCAGAGGCGGCGGGAGGCGAGGCTGGTCCCACAGGAAATGCTGGGCTGATGGGCATGGCGGGGCGGGACCTTCGAGCTGCCCATGGTGGACGCCCCTCTGCCTCGCTTCATGGCCACGTGGGCCACGTCGGCCCCCGGCTCGCAGCCTCGGGCCGGGCCAGGCGGTGAACACAAGAGCCCGGACCCTCCCGGGTTTCCTTTGCTCTGACGGAAACATCAGGTCCGCCCGGATGAAAGGCGGGGAGTTCACGGGGTCAGGGCCTCGGGGAGCCCCTGTGTCTTCCAGGGTCGGCGACGATGAGGATGGTCTCAGCGCATCTTCCGGCCCCGCAGGCCCGGGCTCCCCGCCGGCCACTCAGCCTCTCTGCTCCGAGGGCGGCGAAGGTCTGCCTGGAATTCCAGGGGCAAGGAGCCCAGCCGCGCCGACCAGCACACGGACCCCCGTGTCCCCCGCAGGCCCCCGCCCCCCTTCTGCTGCCCGAGTCCCCGGGGAAGCGGGGTGACCGCACCCCCATCCTGTCGGCCGCGCGCTGTCCTGTGGGAGACCTCGGCCTGAGGCCACCTGTTGGGGGCTCGTTGTCACACGCCCGCCCTGTTCGCAGTGACTCGGAAATATGCTTGTCAACAGCTTTCCCTTCCCCGCAGCGTCTCCTCCGCTAGCAGAGAGCTCAATGGCCCGCGCACTCGGCGACAGGAGGGGGACCGGGTGGGGTGCAGGGCTCGCGGGGGGCACCCCCGGGCTGGATTTCCCTGTTTACCCACCCAGCTGTCGCCAAGGGAGGCTGTGACTCGGGAACACGTGGGAACGCATCCTGCTGCTGTCGATACTGTGCTTTCGGTAAAAATAGCTCCCAAAGAGAACACGGCTGTTTCTGGGGAGAAAACACCCCTATTCCCACCCCCCCAGCTTCAGGCAGGCAGCCCTGGCGGTGAGTGAGGGGTGAGCAGCGCTAAGCCCGGCCCCGGGGGGGGGGGGGGGGCGGGTCCGGCTCCCTGGGCCACGCCCACGACCAGCGGGGGCACCTGCCGTCCGCAGTCCATGGAGGGCCCAGTGACAGTGTCTCCCCCACCCCCTCCCCCACCCCCCGCGGTCCCCCGAGGCAGCACCATCGGGTCGAGTCCCATCGCGGCCACTTTTCCATCTGCCGGCTTCGTTTGTGACGAGAGGGACAGCCCCTGACCACGGCCTTTAATCATGAGTAACTGCCGACCCGGCTGGATGTCTTTTCTGAGTCTCCTCTTCCTCGTTTAAAAGAAAAGCAGCAATCCCAGCTCTGCCAACACCACTCTTCACTCACCCATTCACTCACTCACTCACTCATTCCCTCACTCACTCATTCCCTCACTCACTCATTCCCTCACTCACTCATTCACTCACTCACTCATTCAGTCACTCACTCATTCAGTCACTCACTCATTCACTCATTCACTCATTCCCTCACTCACTCATTCACTCACTCACTCACTCACTCACTCATTCACTCACTCACTCATTCCCTCACTCACTCATTCACTCACTCACTCACTCATTCACTCTCTCACTCATTCACTCACTCACTCACTCACTCACTCACTCATTCACTCGCTCACTCACTCACTCACTCACTCATTCACACTCATTCATTCTCTCACTCACCCATTCACTCACTCACTCACTCACTCATTCACTCTCTCACTCATTCACTCACTCACTCACTCATTCACTCACTCACTCACTCATTCACTCTCTCACTCATTCACTCACTCACTCATTCACTCACTCACTCACTCACTCATTCACTAGCTCACTCACTCACTCACTCATTCACACTCATTCATTCTCTCACTCATTCATTTACTCACCCCCAGCTCAGCCGCACCCTCCCTGCCCCAGGCCCCTAGATGCCCCCAGGCCATGGTCAGCACTCCCCCCACCCCACGGGCCCTGCACTTCCCACTGTCTGTGACCCTGTGTGGCCCTGAGCCCCGAGGGCAGGTCGGAGCCTCTCGTCTGGGCAGAGAGGACTCACATGGGCGGTTGTAGGAACCGTGTCTGAGCCAGTTTCAAGGCGCCAGGAGACCAGACGCAGCCAGCGAGCCGCCCCAGCCCTTCAGTGTCATCTGACGACTAAGCAGAGCGCATGGCGGTTGGCGCTTGGCGGTTGGTGATGGTCCTACCGGCGCCTCTGTCAGGAGTCGAGGGTCTGGGGGAGAAGCAGCATGGATGGGAGAGGGGCGTCCGGCTCTCACCCCGAGCTGAGCTGTGGGGCTCACCTCACTGGCCGCGCCTGGCACTCGGGTCACAGAACCGAGAAGCGAACCGCAAGGCAGAGGAGGGTCTGGATCCGGACGCGGTGGCTGAGCCTCACCCCGCCTCACCCGCTGCACCTGCAGGCAGAGCTGAGCGCGGAGCCCGGGGCAGTACCTTCTGTTTCGTGTATTTAAGGGGAGACGGCTGCATGGGCTCAGGGTGCTCGGGGGGCTCCTTTGGCATTTGATCACAGAGCCTAAGCCTCTCTGTCACAGCTCCTGCGAGACACACTCATTTCATCGCGTGAGCTCTGCTGGGTGTGCTGGTCACACAGCTGGGCTTCACGGATCCGTGTGTGATCTGACTGTGACACAGCAGGCATCATGGGTCTGTATGTGATCTGCCTGGGAACACAGTCGGGCGTCACGGATCCGTGTATGATCTGCCTGTGACACAGCAGGCATCACGGGTCCGCATGTGATCTGGCTGTGGCTGGACCTTCAGGCTCAAGGCCCAGGAAGCGCGGTGATGCCTGGGCTGTGCTCTCATCTGAAGGCTGGGCCGGGCAGCATGGCCGCATCTCCTGTGTCTGATGCAGGACCGAGTCCTGTGGGTTGTCGGAGGCAGAACCTCCATTCTTCCCTGGCCGCTTGCTGACACTGTCCCGTGGGTCCCTGCCTCCAGGGTCTGTTTGAGGGCAGCCAGGGATAAGCAAGGGAGAGCACATGTTCCCAGGATGGACATGATGTCAGGGCAGTACAGTGTGAGCTCCCTGCCTGCACGGTGTGAACTCCCCACTGCCTGCACAGTGTGAATGCCCCCAACTGCCTGAATGGTGTGAACTCTCCCCCCCAAGTGCCTGTGCGGTGTGAACCCCCACTGCCCACATGGTGTGAACTCCCCCTGCTGTCCCGGGCGCGAACTCCACCCCTTGGTGTGAACTCAACCACTGCCCCCAGTATGAACTCCACCACTGCCCCCCCATGGTGTGAACTCTACACTCTGCCTGCATGATATGAACCCCCCATTGCCCACACGGTGTGAACTACCCCGCCTGCATGGTGTGAACGCCCCACTGCCCACATGGTGCGAACCCCCCTGCCTGCATGGTATGAACTTCCCCACTGCCGCCTCACCCACTCATCACAGGATGAAAACACTGACGCTCCTCCTGCGATACGCACATCAGCGAGTTGTGGCTGCTCGGAGGCATCTGGAATCTGCAGTGAGAGCTGCTGTAGCCTTGGAGACAGGAGTCACACAGAACGTCATCCCCCTTGATGGGCAGCAGCCCTGTGTTCATGTCCAGCTCCCAATGGTCCTATTATTAATGGGGACGATGACCTTAACATTAAATCTCTCTGCCTCCTGGAGGTGGTAGTGCTGGAACGCAGACACAGGGGTGCAGATGAGGGCCCATCACGGCACACCAGGGTCTCATGGGATGGCCCAGTGGCAGGAACTGTCAGAGCAAACACGGAAATGCCCTGCAGACATTTGTACTTGAATTAATTTCAGGATGACACCAAACTGGTGTCTGTGAGGCGTTCAAGCTTTTTAGAAAAACTGTTCTTCAGAGCCTCTCAGACGCAGATGGACTGTAACTTCTGTGTTAGATGGATTCGTCAGAAAGGCAGCCGGTGTTGCCACCGCCGGTGGGCGCTCTCGCGGCCCCGTGAGGGCAGCCTCCAAGGAAGAGCCTTCTCCAAAGTGAGAAACCATCCAAATTCCCTCCGACCTGCGCCCGTGGCCAGGGCGACCGACGTCACTTTCATTCTAGTGGTGAAGACAGAAGCTGCAGGAAGCATGCACTTTGGTGACCTCATAAACATACGTGGAGCCAGAAATTTATCTTCTGACCAATGAGGACATTCTAGTAACAAAGGACCGTGACCATCATCTCGCATGGAACTCGGACTGTGAAACGCGATGTGACCGCGTGTGGGTCTCCATGGGGCAGGTGGGCTGCAGCCAGAGGTGGTGGCTCCGGGTCTGGCTCCCCCGTCCTGGTCCCTGCTGCCACCACCACGGAGAGCACCTGGGGCCCGAGAACAGAATAAATGACAAGCCTGTGTTCATTTCAGGCCCCACTGCAAGCACATTAGAAACACATTGATCCCGGCCTCGTCACCCAGGGAGAGGATTTGGGCCAGGAGTCTCTGGGTTCCGTGTTTGGTAGACACAGTGACAACATGGCCAGGACGTGGCAAACCCTCGTGTGCCATGACCGGGAACCACAGGGCCCCGTCATTCCCAGCCTCCCGGGCCCTGGGCGGTGGGCTCAGCCAGGGAGCCCCGAGGAGGAAGGCCGTTGGGGTGCAGGGGGCTGTGCTCCCTGCAGAGTTGGGGACCTGGCAGAGTCCACTCAGACCCGCATGGAAGGGCTGGCTCCTTCCATCCAAGGGCTCGATTCCTGCCTAGAACCACCCAGTGGTGCGTCCGGACATCAGTTACTGAAACCATGTGCAGCCCCCACCGTCTAAAATTATACTTTCTGCCCAGCCGGAGTCTCAGTGGTTAGCGTCGACCTATGAACCAGGAGGTCATGGCTCGATCCCCTATCAGGGCACATGCCCAGGTCGCAGGCTCGATCCCCAGTGGGGACGTGCGGGAGGCAGCCAGTCCATAATTCTCTCTCATCATTGATGTTTCTATTTCTCTCCTTCTCCCTTCCTCTCTGAAATCAATAAAAATATATTAAAAAATAAATATATCCGGCACCTACTGCGTGCAGGATGCTACGTCAGGAGCCAGGGGACACAGAGGGGTGCGAGGCACAGTGGAGGGCTCCCCCTGGGATGGACTCAGGCAGCCGGGCAGTGGGCCGGCAGGGACCTCGGGGGAGGCGGACAGCGTGTCAGGGCCGCAGGGAAGAGCCTGGTCCCCTCCCCACAGGATTCGTGTGATGAGAGCAAAGCAGATCCCTCCAGACGGGGCCTGCCCCCCGGATCCCAGGGCCCCCTTCCCTGAGGCACAGGCAGCTGCAGAGGCCGCCTGGGGGGGGGGGGCGGGGTGTTAGGTGGTGGAAACCGCAGGGCCAGAGCCTGGCCGGAGTGGCTGGTCATTTATCCTTCAGGTCCGTCCCCACTGTACCCCCCCCACACACACACACTAGAGTTGGGGACCCTGTGGCCCAGCTGAGAGCCAGGAGCAGAGTCTTTGGGGCCCACCCGCTTAGCTGCTCCCCCTGGTGGCGCCCTCTGCTGGCAGGCCTCATTTACTTTATTTTCTGGGTCATTGTTGGGGTCGGCAGGACTCTGGGAGCTGCCTCCAGGGATGTCCTGTGACCCGCCTTCCTGTCCTTGTGTGAACAAGGCAGAGGGGAGGCCTCAGTGTGTGATTGACAAGCCTCTGCCCCTTCCCACCCACTTGGAGCCGCCCACCCACCGCGACCAGGACCCGGGGTCCCTCCTTCCCCTCGGAGCCCTAATGGGCAGGACCCGCCTGGGGCCCGTGGACCTGGGAGAGCTGAGCGTGGGCTCCAGGGGGAGAGGTTGCTGGGCCCGGGGTGTGGCAGGTGGCGGTCGGGCCTCCGGGACCCAGGCCTGGGGACATGGCTTCCCCCTGGACCAGCCTGTCCATCAGCTCCCCTGCGGCTTCTCCTGCTGCCCCCGGGGTCTGGGGGTCCAGCCTGGACGGCAGCTGGGGGGACGGCAGCTGGGGGCAGGTAGCCTGTGAAGGTCCCTCTGGGGGGGACAGGAGCCGGAGGGGGAGGGCCGGGTGGAGACGGCAGCCCAGCCGCCAGGAGGACCTCCGAGGGCCTGGATTTCTGGTTTACGGCTCTGGTGTCCTGCACGGCAGCTGCTGTTCTATTTATTTTATTTATTTTAAAATATAGTTTATTGATTTTTTACAGTGAGGAAGGGAGAGGGATAGAGAGTTAGAAACATTGATGAGAGAGAAACATCAATCAGCTGCCTCCTGCACATTCCCTACTGGGGATGTGCCTGCAACCAAGGTACATGCCCTTGGCCGGAATCAAACCCGGGACCCCTGAGTTCACAGGCTGACGCTCTATCCACTGAGCCACACCGGCCAGGGCTGCTGTTCTATTTAAACAGGAAGCGCTGATCTGCACACGGCGGGGCCTCCACGCTCCACGGAGACCTGTTCCTCCGCGTCCTCCCGCCTTCCGTGGGCCCCGCTCCAGGGTCAGGGCCGCTGCAGCTTCTGAGGAATTTATTAGGTGCTGCGGGGAGGAGGGCAACCTGCTCATTACACCATGAGTCCGAACCTCACCTGGTGGGGGCGGGCCCAGGGCAGGCCGGGGTGGGCGGGGCCAGGGCAGGCTGGGGTGGGTGGGGCCAGGGAAAACTAGCGGTGGGGCAGGGCCTGTCCCAGGCAGCTGTGGCCCCTCTGAGAAGGTGTCTGGGTGCCTCTTTCCTTCCCAGGGACCTTGGGCACAGGGGGCCTGGGTGCTGCAGGGCAGCGGGCACTGCCAGGCCTTCCTCAGCCCAATGCCTTTCCCACTTAACCTGGTGCCCGCCTCCTGCTCAGCCAGGTCTGCCTCAGTGGCTCCTTCCCGGGACCACCCCCCCCCGCCCCCAGCGTCCCAGCTGGGGACCAAGAGGAAGGAAGGACAGACGCTGCCTCTGAAGGCGGGGAGGGGATCCAGAAGAACCCAGGCCCCACCTCGGCAGAGGGAGAGGCCCGGGACCCAGGCAAGCGCCTGGAACAGCGTGCCAACTCCTGGAACAGCATGCCAGGGGTGCAGAGGAGCCTCGGCTGCCCCCGCTGACCCCATGGCCCCAGGCCCTCCCCCAGGGGTCTGCTCCACAGACGACCTTATTAGGAGATATAGTTAATGATCTATAATAATAAGAGCATAATATGCAAATTGACTGAACGGCCGAACGCCCTTCCGGACCACCTTCCGGACAAAGCAGAGGCAGCTGGCAGCTGGGGCTGGAAGGCCTACTCTTGCATGAATTTCATGCGTCGGGCCCCTAGCAATTACACAAACATAACAGGAACTAAAGACCAAGTAAAGAAACGCGGGCATGGGCTGCGGGAAGAGAGCAGAGCTGAGTGAGGTATGGAGGCACCGGCACTGCCCGCGGAAAACGATGGATAAATTAGGAGACAGGGGACCACGTGTCTCCACGGGCTCAGAGCAGCACGGACAAAAGCGCAGGAAGGACCGTGAAGCAGGACCAGGGCCCGATCGCAGCCCCTGCAGCAGAGAGAACGCACAACAGGGACATTTAAGGGGACGCCAGGGAGAGAAACGCCCCAACTGCATGAGCTGAAGGTGTGATTGGAAAATCTGGTACAGAAATAGCTCAGGATGCATTTGAGTAAGTCATTGGGCTTTAGAGGTAATGGAATAATCCTCTGGGTAAAGAGGCAGGAAAAAGCCCAAACCAGGCTCCCCAGCAGGAGGCTCGGGTGTGGAGGGGGGCGTCTCGGGCATGGAATCCGGGGGCGGCCTCAGGGGCACCTCGTCCTGCCCTGGCTTGACCAGTGTCTGCCCCCCTTTCAGGGACAGACATTGCGGCCTCAGTGTCCTGCCCTTTACATACAGAATTCTGCACTTATTTTTTAAAATTTAAATTCACATGCAAAAGCCAGACATTCTCAAGCACAAAAGAACTCAGGGACTCAGTCACTGAGGAGAACTTCTTGGGAAAAAAGATACACAATCTGGGCAAATTAATAGGGAAAAAATGGCAGTGCGGGTGGTTGAGCGTTGACCTATGAACCAGGAAGTCGGGGCTCAATTCCCTGTCAGGGCACATGCCCGGGTTGCGGGCTTGATCCCCAGTAGGGGGATGTACAGGAGCAGCTGATCCACGATTGTCTCTCATCACTGATGTTTCTATCTCTCTCTCCCCCTCCCTTCCTCTCTGAAATAAGAGATATAAGCCGAAACCGGTTTGGCTCAGTGGATAGAGCGTCAGCCTGCGGACTGAAGGGTCCCGGGTTCGATTCCGGTCAGGGGCGTGTACCTGGGTTGTGGGCACTTCCCCAGTGGGGGATGTGCGGGAGGCAGCTGATCAATGTTTCTCTCTCATCGATGTTTCTAACTCTCTATCTCTCTCCCTTCCTCTCTGTAAAAAATCAATAAAATATATTTAAAAAAAAAGAGAGAGAGAGAGATAAAATTCCACAGCTAACATCAACTCAGATGAACAAATGCCCATTCCATCGGGGGAGAGAACCTGTTGTCCAGAAATTTTATACCCAGCGAAACGGTCTTTCATTATCCAATTCACCAACCGACCGCCTCCCGCCCCCAGCGGCCGGGGGATCCTGGGGAACCGTGTGAAATGAAAATGCAGTGACATCTGCTGGAATCCAGAGAATAAAGTGTGTCAGGAAGAGGAGCTATTGACACTCAAGTTTTAAAATGAACACATGTAAGAGGGAGAAACAATGTCGACCTGAAGTTTTAACGTGACCCTGTCTTCGCCGCAGCGGAGCGTTCAGGATAGTAGCACCGGCGGTCGCTGAAGGCGGTGCAAGGAGGCTGCATTCAGAGCTGTCCTGCGATCACGGTAACACTGCCTCTCTGGGTCTGTGACTCCGTGGGCTACGTCACGCAGCGTCCCTGCCTCTCTGTACGCATGTCTGTGTGTCGAGAGAGACCAGGAATTATTTTCACGTCATCGCGCTATTTCTGGGGGTTGGGGTTGGGGCGGCTTGTTGCTTTCCTCTTTGTACTTTAGTTGTTTATGATAAACACGCACTGTCGTGGCAAAAACGATGACAGCACCCTAAGAGGGAAATGAAGGGAGGCTGGCTTTACTCCTCAGGACGCTCATCGCTGCCTGAGGCTGGAGTCGGGCGGAGCCTCACCTCCAGCCCCCACCTGGGAAGGGGGAGCTGCTGGGCCACGGTCAGTGCCCCCTGAGCCACTGTCCCCGTGCACGACCTGTCTTCCCCTCGACAAGCCACGGGGATGACAGGGGGACGTGGGCCCAGCCAGTCCCTGGCCCCTCGGGCCTGCCCCTTCTACCTGCCTGCACCCAGGGCTTCTGGGCGTCCAGGTGAGGATGAGTGAGGCCAGCGGGTGAGGGACAGCTGGACAGAGCACCAGGCGGCGTGGACGGAGAGGGGAGAAGTGCCCCCCAGGCCACAGCACATTGCAGGCCCCTTAATTGTGCGTTTACCTCCGTCCGGGGCTGCCCTGGACACCGGTGTGGGGGCCAGGGCTGCTCTGTCCTCCCGCGTCTCCGAGCCCGACACCCGCAGCCCGTGCAGAGCGGCCGGGTCCTGGCAGGATCGATGGGCTTCATCTGGTTCCGCTGCAGGTGCGCCCCAATTCCCGCTCCAATATGCAGCCCTTGGGTCCCCGCGCTGGCGGAACCCGGCCCCCCACAATCGCACTGGCCTCATTCCGGTTATGAGCTGCTCAGTGACCTGGATTCCACGCCTCCTCGGCGTTTGGGGGCCTCCCCGCCGTCTCCCTCTCCAGGATGAAGAACTCATGGATGGCACCTGTGCTGGGGGAGGGGGAGAGGGGGTGCAGGGTGGGGGGTGGGGGGAGGGGTGCGGGGGGGTGCAGGGAGGTGCGGGGGGGAGGGGGAGTGTAGGGTGGGGGTAGTGGTAGGGGTGCGGGTGGGGGGGTGCAGGGGGAAGGCTCTGAGCCGCGCAGGTTGCCTTTGTGAGGGGGTGTTGGCGCTTAGAGCCTCCGCTCCCAGTGACAGCGCAGGGTCGAGGTCGTGTCCCGAGGAGATGCAGTCCTGAATGGCGGCCCCACAGCCCCGGCTTATGGGGGCCATCTGGGCGCGTGTCCCCCCCTCACACCCCCCCGCACCCCGCACTGAGACCAGTGAGGGGTCCCGCCGCGTCCCTGGCTGGGGCGGGGGAGACATGTCCTTGCAGTGAAGGTCCTCGCTGTGCATCGGACACCGGAGCGCGGCTGCAGTTTACAGACAAGGTCCGGGGTGTACAGCGAGGCTGCCACGGCGTTGATTTAGGGTTCACGGGAGGAAGCATTGTTGCCGATGCGGCAGCATTTCCACGCGGACAGACTGTTTCTCAGGCAGACATTGTCCGCGGGGGGCGGGGGGGTCCTCTGCCAGGGCCTCCCCGCAGGGCCACCCCCTCTGTGGGCGCTGAGCAGCGTCCTGGCCAGGGTGACACTGGGCCGGTGGGGACAGGCGAGGGGGGCCTGGGTGCCCGCACCTCCCGGGCTCAGGGCAGCTCTGGGGTGCGGGTGGGGTGGGGGTGCAGGTGAGGGCTGGCCCTGGGCTGAGCCTTTCTCAGGAGGGACCTGGGCCACAGGGTGGGGGCGAGGTCCTGAGGGCGGAGTCCTGGCTGCACTGGGAGCTGCAGGGCTGCAGACCAGGCCCCCGACAGGAGGGGACACCGTGCGGGCAGGTTCCTCCCCTTCCCTCCCGCCCCCTCCCTCCTGTGTCCCTCCCTCCCCCCCCAGGCCGGGTGCTGGGCCAGGACGCTCTGTGGAAGCCTGAGCTGGTCCGTGAGACACAAGCTGGGCCGTCGGGGAGGCAGGCGCCTGAGTGAGGCTGCCCGGCTCCCCGCTGGGCACCAGGTGCCGTCCTGCCCGCTGGTGACCTGGGCCCGTGCTGCTCAGTGACAACCTGGGGGCTGCTGCGGGCGTTGAGCCGACGTCTGGGACAGAGCACGTGCCCAGCGAGGCCAGCCCCTGCCCCACACCTGCAGGCAGGGGGCACGCACACAGCTGCCCCGGGGGTGGGAAACAGGCGGGGTGGCCCGTGCAGTGTGGCTGGGAGACCCCGCGACTGGCAGGCTCCTGCCCTGGGCCAGGCTGAGCTCCTCCCACCACCGCCTGCAAACGCGAGTCCCTCCTATAAGTGAGGGCAAGACGGGCAAAAAATGCACAAGGAGGGGTCACAGGGGTGACGCTGGGCTCCTCGCGGCTCTGAGCAGAGATGTTGGCTCCTTGCTGGTAAGTCACAGGGGACACCCCCCCTCACAGCGACCTGGCCTCTCCCTCCTGCCACCCCGCCCAGCCTTGCTCACCTGGCCGCCTCTCGGGCTCCACACCCAGCCCCGGGGCCAGGGCTCCCCTGGTTTCTGCCCCCCCTACCCCCACCCACATCCTCGGTCCCCTGAGAGCAGCCTCAGGCCAGCGTGGGTCCGGCCCTTCTCTGGGCCCTCCCTCCGGGAGGAGGTGGCCGCCCAACAGGGCTTCCCGTGGGGGCTGCGGGCGCCGGGCTGTGAGTGTGGGGGCTCCGGGAGGCCGCCCCTGGGCTGCCTGCACCTGCCGACCAGCGTAGGACGGTCCCGGGACTCAGCCCCACTCTCCTGGGCCGCGTCTCTGAGCCTCGTCGTCTCTGCCTGTCTCGCCGCACCTGTCCCCCCAGCCCGCCCGGCGGCCGCGGGGAAGGGCCGTCCTGCGCCTGAGCGCCCGGGGCAGGGCCTTGTCCAGGCCCAGGTTTACCCACCTCCTCCACGCCTGGAGCTGGGCACCCGGGGCTCAGAGCCAGAGCCGGGCACACGGGGCCTCAGAGCCAGAGCCGGGCACACGTGGCCTCAGGGCAGAGGCCCCTGCTGGTGCAGTGGGAGTCCCAGCCTGTGTGGCTGCCTCCCTCCCCCGTCCACCTACCCCACCTCCCAGACCTGGGGTTCAGGGCAGCCCTCGCATGCCCAGTTCCCGCCAGTGCACACGCATCCCCTCCAGTGCACACGCATTCCTGCCTGCACATGCAGCCCCACCAGTGCACACGCATCCCCGCCAGTGCACACACATCCCTGCCAGTGCACATGCATCCCCGCCTGCACACGCATCCCCTCCAGTGCACATGCATCCCCTCCCGTGCACACACATCCCAGCCAGTGCACATGCATTCCTGCCTGCACACACATCCCCACCTGCACACGCATCCCCGCCTGCACACGCATCCCCTCCAGTGCACACACATCCCCACCAGTGCACATGCATCCCCGCCTGCACACGCATCCCCTCCAGTGCACACGCATCCCCGCCAGTGCACATGCATCCCCTCCAGTGCACACACCCCCCCGCCAGTGCACATGCATCCTCTCCAGTGCATACGCATTCCTGCCTGCACACGCATCCCTGCCCTGCACTTGTGGTGCCTGGAATCTGAGAGGCAGCTGGACTGCCCGCGCCATCCGTGCACCGAGGACCGGAAGTCCTGCCGCCGCTCCCTCCGCGAGGCCGGGGGAGGAGAAGCCGGACGCGGGGCCTCCAACCAGCTCATCGCGGGCTCTGCACCCGAAGAGGCGCTCTGTCCGGTGGCGACCAGCAGAGCCGGGAGAAAGGCGCTCATTTAGGCTAAAACCAGCCAGGAGCTCAGAGCGCGGGGCCGGCACAGGCTCCGTCCTTCCAGGTGCCCAGGGTGCCCGGCGGGCGGCAGCAGGTTCCAGACTCGGCTGCAGGACCTGGGGCCCCCGGCTCAGAATCACCTGCCATCGCCCGGAGGCACCAGGACTCCAGCGGATTCGCCTGGAGAGGACGGGGGCTTGGCCGCGGCCTGGGCGCCCTCAGAGGGGGGCCCGGTGGGCGCTCTGGGCGGTGACCCTCCCTCCCACCTCCTTCCCCGCCCCCCACCTCTCCCCCACCCCCGCCCCCCACCTGCCTGGCCCAGGCCCTCGCTGCCCCTGGGTGGGGGCACCCACCCCAGGTTTGAGGAGGCACCGTCTCCCCCCGGTTGGGAGAGGGCTCCACGCACACGAGAAAAACCAGAAAAGTTTTAAAGATTCAACACCCACCCCAGGGACTCTGCAAAAGCAACTCCTTTCCCGGGTTTGCTGCCTCCCGGACCGGACCGCTCCCGGCTCCGGGAAGTTAAGATGTGCGGCGCTGCGTGGCCCATGGTCTCTGGCGCTGGGTGCTCCTGGGGACGTGGAGGGAGTGGGGGCTGTGGAACGGAGGGGCTAAGCTTGTCGGAGACAGGCAGCTGGGGGGCTGCGTCTCCCTGGCCGCCCCCACCCCGCCATGTGCAGCAGCGGGGCTCGGGTGGTGCGCTCTGGTGGCGGCGCGTTCGCGGGTGATGCCCGCCATGTCTGTCACCATGTCCCACGTGCTGGCTCTGCTCTCCTCGCCTTTCCTCCCTCTTCTTCTCCTGCCTTTTCTGGTTTGGGCTGAACAAAGTCTACGACACAATTTCACCTCCTCTCTCTGCACATCCCGCAACCCGCACGGCCGCCCCCCGTTTCCCGAAGGCGGTGCCATGTGTGCGGTCCGCCCTGGATGGCACCGCCCGCTCCCCAGCCCGCAGTCTGCCCGGCCCTCCATCCGTGGGCCACGCACGCGGCCGGCCCTGCATTTGAGTCAGCCGCTCGCTGCTCCCGCCTCAGACGCTGTTATTATTTCAAGCGACTGGTTATCGCTTAGACCAGCGGTTCTCAACCTTCTGGCCCTTCAATACAGCTCCTCATGCTGTGGTGACCCCCAACCATAGAATTATTGTCGTTGCTACTTCATAACTGTCATGTTGCTACTGTTATGAATCGTCATGTAAATATCTGATATGCAGGATGGATTTCCATTGTTACAAATTGAACATAATGAAAGCATAGTGATTAATCACAAAAACAATATGTAATTATCTGTGTGTTTTCCGAGGGTCTTAGGCGACCCCTGTGAAAGGGTCGTTCGACCCCCAAAGGGATCGCGACCCACAGGTTGAGAACCGCTTGTTTAGAGGAAGTAAAAGTAACAACGAGAGGCTCTTCCCTCCACCCAGGCCTCTCGGCCGCGCTTCTCTCCTTATGCAGATCCGAACGCATCACTGAGGTCGCTTTCTTCGCCCTGAGAAGTGTTTTCCTAACTCTCCCCCCCTCTCTCTCTCTCCCTCCCGCGCCCCCCTCAGAGCTGGCTGCAGGTGCTGCCTTCATTCGGGTCGGCTTGTCTGAGAAAGTACATGAGAAGCCCCAGGGACAGCCACCACCAGAGCAGCTGATGGGTTTTTATCGGTTTTCACAGCACGAGAGCCGGCGGACTCTCCCAGGGCCCCTCTCCGAGGCTCACTGCTCCAGCTCCGGGCCCCTCTCCTCTGATCCCCATTTGCCCGGTCGCACCCGCAACTGCTGGCTGATCGCTGCCTCCCCACCAGCGTGAGCCCCCGGGGCCGTGGCGGTGCCTGTGTCACGGTTCCATCTGGGTAAACCTGACAGCCTCTCCGCACGTATATTTACACGTGCAGCCCTGCTCTTTAGAGCGGCTTCTAGGTTTGTGGAAGATTGAACAGGTAACATACAGCGATCCCCTAGGCCAGCGGTCAGCAAACTCGTCAGTCAACAGAGCCAAATGTCAACAGTGCAACGATTGAAATTTCTTTTGAGAGCCAGATTTTTTAAACTTAAACTATATAAGTGGGTACATTGTTATTAACTTAATGAGGGTGCTCCTAAGCTGGCCCTTGCTAAAAACGTCCTCAGTCTGATTGAGGTATGTTCGCTGAGGTCGACCCCTTCCAGCTCTCCCATCCACACTCGTCTTGTATACTTGGTTCGTCCATCTCCTTTCTGAAAACTAACTTCTGCGCATGGGCCACGAAGTTTCAATCGCACTGTACGTGCGCGCCTGCCAGTATTTTGTGGAAGAGCCACACTCAAGGGGCCAAAGAGCCGCATGTGGCTCGCGAGCCGCGGTTTGCAAACCACTGCCCTCGGCACACTTTCCTCAGTGGTCCACATCCCGCACTCAGGTGGTTCTTTTGAACTACGACTGATATGTTGTTGTTGTTATTATTATTATTATTATTTAATGTTTTTTATTGACTTCAGAGAGAGGAAGGGAGAGGGAGAGAGAGACAGAAACATCAATGATGAGAGAGAATCATTGATCAGCTGCCTCCTGCACGCCCCACACTGGGGATCAAGCCTGCAACCCAGGCCTGTGCCCCGACCAGGAATTGAACCTTGACCTCCTGGTTCATAGGCCGATGCTCACCCACTGAGCCACACCAGTCAGGCTGATATGTTATGATTAACTAACACTAGAGGCCCGGTGTATGAATTCGTGCACAGGTGGGGTCCCTCGGCCTGGCTGGCGAGCAGGGCTGATGGGGGCGGGGGGCTGGCCGGCCGGGGGGAGGGACTGCGGGAGGTTGGCCGCAGCAGCAAGTTAACCAACAGCTGATTCCAAGAGGAATCGGGCTCCCTCCTCCCTCCTGTCTGGGTCCGGGGTGCGGGTGAACCAGATTCGGGGCTGTCAGGGCCCCAGCAGCAAGGCCTGGGCCAGCGTGCGTCACAGCTACCGGCTGGTCGCCTGGTCGCTCCAGTCGTTTGGTCATAATGGTTGCTTAGGCTTTTACATGTACAGACAGTTCATAGTTTACAGTAGACTTGCTCTTGTGTCGTGCAGTTCCCAGGGGTTAACGATTGTTCTATGTCACGCCCTGACCATCGCAGACTCACTCAGAATAGTGTCACCACCTGCATGTCCCCACGCCCTTCTGTGCGCCACCCACCCGCCTTTGGCAATGCCGAGCCATCACTAGAGCCTTAGCGTCTCTATGGTTCTGCCTTTTCTAGAATGCCCCGTGATCGCAATCCTCCCGCAGGCAGCCTCTCCCACGTGGCTCCTTTCGCTTGGCAGCAGACCCCTCGGACGCCTCGCGTCTCTCTGTGGCGGGCACCCCGTTGGTTTTCATTGCTGAGCAACAGCCCAGGGCGTGGCTGTCTTGCCGTCTGCTCATCACGTCACGCAGCTCCTTTCCGTTGCTTGTAGTGTCTGGCCTTGGTGACTTTTCCCTTCTCTGTTTTAAACCTAAGTGTGTAAATCAGTGGGTGAACGCCTCAGAGCCCAGTCGCTGCGTATGTAGGAACTCCGTAAGAAACTGGCCAACCGTCTTGCAGGTGGCGGCGCAGTGTCGCACCCCGCCAGCGGGGGGCGAGATTCCTGCTGCCCCGTGTCCCGTCCGCACTCAGCATTGTCCGGATTCTGGATTTGACCACTGGGCAGGGTGTGCAGTGGTCTCTCACTGCCGTTTTACATTGCAATTCTCTAATGACACGACATGGAACGTCGTCTTTGTACACCTGTTTGCCATCCATCTGCCTTCCTTGGTGCGGTTTCTGTTGGTATTTTGGTTCCTTTTAGAGACGGGCTGTTTGTGTTCTTCCTGTTGGGTTTGAAGAATTTGGAGAAACCGCGTAACCATTGCTCTGTGTGCTTTAGCTGCGCGCTCCTTGGCAGAGCCGAGGCTCGCAGCAGCGTCTCCCTGCCTGTGGCTCGTCCTTTCTTCTCTCGCGGAGGGGAAGCTGTTCATGGCAGCCACATCCGACATCGCGCTTCTCGCGTGGGTCACAGCTTTCGTGTTGGGTCTGAAAAGTCATCTCACACTTAAGGTCACTTGGATTTTCTCCTACGGCTTGTTCTAGAAGTTTTACAGTTTTGCGCCAGACATTTAGGTCTGTGATACATTTTGAGTTAGTTTCCTCGTGAATGAAATAATGTCTACGACTACATTTGTTTCATTTTGCTTTTTTTTGCATAGGAATTGCTCCACACTATTTGTTGGAGGCTAACACTTCTCCATTGACTTGCCTTTGCTGGCTTTCAAATATCAGTTCCCGGACTGCAATCACAGGTATTGGGGTGGGTCTGTTTCTGGGGTCTCCATTCGGTCCCACCGGCCTCTTCATCTCTCTTCATCGCTGCAGCTTTGTGGTGAGTCTGGAAGTCACACACCGTGAGTCCTCCTACTGTGCTGTCTGCAGGATCCCATCGGCTATTCTGGGTCTTTGCTTTTTTCTATAACAATTAGAATTGCTTTGTCCTTATCCACAAAACGACACGCTGGCCTTTGGGTTGGGATTGCATTGCCTCCAAGATCAAGTCGAGCGGAGCTGACATGTAACGCTGCTGATTCTTCCCATCCATGTCGATCCATTTGGTTTGATCTTTAATTTTTAAAAAATCAGAGTTCCGTTTTATTTTATTTTTCTATAGGAATCAGTCTGTTTTGCTAGATTCTGCTAGGATTACACCTAAGTATTTCATTTTTTTGGTGCTAATGTAAATGATATTGACTTTTTACTTCCAAATTTCAATTGCTCATTACTCACCTATAGGAAAGCAGTTGACATTTGTATGCTGACCTCATATCCTGCAACCTTGCTTTATTGCTTATTAGTTCCAAGGAGTGGTGTGTACATGTGTGTATGTGTATATATGTGTGTATGTGTATCTCTGTGTGTATGTGTGTGCATGTGTGTATATGTGTACATGTGTACGTGTGTGTGTGTGTGCGTGTGTGTTTCTTTAGGACTTGCTTCGTAGACAATCACAACATCTGTAAACAAGGACCACTTTATTTCTTCTTTCCCAATCTGCACACCTTCCTTTTTTCTTGTCTTATTGCATTGGCTAGAACTTCTAGTAGAATGTCAAATAGAGGTAGTGGCAATCCAGATGTGATAACTAGTGGCGGACACAGAATTGTTCACAATATTTTGTCATTATCTCTCTAATGCCCATGGATCAGTAGTGATTCTTCTTTCATTTCTGACACCACTGATTTGTGTCTTTATTTCCTGCTTGTTTTGGCGAGAGGTTTAGCGCCTTTATTGATCTTTTCAAAGACCAGCTTTCAGTGTCATTGATTTTCTCAATTGATTTCCTATTTTCAGTTTTATTGATCTCTGCTCTAATTTTTATTATTTCTTTTCTCTATTTTTTTTGTTGTTGGTCGTTTTGGGTTTTTCTTTCTTTTCAAAATTTATCGTTAACACTGTTACAGAGTCCCCAGTGCCCCTCCCCCACCCCTTCACCCACCTCTGCCCAGCCCCCACCCCTCCTCCCTCTGGCCATCACTGCCCTGCTGCCTGTGTCCCTGGGCTATGACGTATGCTCCGCTTATTTTAGATTTGATGTGCTCTTCTTTTCAGGTCTATAAGGCAGTAGCTTAGATTATTGATTTTTTATATATATTTTCTAACATATGCATTCGATGCTATGCGTTTCCCTCTAAGCACTGCTTTTGGTCCATTCCACAAATGTTGATACATTGCATTTCCATTTTTGTTTAATTAAAAATCATTAAAAAACTTTTCTTGAGATATTTTTTGTTGTTGTTCATCCTCATCTGAGGATATTTTTTCCATTGATTTTTAGGGAGGAAGGAGGGAGGGAGGGAGGGACAGCGAGAGAGAGACACATTGGTTGGTTACCTCCCACACGTGCCCGGTCCGGGGCCGGGGATGAACCTGAAATCTAGGCATGTGCCCTTCGCTGGGAATCGAACCCGTGACCCTTCATTGTGCTGGCCGACCCTGGAATCACTTCGCCACACCGTCTGGGGCTTGAGACATATTTTTCTGACCCACATTTTTTTTTTTTTAACAATGTGTTGTTAAATCTCCAAATATTTTGGGATTTTCCAGCGAGTGGTTATTGATTTTGAGTTTAACTCCACCGCGGTATGCAAGAATACTTGATGTAATTTATGCCCTTTTAAACGTGTTTAGGTGTGGTTTATGAGCCAGCATGTTTATCCCGGCTGATGCCTCCTGCAAGCCTGAGGAGAGTATGTATTCTGTGTTGGCGGGCGAAGTGTTCTATAAACGTCAATTAGGCCCGGGTGATGGATGGCGCTGCTTAGTTCGACTGTGTTCTCACTGATTTTGCGTCCGCAGGCTCCATCCGTTACCCCGGGAGGTGGCGAGGTCCGCTCGGACCGCGGGCCCGTCCCTCTCTCCCCGCGGGCCCGCCGGTGTCTGCCCCCAGCGCGTCCTGACACTGTGGCTGGGCACAGACACACTCGGGGCTCTCATGCATCTGTGAGAACGGATGGCGCCATCGCCGGGCAGCGCTCTCTCTGTTCCTGGGGCGTTTTTCCGATTTGAAGTCGGCTTGGTCTGAAGGTCATATGGCTCCTCCAGCTTCTTCCATCAGCATTAGCCTGGCATATCTTTCCGCCTCCCTGGACTGTTAATAGATGTGTTCCCACATTTAAAACAGGCCTCACCTGTAACATAGAGTCGGCCCTGTCCTAGTTTTCTGGCCACGCGGACAACATCCCCCGGTGATTGGTGCCTTCAGACGGTTCACAGTCAAAGTGATTCCTGAGGTTGTTGCGCCCGCATCCACCATGTTTAGAGCTGCTTCGTAGTCCTTACACTTGTCTTGTGTTTCCTTTAAAAAAAAGTCCTTTTCCTGCCTTCTCGGGTTTTGTTATTTTTTAAAATGCATCTTTATTGATGTTTAGATTGAGGGGAAGGGAGAGGGGGAGTGTGACAGAAACAGCGATGGCAGAGAATCACCCGTCGGCTGCCTCCCGCACGCCCCCCACTGGGGATCAAGCCCGCAACCCGGGCCTGTGCCCTGACCGGGAGTCGAACCCTGACCTCCTGGTTCCGAGGTCGTCGCTCAGCCACGGAGCCGCCGGCCGGGCTCCTGTCAGCACTTTCCATCCTCGGCTCCGGTCTCTCCCGACCTGCTCTGCTCCCGACGAGGACGAGGAGCCCTTGGCCGCCGTCGCCCCCACAGCTGCACGGCTCCTCTGCCCTCCTGTCGGCTTCTCTCCTTGCCTTTGGCTTCCTGCGTTTGCACAGGACCTGCCTCTGTGTGCACGTTTGGTGTGGATCCTGCTCCGTGTTCTGGAAGCTTCCTGGATCTGTGGCCTCGTGTCGGTTATAATTTTAGAGAATTGTTACCGATACTGACTTTAAATGTGCCATCTTCTCCATCCTTTTGCTCTTATCGTTGTGGCATGTCCATCGCCCACGTGCAGCTTTCTTTCTTCTGGTGATTGTTTCCAGTTCTCGGATGTTCTCCTCCATTTTCCTTCTCACCTTTCTGTGCCGTTGGGGCGCCCGTCTGCGCGTGTGGACGCAGCTTCCAGATCAGCGATTCTCTCTTTGGCCACGTCTGGTCGGCTCGGCGGCTCCCCCGAAGCTTCCTTCGTTTCTGCTCGCGGGGTTCGGATTTACACATTTTCCCTTGGATTCTACCTTAGGGTTTCCACTGCTTTCAACTGCCCATCTGTTCTTTTTAACATATATATGTTTTTACTGATGTCAGAGAGGAAGGGAGAGGGAGAGAGAAACATCAACAATGAGAGAGAATCATGGATCGGCTGCCTCCTGCAGGCCCCACACTGGGGATGGAGCCCACAACCCAGGCATGTGCCCTGACAGGAAATCGAACCAAGACCTCCTGGTTCCTAGGTCGACGCTCCACCACTGAGCCACACCAGCTGGGCAGCCCATCTGTTCTTGGATATTGTCTCCCTTTTCCTTTTTAAGAAGCATCTTTATTGTTGAAGGTATTACGTCTGCCCCCTTTCCCCCCACTGACCCCTCTAGCCCGCCCCGTCCCCACCTCAGGCCTTCCCCACCCTGCGGTCCGTGTCCGTGGGTTCGCATATGAGCGTACGAGGTCTGTGGTGGTCCCCCCACCCCGCTTCCCTCTGGGCCTCCACAGTCTGGAGGGTCTCCTTTCTGCGTGGAGCCCTTCACGCGTGAATCCGGGCATTTTAACCCCCGGCCGGATGTCCCGACGTCCGTGCTGTGGCTGAGTCTGGTTTGGATCTGGCTTGGTCTCTTCAGACTGTTTTCCCTCAGGCCTGTCTGCCCGCTGTGTCCCGGGAGCTGGGGCCACGCGTCTGGGGAACTGAGGACACCGGGAGTTGGGTGGGAGGCACGGGGTACCTCTCCCCAGGATGGGGTGTCTCTCCCCAGGACGGGGTGCCTCTCCAGGTCGGGGTGCCTCTGCCCAGGATGGGGTGCCTCTCCCCAGGACAGGGTGCCTCTCCAGGTCGGGGTGCCTCTCCAGGTCCGGGTGCCTCTCCCCAGGACAGGGTGCCTCTCCAGGTTGGGGTGCCTCTCCCCAGGACGGGGTGCCTCTCCCCAGGATGGGGTGCCTCTCCCCAGGACGGGGTGCCTCTCCAGGTTGGGGTGCCTCTCCAGGACGGGGTGCCTCTCCAGGTTGGGGTGCCTCTGCCCAGGCCGGGCGCTGCTTAAGCGGACACGCCTGTGTTCCGTGTCCTGCTCTCTGGTCACTAAGGCGCCTGTCACGTGAAGCCTGCACCTGAGCGCATTTCACGTGTGGGCCTGCGGGCGCACGGAGCCGTGGGCGTGAGGCCGGCCCCCGTGCTCCCGGCTGTGGTTACATTCGGTGTTTGCACGCAGCGGTGTTCCTGTCTTTTCCTTCCCCGGAGAGCTGAGGGGCTGGGAGGCCGGGAGGGGCTCCCTCCAGGAGGGGCTCCCAGCGGGCGGGCTTTGCTCCGGAGCCGCTGCCCAGCAGTCCCGGCCTCGGACCTTCGGCTCTTCACACCCAGCCCAGCGGGGCTCCCGGGGGCAGCCCTCCCGCAGCCAGCACCTGCCACCTGCCACCTGCCACCTGCCACCTGCCACCTGCCGCCTGCCACCTGCCACCTGCCACCTGCCACCTGCCGCCTGCCGCCTGCCACCTGCCACCTGCCGCCTGCCACCTGCCACCTGCCACCTGCCACCTGCCACCTGCCACCTGCCACCTGCCACCTGCCGCCTGCCACCTGCCACCTGCCACCTGCCACCTGCCACCTGCCGCCTGCCACCTGCCACCTGCCACCTGCCGCCTGCCACCTGCCACCTGCCACCTGCCACCCGCCACCTGCCACCTGCCGCCTGCCGTTCGCCCCGGAGGCGGAGCTCA
This sequence comes from Myotis nattereri, assembly GCF_964212035.1. NCBI lineage: Eukaryota > Metazoa > Chordata > Mammalia > Chiroptera > Vespertilionidae > Myotis > Myotis nattereri. The sequence continues at coordinate 215,084,670 of NC_138076.1, read as the reverse complement.
GCCGCGGGTCTGCGGGTCTGTGCGGCCCGGTGTGCGGGCTCCTCGCCGCCCGCCCCCGGCACCCGCAGGGCCCGCCGCCCCCCAGCCGGGCCCGGACTGCACGGTGGGGAGTGGATGGCGTGGGGAGGCGGTGCCCTGGGGCGGCTGGAACTCGGTGGAGGAAGAGATGGGGTCGTGGGTTCGGGTGGAATTCCCAGGACGAGTGGCCCGCACCCCGGGACACAGCAGCTTCACCAGACACCCCCCCCCTCCCCCCCAGGCAGGAGGCAGATCCCGGTGGGCGGGAGAGCGGGAGGCCAATAAAAACCCCTTTACATTTGCGGCCGTAAAACTTTATAGCGATTCCTCAGCGCCCGCCACGAATAATAACGGAGTCATCGCCAAAGCCACACCCCAGGCCCTGAGCAGCTCATCCCTGGCACCGCGGGGCAGAGCCGAGGAGGAGGAGGAGGAGGAGGAGGAGGAGGAGGAGGAGGAGGAGGGGAGGGGAGGAGGAGGAGGGGGAGGGGGAGTTCCGTGTCCCCTCCCTGGAATCGCAGCCACCTCCCTCCAGGCCGGGCCTGGCCCACAGCAGCCCCCAGTGGCAGGAATACAGCCACTGGGCCTTTTCCAGAACCTTCTCTTCCCCGAGACTGGCCCGGGGTGGGTCCATGGCTGGGAGGATGGCAGGTCTGAGGGGGGAGTGGCCGGGCCCTGGCAGGGGTCACCCAGGCAGCGCCCACACTGCCCCCTGGGTGGGCGAAAGCAGGGAGCTGGACCCCGGGTCCGGCCGGGTGGGACCGGTCAGGGAGGGAGGGAGGGAGGGAGGGAGGGCCAGGCTGAGAGGGACGGGGACCCTGTCCTTCTCCTGCCCCCTCCCCCCGACTCCCCGCCCCCCCCACGCCGGGCACATCAGAGCTTCCGCAGTCGAGGATCTCCACTCGGGATGGAGAGCTGAGCGCTGCACTCCGCCCCCTCACGCCTCTTCCGTGTTCCGGCCCAAATGGCACCGCGGTCACGTGGTCACTTTGCCCAGCTCCCGGCTCCTGGCAGCTGAGCACACAGGGGATTGTGCCGTGACATTCAGGGGGGCAGGCCTGCACCCACACCTCGCGCTCCCCTCCCCTCCCCCCGGGGCTCATGGGCTGGGTCCCCACCTGACAGCTACGGAGCAGGGGGGGGGGGAGGGGAGGGGGCGGGTGGGGTCAGGGCTCATGGGCCTCCTGCCTCTGGCCAGGCTGCTCCCAACACCCAGCTGGGCAGGACCTTCCCCCGCTGGAGTCCAGTGTCTGTGTATGTGAGTGTATGTGTGTGCGCATGTGTGTGCATGCATGTGAGTTTATATGTGTCTGAGTGGTGTATATATGTGGATGTGTGGATGTGTATTTGTGCGCATATGTGAGTGTATGTGTGCATACACATGCTTACACATTTATGCACGTGAGTGCATGTGTGAAGTCATGTGCATATGTGTGCATGCTTGAGTATACTATGTGCGCATTGCATGTGCATTTGCAGGTATGTGTGTGAGTAGGTATGTGCATGTGTGTGAACATGTGTGTGCATGTGTGCATGTGCATGTGTGTATGCGTCTGAGTGGGTGTGTGCATGTGTGTGAACACGCGTGTGCGTGTAGGTGTGAGGGTGCTGTCGTGCACACTCGGCTGGGCCCCTGTGTGGGCCTCATTGTCCATGGGAAGCACTTCTGCTTTTCCCGAGTTCACCGCAGTAGCTATGCTGCTCCTCGTCCCCCAAGTGGACTTGTCATAACCTCCTGACCCTCCGCCCCACCAAGGCCCTGCCTGTTGGCTCATGTTCTGGGAAGACCCGTGGCCCTGCACTGGACAGGAGGGTTAGGGGGTCCCCTGGAGGCAGGCAGCCGATGGGGTCTCCAGGACGGAGCACAGCGGGTGTGTGAGGTGTCCTTGCTTCCTGGACCAAGGAGTCCCTTCCACAGTGAGGGCCCGTCCATCCGGGCGAGGGGCTGGGGGTCCCGTTGTGACCCCGATTCGTATGGCGAGGCCCAATCCGAGCCTCCCGGGGCCTGGGGGGTCATCGCAGATGTCCTGAGCTAAGCAGGCCGTCCTGAGCACCCACAGCACGTGCACCCCCACCTGGCCGCCCGGAGTCAGCGGGGCTCCAGCAGCAAGGACTCCGAGGGGCTGCTGTCAGAAGCAACCCCCGCGCCCCCCAGAAGGACGCACCCATGAGCATTAAGAACGACACGCCGTCCTCAGGGGGCGGAGGGCTGAATGGCTCCGCTCGGTCGTCCTGGCTCGAGCGCTGAAGCTGCTGTTGCTGTGGGTCTGGAGTCACTCCTCGGCCAAGCGGGGCGCAGCCCAGGCCGGTCCACAGCGCCGTGGCTTTGGCTGAGCCGCCTGCCTGTTCCGGCTCAGCGCTCTGCCATCAGGAGCCCTCGAGGAGCGGCCGGGGTGGCTCAACGGGCAGCGGGTCCCCACCCCCAGGCCCAGGGCCCACCCCAGGGCCCACCCCAGGGCCCACCCCCGGCCCCACCCCAGGGCCCACCCCAGGGCCCACCCCCGGCCCCACCCCAGGGCCCCACCCCAGGGCCCACCCCCGGCCCCACCCCAGGGCCCACTCCAGGGCCCCACCCCAGGTGGCTCCGGGCTGTGCCGGGAGGGCCCTGGGCCGGCAGTTCCATTGGAGCGGGAAGGACTGGGTGTTGTGCCGGCCAACACCAGCCTGTGGCTGAGACTGAAAAAAAGCAACGAGAATTGTTTCCAACTTGGAGTGTGGCTTCTCTCCCATCGCTGCGTGCACAGCCCGAGGCCTCGCATGTCCCTGAGGAGGGGCTTCTGCTCAGACCACCACCGGGTCCCTGCTGGGCAGGGGCAGTGGCGGCCTCGGGCGCTTGGCACCGAGTGACACAGGAAACGAGCCACAGACAGGAGCTCTTCTCATCTGCCAGGAGCTTGTTTTTATTACAAAATATGACGCCGATCATAGAGAAAACCGATGGGCACGCGACACCTGTTAAAGGTAATAAAGCGAACAGCGGGCCTCTACCAGCCGCGCGGAGAGACCGGACGCCCCGCGCGGCCTTCCTCCCGTCTGTCCGTCCGTCCGTCTGTCCGTCCGTCCGTCTGTCCGTCAAGCGTAGACACCGCTGTGGCTCTTGCGCGGAGCACAGAGGGTCCTGTTTCCGTTGCGTTTCGCTCTGTGGCGTCGTCCCTGAGGGTGCAGCGTGCGTTCAGCGGGTGGGCCGACCCGCAGGCCTCCTCTCTCTGTTCGTGTGTTCCCTCCCGTCCCCTCCAGCGCCGCATGTGGGCTCACCCCACGCGTGGCCTCCCCTTCACGGATGTCCCCGCCCGCAGCGCCAGCACACGGCAGCGTGGCTACCCCCGGCGGGGCCGCACCCCGTCACCCGCACACACAGTGTGGCTACCCCCGGCGGGGCCGCACCCCGTCACCCGCACACAGCGTGGCTACCCCCGGCGGGGCCGCACCCCGTCACCCGCACACACAGTGTGGCTACCCCCGGCGGGGCCGCACCCCGTCACCCGCACACAGCGTGGCTACCTCCGGCGGGGCCGCACCCCGTCACCCGCACACACAGCGTGGCTACCCCCGGCTGGGCCGCACCCCGTCATCCGCGCACACAGTGTGGCTATGCCCGGCTGGGCCGCACCCCGTCACCCGCGCACACAGCGTGGCTACCCCCGGCGGGGCCGCACCCCGTCACCCGCACACACAGCGTGGCTACCCCCGGCGGGGCCGCACCCCGTCACCCGCACACACAGCGTGGCTACCCCCGGCGGGGCCGCACCCCGTCACCCGCACACACAGCGTGGCTACCCCCGGCGGGGCCGCACCCCGTCACCCGCACACACAGCGTGGCTACCCCCGGCTGGGCCGCACCCCGTCACCCGCACACACAGTGTGGCTACCCCCGGCTGGGCCGCACCCCGTCATCCGCGCACACGGCGGGACAGCACGGTCCCCCCGCATCCTCCCCACCCACACGCCGTGGCTGCGGCCGAGTCCGGGCGGGGACCGCTGATCACGGCTGATCACGGGATGCGCCCCGGCATGTGAGTCCCTCACTCGTGCTTCCCGCTGTGGTGCTGCCCAGGCTCACGCCCCCTCCACGCCGCGCCACACCTGGCATTGTCGGCCCTTTAAATTTTCATCCATCTCCCTCCTGGCAAAACCCAGCTCCATGTGATTTTAATTTGCCCTCCATCAATAATGCATTTGACCTTCATTAAAAATGTGTGTGAGCCGTTCATCTCTCAGCTCCGAGGTGTGTTTCTGTGTCGTCCCTCCCCGGCCGCCGTCTCCCGCCCACGAACGGAGGGCGTCTCCGCCCGGTGCGGCGCTCCCTCCCGCTCCCTGCGCTGCCTGCAGATGTGTTTCCTACTTTGCGTGGCGTCACTTCATACACAAAGGCTTTGCTTCTAAGATGCTTTATGGTTAGTGCTTTTGCGTCTCTTTAAAGCAATTCTTGAAATCTGATCGCTTTTTGCTTTTAACGTATTTATAGCTACGCTTCTTTTAATTCTTTAAAAGTCTAACGATGCTTCTAACATTGTGAGGTACCCCGCGATTTCTTGCCGTTTCCTTATGCTTATTTCTGTCTGTGTGGACACATAGCTATCCGGGTCACCCCTGAATATCCCCCGTCCCAGATGCGCTGTGGTGCCCGCCCGCACCCTCCCTGCTCCGGGTCCTGGTCCCTCTCTCCCTCCCCTGTCCTGCTCCGACGCCCCGCTCTGATCCTGAGCGTGGATTTATGACTCGCGATGCGGCGTCAGGAACACCGGCTGCTCTGGGTCCTCGCTCTCCCGTGTAAAAGTTAGAATTATCTTGTCAGTTTCTGTGGAGGTCGGTGCTGGCGTCCCCTCTGAATCTCTGTCTAGGCTGGGGTTGACATCGATATAGTAAAAGGCTAATATGCAGATTACCCACACGGCGGAACTACCAGTGTCTATGACGCACACTGACCACCAGGGGGCAGATGTTCAACACAGGAGCTGCCCCCTGGTGGTCAGTGTGCTTCCACAGAAGCCCGCTCATGGCTGGCCAGTACAGCGGCAGTGGTGGGAGCCTCTCCTGCCTCCACAGCAGCACTAAGGATGTCCGACTAAGGGCCTAAGCCAGCAGGTGGACATCCCCCTGAGGGCTCCCCGACTGCCAGAGGGATGTCTGACTGCCAGCTTAGGCCCGATCCCCCAGGGAGTGGGCCTAAGCCATCAGTCAGACATTCCCTGAGGGGTCCCAGAGTGTGAGAGGATGCAGGCCAGGCTGAGGACACCCCCCAACATCCGAGTGCATGAATTTTTATGCACCAGACCTCTAGTCTTTAAATAAACAATGGTATCAGGCCTGGCCAGTGTTGCTCAGTGGTTGAGTGTCAACCTATGAACCAGGAGGTCATGGTTGGATTCCTGGTCAGGACACATGCCTGGTTGTAGGCTCGATCCCCAGTGGGGGGCATGCCGGCGGCAGCCGATCCATGATTCTCTCTCATCATTGATGTTTCTCTCTCTTTCTCTCCCTCTCCTTTCCTCTCTGAAATCAATAAAAAAATATGTAAAAAACACAAACAAACAAACAAACAAACAAACACTCCACGGAATCTGTGACTGCGTGTCACCTCCTGGCAAACCCACCTGGAGGCCCCTCCTTTCTCCTGGACCTTCAGGACCCCCGTCAGCCCTCCCGCCAGACGGGGCACAGGGGCAGCTCTGGGCCCCGAGTCCCCGCGCCCCGGTGTGTTTCCATCCTGCAGCGAGGAGCGATGCTGGGCCGTGGGGACGTGGCGGGAGGCCAGGCGGGACTGATGAGGAGCCCTCTCCTGCCACTCCGGCTCCTGGAGTTTTAAAATGGCTTTCCTACCGGGTCCCGGGACGCAGGCACCACCTCCCTTTCATGTGGGCACCACCCAGGCCAGGCCCTCACCTTCGGGCCTCTGTTCACTATAAAGTATAAAGGGCGCGTGGCACCAACGGGCAGTCATCATCGGCCAGTGTCCTCTGTGGTGCCTGCCCCGTGGCCGCGGCTTCGTGCACCGCCTGCTGTTGCCTGCGTCCCCTCTGCTTCCTCTCCTTCCTGTGTGGCCCGTGTGAGCCACGTGCCCGTGAGCGTTCCTCCCGCCGCCTCCGCGGGCTCTGCCTGCCCCTCCCCCTACTGCTCGCTGCAGAGAACTAACGCTCTTCCTTCATCGGCCAGTTTATCCCAAATGAAAAGCCTTTACACACCCACCCGCTCTTGGTACCCACTCCCCTGGCACGGATGTGTGCTCATCACAGCAGGTCACAGGGTCGCTTCACCCACCCACCTCTTTAAAGAGTGTGGAGAAGCCTGCGTGCTCGTCCGGGGGCGTGGGGACAGCACTTGTCCAGCATCCACGTGCCCACTTCCCAGTTTCCGGTCGCCAGCTCAGCGTCTTGAACAGTGACCTTTGTAACTGACTAGATATTTGTTCTTACAACGGACCTAGAGTCTATCATGTTCTTGGCAGGAACATGAGTTCAGTATAAGCGGCTACCCCGGTGCCAGGAGCCGGAAGCCACACGTCGTGTTCCAGGGGACATGGCTGAACACGCCTGTGCACTGGTGTGGCGCGTTCATGGCCACGTCTGCTTACGATGCGGCTTCTGACGGCACACGGCGGCCCGTCCTCTGCCAGCCTGACCGGATGCAATTCACGTGACAAAAACGCCACGGCTTTCCCGTGTCCTGTGCCGTGGATGTGGCCTGTGACTCACCGAGCTGTGTCACCGTCCCAGCTGCCTCCTGGGGCATGTTCCTGACCACGGAGAGGCCTGTGCGCCGGCACCCGCCAGCCCCGGAGCCGCTCGCCTCCTGTCTGTCTGCACAGCTTTGCACATTCCTCACATTTCATACGAACGGGATCATGGGACACGTGACCTCTGGGACTGCTTCCTTCACGCGGTGCCAAGCGTTCCGGATCCCTGCATGTTCCCGTGCAGTGTCTGTACTTCGCTCCTTTGTGTGGCCGGGGGGGGGGGGTGGTCCGTGTGTGGCCAGGCCCGGTGGACGTGGTGGTGTCGGCACGCCGTGTCTGTGGCCACCTCCCGCGGCCTGTCCTGAGGCCAGCCGCCAAGGGGAGCAAGGCTGCCACTGGGTTCCAGCCCCCTGAGCCCCGAATCTCCCCCGACTTGAGTCACAACCAGGGTGGGTGCAGTCGGGGTGCGTTTCCTAAGACCCTGCTCCCCAACAGGAAGCCAGGAGGGCGCGAGAGGGCGCCATCGGCTCTGCGGGAGGGGCCCTGGGGTGGTGGTCTGGTATTTATGGCGACTTCCTACGCGACGGGAACACTTTTCTTACTGAAATGATTTCAGGTGACCTGCCTGTGAAAAGAAAAATTTACAGGGACATCCCCAAGTATCCTGTTTAATTGTGCGAACATCATCTTAGAATTCCGCTCATGGACGTACGGCTCCCGGAGGGCGGGAGGGACCGGCATCGCAGGCCGCGCGCATTTATTCTGCGGGACCCGCGGGTCCTCTTCCCTGGAAATCAAAGCGAAGGTCAGGCCGGCGCACGCGGGGCAAGTCCTTTATCGGCGCGCGTGTCACAGGCCTGAGATAATTTGGTGCCGTCGCACAGCCCGGAACGGAAGCGTATTGATTTGTGGAACTGTCAATATTTTCTCCACAGAAGCAGGAGGACGGGCTCTGGCTGTAAATAAATCCTCACACTTGGCGGCAGCCGCGGGGGGACCGGTGCTCTGAGCCCTGGTGACAGCCCCCGGGTGGGGGTGGCGGTGGGGGTGGGGAGGGGAGGGCGGGGCCAGCCCTGGTCCCGCTGGGCGTTCAGGGGGCTGGAGGCCTGGCACGGGCACCCCTGTCGTGGGCACCCCTTGACCAGCCAGCGCTCCCGGGACTGAGCTCCGAGCTCCCCCCTTGGCCGCGGGACGGAGACGGGGTGTCTGACCGGCCAGCCCTCTGCCCGCTGGCCATCGCTCTCAGCTCCTGTGACTGATGTCCCTGGACCCTGCCACCATGCCACCTGTGTGCCCGGGGAGACGGGCTCATGCTTATAGGAAGATTATGTCTTCGCTCTGTCCCCTGCGGCTCCCTGGATAGAGCACCAGCCAGTGCATCGAAAGGGTTGCGGGTACGATCCCCAGCCTGGCTGGGGGGGGCGGGGGGCGTGTGCGGGAGGCAACGGATCGATGTGTCTGTCTCACATCGGTGCTTCTCTCTCTTCCCTCCCCCTCCCCTCCCTCCCGCTCTCAAAAAATCAATAGAAAACATCCTCGGGTGAGGACCGACAGCGGGAAAGAGGACTGCGTCTTCGCGGGAGGAGCGGGGGCCTGCGTTTCCCACGCTCAAGACAGCGAGTAGGTCTCGTCGCCCCTCCCTCCCCGGCCGCAGTGGGGTTGCTCTTCCGTTAGATTTCTCTGGGAGGAGGGGCACTACTTACAAGTGATTATAACGTGTCCCCAACACCGACGATGGGCACACGTCACCTCCACGCGTCCCAGGAGCTTCCGCGCGGCGACGCGGCGCTGTTCTGCTGGGGACAGACCCTCGTTCCCACGCCGCGTGAACGGGCATCTTGGCTTCACGTTCAGTTCCTCGCTGAGCCGGGCGCTGCTGGTGAAACGAGTTCTCACCCACGCGTCCCTGTGCCTGTTTTCACATGCTCTCTCATCATTGATGTCTCTCTATCTCTCTCTCCCTCTCCCTTCCTCTCCCTGAAATCAATAAAAACATATTAAACATCAAAAAGCCAAATCCCTAGCATATGTGTAGATCCCCAGACCGTCCGGGGCGGCAGAATCGATGGCTGAGACTCCCAAGGAGGCTGGAGCCCCACGACCTTGGCGGCGGGTGTGACCAGACAAGCTTGTGTCCGTGTGGCTGGGTGAGGCTGGCTCTCCGAGTCCTGGCCGTGGCCGTGGCCCTTGCAGAACCACAGCAACCACCAGTTCCTAATCCTCACAGCCCTGTCCTGGCCGTGGCTGAGTCAGGAGGAGGCCGGGTTGGGTGCGAGGCAGGCTCGTCCGGGGCTGAGTTACACCCACGGCTGTGTGGCCGGCAGCAGCTGGTGGTAAGTCAGGGTGTGGCCGTGAGCGGCACCTGCGCCCGGAGGCAGCCCTCGCAGCCCAGGGGCTGGCCCAGAAGTTCACGTGAACCCCAGACAAGCTTAACTTTTACTTTAATCTCGTGTTTATTGGGCGTCACGGCAACACAGGGAGCTTTTCACGTGTGTGCTTATTTCCGCCAACATGTCAGTGGCGGATGGCGTGGTCGGCGGGCATCAGGATGCCGGGAGGGGGTCGGGGGGAGCCGGGAGCCTGGAGGGGGAGGGGGAGGGGGTAGGTGTTAGGATGCCGGGAGGGGGTCGGGGGGAGCCGGGAGCCGGGCTCTGGGGGCCTCGCCGCCCCCCGGGGTGTCTGCAGGGCCCAGGCCCCAGAGAGGAACGCACTTTCTGTTTCATGTCTGCAGACCCAGGCGGGGGGAGGGGCGCTGAGCGCTCCCTGTGTCCTCTCCCTGGAGCTGGGCGCTGACGGGCTCCGGGTCCCCAGCCTCCAGGGACTTGGAGTGAATGGCACAGGAACAGGCCAACGGGTGAGAAAATCGGTGCATGAAAGCTCTCGGGAGGGGGTCCGGGGGCCCGGGGGGGGGGTGTAGTTTGTAAAGTAAAGTGCCCGGAACAGACTTCACCCGAGAAAGGCAGTGCTTTCATCAGCGTCTGGAGGAAGGGCAGGGACCCGGAGGCCCTCAGCCCCCCGAGGACACGAGTGAGTTCAGGGTTCGGGTGTCGGGGACGAAGCACCGATTCAGGCCTCATTCAGGAAAGAGCTGGAGAGAGAAGCGCAGGGGGGGGGGTCCGGGGAGGCGGTCAGGTGACGGCCCCTCTCCCGCGGCAGGACGGGCTCTGGGAGCTGGAGGGAGCCTTGCCCTGCGGACATCGCTCTAGGCCAGAAGCTGAGGCCGTCGAGGTGAGGGTCTCCTCACAGAGCAGGAATCTGGGGGCCACAGACCCAGGGCGCCAGGCCCCTGGCCCCCCGCAGCACCCAGATCCTAAGGGCTGGGCCACTCGGAGAGCCCTGCAGGGCCTGCTTGCCGTCAGGGTCTGAGCAGGAGTCTGTGGCTGGGGCCTCATAGTGCATGTCTACCTGTCTGTCTGCTCGTCATCCCTCTTACCCTCTGCATCTCATGACACCTCCTGCCCTTTCCTCCATTCCTACCCATCCACCCATCCACCCACCCACCCACCCATCCACCCACCCACCCATCCATCCACCCACCCACCCACCCACCCATCCACCCATCCATCCATCCATCCACCCACCCACCCACCCATCCACCCACCCACCCATCCACCCACCCACCCATCCATCCATCCATCCACCCATCCATCCACCCACCCATCCATCCACCCACCCATCCATCCACCCACCCACCCATCCACCCACCCACCCATCCACCCATCCACCCACCCATCCACCCACCCATCCATCCACCCACCCACCCACCCATCCACCCACCCATCCACCCACCCATCCACCCATCCATCCACCCACCCACCCACCCATCCACCCATCCATCCACCCATCCACCCATCCATCTACCCATCCATCCATCCATCCACCCACACTCACCCATCCACCCATCCATCCATCCATCCATCCACCCACCCATCCATCCACCCATCCATCCATCCACCCACCCATCCATCCACCCATCCATCCATCCACCCACCCATCCATCCACCCATCCACCCACCCACCCACCCATCCACCCACCCACCCACCCACCCACCCATCCACCCATCCATCCACCCATCCACCCATCCACCCACCCATCCATCCATCCATCCACCCACACTCACCCATCCACCCATCCATCCATCCATCTACCCACCCACCCACCCATCCATCCATCCACCCATCCATCTCTATCTATACGTATGCATGTATGTATGTATTATGTATGTATCATCTATCATCTACTTACCTACCTGTCATTTATCTCTGTCATCGATTATGATGTATGTATCTATCATCCCTCTATCATCTATTACCTACCTGCCTATCATTGTTATCCACTGTTATACTTTGCCTACTTGTCAGTGGATGGGCATTTGGGCTGTTCCACTTCGTGGCTCTTATTCATAATCCTGTTGTGGACACACTAGTATGTGTGCAAGTTTCTGTGTGAGCAGATGAACTCGTACAGGAAAAGGATCACTGGCCCTATTGTACACCAGACAAGTGGCTTTTATCGTTCTATCACCCATCTATCATCTGCTACCTACCGACCTGCCATCTATCATCTGTCTATCATCTATTATCTATCTATCTATCATCTATCTATCTATCTATCTATCTATCTATCTATCTATATCATCTATCTGTCTATCTCTGTCATTTACCATGTGTGTATTATGGATAAATATGTATGTATATATCTATCAATGTCTATTATCTATCTATACCTTCTATGATGTATCATGTATCTTCTGTATCCGATATTAGTCCACCCGCTTATCTGTTTATATATCTGTCCATCTTTCCTTCCTTGCCTCCATCTTAAAAGAGCAATGATGTTTTAAGTGACACAAGTTTATAACAAGTGAGTCGAGTGACTCAGAGCTGCGAGCTGAAAGGACAGATGCCCGGATTCTCAGAACCAGAAACAGGCACAGGTAATGCCAGGAGCTGGTCCATCCTTGCTGTTTCAAGGGACCTGGCATATATGGCATACTGTTCTTAATATGTTTGCTCACCTTCTTGGCACTATGTGTTTTAACCAAGGTCACCTCTCTGAGAAAGGTTGTTTCGCCAGGTAGGGATTTTCCCCCGAAGTTAGGGAGGGAATAAAATCCCTTAACTAAGTGCCAGGCGGGTAATTAATCACTTTAACTACGAACAATCATGCTTAAGCTACATAATCTTTACTCCCTGGAATGGAGATAAGAAACGCCCTAACCTTTGGAATAGAGATTGATAGGATTGGAATCAACTGGTATAAATACAGTTGTAACAAGACAACAGGACACAGAACTTAGAAGACAGAACCTACACAGAACCTAGAGACAGAAGAACTTCACTGGAGAGAACATGGCAAAAGATCCTGGACAGAAACTGGCCACAGAACCTAGAGACAGAACCTAGTGAGAGAACCTGGCTGAAGAACCTAGAGACAGAACCTAGCGAGAGAACCTGGCTGAAGAACCTAGAGACAGAACCTGGCTACAGAACCTGGATAGAACATGGCAAGAGAACCTGACTAGAACCTGGTGACTGAACCTGGCTGGAGAACCTGGAGAACCTGGCTGGAGAACCTAGCGAGAGAACATGGACACAGAACCTGGCTGGAGATCCTAACCAGAACTTCGCTGGAGATCCAGACCAGAACTTGGCTAGAGATCCTGGCTAGGCTGCTGATCAACTGAACGCTGCCTCCATGTCATTCCTTCTTCACTGACTCCGTCCACACCTTTGGGGACCCCTGGACCTGCTGGGATTGGACCCCAGCAAGGTAACACGCGGAGAAGCTTGTTCTCGACTGATCTCTGCGGATGTGGGCAGCCTGAGGAGGGACCGACTGGCCACGGTGAAGCGTGAGCAGGTGAAACGGCGCGACGGTCAGCGCGGGCTCCAGGCACGCCGTTCTCAGTAGGAGCTCAGCGGAGCTTTCCCGAGGGAGCGCCGCGGGGCGGCTCGGAGGACAGCGGAGCAGGTGGCTCCTGCGGACCCGGGTCACCGCTCAGAGCTGGGCCGCCCAGAGCACCTGCGCCCGCCGCAGTCTTCTCCTCTGTGAGATGGGACAGTAGCAGCACCTTCTCCCGCGTGTGGGAGGCCAAGGGGTAAATGCGGACCCGGGCCGCCTCACGCAGTGAGCAGTATGCACCTAGATGTGAACAAACAGAAGGTAGTGAGATGGAGGCATTTCCGATAAAGGTGTGTTTGCAGGAGTCATCAGTGTGAAACGTGCACACGCTGCAGTGCAGGGTAGTGACGAAGTGCAAGAGGCTGTTGGCGTTGTGGGGTCTGTCATGGCAGCCGACGGAGATCAAACTGAGACACCCTGGACGCCACTCCTTTGAAGTGTGCGGTTCCTGGTCTTCGTATATGCACGGAGCGGGGGGTGCGGAGGGGGGGGCGGGGAAGAGGGGTGCGGGGGGGGGGGCGGTGCGGCCTCAATCTAACGTCCGAGCATCCTCGTCACCTCCCACAGAACCCCGTCCCGGACCTCCCCGGCTCCCAGCCCCACGCGCCTCCCTGCCCGGTGCACACGCCTCGCCTGGACACGCTCATCCATGAGCCACCCGCTCTGCGGGCTGTGCGACTGGCTTCTTTCCTCCGCATGCTCCCGAGGGTCATCGCATCGTGGCCTTGATCAGCCCTTCGTGGCTTTTCACGATCAAATAACCTTCCGCCGGGGAATGCACGGCTCTCGCTGACCCACTCGGGGCGGATGGGCACGTGGGCTGGTTCCACTCTCTGGCTCATGTGCGTGGTTCCGTGGGGGACAGATGTGTGTGAGCACCGGCGTGAGCATATGTTTCCCTCCCTGTGGCTACAGAGACATAAATACGGAGACCCTCCCAGTGCACACACACTGGCAGCAGAAGCTCAGCTTGGAGAGGAAGGTGTGGTAATGCACACGCCCTTCCCACTGGTCACGGTGTGAGTCCCTCACTTCCTGCGGGAAGCGGCGATACTGGAGGGAAGGTGCTGGGTCGTTGGGAAATCCTGTGTCCAACTGCCCACCTCCTGCCGCGTCCCTGCCCGGGGGGAGGGGCCCCCAGCACCAGCTCCTGCTTGTCCTGTCACAGCCCCTCCCTCCCGCCCCACCCAGGGTGCCGGGAGCCGGTCCATCCTTGCTGTTTCAAGGGACCTGGCATATATGGCATACTGTTCTTAATATGTTTGCTCACCTTCTTGGCACTATGTGTTTTAACCAAGGTCACCTCTCTGAGAAAGGTTGTTTCCCCAGGTAGGGATTTTCCCCCGAAGTTAGGGAGGGAATAAAATCCCTTAACTAAGTGCCAGGCGGGTAATTAATCACTTTAACTACGAACAATCATGCTTAAGCTACATAATCTTTACTCCCTGGAATGGAGATAAGAAACGCCCTAACCTTTGGAATAGAGATTGATAGGATTGGAATCAACTGGTATAAATACAGATGTAACAACAGGACACAGAACCTAGACTCAGAACCTACACAGAACCTAGACTCAGAACCTACACAGAACCTATACAGAACCTAGACTCAGAACCTACACAGAACCTAGAGACAGAAGAACTTCACTGGAGAGAACATGGCAAAAGATCCTGGACAGAAACTGGCTACAGAACTTGGTTGGAGAACCTAGTCAGAACCTGGCTGAAGAACCTGGCTACAGAATCTGGTGACCGAACCTGGCTGGGGAACCTGGGGAAACTGGCTGGAGAACCTAGCGAGGGAACATGGCTACAGAACCTGGCTGGAGAACCTAGCAAGAGAACATAGACACAGAACCTGGCTGGAGATCCTGACCAGAACTTGGCTAGAGATCCTGGCTAGGCTGCTGATCAACTGAACGCTGTCTCCATGTCATTCCTTCTTCGCCGACTCCGTCCACACCTTTGGGGACCCCTGGACCTGCTGGGGTTGGGCCCCAGCACCAGGGCCATAAAGTCCCCCCCTCTCGTGGCTCTGAGTTGCGTTTCCCTAGCGCCAAGTGATGCTGACCCTCCTTTCGTGGGCCCAGTGGCTACTGGTGTTGTTTTCTTCCAAGAAACGTCGCTTCAGCCCGGCCGGCGGCTCAGAGTTGAGCATCGACCCAGGAACCAGGAGGTCACGGTTGGATTCCCGGTCGGGGCACAGGCCCGGGTGGGGAGCTTGGTCCCTGTGGGGGGCGTGCAGGAGGCAGCCGGTCCATGATTCTCTCTCATCCTCGAGGTTTCTCTCTCGAATGAACAAGCGAAATATATTTTAAATGGAGGAAGCCGCCCGTGGCCCCTGTGGCTGCGGACCTCCTGCTCCATGCAGACCAGCGCCCGCGGCCCGGGCCAGGGGACGGTTCCGTTAATATTTGCCGAGGAGACGAGTGGAACAAATCCCGGCACATTGTTCACACTCGGTCTCCCGTGCAGCCTAAGCCGACACATTAGAGCGGTGGCCCCTCTGCAAACACCCCCCCCCCCCCCCATGCTGTTAGTGTTAAACACGCCGCCTCCAGGCCAGAGCCTTCTGCGTGGAGCGCGCTCCCGGCCGCCTGGCCCAGCAGGAGCCGTGGGGCTTAACTAAATAGGGTGCTTGTCACGCAGCCCGAACGTGATGGGACGGATGAGAGAGCCCAGGTCTCACCTGACAGGCGCGTGAACCTGGGGGGACACGGGAGGGGAGCGGCAGGGGCCTGAGGGGACGCGGCTTCGGCTGTGAGGCCGCACAGGCCACGCCTGTCCCCCCCGCCCCGTCCTCACAGGCGGCCCCTCTCTGCCAGGTGCCCCTGGGAAGCGGGCAGGACACAGTGGGTGGCGGACCCAGGTGCCCACCCTGCTCTCTGCTCCGTGAGCGGAATCGGAGGGCAGGACAGACTCACTGCTCGCCCCGACGGGCTCTGTGCGCAGCCGAGGCCTCCCGGCTGCCCGGGTGCCTGCGAGCCGCCCGCGTGGCTTGTGCGCGTGGCTCCGGCACGGACTCTCCGCCTGGACAGCACGTGGTGCAGGCTCCTCAGGCGCTTCAAGCCCGGGTTTCTCTCTCTTTGTTTTGTTCTGTGTGTTCGTTAATCCTCACCTGAGGATATTGTTTCCACTGCTTTTTAGACAGAGAGGGAGGGAGGGAGGGAGGGAGGGAGGGAGAGGGAGGAACGTTGATGTGAGAGAGACACACTGATTGGTTGCCTCCTGCCTGCACCCCGACCAGGGCCGGGGATCGAAGCTGCAGCCCAGGAACAGGCCCTGGACCGGGAATTGAAGCTGGGACGCTCCCCCGTGTGGCTGGCACTCTAACCGCTGAGCCACGTCGGCCAGGGCGAGCCCACGCTCCTTCGGGGGACCTGCTCTGTGGTTGGGGTGCACCCCCTTCACCCGGTGCCTCCCCGGAGCCCGCCCAGGGCCTGCGGTGAGCGGCTGCAGGCGGAGTCCTCACCACCGGCCAGCTCCTGAGGAGGCGCTCGAGCCGGGGGGGACAGGGAATTCTGGGGCAACACCTGCGGGGAGCGGGGTCACAGGGCAGGTGGCAGATCCCATCACTCTGTCTGTCCCTGGAACGTGGACACGCGGCCTCTGGAGCCTCCCGGGAGGCCTCCCCGGAGGGGGCGCTGCTCTGGGTCCGATGTGCCATCCGTCCCTCCTGGGGAGGCGGCCGCTCCCTCGCCCAGTGCCAACCCCCAGGATCCCCGATGCTGCTCCCCGTCTCCCCGGTAATGAGGGAGCGGCCGGCACCACCAGGGAAGAGGCGAGACCAGGGTTCCGGAGGCTTCTAACTCACCGCGTTCCACACGATGCTGAGTGCCCAGGAGCGCCCGTCAGAGGCCGTTTACTGGGCAGCAAGAGCACGCGGTGGGCGAGCGAGCTCCTTGTGATCGCGGCGAGCGGGTGGGCACAGGGGTGCGGACCAGCCTCGAGGAGGCCTGCCCTGAGCTGGGAGCTGGGCTTCTGCACCCCGGGACCTCGGGGAGCCCCAAGGGCAGATGAAGACATCATCAGGGCCACAGACTAGAGGCTGAGGTGTGGGGGCGCCAGGGATGGTCTCTCTTGCTTCGACGTTTCTCTCTCTCCCTCTCCCCCTCCCTTCCACTCTCTAAAAAATTGATGGAAAAAATATCCTCAGGTGAGGATTTAAAAAACATTATTCTCTGGAAGATCCGATGCTCAAAACAAATTAGAAAAATAACGACGACCCTTTAGGGTGCAGCCGTTTCTGGGGTGAGGGGCGCCCAGGAAATGGGGCGCAGGGAGCCAAATCCTAGGCCTCAGGGTGGTGATGGCAGGGTCCTGGCCCAAGGGCAGCCTTGTGCCAGCCCTGGCCCTAGCAGGGCCCCCACGGGACGAGCCGGGGGCGGGTTGGGTGGGGGGAGGCGCTGCGTGCAGCAGGGACAGCGAGGGTTCGGAGAAGACGGGCCATCTGAACCGTCTTGGGGGGCAGCCACGCGAGAGAAAGCGGACGTTCCGTGGGGCCGCAGGGATCGGGCGAGACAGATGGAAGGAAGTGACAGGAACAGATGTACATGCAGAACCGGGAAGATTGTCAGAGCTGCCCAACCGTGGCGAGCCGGCGTCCGACATGTGTCAGCCAGGCGTGTGCGCCAGGCACGGCCGAGAGCCGCGGGGTCCCCGCGCTCCTCCGCTCACCTCCAACTGTTATTACTGTTTTTTAAAAAAATAGCTGTTCTTATTGATTTCAGAGAGGAAGGAAGAGGGAGACAGAAACATCCATGATGAGGGAGAATCATGGATCGGCTGCCTCCTGCGCGCCCCACACTGGGGATGGAGCCCGCAGCCCGGGCACGTGCCCTGACCGGGAATCAAACCGTGACCTCCTGGTTCCTAGGTCGATGCTCACCACTGAGCCACACCGGCCGCCACTTGTTGTTGGGGAGACAGCGGCACGGACACGGCCCCTGCCCGTGGTCACTCGGTACAGGGCGGCCCCAGGACCCGCGCCGGCTGCCTCTCCAGGGCCTGGCCTCACTGCAAAGTGGCCCCTCCTGAGACCCCCCTCTGAGCATCTTACCCCAGAAAGAGCGTTAGAGCCGCAGCCGAGCGCAGGAGAGCTGCCCGCCTGCGGGGTGAGGCCCACCCCACAGCCTCTCCCTGCTGCCCCGGGCCTGGGTTTGGGGGTTCTTCCTGCCGGTGTGCAACCCCAGCAAACAGCACAGCCTCCTGGGGACAGCAGGTGCCAAGCACGTGTCTGTGGGATGAGGGAGGGAGGAGCTGAGATGCCCCTCTCCCAGCGCCCCGGACCTCCCCGTAGGCTGCAGGCTGCGCGCTGGGCCGGCCGCCACGCCTCCACCAGGCTGGGATCTCGGACGAGGAGCGAGGAGACTGGACGCAGGAGCCGTCGGGGGTGGGAGCAGCTCCTTCGCTCAGAAATGGGTCCCCAAACCCACCCCAGCTCGTCTCCCAAACGGTCCCTCAGAAAGGACTGCAGCCCCTCCCCGTCCCTCCGCTCCCCGGGGCCCTGGGAAGCCGGCAGAGCCATAGCCCCGGGAGGCGTCCGGCTTCGGGGCCCAGGAGGAGCCGGGAGGCAGCCATGGCAACGGGCGCAGGGCCACGGGGCTGAGCCTCCCTCCCGCGCCCGCCTGCCCTGGTTCCTTGCGTGATGTTTTTATCTCCACAAAATCTTTAACACTGTCCTCAGTCACCGTTGACATTCTATCTCTGCAGCATCTATTTTTTTGTTTCTGTTTTAATAATTATATTTATTTCACATAAAAGAAACGTTAATAAACCTTCATTCATTCACTTTGAGGGGGAAGCCGCTCGTGTTTAACGTAAGTAAACCCAACACAGGGACGTCCAAATGCGGCCGAAGAACCCAGTGCCGTCCTTGGGGCCTGGCCTCCGGACCCTCGGCCGCCGCCTCGCCGGGCGTGCGTGCTGACGGAGTTCTGAGTTCTACGCTGTGGGTTTTAACCCGTTTTCAAGCGACTGACGGCACATCCTTCTACCCGGCAGGCGGCCTGCCTGGCCGGTGACTCTTCACGGGGTGAGTTTTAGTTGTCGGCCCGGCTGCCCCGGACCTGGCGCTGCGCCCAGCACCGACCTCGGCACAGACCCGCGCGGTGACGCGGTGCAGACGGCACCGCCATCGGCTGTGAGAGCTCCGCTTTGGGGGCGGGTGTGCCTGTGGATAGCAACGCGGAGATTCGAGTGCGCAGACACATAACGCGTGTGCACGTGTGTGCGCGGCACGCTTCCCATCCCTCACGCTGACCGAGGGCAGGATGGTATCGGGGCTATCTCCGAACAGGGGCCTGTAGGCAACGCAGACGGATTTCAGCCCCGGGTGGGTGCCCCGCGTGCTGTCATCTGCGCTCCCCCCGGCCCTCTGCCCATTTCAGTCGCTCTCCACAGTCCTCAGCCACGTCTGGGCATCCACGCGGGGACCGTCCGTCCAGGTTCAGTCCCACCGTGTCCGTCCCAGAGCCCTGCAGCCCCACAGGTCTCTGCTGCCCCGACCCTGGGCTCCAGGCAAATACGCCCCCGCACCCACCTGGGGACTTTCCGTGTAGTGGTTCCCAGGAAGGGTACCTCCGTGATGGAGCGCCTCCCGGCAACACCCGGGGCCCAGCAGCAGCAAGAGGTGGTGAGCAGCCCGGCCGGCGTGGCTCAGTGGCTCAGTGTCGACCTATGAACCAGGAGGTCACAGTTCGATTCCCGGTCAGGGCACAGGCCTGGGTTGTGGGCTCGACCCCCAGTGTGGGGCGTGCAGGAGCCAGCCGATCCATGATTCTCTCATCACTGATGTTTCTCTCTCTCTCCCTCTCCCTTCCTCTCTGAAATCAATTTGCTTTGAAAAGGAAAAGGTGGAGGCTTGGGAGGAAGAAATGGTTTTCCAGGGACGAACCAATAAAACCGTAGACAATCCGCCGCCTGAGGAGGGTGGCAGAGCCCACCTTCTCCACGTGCCCTGGTGCGGCCGCTCCTGGGTGGGAGCCCCGTCCCGAGTCCTGGCTCAGCTGGACACAAGCCTGGCCTCCCTCCCCTTCCCTCCCCTCCCCTGCCCTCCCCTCCCCTCCCCTCCCCCACCCGCACGTTCTCCCAACACACAATCCAGGGAGCAGGACTCGCCCTCCCGCAATCTGTCCGCGTCCGCTCTAAGTGCGAGGGGCCGCGAGGACAGGGACACGATGGCGGAGGCCGCAGGGGAGACAGAGCCGCAGGCCTCAGCTCTGGCCACGCGCTTCCCACGCTGGTTCCCGCGGGCACACCAAGCTGCAAAGGAGAGAGGCTCCCTCCGCAGGAATCCTGGGCCGCACGGAGGCCGGGCCTGCAGTGTGGGCACCGGGACGCCCGCTCGCAGCTGGACCCAGCGGGAGGGAGGCCGCGTGGCGCCGGCAGTGAGAACAGGAGGAAGGGGCAGAGGGCTGGCCGGGTCAGCCCCGGAGTCTGCACCTCGGACCAAGGAAACAGGACGCGCCCGATGAGCCCCGTCCGTCAGCGGCGCTCCATGCTGCCCCCGCGGCTGACGGGGGGACGCGAGGCCTGCGCGCTGTGAGGCGTCGGGCCCCTCGGGCCCCCCTTCCCTGCGTGGCCGGAAGCCAGCCGGCCCCGAGCCCTGACACACCGCCCGCCGGTTCACAGATCGTCATAAACGCTGCTCTGAGCCTCAGTTCCGGTCCTCGGCCTCACAGATAAAAGCTCCAGAGGAACGAACCTGCAGACGCAGCAGGGAGAGGAGCAGCTTCATGAACCCGTGAGTCCTGGTCAAACACTGAAGATGCGAGGCCGCCAGCCGCTGGGAGCCTCCGTGTGGCAGCCCCGGCAGAGCCCGCGGCGCATCAGACCACGGCCCGCCCCTCGCAGATCCAGCTGGGAAACCCTGGTGACTGGTTGTCACAGATCACACGGCTCCAGACATCACCCCGTCGAGGGTGTGTACGTGCAGGTGCGTGCAGGTGCATGCATGTCTGTGTGCGCATGTGCACATGTGTCTTCTGTGTGCATATGTGTGCATGTGCATGCCAGCATGCTCATGCACAGCTGTGCACGAGTGTGTGCACGTATGTGTGCCTTCTGTGTTCATACATGTAAAGGTGTGTTGCGGACACGTGTGCATGCATTGTCTGTGTGCGTGTGTGCACATGTGTGCACATGTGTGTACATGCACACACATTTGCGACTTGTTTCCAGACCTGTCATCGCTCGCTCCTCTCCAGGGGGCATGTTGAGCGGCTGTGATGTGAGGAAAGCTTCAGGCTGAACATGTGGAAAAGGGAGGTGAGAACACGTAAGCGAGGCTGACACGCTGGCTCATTATGCTGACAGCTTGGCCCCACAGCGTCTTCAAGCCGAGCTCGCGAGCGTGTCTGTTCCGCTCCCTGGAGCAGATGCCGCAGCCGAGGAAGCCCTGGTGCCAGGTGGGAGGGAGTGTGCCGGCTCCGGACCTGGGCTTCCAGAAGCTGCCGGGGCCTGGAGCTGTGATCGCGTGGCTGACAGTGGCACCCAGCCTGGCCGGGGACACAGCGCTGAAGGTGGACGCAGACAGCGTCCGGCAAGGCGGGTCCTTCACAGCGTCCAGGGCAGAGCGCGTTCCTCCTCTGACCAGTGTGAGGGTACTGACCTGGGCACGTTCTTGTGAAGTTCACACGCGGTAACGAAGCGAAGCGCTCAGCGCCCAGCGCCCTGCCCGGGCCCAGGCGCCGGATCCCTGCTGTGCGGTCCGTTCCCCTCCTCCTGGGCCCAGGCACCGAGTCCCTGCTGTGCGGTCCGTTCCCATCCTCCCGGGCCCAGGCGCCGGGTCCCTGCTATGCGGTCCATTCCCATCCTCCTGGGCCCAGGCACCGGGTCCCTGCTGTGCGGTCCGTTCCCATCCTCCCGGGCCCAGGCACTGAGTGCCTGCTGTGCGGTCCGTTCCCATCCTCCTGGGCCCAGGCGCCGGGTCCCTGTGTGTGCGATCCGCTCCCCTCCTGCTCTCATCACATCGCATCCCCCGCCGACGCTGCACAAACTCTCAGGAAGCTTCTGTGAACTTCTCCGAAGGAGACCGTGTCCGCCTGCTCTGAAGGTGCCGAGGCAGGAGCAGTGCTGCCCATAAACCCAGCGTGTGCGGGTTCCCTCGCCCACCCGGGTGTGGAGTGCCCGCGCCCGCACGTGGGCCTGACCCGAGTTCTCACCAAGGCAGCGCACGCAGGAAGATCGGGCCTCACGAAAAAAGCGAGGATGTCAGCCAGCCTGCGTCCTGGAGCCGCAAGGCCAGAGCTGGGCTCGGGGGGCTGGGGGTGGGGGGAGGTGGGGGCTGAGACCTGCCCACGCACAGAGGGGGCACTCCCAGGGGGGCAAGCGGGGGCTCCTCACCCTGGGGACCCTCCAACTGCATCAAGTGCAACATGCTGGCCTGCAGCTTATTTATTTAATTAATTGATTAATTAATTTGGTCGTTCTTCACCTGAGGCTACTTTTCCATTGATTTTTAGGAGAGTGGAGGGGAGGGGGAGAGAGAGAGAAACACCGATGTGAGAGAGACACATGGATTGGTTGCCTCCCGCACATGCCCCATCAGGGCTCGGGATCAAGCCTGTAACCGAGGTTCGTGCCTTTGACCGGAATCGAACCCGGGACCCTTCAGTCTGCCGGCCGACACTCTATCCACGGAGCCGAACCAGCCAGGGTGTGACGTATATTTTAAAATCCTATTAAATGTAAAATCGGGCTTGTAAGATGGCAGGGACGTTTTCCTAGCACAGGGGTGGCCATGTGGGTGGCGGGACAGACTCAAAAGGCTTCTATGTCCCAGGACCCAGGGGGCCTGAGGGGAGAGGGGCCTGGGAACGGCCCAGGTGAGGATTCAGGACAAAGTGGACGAGGACGCCCCCCGCCCAGTGGAGAGCAGGAGGCACTTTGCCCTGGACACGGGGGGAGTGGGGCTGCGAGCCGAGTGCACACCCCCCTGAACGTGGGCTCAGGTGGGTTGCTCCCCGGGCATCACCTCGGCCCCACCCCTGGGGCCCCGCGCAGGCTGGCGGGGAGTTCAGAGCACACAGTCAGTTTACATTGGACCCATAAGGCCCCTGCAACACACCGGTGACGCATCGGGAGGACAGGAGGCTGTGCAGCCGTATTTGAAAGGACGGGCACGTGTAGATGTTTAAAGAAACGAACTTTTGAATGCAGACATGACAAACTCAGAGGCAATCAAAAAGATCAGGCATATTTTAGAAGCAAATGAGCCCTGGCTGGTGTGGCTCGGTCGGTCGGGCGTCGCCCATGCCCCAAAGGTTGCTGGTTCGATTCCCTGCAGGGCACACGCCCAGGTGCAGGCTGATCAACGTTTCTCTCTCTCTCCCCCTTCCTCTCACTCTAAGAAATCTTTAAAAATATTATTCTTCTAAAAGAAAAGCAAAGGAAACTTAAAAAGTTGAATGTAATTCCTGGGGGGTTGGTTAAAGTTTTGAGATCCCTGAAAAAAAGGCTGAGCACAGAGACACGGAGCGATCCGGGCGTGGGAATGAGGGAAAGGTTAAGGGAATGAAGGAGGGGGGGAGGGTTTCTACATCTAAGTGTGAATTCTGGGGGGAAGGAAGGAAATGAAGTAAGAAGGGAGGAGAAAGGAAAGAGGGAGGAAGAGGAACAAGGGGAGAAACACGCTATTAAACGTGATGGCAAAAAAAAGAACGCTTTTCAGAATGAATTAAAAGCATGAATCATCACGGACCGAGAGCCTAATAAATTCCAATCCCGATAAACGTAAATAATTTACGACCAGGAGGCGTCCGTGGGGAATCATGACATTTGAGGCAAAAGAGAAGGTTGTAAATGCGTCCAGGTTCTCTGCGAGGCGGCGGGAGGGGGGGGGGGGTACCAGCAGCAATCACGGAACCCATGGAACCCAGGCGGGAGGGCTCCGTCCTCACAGAGCCCCCCACCCCCGGGCGTTCCCCTGCGGAAACCTCGGGTGTGTGTGTGAGGGGGTGGGGGGGCGCGGGGAGACACCACAGGGCCGGCTGCCGAGAGCCTGGTGGCGTCTGGAAGGCAAGGCCCTGGGGACTGTGTAGCGTGGTGGTGAGCGGGGTTTCTGGGGCCACGTCGACTACATGCTGTGAGGGAGTCATCCCAATAGATTTCTTTAAAAATAGGTTCTTATTGATTTTAGAGAGAAAGGAAGGGAGAGAGAGAAACATCAATGAGAGAGAAACATCAACATTGATCGGCTGCCTCCTGCACGCCCCCTGCTGGGGTTTGAGTCCGGACCCCGGGCCTGTGCCCTGACCGGGAATCGAACCCGTGGCCTCCTAGTGCCTGGGCCGACCCTCAACCGCTGAGCCATGCCGGCCGGGCTCAGGGTAGATTTACAGCTGTCTAGGGAGGGGGGCAATCCCAGCCCTGGGTGGGGGCCCCCTTGTGCCAGGCAGGGATTGCAAAGATGGAGAAGTGCCCCAGCTGCTCCCTTGAGAGCCGGGAGTGCCGCGGTGACCAGCCTGTGACGAACCTGAGACAGACCTGGGGCTGCAGACACAGTGGCTCTCCTGTGGGCGGGTCAGCCCCTGCCTCTCACAGCAACCTGCTACCCTAACAGTCTGCACACCTGCTGATCACGTGCGGGCACAGGCAGGCACCCAGGTGCACTCACACACCCTCCATCACCCGCCTTCCCCGGGGCTCAGCTCCCTGCACGTGGCCTCTTGCCTCAGAGCCTGCGTCCCTCCCCCCACATCCCCTCCCCCCCATCCCCTCACCCCCACGTCCCCTCCCCCCACATCCTCTCCTCCACGTCCCCTCCCGGCCTCCCTGGACTGAGTGTGTGTCCCCCACAGGCTGCAGCCTGCCCCCCGCGGGGCTGATTGGAGCCAGGAGCTTCTGAAAAGTGACTCCAGGTGAACCAGGACGTGAAGGCCCCGCGCTGATGCTGAGGGGGTGGGGGGTGGAGAGGGGTGTCCAGGCCTCCCTCCTGGGAGCAGAGCCTGGGAGAGGCGGGGAGGGCCAGCCCGGCGCCCGGGCAGAAGCCAGCCGCGTGGCGCCCGCCCCGGCCCCTCGGGAGCTGGGGAAGCAAACGCCTGCGGTTTCAGCCGCGTTCGGGCGTGTATCCGCCTCAGCGCCCAGCCGTGAGCGCGCGTCCTCCTGCCCCGCGCCCTGTGCCCTGCGCCCTGTGCCCCGCGCCCGGCCTCTGCACGCCAGCAGCTCCCGTGGCACTGGCCTGTCACTGGCCCATCACTGGCCCGTCACTGGCCGGTCACTGGCCCATCACTGGCCGGTCCCTGGTCTATCACTTGCCCATCACTGGCCGGTCACTGGCCTGTCACTGGCCGGTCACTTGCCCATCACTGGCCGGTCACTTGCCCATCCCTGGCCGGTCACTGACGCGTCCCGGGGCCCAGCAAGTGGCTCGAGGGCCCGGCTGTCTTATGGACGCGCGTCTCCCACACGAGGCAGAAGCCCACGCGCAGCAGCCGGCGGCTCAGGACACATTGAACGCGTGACCCACAGCCCCGGGGACAGCGTCGGGCGCGGGGCGCAGGCGGGGCGCAGGCGGGGCAGCGGTGACGGACTGTCCCAGACATTAACACACCCCCACCCCCCACCCCCACCCCCCTCTGACCCGCAGGCTCCGTGCCTCTCCGTCACCCGGTTACGATTCATCCGAATTCTTACCTTCAAGACGACAAACACCAATAGTTCAAGCCTCCACCTCCTGCAGGGAGGTCTGTGCGTTTCTAACAGCGCCCACCGGGCCGGGCTGCAGAGGGGGGGCCCCACGGACTCACCTGCAGCAGAAGCTGGAGAGAAGGGGACCCTCCTGGGCCGGCTCACCTGCAGCGGAGGCGACGCTGCGCCCTGCGCCCTACACCCACCCGGGCGGTGAACTTGGAACCATGGGCGCCGAGGATGGAGACCCCCGGGCCCCCTGAGCCTGTGTGTCCTCCGACAGGAAGGCCGCCCGCGTCAGCCTGGGAGGGACCCCAGCTTGCCCTGGAGTGCCCCCTGCCCCTCCCCCAGGAGAAGCCCGACTTCCGGGCGGGCGGGGCGGACCTTCCTGTTCTAGAAGGTACCTTTGGCTCCTCCCCATCAGCCTGTCCATAAAGACCATTGAGCCCAGCCCTGGGGGCGGCTCAGGGGCTCAGCATCGACCTGGGAACCAGGAGGTCAGGGTTCATTCCCGGCACAGGCCCGGGTGGCGGGCTCCATCCCCAGGGGGGGCGTGCAGGAGGCAGCGGATCCATGATTCTCTCACCATGGATGTTTCTCTCTCCCTCTCCCTTCCCCTCTGAAATCAATACAAATATATATTTTAAAAAGCTCATTAAGCCGTGTCCCTATGTGACTTCTCCCGCAACAACAAGCTCCCACCTTTGCCGGGAGCAGACGAACGCACATTCAAAGATTAAAAATTTTAAGCTATAAAAACCTCTGCGAAGAATGTCCCTTATTAGGGGAGCAGCGAAGAAAAGCCCGCGTCTCCGGGGAAGCAGCCGGAGCCCGAGCTCCATAATGACTTCCAAGTTCAAAGCCGGGCTGCTCTATTCTTGCTAATGAGCCCCGCCCCCCGCCCCCGCCCGCAGGTGGTGCCAGGCCCCGAGGACGAGCACCTGCTCCCTGGTGACGGTGCCCTCCGCCCGCCCCCAGTCCCCTGGGCGCCGCCGGCAGCAGGGCAGCTGCCACCACGCCAGCCAGGGGCCCGGCCCGGGTGGAGGCCGACAGGCAGGAGGGTGGCCCGCAGTGCCGCCTGCGCCCCCTCCCCGCCCAGGCTGGGTGCTGTGCGCCGCCCCGTGGTCCGTTCTCCATCTTCCCAGGTGGGTTTCCCTTCGTGCAGCGTCAGGGAGTCCGCAGGCGGGAGGGCGACCCTGCAGACACGGTGCGCCGCCACCGGCTGTCACCAGGGCACGTGCTCGCTGGTCCAGTGACACCTGCCTGTGACCACAGCCGGGCCCGAGCCGTGTCTGCACCGCCCACCATCAGGCTGCAGTGGGCACACGTGTGAGATAGTGTGTGCGCATGTGTGAGAGTGTGTGTGACAGTGTGCACACGTGTGAGACAGCATGTGTATGTGTGAGATAGCATGTGCGCATGTGTGAGACAGCGTGTGGGCACATGTGAGACAGCATGTGATGGCGTGTGCGCACGTATGAGATAACGTGTGCGGTGTATCTGGGGCTGTGGGCCCGGGGAAGCACCCGCTCGCCTGAGGGCCTCCTGCTGGCCACCGCCCACAGCCTCCCTGACCTCGGTGGGTTGGGAAGCCCACGGGCTGTGGACACGTGAGGAAGCGGCTTGGAGAGGCAGGTGCCAGGCCTGGGCAGGGGCACCGGGACGTGGAGGCCCAGCAGGACCTGCGAGGCTGAAGGGCTCAGAGGGTGAGGGGGTGAGAGGGTGAGAAGGTGGGGGTGGGGGGTGAGGGGTGAGGGGGTGAGGGGTGAGGGGGTGAGAGGGTGGGGGTGGGGGGTGAGGGGTGAGGGGGTGAGAAGGTGGGGGTGGGGGCATGGGGATGAGGGGGTGAGGGGATAAGAAGGTTGGGGTGGGGGTGAGGGGTGAGGGGGCCGGGTGTGGGAGGGGGAGGGTGTAAGGGCGGCTGGGGCGAGGGGAGGGTGGGGTGATGAGGGGCGACTTCAGTGAAGTAGCAGCGCTTTAGGGCATGTATTTTAAGCAAAGCCAAAATGCAGATATTCTAAGGATTCAAAATTCATTTAAAAAATTGAAACCACATCCTATATTTAATTACCAAAGTGATTAAACATATTTAAAAACACCAACTGTAATGTAAAATTTTAAAAATATAAAGGTTGGTGCACACGGCTGTTGTATAAATTGTAGGGTGAAAATCAATAACATTCAAGGATTTGAAATAAACACCACATAGGATAAAATCAATCACAAAATTAAAATGCATTTATTCCTTTAAAACGCAGCCGTAGAAAAACAGTACCTGCAAGTGGTTTTGCCGCTGAATCCTGAGTTATTATTATTTTTTTGGTACAAATCTTTCCAGGGGCTGAAAACTCAGAGCAGCGGGGGGCGGGGCCTGCCCACTGTGCCCACCTCCATCTCAGCCCGCGTGTCCGGGTCCGGGTCCGGGTCTGGGTCCGGGTCCAGGTTCGGGTCCGGGTCCAGGGAGCCTTGGCGCTTTGCCCGGAGCCTGGGCGCCAGCAGTGGCTCCGCGGGGGGAGCGGACTCGCCGGGTCCGGGGGCTCCGCCGGCTCTGACCACCTGCTGCTCCTGGGGCGGCCGAACCCGTGTCACAGCCTCGTGGTGTCAGGAGCCGCCTTTTGGTCGTGGAAACCGGTTCGCCTCCGGGGTCTTCACTGCGGCCACATGGCGCCTGGTGGTAGATGTGGAGGAGGCGCCGTGGTCACAGCTGTGCCGGGGGCAGGGACCGGGTCACCCCAGCCCACGCCTCCGCCGCCTCTGGCCCGGGACCGGGGAGAAGCCCCCCCAGCCTCACCCTCCTCCCCGAGGAGCGGGCGTGTGGCCGTCCCGCCTCACGGGCGCAGGGGACGCGGGATGACAGCCCCGGCCAAGCCCGCCCTGCGGCTCCGGAACCTGCCCAGGCCCGGCTTCAGGAAGCGCCGCGCCCGGGTTTCCGTCCCTTGGGGGCCAGTTAGGAAAATGCGTCACTTCACCACCGGGAAGCGTGGCAGCGCCCGCCGCACAGATACCGATCCTGTGATGAAGGCCGGTCTCCCCGGATGCCCAGCGAACGGGGCCGATGGGCGCACCCCTCGCTCCACCCCCCTCCCGCCCCGTCTGGCTTTCCGGGTGGCTGCTGTCAGCCCTAAGCCAGGGGGACAGTCCACACGGAAAACCCCTCCCCCGGGTCTGCCATACGTCAGAGCCACGCGGCAAATCCGATAAATGGCAGGAAACCAGAGGAGGTGACCAACCCGAGATACTGGGCACCTAGGAAGGCCCAGAAATCTCTGTACTTTGTGGTGGTTTTAAAAAAGGTCCGCCCGGCCGGCGTGGCTCAGGGGCTGAGCGTCAACCTATGAACCAGGAGGTCACGGTCCGATTCCCGGTCAGGGCACAGGCCCGGGTTGCGGGCTCGATCCCCACTGGGGGGCGTGCAGGAGGCAGCCCATCCAGGATTCTCTCATCATTGATGTTTCCATCTCTCTCGCCCTCTTCCTTTCCCTCTGAAATCCATACAAATGTGTCTTTAAAAAAATGTCAGATGAGAAACGGAACTCACTCCCCCCTCCCTCCCTCCCTCGTCCGTCCCACAGCCTTGAGCGTCGCCCTGTGGGAGGCGCTGGCGCAGACCCCGGAGCAGCCCCCCTCGTCCCGCCTCACGGAGCGGGCCGGGCACCCACCTTTTTCCACGGACGCGTATCGCACACGTGTTTGTGGACTCCTACGGGGCCCAGAGAACACGTCCCGGGTCTCGTGAAATTTACATTTTATCGGGGACACAGCAGGTGAGGAACCAGAGACAGGTCCGGGGCAGGCGGTGCCTGTGAGACACAGGAACACGGGGCGGGCTCAGGGTCGCGGTGCTGTCAGAGCAGCAGGCGGCCGGTCGGGGAGAGCGAGGAGCATGTGGGACCAGGTGGCCGCTGACCCCACCCTCGCCAGGCACCTGTCAGGGACCCGCCCGGCGTGTTGGAAGGGCCGCCTCGGTGACCCCCCGGGGCCTCTGTCGCCGGCGCCGGCTGCCCGGCCTTTGCCGGGTCTTAAATACTTTGCTGCAATGAGGCCTCTGCAACGTTGGAGCCGCAGCGGGAAGCGCAGGCCACGTGGCGGGGAGGACTCGGAGCTCAGAGGGTCGGCAGCCCTGGTGGACCTGGCGCAGCTGCCGGGGGAGCTCCGTGCATCGACACTTCCCGTGGTCCCCCGACACCCGGCGAGCGCAGGCAGCGCTGGGCTCTCCACCCAGGGACTCGGCCCGCAGACAGTGCCGGGCTCTCTGGGTCGTGCCCTGCAGGTAGGGTGTTGAGCAGTTTGTATATTTTTATTCCTTTATTTTTAATCTCCACCCAGGATGTGTGTTTCTATGGGTGTTAGAGAGACAGGAAGGGGGAGAGAGAGAAACATTGATCGGCTGCCTCCAGGACGCGCCCCAACTGAGGATTAAACCCGAAACCTGGGCATGTGCCCCGACGGGGAACGGAACCTGACGCCCGGGGGGCCACAGGATGATGCTTCACCCGCTGAGCCACCCAGCCAGGTGGCCGGTGCTGTGCCTCAGGTTGAATTGGAGCCGGGACTGCGCCTTTGTTCCAGGTGGCGTGCTGTCCCCGAGTTCCCGGCACACAGTGGGGGTGCAGGAGGCTTGGTTATGGGGTGCTGGGCGCTGAGCGTTTCCCCCCTCTGCTCCCCGCGTGGGGCCTGCTCCCCCAACCGCCCGCTGCGGACGGCGCCTGAGCGGTGACCTGTGGTGGCTGATCGTGCAGAAGTGACACAGCCTCCAGGCCACACGGACGGCCGAGCACCGCCCTGGCCACGGCGCCGCCCTCCATGCCGTGGGCCCCAGGGACATGAGGGAGGCAGGAGAGACGGAACCGGAAGGAGCCTCGGTCTCCGTCTGTGACCTTCTCGCTCGGAGGTGCGACCTGGAACCGCGTTTCTGACCTGTCACCGGCTTCCCTGGCGGCCAGTCGGCGGCCGCGTCCACCGGGTCGGCGAACGGGGCTGACCTTTGGTGTTACGCTCCCGGTGGGGGAGTCAGGGCGCTTGACCGTGAGCCCAGCCGCGTGCGTGATTAGCATGAAGGCTCTCTGGTGATTCTCTGCCTTTGGCTGTAAATTATCTGACCCTCTTTGTCCGAGAGCTTTTACGAGCCCCGTGCAGTCCCGCGCTGAGGTCCGGCGGGGCAGGCGGGGCGTCTGCGGGAAAGGCCCGCATGTGGATGCGCCCCGGGGGGGCGGGGGCGGGCGCCAAGGAGCCCGGGGCGGCCCCACTGGCCGTCAGGGGCTCCCTGCAAACCCGGCCGCAGGCCGCGGTCAGGACGCGGTCCCTCCAGGTCCACTTCGGTCCAGGGAAGAGGAAGGGCTTGGAGGGCGGCTCAGAGGCGTCTGCAAATGCCCCAGGGGCAGCCTGGGCGACCCCCCCACCCCGGGGCCTGTGAGCCGGAATGTGAGCGGCACCATCGTCGCTCTGGGTTCTTAGGACTTGGGATTCAGACGGACACTGCGCAGTCGGCTCACTGTCCCGCGTCTCCCTTTGGCGGCTCAGCCTGAGAGCTTGGGGCTTTCCCACCTCCGTGGTCGTGGGAGCCAGTTCCTTATAATAAATCTCAGACACACACGCACACACACACACACACGCACACACACACACACCATATTCATGGGCCAGAAGACTCAATATTAAGATGCTAGCATTTCCCTAATTTGCTCTACAGATTTAATATAACCCCTATCAAAACCCCAAATGTCTCTCTTTTTTAAGAATTTTTTAAAAATTAATTTTTATTGATTTCATAGAGGAAGGGAGAGGGAGAGAGAGATAGAAACATCAGTGATGAGAGAGAATCATGGATCGGCTGCCTCCTGCACGCCCCCCACTGGGGATGGAGCCCGCCACCCGGGCCTGTGCCCTGAGCGGGAGTCGAACCGTGACCTCCTGGTTCACAGGTTGGCACTCAGCAGTGGAGCCGCCAGCCGGGCTCCACACAGTTTATAGAGAGAAGCAAATCACAGCCGTGTGGGGTGCGTCTCTGGTCCTGATTGTCTGGGAGTTGGGGGCGAGGACAGTGTGCCTGCAGAGCTGCTGGGCTTAAAGCTCCGGCCGGCCTGGGGGGAGGGAGGCGGGAATCGCTCTGTCGGAGGCCACGGAGCTCCGCTTCCACTTGAGACGGGCGTCTGTCCGCAGACGCTCTCCTGTGCGAGGTGGTGAGTTTGCGGAGAGAGGGAAAGGCTGCTTGTAGCCGATCCTCCCAGTGTCCTCGCCGCCTCTCCGAGTGGATTTCGGAGGCGCTGACCCCATCATTCCAGAAGTGCCTCTTTGAAAGTGCGATTTCTGATCCTGGCTTTTCAATTACTTCCCTGGTCCTGCTGAAGGAGAGTAAATATTGCCTCGGGCGGATTCACGCTGCGGAGTCCAGGGTCTGAGAGCAGACAGGTGGGGGAGCCTGGGCTGGAGGCAGCGAGACGGGGAGCTGTGGGGGAGGCAGGCGGGAGGTGGGGCGGACGGTTTCTGCTGCCGGAGGATCCTCTTCGGTGGGAAGGGCAGCGGTGGACACGTGTGTCCCGAACAAGCCTGGAGCCACCCGGCCCCTCGAGGGCCGTGACCTGATGCGGCTGGACCCGCGGGACCTGGGTGGTGAGGTCAGAGCTGGAGCCCTGCTGAGGGAGGGGTGGCTCCGTGGGGCGCCTGCCTGCACCCCCCACGGAAGGCCGGCCGAGGCCGGGTCCTAGGGCTAGACAAGCTTCTGGGATAACGAGGGGGAGCCAGACGTCAATCATGCCAGCCCGACAGGCCCGGCCCCGCAATGAGACGCTGGACAGGACATCGGAGCGCAGGGAGCATGACCCTGGACTTCAGGCCCATCCGTGGTGCGGTGGGGCCTGGAGCTGGGCTGGTGTGTTGGGAGAGCCGGCTCGGGACACGCTGGGCTGGCGCCGGGCACAGCAATTGCCCCTGGAAGGGCTTGCTGAGCCCATTGGGGGGAGGGGGGGTCAGCCATGGGCACAGGCGGGGGAGGGGAGGGGTCTGAGCCATGGGCACAGGGGAGGGGGAAAGGAGGGAGGGGGGGGCCAGAGGCCTCCCCCTGCGTGGCCGTGGGAGGAGCAGGCAGAGCAGGAGCCGAGGGCACTGATTCATGGTCAGTGTCAGGCGGGGCGGCCTCCGGGCCTGCCCTGTCCTTGCCACGTCCACGCTGCTCTCCCTGCTTGGATGAGCTGTCACAGCCGCTTGTCAGATCTGCAGGTGGGCGCTGGGACTTCCAGCACGGCTCCTGCCGCCTCTGACAAGGCCTCCAGCGCCCCAGTCCTCCTCTCCCATGCCCCCTCCTCCAGGCAGCCCGCCGGGCCTGCACAGGGCTCCTCTCCCGGCTGCCTTCTCCAGCCGCCCTGCCCCACGCTCACCCTCTGCTCTGCCACCGGCCCCCTCCCTGCGACTTTAAGCTCTTTTCACGATAAGGCATCGCTTTGTGCGTTTCCTGTGTGTCTGTCTCTCTCCCCAGTTACTGCGATGTCCTCGCATGGCCTGCGCCTCGCCCTCGCCCAGCGTCGGCTGGCGACAGATCAACGCTCTGAATACATTAACGAGCTGGGCCCGCGGCTGTTCGTTCTGTCTGCCTCCAGGCCCCGCGCCTCCGGGAGAGGTGAGCCCGCCGTCCGTGTGGGGCCCAGAGAACATATTTTCATCTTCGCAGGCCGCGCGGTCCCTGCCCGCTGTCACCTCGGCGGTCGCCGTGGGAACGCAGCTGTGATCAGTCACGGAGGCCAAGCACACGGCGCCCCCAGGGCCTCAGTCCCGCACACGGAGGCTGGGGTTCTGTCGCCGTCCTGGACCGTAAACTATTACCATCGTCATCTCCCAGCCGCTTAAGGACGTAAGACCCCTTTTCCACTCATGTTTCTAGAAAAACAGGCCACCTTTGGCCACACAAGCCGTGGTCCGTGGGTCCTGCCCTACACGGTCCCCATGGGGATGCAGAGCCGTGGTCAAGGCCGCTGACATTGTGGGGTGACAGCCACGGTCCCAGCTGGGGGGTGGGGGGCAGGAGGCACTAGCCAGGGAAGCCCCACCCAGAGCTGTGCCCGCAGCTGGACGCCCAGCCCAGAGCCAGGGCCGCCTGAGACCCGCTGGGCCGGCAGCGTGGGAGTCACTCGGCTCCTGCTGACGTGCCCGGTGGCTCCTGGGAGGGCGGCGCCGAGCTGAGGCCTGAAGACCCGCGCGGATGAGGGAGCGGGCGGAGGGGTGCAGCCGGGGTGAGGGGTGAGGACGGACCGGGCCCCAGCGGTGCTCACCGGGGCCTCACAGGACGACTCAGTCATCAGGACCCTAGATGTTGGCCAGACGGGCTGCAGGCGCCGCGAGGCCCCCCTGCGTGGCCGTGGGGGGACCAGAGGCCTCCCTCTGCGTGGCCGTGGGCGGAGCGGGCGGAGCAGGAGCCAAGGGCACTGATTCATGGTCAGCGTCAGGCGGGGCGGCCTCGGGCCTGCCCTGTCCTTGCTGCGTCCACGCTGCTCTCCCGGTTTGGATGAGCTGTCACAGCCGCTTGTCAGATCTGCAGGTGGGCGCTGGGACTTCCGTTTTCCTCCGGAATCGTCGTAACTGAGGGCTCTCCCTGCTCCTAGCACCTTGCTACCCTCAGGGCTCACAGCAGGCCTCGCGGGAGGCGGCCCTGGCCTTGGGTTCAAGGCCCCCAGGTGCCCTGTCTCGGGGAGCCTCATGGGTGCAGAGCTGAGCTGCCCTCCGGGCCCAGCGGGCACACCGCCTCCCAGAGACTCCTGCCCCGTGTCCGTGAGGGCGTCCCGGGGTCCCGGCTGGAGGCTGCCCTGGGTCTACGGCTGCAGCAAGGGTCGGGGTGCCCCCCCCCCATCTGTCTTCGGCTCAGGGACCAGGAGAGCCCTTCCCGCTGGTTCACATGCAAGACAAATGAGGTCAAGACGCAGCCCGGTCGCCGTGCCTCGGCACCAGCAGGCGTGTTTGCCTCCATGTGGGCGTTTCCTACACATGAAAGGGACGGCGATTAGCAAACGCGGAGACACGGGCGCACCCGCCTGGCACGCGCCCCCGGAAGGACCGCTGTCAGCCGGGCGCCGCGTTTCCCTGCGCATCACGTCTGACACACACGCACCTTTCCCAGCTGGAGCCGTGGGGGCAAAGCTGACCCCCCACCCGGGCAGCCCCCCACTCTCTCCCGGGGCCTCCAGACACCGTGAGCTCTACAGCCACTCCCCTGACCCACGCTTCCGTGTGCCTCTGTGAAAGCAGCCGGTGTGGCCGTGGCGGGTGTGGGTCCCCGAGCCGTGGCAGCCAGAGAGAAGCGGGCGAGGCTCAGGCACTGACGGGCTGTCAGACTCCTCCCCACACACGCCTCCCACGCACGTGCCACAGAAAGGAAGGCCCCAGCTCCCCACATCCTGTAACGTGGCCTCTGACTCGGTTCACCCATGAGAGTGAGTCCCGTGTGACTTCATTTGCACGGACTGGGTCGCTTGGAGGTGAATCAGGAGCTACTTTTCCCCAGAGGACGGGAAGCAGGAAGAGAAGCGCGTCCGAGTTCACGGGAGCCCGAGGCTCTGCCGGGCGGGTGGGAGGGCAGGCCGTTCCCGGCACCTGGACCCCGGGCCGCGCGGCTCCCCTGCCGTGGCTGAGCCGCTCCTGCCGGAGGGGAAGGCGGAGAGCGTGCGGGCCAGAGGCGCCCCCGGGAGATCCAGTCCCAGCGGCCACAGGGCCCGAGGCCGGGCGTGGCCAGGCTTCCGTGGACCCGGTCGGGGCTCTCGGACCCGCGGTCTCAGAGCCTTTTCTTCTTCAGTCAGGCCGGCCGCTCGCCAGGTGTCTCCGCTGGCGCCGCGGGAGAAACCGGCGCCGGGGGAGGTGCGAGCTGTTTGTTGTCGCCTCGTTGGAAAGCGCCAGGAGTCCCCCCGGCTGCACGTCACCAGCCCGTTCGGCACGCGCTCACCACGCTTCCCGGAACAGCGCACGGAGGTGAGCTGAGCGGCCTTGTTTTGTCACCGGCAGACGGGCTGGTTCCAACAGGAGACAGATGGGCCCGGATCCACCGCGGCGCCGAAGCGGCCGCAATCTGTTGTTTTGGGTGACGCCTCGGGGAACATGGGGCCTCGCAGACAGGCAGTCCCGCGAGGAGGGCGGTGTGGGAGGCGCCAGGGGGCTCCTCGGATAGCTGTTCGGAGCGACACCAAACTTGTTTTTGAATGTTCTAATTATATATATATATTGATGTCAGAGAGGAAGGGAGAGGGAGAGATAGAAACATCAATGAGAGAGAATCACGGATCGGCTGCCTCCTGCACGCCCCACACTGGGGATCGAGCCCACAACCCGGGCCTGTGCCCTGACCGGGAATTGAACCCTGACCTCCTGGTTACACCAAACTTGCAAAGGTGAGCGGCACCGTGGACGCAGGAAAGTGGCTCCAGAGAAGGAAAACCAGCCCTGATCCCTCTGTGAACAGCCCTCCGCCCACGCAGGTTCCTTTATCCTCCGCTTGCTTCGCTCGCATGGTTTCCTAACGTCACTCGGTGGTTTGGGAGGCGTGTTCCCTGCGTTCTGTATCTTCCCATGTGCATGCGTGACCTGTCAGTGGCAAACGTCGCGTCCGCCGCCGTCGCCCCGCCTCACTGAAAGCGTGTTAAACGCTGGGGTCGGCAGCCTCTCCGGAGCAGGCACCGTTCCTGAAATTCTAATCCCCGGCACCGCCGGTCCCCTCGGGCGCGGAGGCTGCCAGGGGCTTTGCTGGGAGAGACGGGCTCGCTCTGTTCATTGTCCTCAGATCGTCTGCCAGCTCCCCCTGCGTCACCCTCCTCAGTGTTTCAGATGCTCTTTCAAGTCGGAACGGAGGACACAGCCAGGTCAGCTCACACTCAGCACGCTCCCCCGTGCTTCCCGGGACGCGCCTTCCTTCCGTGGGCACAGAGCACGTGGTGGGGATTCCTGATTTATCACAGGAAACACGAGTGAGCTCAAAACGTTTATGAAAATCATAGTGTTCCCTGCTTTATCAGAACACTCCTAAGTAAAAATGGTGTTACCTATCTGGATATATATACTAGTATATATCATCTATCCACCCAGCCAGCCAGCCAGCCACCATCCATCCATCCACCATCCATCCACCCACCATCCATCCATCCATCCATCCACCCACCATCCATCCATCCATCCACCATCCATCAATTATCCATCTACCATCCATCTATCCATCCATCCACCATCCATCCACCCATTAATTATCCATCCACCATCCATCCACCATCCATCTATCCATCTATCCATCCATCCACCATCCATCCACCCATTAATTATCCAGCCATCCATTCATCCATCTATCCATCCACCATCCACTTATTCATCCATCCATCCATCCTTCCATCCACCATCCATCCATCCATCCATCATCCACCATCCATCCATCAATTATCCATCCACCATCCACGCACCTATTGTCCTGTGGGCAGTAGCTCCACCGCCAGAGCATCTATTCACGCACTCTCAGTGTTGCTTCCTGCTCAGCGACTGTACTGAAACTCAGTCAGGCGGGTCCCAGGACTGCTTTCCGGGGTTTCCTAACGGAAAGTGGACTCATGGGAAAGCAGTTGGTAGGCATGTGTGAATGGCACAGTCACAGCCACCCACTCGCTTCTGGAAACTAAAAAAGGAGGGCAGGCCGGCGGTTCCTGAGCCACCAAGGGCTCTGAGGCCGGGAGGGTGCTACTGGACCTGGGCAGGAAGGCGATAGAGGGATGAGCTGGTTACCGGGCTGCTCCAGAGGCGGGAGCTGCTGCCGGGACAGCGGTTCAGGTTCTGGGGGAGTTCACAGCGATAGCGACCCGGATCTGTATCAATAACCTGCCAGGCGCCTGGCTGACATGGGTTTCCCCGCCGTCTCGGGAAGCCGCGAGGGACAGAGCCGGGGACTAAGTGCAGCCTCGTCCCTGTGAGGTGGGGACAGAGGCCAGGCGACCGCGGTACAGGGGGCCCGTCTTCCCGGCCGCCCGCTGGGTGGGGGCTCGGGTGGAGCGCGGCCCATTCCGTCTTCTTCCCGACACGGGGCCCCAGAAACACCCTTTCCTGGCAATAGACCCGGCGGGTCAGGCTCCTTCCTGACGACCTCGGGCGCAGGGCAGGGCGCCAGGGGCGGGCGTCTGGGCGCCTCCTGAAGAGACGCAGGTGCGCACAGCGGCAGCAGCACCTGGTGAGCTCTAAAGGGACAGGGTGCAGGGACGAGGAAGGGCTGGGAGGGGGAGAGCTGGCTCCACGGGGCCGAGCTGGGCGCACCCTCCACCCTCCATGCTCCACGGCTGGGTCTGCCAGCACAGGCCCCTGCACACAGCTGGTGACAACTGCTGGGCCCAGAGCAGCTGTGGCTCCCACAGGCTTGGGTGTGTGTGTGTGTGCGGCTCTGTGTGTAGTTGTCTGTGTGGTTTTGTATGTGGTTGTGTGTGTGGCTCTGTGTGTAGTTGTCTGTGTGGTTTTCTATGTGGTTGTGTGTGTGGTTTTGTGTGTAGTTGTCTGTGGTTTGTATGTGATTGTGTGTGTGGCTCTGTGTGTTAGTTGTCTGTGTGGTTTTGTATGTGGTTGTGTGTGTGGTTTTGTGTGTAGTTGTCTGTGGTTTGTATGTGGTTGTGTGTGTGGCTCTGTGTGTAGTTGTCTGTGTGGTTTTGTATGTGGTTGTGTGTGTGGTTTTGTGTGTAGTTGTCTGTGGTTTGTATGTGGTTGTGTGTGTGGCTCTGTGTGTAGTTGTCTGTGTGGTTTTGTATGTGGTTGTGTGTGTGGCTCTGTGTATAGTTGTCTGTGTGGTTTTGTATGTGGTTGTATGTGTGGTTTTGTCTGTGGTATTGTCTGTGGTTGTGTGTGTGGCTCTGTGTGTAGTTGTCTGTGTGGTTTTGTATGTGGTTGTATGTGATTTGGGTGTGTGTCCCATGGGAGCTGGAAGCACATGTGCGCACACACGCACGCACACACACACACACCTGCATTGGTGACCACCCTCCAGTCCCTGACACTCGTCCCGCCCTTCATGTCCTCGTCTCAGGGCTGAGCTCTCCGCCAGGGGCTCAGTTCAGGCGGCTGCTGAGTCCGCTGCCCCGACAGGTCCCCATCAGGACGTGGACCCCGAGTGTCATCTTCACCCACAGCTCAGGGAGGGTGGGGTGCAGGGGACCCATGGCACCCCCACCTGGCGGCTTCCGACACACGGGAGACCCGTGTTGTGTTCAGTGCCGCGACCCCAGCCCCGTGGGCCCGGCGGTGGCAGCAGACCTCGGTGGCACTGAGCCTGCCTGGCGCCCGGCTGCACCCGAGGGGTCCCCTCCCCGCCCTTCCCTATCCCACGGACACGTGACGAGAACGAACAAGTCACCTCTGAAAGGCGTCTGAACCCCCAGAGCCCAATGAACATACTTAGTCCTGGCCTAGAGATTTCTTCTTGCCTTTAGCCAATAACCATAATCCGCTTCCACGATATATCAGCAGGACAAGCTGCTCGCACCCACTCTTCCATCTGGAACCTCAGAGTCCTCTGTCCACTGGGTCGGAAACCCCATGGTGGCGGGCAGGGGTGAGGGGTCGCGTGGAAGGCAGGCCCTGGGGCCACCAGCCCACCTCCCCATGCGGGGCCAGGCCAGGTGCCCCCCAGGAGGCCTCCAGGGGCTCTGCACGCTGCCCCCGGGTGGGGGGTCGTGGGGAAGGGCAGGCGCTCCCGCCTCCTCCCGCCTCCTCCCCCCTCCTCCCGCCGTGGCAGTCCCCAGGGGCCCAGCCTCTCCGGCTTTCAGTGCCGGCCTGGCCTCCTCTCCGAGCCTCCGGCTCCTTCCCTTCCACGTCGCCCGGGGGCAGACTGCTGTCACCCACCTGCCGGGGATGCAGTCCGATACCTGGCACATCTGGCAGCCGGTGACCCGATTAGGCAAGACAGACGGTCCCAGCAGGGCCCAAGCTGGCTGCCCCCGGCTGCCCTCTGGCTGCCCCCGGCTGCCCTCTGGCTGCCCCCTGGCTCTCTGCCGCCCGCCCCACCTTTGCGTCCCCACACCACATCCTTAGCCAGCACACGGGGAACTGGGACAGGCGGCCACAGACAGCCAGCCGCCCCACCTCCCTCCTCCCTCCTCCCTCCTCCCTCCTCCCTCCCCCCTCCCCCCTCCTCCCTCCTCCCTCCTCCCTCCTCCCTCCTCCCTCCTCCCTCCTCCCTCATTAGAGCCCAAAGGAGGTGTCAGCTTCGCAGGGAACCAGGCATCGCCCGGAGCGAGCCCACAGCGCGGGGCTGGCGCGGGCGGGTGCAGCGTGTGGGCGGGGCTGGAAGTGTGACAGCGCCTGTCGCTGAGCGGAGGGGCAGCACCGTCCTGGGGTGCTGGGAGGCCCCCCGCCGGCCTTTGGGGGTGTCCTCACGCAGGGAGCCTCTGGAGGCTGAGGCAGGGGGCCCCCTGGTTGAACGGAGTTGGCCAGGCCAAGGCGGTGTGGAGCGTGTGGTCTCTGAGGGGGGCTCCCTGGAGGGGACCCACAGTTTGCCCAAAGTGAAGGGGGCGCTGCACACATCCGCATCCCTAGCATCTCGGGGCCTTTTCATTGCCGTCGCCTCCTCGTCCACCTTCCCCTCCACCACGTCCCCGTCCAGACAGGACGCCTCTCCTGGCGGCCCAGCTGCTCCGCCCGAGTCCGCAGCCCGGCTCAGGCCCCGTCACAGGCACCAGCCGCCCGGCGCCCGAGGCCAGTGGGTGGGAGACGCGAGTCCCTCAGCCCTTTGCACACGCGCACCCTGAAGTGTCGTCGCACGGGCGCTGTCGGGAGCAGGTGCAGTGACGTCGCAGAGACCCAGGTGGACGGGGGCCGGTGCCTGGGCGGCGGCCCGGCGAGGCGGGCGAGGCGGCCACAGACCGTCCTCTCAGAATGAAGTTCCTGACGCAGGTGCGCTGCCTCTCGGCCAGGCCGCCAGGAAACGAATCAACCTCTTTGCTCCGCAGCCTCCTCCCCGGCGATGGCCAGCGCCCTCCTTTGCACACGGCCTCTGTCTCTCCAGGGATCCTGTCTGCCGGGCAATGACCCAGGGGCTCTGAACCGTCTGGTGGCCGTGGCGGCGGGCGGGCCAGGGGCTTCCAGATGTCAGAGAGGAGAGCCGGCGACTGCGACCTGGGCTGGGAGCGGGCGGGGCTCAGACGCGGGTCCCCCAGCCCAGGAGGCTCCTGCCTGCCCCCCAGGGCCACAGTCTGCCCTCGGGGGACGCCCACGGCTTCTCACCAAACCCAGGGTGCTCCCTGCAGGACCAGCCCAGCCTCCCGCAGCCCACCGCCTGGCCAACGTTTCTGAGAACCTACTCTGTGCCCAGGACCGTTTCCCAGCCGGAGGCCACGCACCTGGCTGTGGGCAGGTCACGTTCCCGCGTCTCTGCCCGCCTCACCGGCAGGAAGGGGCAGCCACCGTCCCGCCCACGGGCTGTGTTAACGGTCGGGTGCTGACGGCCAAGGCTCACTTCCTGTTACGTCCCGCTCACCCCTGGGCTGGCGTCACAGGCATCCCCGGCTCCCAGCGCCCTGGCTGCTCCGGTCCTGGGGGGCTGACTGCTCCTGCACCTGCACCCCCTCCCGCTACTCCTTCCAGGAAGCGCAGCGACAGGTCTGGAAATGGGGCGGGACCACGGCATCTACTGCACACAACTCTTCATCGTTTTTGTTTTTTATAAATATATTCTTATTGATTTCAGAGAGGAAGGGAGAGGGAGAGAGAGAGACAGACATCAATGATGGAGAGAATCATGGATCGCTGCCTCCTGCAGGCCCCCTATTGGGGATCGACCGCAACCTGGGCCGGTGCCCTGCCCGGGAATCAAACCGTGACGTGCTTCACAGGTTGATGCTCAACCCCTGAGCCACGCGAGCTGGGCCAGCGCTTCATCGACTTAAGCCAAGGC
Organism: Myotis nattereri; assembly: GCF_964212035.1. NCBI lineage: Eukaryota > Metazoa > Chordata > Mammalia > Chiroptera > Vespertilionidae > Myotis > Myotis nattereri. The sequence goes on along the minus strand of NC_138076.1, from coordinate 215,043,565 downwards.
CCATGTCAGGCGGCCTGGCCAGCGGCCCTGCCTCCCTCGGGGGTGCTCTGACCTTAGTCCCAGGGTCCCGGGGCTGGGACGCAATCGCCTCGCCGACCTGCTGCCCTCGACAGTGACCATGTCCCCCCTCAGAGCTGATGTGGACACTTCCCACCGTGTGTGGGGTTCTCATTTGTAAGTGACGCCCTCCGGGGGCCACGGACCCAGCACCGGAGAGGGCGGCCCTGGGCGGGGGAATTTGGGGTACAGACCCCACCAGTGCCCTCCTCATCGTGCCTCTTTCCTGGCGCTCGGGGCTTGAGGGACAGATCGTACCTTTTCTCTCGCGACTCAGCTCCTCCGAGAGGAAGTGGAAATGTTACTTCTCGAGGCCAAACGCCAGTTCCACGCGCTTTTCTACGAGCGGGAACAGACCTTTTTTCCTTTTAGAAAAATCGAAGGTGGCTTTCAAATGTCAACTTTTTAGACTGAGGACAAACTGCCTTTTAAATACCACATGGTCTAGGATTTATGCTTCTGTGTTTCACCGGCACCGTCTTCCCCCGAGCGCACCCCGCGCCCCAGCATCAGGGACGCCCGTGGGTGGGGGAGGGGGGCCTGGGGGGTTAAATATGTTTTTATTGATGTCAGAGAGGAAGGGAGAGGGAGAGAGAGACATCAATGATGAGAGAGAACCATGGTCAGCTGCCTCCTGCACGCCCCCCACTGGGGGTCGAGCGTGCAACCCGGGACCCTTTGGTCCGCAGGCCGACGCTCTACCCACTGAGCCAAACTGGCCAGGGCTCTCCATCTCTCTCTAAGGTCGCTTGTCGTTGGATTCAGGGCCCACCCAATCCAGGATGATCCCATCTCAAGATCCTGAACTCGATGCACCTGCCAAGACCCTCCTTCCGGATGAGGTCGCCCGCGGACCTGGGAGTTAGGGCGCTCCCCGGGCTCCAGGAGAGAACCCCCAGCCTCGTCCAACAGCGCCCCTAAATGCTCCCTCCCGCCCACAGCCCACGCCAGGTGCTGGGCAGAGCGCAGATGCCTCAACACGCGCTGACGGGTGTGCGCGCTCAGAAGCGCGGGGCCGGCGGTGTATTTTGCTTTCAGAAAGCTAGAGCAGCGCGGCCGGTGTGGCTCAGTGGGTAGAGCGTCATGCCCTGGACTGGAGGGTCCCGGGTGTGATTCCGGTCAAGGGCACGCACCTCGGTTGCAGGTTCCCCGGCCCTGGTCGGGGCGTGTGCAGGAGGCAACCCGTCGATGTGTCTCTCACATCCATGTTTCTCTGTCTCTCCCTCTCTCTCTCTTTCTCTAAAAATCAGTGGGAAAATGTCCTCAGATGAGGATTAACAACAACCACAAAAGCACGGGGAGCCATTGGACACTGGACTTGACAATACCCTCAGGGGCCCTGCTTTGCCCGGGACGCCCCTCCTCGCACCGGCAATTCTGAGGTGTGCCCCCCCCCCCGGGACCCCCCCCCCAGCAGCCGTGGCGTCTTCCATCCCCGCGTCCAGCAGCACCGGCAGCAGCCCCAGCCTGTGGCTGCACACCCCAGCGTCCCAGGGACAGGGGCCCCGCGGGTCTAACTCAGGAAGGAGGGGAGCCTGGTCCCCGGACTCGCCGCCGGTGCTACGCGAGGCGGGCGGGGGGAGCGTGGGGGGGGCGGGCGCGGGAAATGTGCCCGCACTGTAGTCGCTGGCCACCCCTTCGCTCTCGCGCCTTCTCGGTTTCACTGATCGGAAGTGACGGGGGAACCAGCTGAGCTGGGAACAGAGGAAACTTAGCCTGAAGTGCCACTGGGCTGTTTTCACGGGGACACGCCCGCGGTAAGGTTCACGGGACAAAATCAGCAACAGCTGACGAGCGGAGGCGCAGATGCCGGCGCGGTGGCTCCGGGTGTTCGCGATGCCCTCGCTTGGCGTTCCGGGCAGCGCCTGGCCAGAGCGGTCACCGTGGGAAACGGGCGCTGGCAGAAACAGACTCACGCCCGTGGATTCTGTAAGTTCCGAGAAGGAGCTGTATGCCAGTGCGCACTGGCTGTGTACGCTCTCCACGTGTGTGCACCTGTCGGGGACCCCCCGTGGGCGTACAGCACTTTCCGCAGCTCCGGCAGACACCAAACCACAGGTCAGGAAGCGCGCGGAGCAGCAAGCAGATCCAAAGAGAAGAAAATGCCCGGCACCTGTGAGACCCACCCCGTCAGGCGAAGAGCAGGCCGCACGGAGCCGGGGGAGCTCGGGCGGCGCCTCACCCCGCGGGAGCCGGTGGGCACTCAGGCGGCGGCTCTCCGGAAATCACGCCACGCAGAGGGAAGCGTGAAACCTGTAAAGTGTTGATTTTTCTTTTGAAATCCAGAATTTTACCTGCAATGAAATTGCTCTTCAGAGTGAAGGAAGGAGGACGTTTCAGAAACAAAAAGCCGTGGGCAGTGTCAGAGAAGAGCCGCCACAGGGACTGGGCAGCTCTCAGGGCGGAGGGACGCCCGCCAGACACGGAGGCCGCGCCGAGAAGGAGCCCGTGGGCCTGGAACATCCATTTTGGTGCTTCTGACCCCGACCTGACTGAGCGGATGAACGTGATGACATGCGGGTGATGGGTGATCGCATGGTCCGGAGAAGGCGGGAGGAGGGGCAGGAGCAGCTGAGAATGTTCCCTTGTAAGGTGCCCGCCCACCCGGGCGGCTGTATGATGTTATTAGAAGGGGACTTACCGTAGTTAAAAATGTGCATTGAGCCCTGGCCGGTGTGGCTCAGTGGATAGAGTGTGGGCCTGCGGACTGAAGGGTCCCGGGTTCGATTTCCAGTCAAGGTCACAGGCCCGGGTTGCGGGCTTGATCCCCAATAGGGGGCTGCAGGAGGCAGCCGATCCATGATTCTCCCTCATCATTGGTGTTTCTATCTCTCTCTCTCCCTCTCCCTTCCTCTCTGAAATCAATAAAAATATATATATTTTTTAAAAATGTGCATTGAAGGCAGCCACTATTTTAAAATGAATATAATACACACAGCGAGAGACAAAAGGAAACGGAATCTTGCCAAATGCTCTGTGGAAATCAGATGAGATGGAAAACAAGGGCAAGTCTAAAACAGAAGCGGGAAAGTGCGATGAGCAGAAACCCGTTTAAGCAGGACAGCGGTTCACGCGATTATATTCTGAGTCACTTCAACGGGAATGGCTCAGAGATGCCGGTTAAAGTAAAGAGATGGGCAGAGCGGAAAAAAGAAAAGACCCACGTGTGTGTTACCAGCGAGAGGCCCACTTTGCACGTAACTAGTCGGACAGGCCGAACGTCGCGTAAAGACGGATGGAGCCGCTGCCTTCATGCCAGACGCAGCCGACGTCTGTGAGGAAGACCCTCGGGGTAAAGGGGGGCTTCACACAGGGTGAAGGGGTCCACTCGCCAAGACGGGACCGTCTTAAAGCTGCAGGCACCTAATACCAGTGTCACGGGCGTCAGGTGAAACTTACAGAGGAAACAGACAGACCCCCAATGGTGCGGGAAGACTCGGCCCTGGCAGTGAGGGACCGGTGGCGGCGGCAGGAAACCGTTCGAGGCGGACTCAACCTGAACAGCCTGCCCATCAGCCGGACCTGACTGCCGCTTACAGAGCCTCCCTCCCACCTCCACATCCCCGCAGGTTTACATCAAACATCCGCCTCCAGAGACCACGCCGTGGCCACAGACGCACCTTCGCAGACTGAAAAGTCCACGAATCGCACAAACTGTTCCAGGCCACGGGATCCGACGAGAAGCGACTGGCGGGCAGACAGGCGTGAGGTGCGGAGGGACTTGCAGATTCAACAACACACTTCTCGGTAACACGTGCGTCAGGGAAAGTCTTAAGGAAGATGTTTTAAAAATGGAACCGAATGAAGATATTATCAATCAAAATTTGTGGAAGTAGCAAATCAGCGACTAAAATAAAAAATGATCGGAGCAGCTGCATATGTTAGGGAATAACAAGAGTCTGGCATCGGTCACCGCGTCTCCCCCATCAAGGAACTAGAGAAAGGGGTGCAAGCTAAGCCCAAAGCAGAAAACAAGAAAAATCATAAGAAAACAGCAGAAATCGGTGAAGTAGAAATCAGGGAAGCAATAGAAGAAACAGCGAAATGGAAGGTGGGTTGTTTGAAGAGACGGATGAAATTGGTGAATCTCTACAGGAAAGAGATGACACACCATCAACATCATAAGTGAAGTGGGTTCCGGCCACGGACCCAGGAACAGGAATGGGAACAGGAAAGAGCCGACACACAGCTCCACGCCCACAATTTGATATTTTAGATAAAATGCGTCAATTCCTTGAAAAAATACAAACCATCGAAACGCATGCAGCAATAGATCCTTTGACTGGGCGTGAATAGGCCTGTGCACCTTAGAGAAGCTGTCAATCATGAGCCACCATAACACACCTGGCCCAGGTATCTCCTTGTGAACCCCACCAACAGTTGAGGAAGAAATGATACGGACGGTCCCCACTTTCTCTCCCCCCGCCGCACCCCGAGGCCAGGGCCCCCCTCCTCCCCAGCCACCCTGCCAGCCAGGAAGAGGCGCTACAAGGATTGCTGCCTCCTGCACACCCCGCACTGGGATGGAGCCCATAACCCAGGCCTGTGCTCTGACGGGGAATCGAACCCTGACCTCCTGGTTCATAGGTCGACGCTCAACCACTGAGCCACACCGGCCAAGCTTTTCTTAATTTTTAATTTTTGACAAACATATTTCTATTGATTTCAGAGAGGAAGGGAGAGAGAGAGAGAGAGAGAGAGAGAGAGAGAGAGAGAGAGAGACATTAATGGTGAGAGAGTCATTGATTTATTCATCATTTTTCAACAAAGGACTGCGTTCCCATGGGCACTGGGATCTGCAAATCTGTGTCCTGCACCCCTTTCCCCCCCGGCTCAGGGCTCGGGATGGAGCAGAACTAGGAAGGACCCCCACCCCTCGCAGCCTCAGGCCACACCCGGGGGTGGGAGCGCCACTGCTGGGGCCATGCCAGGGCTTAGTGCCAGGCCCGCCCTCCTCGCCCTCCCACCTGGGGAGACCAGGCCCCCCCTCCTCCTAGTCTCCCCGCCGGACCTGCGGGGTGGAAGGCAGGTCACTAACGAGGGTGAGGTCCAGTCCATGCTGGACCAACCCGTGGACAGTTCCAGACCCCCCACCCCAAGATCAGACGGGGGTCTGTCCCAAGGAACCCACATGCCCATAGCGGGAGGGAGGGCCCACCCCGGCTTCTGCATTTGCCCCAGAGGGGCTGATCCTCCCCCCCGCCCCCCCCCCCCCGCCCCCCGCAGGATGAGGAGGCGCTGAGAAGTGCGCTGACCGGAGGGGAGTCCTGGCGTGTCACGCGGCCTCATTAGAGCTGTTCCAGTTTATTTTTAATTTTATAATCTCAGCTAATGCTTGTCTAGTTTTGAAATGTTTCCCAAACCACAATAATGAGGCTATAAACCCAGAAAGTGATGGGATTTGTAAGCCTCAGAGCCTCCGGGAGAGGGGCCGGGGAGTCCTGTGCGCGAGGCCACGGGCGCAGAGAGAGGCGCTCCCCAGCCGTCACCTGGGAATGAGGGATGCCTCTGAGCAGCTGAGTGGGGCTCCCACTCCTCCTGCCCCAGGAAAGGGGTCCCGGCCCCGCCCCCGCGCACCACGGACCCAGTTCTGCATGTAGCTGGTTATAAGGCTCCTGAGTCCTGCACAGGCTGGTGAGGGGGCTCCCAGATGCCAGTGCGGTGAGCTGTGCGCACACACACACACACACACACACACACACAAGTGGCAGCAAACAGCCCGGAGCACAGGGCACAGGGGGACCCCGGCCCAGGGGCCTGGAGCCGGGGCGGCTGCTGCTCTTGCTCAGGAGAATCCTGGAATCTTCAGAGCGAGCGCCAGAAAGTGGGCCCTGCAGCCGTGAGTCCGCGGGAATCGCTCCTTTGGCGTGTGTGTGTGTGTGTGTGTGTGTGTGTGCGCGCGCGAGTGCCGGAGGCGGCTGATCCATGCTTCTCTCTCATCAAGGTTTCTATCTCTGTATCCTTCTCCTTTCCTCCCTATAAAATCAATAAAAACATTTAAAATACAAAGAAACCCCAGACACAGCGGCCTGTGTGTCCCACAGCGAACACCTCACACTGTCTGCGGGCAAACGCAGCCACAGGCCCTCTCCTGGCGTCAGGGAACCGCCTTGGACAGAAAAATGTGAATTTTCAAGACGCGCATGGAGGGTGGGCAGGGCCTGGGCGTCCGGGTCTCCAGGCTCCCTCAGAGGACCCGAGGAGCAAGGGGCACCGTCCAGGGGTGGGCAGCTCCTGGGCTCTTAGCAGGGAGGGTGTCGCTCCCTCTAACACTCTCAGGGGTGTGTCCAGCCAGGACTGCCCCTGCCTGCTGCCCCCCACCTGCCCCCTGCTGCCCCTGCTGCTCCCTGCTGCCCCCACCTGCCCCCTGCTGTTCCCAGCTGCCCCCACCTGCCCCCTGCTGCCCCCTGCTGCCCCCACCTGCCCCCTGCTGCCCCAGGTGCCTGGCCATTGGGGGCGCTGGCCCTGAGAGGCCCTGGGGCAGGAGGCTGACACAGGGACCAGCCAGGCTTTGAGGGCTGACAAAGGGATGGAGGTGAGCTCTGGGCTCCTGGGTCACTCGAGTGGGAGTCCCACGTCCCAGCAGCACCCCCGTGCTCTGTGGGGTGAGGGTGCCCTGGTGACACGGCGACCTTGGGGCCCGGGCGTGGCCAAGGACAGCTAGCAGCGGGCTGGGAGCCTGGCCACCCTTCCTCCAGGGCATGAAGCGAGTGAGGTCTCTGCCCCCAGCTGTGCTAAGAGGGCGGCACATTGTAGGTGAGAGCAATCCTTCCCTCAAGAGGAGACACCCACACACACACACACACCAGCCCCAGGACTTCCCCCTGCGCTTTCTCACTCAGGCCTGGGAGCGGGGGGGCACAGCCTTGGACTTGAAAGGAGCCTGGAGCTTGGAGACGAGAAGCGAGAAGCCGCTCGGCCACAGGTGCGTGTCCACACCCTGCCAGACGCTGCCCGGGCCGGAGCGGGCTCCTCCTCCGCCGCTCCCCTCGCTCTGACCTGTCCCCCCTGTTCTTGGGGTTGGTCTCCGCTCCTTTTTCTGTTAGAAAACCTGTCACATCTCATCACACATTATCACTGGAGCCTCACTTACCAACACCCTGTGCTGCGATGACAGGGCACAGGAAGTGTGAACAGGCGAGATCACCCCAAAGCCGCATCTTCTCAGGGACACAGTCCATGTGTCGACATCGTGGACGGGGCCAGGAGGTCTCCTGTAGGTTTCATTGAGGGTTTCGGGCCTGGCAAGTGACTCCATGGCGGAAAGATCCGGAAAGATGGTGCAGATCAGCAAAGGGGGGAGGAGGGAGCGTCAGGCGGCCTTGGGCTGGGGCACTCGAGTGGGGACTTGGTGCACACCCCGAGGGCGAGGGCCCCTTGTTCTCGGGGGAGAGTCCCCCCTGTGCAGCGTGGGGAGGACTGGTTCCCAGGCCCTGCACCTGAGGCACCCCCGGGACTGCCTTCTAATTCCAGGGCTTTGGTCTGGGAAACGGCTGGCGCAGTTATCTGATCCCCGGTTCATTCCATGAGCACCTACTGTGTGCAGCACGGTCACGGCTCCAGCGGGAGACACACAAATGGTGCCTGTGGTCGAGGGTTGCCCATGGCAACAAGGCCCACTTGGCCCAGAGCCCGTACCTGGGCACCAGCACCCTGAGCAGGTCACCTGGCAGGGGCCCCAGGAGGCGATGTCGCCAGCCACCTGCTCCAGGCCAGGAGCCGGGGCTCAGACCCCTGGTGTGACCAGGACAGAGCGCCCTGGCCCCCGAATCCAGGTCCCGCAGGAGGGCAGGATGGGGGTGGAGAGAGGAGTCAGGACCAGCAGCCTCAGACCCCTGCTGCCTGAATGACCCATCACCTCCTGCAAGCCACGCCCCTGGGCGCCACTGCTCCCTGGAGCCACGCCCTCAGGCCACGCCCCTTTGATGCCACGCCTTTGGGAGCCACGCCTCCTGGGAACCACCCTCCCTGGAGCCACGCCCTCAGGCCACGCCCCTTTGGAGCCATGCCTTTGGGAGCCACGCCTCCTGGGAACCACCCTCCCTGGAGCCACGCCCTCAGGCCACGCCCCTTTGGTGCCACGCCTTTGAGAGCCACGCCTCCTGGGAACCACCCTCCCTGGAGCCAAGCCCTCAGACCACGCCCCTGTGAGCCACTCCCTGGAGCCACGCCCTCAGGCCACGCCCCTTTGAATCCATGCCTTTGGGAGCCACCCTCCCTGGAGCCACGCCCTCGGACCACACCCCCGCGTGTCACTCCTCCCCGGAGCCACGCCTCCCTCCTGGACTCATGTCTCCAGGGGCAACGAGGACTCTCCCCTGCAGCTCAAGTCTGGTCACAGCCCACAGGACTCGTTCTCTCTCATGCCGCTGCCAACATGCCCGCCCCCTGCTGCTCTCGGCTGGTTCAGGTCTCTCTCCTGCACTCAGGGTCTCCCACGAGGCCTAGGCGGTGAGTCCAGCGCGGCCTCACCCTGGTGACCAGGAGAGTCCCAGGACCCAGGAGATGCGAGGAACACTCGGTGACTGAGTGAGTGAAGGAACACACATGGCAAGTGTTTGACGCAGGAAGAGGAATCAAATACAAAACAGCGAGTCTGCAGACACAGGACAGCGTGGCCCGCAGGGGGGGCGGGGGGAGCCTGCGGTGCAGAGCATCCTGTCGGGCGGGGGAGCCACAGGCCAGGCCCCGGCAGCCGGGAGCTCAGCATCGGGTCCCGCCCGGCGCCCCAACCTGAGGACACGGCGCCCCGTGGCCCGCTCTGCAAACGTTTTTCCTTTTTAATTTCCTGAGCCACGATTAAAACAGCGCTCAAGGACAACTCGCCCTCGGTGTGAAAACGCTCCTTTTCATATATGACTTACAGCCAATTACCAGGTATTGCACTGATCTCTTCTCCCTCTTTCTCTTCACCCTCCCCCGAGGACGTTTCCCACTGATTTTAGAGAGAGTGGAAGACAGGGGGGGAGGCAGAGAGAAACATGGATGAGAGGGACACATTGATGGGCTGCCCCCCGACCAGGGCCCGGGCTGGGGAGGAGCCTGCAACCAATGTGCGTGCCCTTGACCGGAATCGAACCCGGGACCCTTTGGTCCGCAGGCTGGCGCTCTATCCACTGACCCACACTGGCCAGGGCTCCTTGATCATCCTGATCGTCCCAGCCTCAGGGAGATGCGGGTCAGCGTCCCTGCTGGTCAGCCCCCGGGGTCCGCCCGCAGCTACTGGAGCCCAGCGGGCGCTCACCTCCCTGGCTGGTCACAGTCGTGACCTGTGCGACTTGGGGTGCAGCCCTGTCTGCGGGGAAGGGCTGGTGCTGCCATGGCGCTTCATGACTGTTTAATTTTATTTTTAATAAAGGATGGCTCGTAGGCATTGCCGGAAGACGCTAAGTCCTCTCATTTCCTGTGGCTGACGGCTGATGGACGTGCAGGCGGAAGTGAGCTGCCTTCAGAGGCCACGGGAGCCAGCCCATTGCTTTCCCTGCGCTGCTGCTGCCCACGCAGCCACGCCCTCCGCAGGTGCCCCTCCCACACCCTCCCAGGCCTCCCGGTGAGTGTCTGTCATGGGCCTGGCTTTGGAGATGAGGACCTCGGGGCACAGTGCGCCCAGCACTCGCCGGGCGGCAGGGAGCTGGGAGGGCGGCCAGGGCTTAGAACCTGGTGGCTGGTCTCACTGACACGGCTCCTGGTACACGTTCCCTGGGGGACTTCAGGCCTCCGCACTCACCTGGTGGGTCACTCACCGGGTCGGTCACTCACCCGGTCGGTCACTCACCCGGTGGGTCACTCACCTGGTCGGTCACTCACCCGGTGGGTCACTCACCGGGTCGGTCACTCACCCGGTCGGTCACTCACCCGGTGGGTCACTCACCTGGTCGGTCACTGTTCGGTGTCTGAAGGCGTTTCCCGTGAGGTTAACCTTCTAGCCCGTGGGGGCGGCCTCCTCCAGTGCCCGAGGCTGAAGAGAAGGAGCCGGCCCAGGAGACGGTGGCATCAACGTGCAAATGGAAGCCACAGCCAGCGACCCGCTCAGGTGCAAGCGCTGAATGGCACCTCATTGTAGCCCCACGTCCACCTCCCGGCAAGGAGGCCAGGCCGCTGCAGCCCAGCGCCGCCCGGGCTCTCCCTCCAACACCCCACACGCCCATGTGTCTGAGAAGGCGGGGGGGCTGTCTGTCGCCCCTCTCCTCCCGCTGCCTCTGCTGCTGGCACAGGTGAGCCCTCCCAGGTGAGCCCTCCCAGGTGAGCCCTCCCAGGTGACCCCTCCCAGGTGAGCCCTCCCTGGTGACTCCTCCCAGGTGAGCCCTCCCAGGTGAGCCCTCCCAGGTGACTCCTCCCAGGTGAGCCCTCCCAGGTGAGCCCTCCCAGGTGAGCCCTCCCAGTGACTCTGGGGTGGGCGCGGGAACAAGGGGGCGGGGCCATGTAACCAAGCGAAAGTGGGCACGTGAACCAGGGGTGGGGGCCTTGTGATCACGCACAAAAGGTCACGGTAGGACGGAGGAGGGGCCACGTGGAGATTGAAGGGAGGCGTCCAGGAGCCCCCGGAAGCTGAAGAGGCAGGAAGGCCCCTCCCCTGAGCCCTTCAGGGAGCACAGCCCCGACACCTGATTCCAGGTTCTGGCCCCAGAACCGGGAGGGCACCTGTTCCTGCTGGGCCAGGCCAGTCTGCAGTCACGGGAGCAGCAGCTCCAGGACACGGAGCCCTCCTTGCCCCTCCTTAGGGGCTTTGCCCTGTTTCTGGGAGCAGCTGAGCCCTGTGCCCCGGCAGGGGGACCCCCAGACCTCTCACTGCAGGGCTCAGGGAGACCCATACCTGTCTGTGCCTCGGCCCTGCCTCCCTCTGCCCCGGGGGCTCCTGGGCAGCGACAGTGCAGTGGGCACAGCAGGCAGCTGCTCAGTGGGAAGTGCAGGCCATGTGGCTCAGGGAATCCTGCTGCCTGGCCGACCGCCGGCTCCAGGATGGTGCAGGGTTCCCCCCTCATGAGTCCAGCCTGGTGACCGTGGTGGGTGCAGGATGCAGGGGGAGTCCTGAGGGACTCAGGGAAGGTTCCCAGGGGACTTACAGCCGAGCTGGGCCCTGAGGCTGAGGAAGGGCATTCCAGGTGGAGGGAACTGCATGTGCGAAGGCAGGGAGGCAGGAAAGAGCCCGCCTGGACAGGAACTGGGGGAGGGCGTGGAGCCCAGGGCGATGGAGCCCAGGCCCAGGAGACCTGCTGGGTGAGGTTGGGGTCCCAGAGCCCACTACCTGGACCCTCTGCCTCCTTGACCTCCTTTGCTCCCGCTGCTTGGCCAGGGAGAGGCCCGCCCACCTGCCCAAAAGGAGGCTGTGATGCTGGAGAGGGAGTGAGGAAGGAGGGGCCCGCTGGTGTGTATTTTGGGATTGCATCTCAGATCTCCTCCTCCTCCGACACCATGGCAACCAGAGGGCCTGGGGGAGCCGCCTGTGAGCTGGGCTGAGTTGAGGGGGAGGTGGGCTGGGGTAGGGACCTCTGCTTCCCCTCTCTGAGCCTCAGTTTTGGCATCTAGAATATGGGCACCACAGCCCAGGGGCTCCGGGAAGCAGATCCCCCCCCTGCCCCCACCATGTGCAGCGTGGGGAGGACTGGTTCCCAGGCCCTGCACCTGCAGGCACCCCCGGGAACTGCCTTCTAATTCCAGGGCCAGCGCCCAGGGGACAAGGCGCGGAGCCCAAGGCAGTCCATCGCTTTGGTCTGGGAAACGGCTGGTGCAGTTATCTGATCCCCAGTTTATTCCGTGAGCACCTACTGTGTGCAGCACGGTCACGGCTCCAGCGGGAGACACACAAATGGTGCCTGTGGTCCAGGGTTGCCCATGGCAACGAGGCCCACTCGGCCCAGAGCCCGTACCTGGGCACCAGGACCCTGAGCAGGTCACCTGGCAGGGGCCCCGGGAGGCGATGTCGCCAGCCACCTGCTCCAGGCCAGGAGCCGGGACTCAGACCCCTGGTGTGACCAGGACACAGAGCCCTGGCCCCCTAATCCAGGTCCCGCAGAAGGGCAGGATGGGGGTGGAGAGAGGAGTCAGGACCAGCAGCTGCAGACCCCTGCTGCCTGAATGACTCATCGCCTCCTGTGAGCCAAGCCCCTGCAAGCCACTCCCTGGAGCCACGCCCTCAGGCCACGCCCCTTTGGTGCCATGCCTTTGGGAGCCAAGCCTCCTGGGAGCCACCCTCCCTGGAGCCACGCCTTCAGGCCACGCCCCTTTGGTGCCATGCCTTTGGGAGCCAAGCCTCCTGGGAGCCACCCTCCCTGGAGCCACGCCCTCGGGCCACGCCCCTGCAGACTGATGCCCCAACCACAGGGCACAGAGCTACACCGGCCAGGGCCGACCAGTGACCTTGAGTAAGACCCCGGCGCACCCTTCCCTCTGCCCAGGCCCTTCCTCGTCCGTCCGGGTGGGGGTCTCGGGAATGAGGGAGACAGCCGTGCTGAGGGCTGCCGTGGGCAATGCGTGTCCGAGCCCCAGCCAGCTGGCCTCTCGCACCTCTGTGTGTGGCTCCGGCAGCACCTGCTCCTTCAACTGGGCTGGGGGAAGGGGTGTGAAGGGGCAAAGACAGAAGACACACGCCAGGGCAACAGCCTTAGTGAGAGGTGAGAATTTAGAATTAACACCCAAGAAACCAAAGCAACCAAGCGATGCACTGTTACAGCCACAGACGCGTCTCACAGCCCAGCTCTCCCTTCCCCTGGGGACCGCTGCCCTCCCATCTGCTGGCGGCAGGCGCCGGAGGGGGGGGGGGGGTCCGGCAGGAAAGAGAGGGCATCTCCCATGTCTTGGGCAAGTACATCCTGAGCCCCCCCCGCCCCGCCCCGCTCCCCGTGAGCCAGGGGAGTGTGAGGGCCGAGGGCCCTGAAGGATGGACCAGGGTCATGGCCAGGCTTCGTGGCGGAAGGTCCAGTCGCCTGTTCAGGAAGGGCTTGGGGGCAGTGCTGAGGCTGAGGCCAGGTGCGTGTCCAGGGGGAGCTGACGGATGTGGCTGGGGGTGGGGAGGTGAGTGAGACTGGGGGGCATTTTCCGGACGAGCCCCCTCCAGGCCTTGCTGTACGAGCTTCCTCCCAGCCTCCCCCTGAGCTCCCCCTGCCTGCTGACAGCTCCTGGTGGGACACCGCTTCTCCGATGACCCCGCACGCGGCCTTTCGTCGCGGGACATAAATCTCTGCTGGTGCACTGACACTTTTTTAAAAAGTGAGGGTCTAAGTCAGAGGAGGGGGGGGCCTTTGCTTCTGTCTTCGGGGCTCGCGCGGTGAGTAATTTCCTCGGGGTCGCTCTGGGCGTCGCCATCGATCCATTAGCGGGAACGTGGCCGTGGCCCCGTCCATTAATCCCGGGCTCCCAAATCCGAGTCATCCCTCAACACGTGGGGTGAGAGCTGACATCATTGATCCGACTGTCTGGAAAATTCTATTATGACAGCGCTTTCGCTAACCATCCAACAGAGAAAGAAATCGTTCGGTTCATCGCGCCGTTCTCACTGTCTCCAGGCCCGACACCGCTCCTAACCCGCCATCGATCAACGGGAAGTTAGATACTTAAGTGCGTTTTTAATGACTTCTCGCCGGCGCTGGGGACACGCGGACGGAAGGAATGGAGGCCGTGCCCGCCCGCGTGGCCCATCTGTCTCCATCGCCGGCTCATGAAGGCTCCCCTCCGGTGGCTTTGCTTCGGGCGGTCGTGGGAGTCCGTGGAAATGGACTCGGATGGAGGCGCAGAGAAATGGAAAGTTTAACACACAAGTCGCTGATGTTGTCTTGGAACTGATTGCCTCTGTGCCCTCTGAAAGGTCTCCCCCATCCGGCTGCAGGGATGTCACTCAGAGACTTCAGCCGACTCTATGTGTCTGCAAAGGAGCCACGGGAGGGGTTGCATTGCATACCGCCCAGGATGACTATCAGGGCAGGAAAAGAGGTGAGAGCCCAGGCGGCTGGGGGGATCGCGCAGAGAGTGGCAGGGACGTGTCTGGTCACATGTGGTCCCCCCATTCTGTGGACAGGGGACCACGGCCCAGCACTCCCCACTTTGGTTCTGGGCTCTTCCTGCCGCACACCATGGCCTTTTGCACCCAATGCTCACAGTACTAGCCCCGCTTCCACGGGAACATGTCCCGTGAGGGGTGCGAGTCTATGCCAAAAAACAGTGGGTAGCTGCTGGGCCCTTCTGGGCTTCAGGGGCAGCTGCAGAAACGCCTCCTAAAGGGAGTAGAAACAAGCCTTCTAAACAGTAGGGGGTGGGTCTAAGCCGAGTCTCTTCCCTGAGGCCTTGCTAAGGACAGACAGTCAACCACATATTGTTCCCGAAGAGACTACGGTTCCTCCTCAGGGGCAGGCAGCACTGGCCTGGGATCGGACCCCTGGGTTAAGATTCTGCAGCAATTGCCTGCAGACAATGGGCAAGCCATCCAACCCACTTAAGCTTCCGTTTTCCACCTGTGAACCGACACCGAGGCTTTGTGAAGGCACTTTCCAGCTCTACCATCCTAGGATTCTTTCTTTGATTTTTTCACAAGTGCTTGGTGGGCGAGAAATCACGCGTTCTCACCCGTGTCCCAGACGTGGTCCTATTGGCGATAATGAATCACATCCAGACGTCGGTCTTGTCTCTGTGCTTTGATGCTGCCTTTGGTTGCCTCTCACAAGCCCACGCTCCCTCAACCGCTCACCTCTCTGCGGGTGAAATCCACCCCTGAATATACGGAACCTTTAGGAGCTAACTTCCCCCACGGCCACCCAGAGCCACACTGAGCTTCTCCTTCACTGAACACTTTTAAGCAAACATGTCTTTGCTCTCAGATGACTCGAGCGCACCCTGGGTGGTCTTGTAGGTCATCGCGTCCACTTTGCATTCCGTCCTAGAGGAGACCACTGTCTTCTGCATTCGCTCCCATGGCAACTCAGATGTTTGGTGTTTGTCTTGACGTATTTTACGTAAAAGTAGAGGACACTGCCCTGGCCGGTTTGGCTCAGTGGATAGAGTGTCAGCCTGTGGACTGAAGGGTCCCAGGTTCAATTCCGGTCAAGGGCACATACCCAGGTTGCGGGCTAGATCCCCAGTAGGGGGCATGCAGGAGGCAGTCAATCAATGATTCTCTCTCATCCTTGACATTTCTGGCTCTCTCTCCCTCTCCCTTCCTCCGGTCAAGGGCACATACCCAGGTTGCGGGCTAGATCCCCAGTAGGGGGCATGCAGGAGGCAGTCAATCAATGATTCTCTCTCATCCTTGACATTTCTGGCTCTCTCTCCCTCTCCCTTCCTCTCTGAAAGCAATAAAAATATTTTTTTAAGTAGAGGACACTTTTAACTAGTAAAACCTCAAGCATAGAGCAGGAAAGGGTCACTGATGGTGTTGCTTTAGGAGCCAGGCCTGTGCGTGATGAGGAGTGTGGCTGCATCAGGTTGGATTTGGTTGTGACACGGTTATTCTGGTAAAGCCGGGGAGAGAGGGAAATCCTGATCTTGTCCTAGTGGTAGATGGTGAAGGCACAGAGAGTAATAAGAGACAGGAAACTAGTGTTTTCTCTTTTCGGTGACGTCACAATATGACACTCCGCTCTGCCATTTCCAACAACCCATGTTTACGGTCATCCGATCCGCGGCTGTTTCCCGGGGTGACTGTCGCTGATGTAGCCGTCGATCTGCCTGAGGGCGTGTACACCCACCGCCGTGCATGCGGCCGGGTTATCTGTCTGCTCCGTCTCCGCTGACCTGCCATGGGCCTCCCTCGCCGCCCCTCGGCCTCGGGGCGCGGTTTGCTGAAGGACCCGGGGTATGTGTCCCCTCGTCCGGGTTTAGCCGACGGCATCCTGATGAAGTAATGTAGACATTTCAATATCCTCTGTATTTTCTGGAAATTGATAGTCTAGAAACTTGATCAGATTCGGGGTTTTTTTGGAAAGAGTATTAATAGATATTTTACATTTCTAACTCAGTGCCCATGGCCGAAACCCGTTAATCCATCACGGCTTTAAAATTGTCATATTCAAGTATCACAATTTTTTTCTTTGTTTTTTGGTTTTGTGGTTGTTAATCCTCACCCGAGGATATTTTTACATTGATTTTTAGAGAGAGTGGGAGAGAGAGGGGGAGACAGAAAGAAACGTGGGTGTGAGAGAAACACATTGATTGGTTGCCTCCTGCACCAGCCCCAACCAGGGCCCGGTCCGGGGAGGAGCCTACAACTGAGGTACGTGCCCCTGATCAGAATCAAACCCAGGATCCTGTGGTCCACAGGCCGACGCTGTATCCACTGAGCCACACCAGCCAGGGCCACAATCTCTTATTTATTCATCAACTGGAGCAGTTGGATCAAGAGAAACTTCCCCCCATTCACTACTTAGTTGCCTTGAGATACATTCAAACCAACACTGTTCAGTCTCCGAGTTAAATGAGCTTATGCCCGAGTCCCCTCCGACGTCCGTCATCGCATTGCGTTCTGCGGGGTTATGACGAACTCACACGTTTGCATCTGTCTGCTGTTCTCCAGTGCACGGCAGTGAATGTCCCGTTATTGATTCAGATCCTTTCCTGGGCGGGTGCCACCTGACCGCTGCCGCTGACGGCTCCCCGCTGTCAGCCAAGGAGCACCCAGGCCTCTCGCAGCCTCTGCCGCGGCTTGGCCGTCAGCCACCTCCGCAGCGGGCACAGGCTCCTCAGGCCGCGGCCGGCCACAGCCACTGCACACACCTCTCTGGGAGTCCCCGGGGGAGAGTTGAGCAAGAAAGTAAAAAAAAAAAGCAACAACAAAAACCGTAGAACAGTACTACTGCGCGCGTCTTTTAAAAGCGCAAAAACTACCCACTGTGTGTCCTGTGTCCCATCAGATGCATAGCTCACACCCCGCACAGGAGCCCAGAGTCGGGCTGGAGGCCGTGGGCGGGCGGGGCCGGAGAGGACTCGGTGTTTAAAGGAAGCGAACAGCCTCTGTGTTAGGGCCTGACGGGCTGATTCCTGAACGTCTGTCATCCGAAGGCCAGTGAGTTCCTAAGGAAATAAGTGAAGGCGGGTCCCCGAGGAGAGGCGGCCGTGGCGGGGGGAGTGGATGGGCAGTGACGGCCCCGGAACAGGGTGTCCTTAGGGCAGGAACGCGGTGGGGAGCCCACGGGAGGTGCACACACCTGGGAAGGCACTAAGATCCCTGAGTGGTCCATTGCTACACACACACACATACACTGCTACACACACACACACACACACACTGCTACAACACACATACACACACACTGCTACACACACACTGTTACACACACAGCGCTACACACACACACACATACACATACACACACTGCTACACACACACATACACACACACACACTGCTATACACACACACTGCTACACACACACATACACACACACTGCTACACACACATACATACACAGTGCTACACACATACACACACTGCTACACACACATACACACACACTGCTACACACATACACACACACTGCTACACACACACATGCACACACACACTGCCACACACACACACTGCCACACACACACACTGCCACACACACACATGCACACACACACTGCTACACACACACACTGCTACACACACACACTGCTACACACACACACACACACACTCACACTGCTGCACACACATGCCCAGGAGCTCCACGCAGAAGGCTCGGGGCTGGACGGGGAGGGCCTGCATTGCCCACGGGCCCAGCGCTGCCCCAGTGCGGTCAGACCAGCAGCCGGCGTCGGCGGTGCTGGGCGGTGAGAGCCGGGTGATGGGGCGTCGCCTGCCCCGGACGCCCTGCCTGGGAGACGTGCTTCTCTGCTCTCCACGTGGCAACCGGAGTGAGAGCCGGCGCCCACCTTTAAAAGCAGGTGATAAACAGGGTTAGACGTGCCTGTGCCGCCCAGCCCAGGGGCTCAGCTGGCTGAGGTCGCCCGGGCTCCGGAAGGGGCCTGCTGCTTCCGGTCGGGGCACCCACCGTGGTGCGGGGTCTGCTCCCAGGCCGGCCGTGCCGAAGGCGGCCATCCATTCCCCCCCCCCCCCCCCCAGCGTGTGCCGACTGTGAGGAACTCACGAGTTGACGCTCTCGGCTGTCCCCGGTGCCCGGCAGTGGCCTCCGGCTGCCTCCCGTGGGCACTGTGCTGGGTGTGTGAAGTGTCACCTGCTCGTCCTCGTGCGGAAAACCCTCCAAATGGTCTTAAAGGCCTTAAGATGAAGCAGAAGTCCCTTCTCCGCGGCCGGGAAGCCCTTGTCAAGGGAGGCACAGTTTTCCCATAAATACCGCTTCTCCTCACTGCTTCTCAACGCGATTTGATTTATAAAAATTCAATTTACACAGAACTTTCCAGAGAGACATTTATTGTGGACGGTGAGGCGCTTGGCATTTGGTTCTAAGATCGATAAGTCTGGACGGGTTTTGCGTGGAGGGTGGATGCGGCTCGGCTGGAAGGGGTGGGCCCTGCGCTGCGAGCCAGCCGGGCGACCCCCGGCCCACGGCGAGGTCCGTGCTGAGCGGCACAGCGCGCAGGGCGGCGCCCCCGGAAGCCGGTGGTGCGGGCGCGGGAGGGCGCCCAGCGGGCCCGGGGCGGGGAGCAGCGATCCTGTGATCTCCGGAACCTCAGAGCGTCTGCCAGGTACGACGCGGCCAGAAGGCTGCCCAAGATCTTGATAAAGGCAGCAATAACCATTACAATCGGCAATGAATTACACAAATTACCATGAAGAATCACCATAAACCCACAATCCTAGCAGGTTAAGAGAACACACCTCTCCATGACAATAATAATAATTGTACCTGATAACTGTCTTCCCCAGTAGGATATGCAGATGAGGGCGGGATGGGGACAAGCGTGGCCCTGCCCACGGTGGAGGGTCTCCTGGAGTCAGGCTCCTCGGATTCCATTTCAGATTTGCCTCCTGCTCAGGCCAGACGCGCGGCTTTCCTAACGCCCGGGGGCAGAAGGCTCGGACTCGCACTGATCCTTCCCCCTCGGCCGACTGACCGACCGTGGACAAGCACTGCCCACACCCGCTCCTGAGAGCCCGTGAGAGCCAGGCGGGGGGGGGGGGGTGCGGGGGGGGGCGGACACCCGCTCCTGAGAGCCCGTGAGAGCCAGGCGGGGGGGGGGGGGGGCGACACCCACTCCTGAGAGCCGGAACCCGGCCAGCCCTGGGAGGAGCGCGGATGGGGCTCCTTGTCCTTTGGAGCCTTTCACGGGTGAATGGGAGCGGCATCGTCAGAGACAAATAGGCCGCCATCTGGGTGCCCGGGTCCGTGGATCTGCCCATCAAGGGCGCTGTCAGGGTCCGACACAGGACATGAGAACAGCACCTGCAGACACAGGACGTGAGAACAGCACCTGCAGACACAGGACGTGAGGACAGCACCTGCAGACACAGGACGTGAGGACAGCACCTGCAGACACAGGACGTGAGGACAGCACCTGCAGACACAGGACATGAGAACAGCACCTGCAGACACAGGGTGTGAGGACAGCACCTGCAGACACAGGACGTGAGGACAGCACCTGCAGACACAGGACATGAGGACAGCACCTGCAGACACAGGGTGTGAGGACAGCACCTGCAGACACAGGACGTGAGGACAGCACCTGCAGACACAGGACATGAGGACAGCACCTGCAGACACAGGGTGTGAGGACAGCACCTGCAGACACAGGACGTGAGGACAGCACCTGCAGACACAGGACATGAGGACAGCACCTGCAGACACAGGGTGTGAGGACAGCACCTGCAGACACAGGACGTGAGGACAGCACCTGCAGACACAGGGTGTGAGGACAGCACCTGCAGACACAGGGTGTGAGGACAGCACCTGCAGACACAGGACGTGAGGACAGCACCTGCAGACACAGGACGTGAGGACAGCACCTGCAGACACAGGGTGTGAGGACAGCACCTGCAGACACAGGACGTGAGGACAGCACCTGCAGACACAGGGTGTGAGGACAGCACCTGCAGACACAGGGTGTGAGGACAGCACCTGCAGACACAGCGCGAGTGGCCGGGTTTCAGGTTGGAACCTTCCAGTGGGAGGACAGAGGGGCAGGGTGAGGGACACAGTCAGAGGGCCCGGGGCTGGGTGCTCCCAGCGTGAGGGTGAGGGCACCGCTCTGCCCGGTCCCCCGGGTCCCCGCCTGTCGCTGCTCATTGGCCGAGGCCTCGGGAGACGGAGGCCGCGGCACCACCTGCCACACTGAGGCAGGACACGGATGGTCGCCATCCCGCTGGGCGCTGCTCCTTCTGGCCCAGTGTTTCTCAGATGCGTCTGCTCTCCGCCCTGTCACGCCACCGCTTATTCTGGGCTTGGGGGATGGATTTGCATTTAAAAACTTGCTTCATAATCACCCACATTTGCATAATAGAAGCTCTTCATTAGAGCAGAGAATGAAATTAGTCTGATAATCAAATCGATTCATCTGCGGTGTCTGCAGAGGGTGAGGGCCGCAGGCCGGGCTGACTGACAGGTGCCCAGGGTGGGGGGCGGCCCGCCTCTGCGTCTGCGGTGCGGGGAACTTCAGAGGCGGAAGTCGCCTTCGCTCTGCAGACGGCGGTGGGTCCAGGCCGCTCCCCCGGCCCCAGGCGGCACCGATGTCCCGGACACCCTCACGTTTCATGTCGGGGCACAGATTCTGCATAAAACCCCCTGGAGGAGGATCCCCAGGTGGAGTTTCCTAGCAGCTGCACCAGGACCTTCGGGAGCGAAACAGGCAGAAATGAGCCAGCACCACCCTCACCACACATGTGCACCCTCACCACACATGTGCACATGTGTGTGCACCTACACGCACAGGGCAACAGTATCATATGTGTGCGCACACATGCATATATGCACACGCCAGCCATCTTACACATGTACATGTACAGGTACACATGCATGCACCCTTGTGCACACACCACACACACATGAGCACACCACACATAAACTCATGCATGCACACAGCAAGCACACACAAGCAACCACATCAGACACACGTGAGCACACACACCCTCAGGTCCCCCTCCCTCCTGGCTTGTTTCAGTTTGTGCCCAGTGGGAGTTGAGGGCTGGCGGGGCCTGGATTCCGAGCCCAGTGCACAGCCCCAGACTCTCCATGGGTCTCCGGGCGGGGAGCTGTGATCAGAAACGACCGGAACGAGAAAGGGTGGCTCCACGTCCAGCTTATGAGAAAGGAGTGCCAGCTGCGAAGGTCGGAGGCTTTCCGGGAGGAGCCCCTGGTCTGGAGGGGGAGCCCAGGAGGCGGCCTGAGCTGCCAGGCGGGGGTGGCACAGCCCACAGGGACCAGCACGCCCCTCCCTTCCCGACGCCAAGCCTTCCCTGAGCCAGCGATGCCCTGGCCCACGGGAGGCCTGGCCGGATCTCCGGGTGTGGCTGCCCTTCTGCCCGGAGGGCTCTTCCCCGACGTGCACGTGCCTCACTGACCTCCCCCCTCCCCCCTCCCCCGCCCCGGACCCTGCATCCGGGCCTCCCCTTCGGAAATTGAACGGAGGACCTTTCGCTGCTCAGACGATGCCCAACCAACCGAGCCACACCGGCCAGGGCTGCCCATGTGAGTCTTAGAAATACACTGGGGCGAACCTGTAAAACTCTCGTGCTGGCATGCTGATTGGCACTGGATTAAACTAGGACATGCATTTGGGGGGAATCGGTGTCTTGGCGATACGGACCCTCCGCTCCACGGTCGTGTGCACCTGTGTGCGCAGACCCGGGGCTCCTCCCCCAGCGCCGGGCGGGTCCCAGCGCGTGAGCCTCGAGCGTGGCTCACAGACTTGCGCCTGGAGGTTTCATTTTCCGACGACGGTACACGGCGCGGGGCCTCCCACCGCGGTCTCCACGTGGGGGTGGCTGGCGCAGGACACCGTGGCTGCGGCAGGCCGAGCCGTGCTCTGTGCGTCGGTGGCCATCCTCAGGGGGAGAGCGTGTGTGCGTGGATCCCTGTGGAGTTTCTACGCAGAAACAGTGTCACCTGTGATAACCGCGGTTCTCTTTCTGTATTTCTAACCCGTACAGCAAGCGTGTCAAACTCAAAGACAAACACGGGCCAAAGAAACAAGGAATGCGGCCCGCGGGCTGCGAGTTTGACATGCTTGCTGCACAGGCTTTATGTTTTATCCCCGTGCTCTGCACGGCCCACCCTTCCACACGCTGCTGACCGCGCTGAGGGATGGGCACCCCGGGCCGACCCCCAGCCCCTCTGACACGGGGTTTCCCGCTCAGCCTTCTGGGAGGTGACCCTCGGGCTGTGGGGGTGTTGGAGCCCTTGGGGTGTCCCAGCGAGCAGGGGGGTGCAGGGTCCCCTCTCATCCTCGGCGGACATTTGTGGGCGAAATTGTGGGTGGCCTCTGCCTCCTCGCCCTGGGCCTGCTGCCTGAGGCCACAGTGCCTGCCGCGTCTCCACTGCTTGCACTCACCTGAGCACGATGGCCGAGGGGCAGCCACGCGTCTGCGTCCAGGCCTGGTGCACAAAATTTGTGCACGGGGGGGGGGGGGCAGGGTGTCCCTCAGCCCAGCCTGTACTCTCTCCAATTTGGGACCCCTCAAGGGATGACAGGACCCCTGTGGGATTGGGCCTAAATCAGCAGTTGGACATCCCTCTCACAATCCAGGACTCCTGGCTCCTAACCACTCCCCTGCCAGCCTGATCACCACCTAACTGCTCCCCTGCCAGCCTGATCGACACGTAACTGCTCCCCTGCCAGCATGATCATCCGCAACTGCCTTCCCCTGCGGGGCTGAGGGGACCGGGGGACTCCGGCTGGATGAGGCATGTGGTGCCTGCCACCCCCCCGCGGGGCTGAGGGGACTGGGCACTGCCATCTTGTGGGGGTGTGACAGTTAATTAGCATATTCCCTCGTTATTAGATAGGATAGCATCAACAATAACGAATAAAGAATATAAAAAATAATAATAATTGTAACAGCAACTCTGACAACAGGAACAGTAATTTCAGTGAATGTCACTTCACCACTTAGCACGCACTTTCTTAGACATGCTTTCATTTCATGTCATCCGCCCGGCCACCCAGCCCTCATGTTCTTTTTATTTTAAAATTGAATCTTATAGACGTGCTGATGGCTGTATATACACCTTACAAGAGTGCAGGAGAGCACAGTGTGTATTGTCCTACATGCACACTTTCTTACACTTTCTTATTTCTTTTCTCTATCGGTTCCTCCTCCCATCTCCTCCTTTTCATCCACAACCTCCCTTCGCTCCCCAGCAGCTCCAGCCCTGGGCCATCCATACTGTCCACTCCTCCCAGTCCCCACACACGTGCACGCACATCACATGCCTGTCACATGTGCAAAGGTGCCACGCACATGCATGTTCATAGACATGCACACACATCATGTCGGTCACATGCACAAATGTTCAGCACTCATGTATGCTCACACACATGCGCACCTATCACATGTCTGTCATATATGCACATGTGCAGCGCTCATGTGTGTACACATAGACACATAGACCCCTGTACATGAATGTGCAGCCTCCACATTTCGTCACTGTTTTGCACAAGTAAAGTGTGCACGGCTCACCGTCGCTGCTTCCTGCTCGCTCTCCCCGCCTCGCCTGGCGCTGGGTGTGCTCATCTGAGCGGCAGGACTGAGGCGGGACTCCACGCGTGAGCTCCGCGGCGGTTTGCATGGAGCGCGCAGCCAGCCCTCCGCTGGCCCTTGGCCGTGAGCTCCGCGGCAGCTGCACCAACTTCTCTGCAAAAAAAGTCGCGCTTAGGTTTGTTTTTGCTTTTCAAGGATAAAGCTTAACTTCAAAGAGCCCTGGTGGGAAAACACAGGATTCACAGAGTTCATTCATCATGAGCTGGGGGCTCGGGCTGGGCTTGGGAGGCAGCGCCGAGCCCTTGGAAATGCAAGTGTTAAAGCTTCGGACCAGAGGAGGCCCGGGAACCAGTGCGGGTGCCATGGTTTCTGTCCTCTCGCTCTGTCTGGCTGAACTTCAAACCACCGTAAGAAGCTGTGAATTACATTTTCCCTCAAGAACATCGCCCGTGTCTCCCCCTGCTCCCTCTGCAGCTCTGAGCGGCCGTGGGCGGGCGGGGAGACGCAGGACGCAGGGAGGGTAGCGCCTTCGCAGAGGTTCGGGGCGTGGCCCAAGCGTCAGCCTCCGGGGAGCCCGGGCCCGGGCTGAGCTGCGCCTGCCCACCTCTGGAGCCTGGTGTTTCCCGGCCTGCGGACCGGACCGGGTGCAGGGAAGTGAGGAAGTGACGACGTGAGGGCTCTTGCCCATCCCCCCGGCTGACTCTGCAATTGGAGCCGTCAGCCCCAGGATCACCAGCTCAGAGGGTTCGGCACAGGCCCCTTTCCTGGGTTACTGCCCCCGAAATCCTGCTGTGACCCTCCCAGAGGGCATCCAGGCCCAGTGCCGCATGCCGGCGGGTCCTCCCACCTGTCTGGGCTCTGAGTCCCCCGAAACCCGGGTGGGGAACCCCCGAGGGGACTGAGATCAGGGCTCCCACCACAGTGGTGGTTAAATGTCCCTCAACGCTGGCCCTGCACAAAGGCCAAAATCGGATCAGATGTGGCAGGAGGGCCGAGGGGCCACATCAGTATTTAGACTCAAAGTAGGGCGTTGGAGTGAAGCAGATGCTCGGCAGGTGAGAATGAGGTGGAGGTCAAAGTGCACCCTGTAGACTCAGGGAAATTGGAGACCACGTTGTCGCCTCCACAGCGAGTCCTGTCGCCCAGCAGCCCAGACGTGGGCACAGCCTCTCAGGGACGCGAGTCTTGCTCTTCAAAGGCCAGAGAAAGGCAGGAACGATGGTGATGATGATGATGGTGATGGCGGCGATGGTGATGATGGTGATGGTGATGGTGATGGTGGTGGTGATGGTGATGATGGTGATGATGGTGATGGTGATGATGGTGATGGCGGCGATGGTGATGATGGTGATGGTGATGGTGGTGGTGATGGTGATGATGGTGATGATGGTGATGGTGATGATGGTGATGGCGGCGATGGTGATGGCGGTGATGGTGATGGCGGCGATGGTGATGATGGTGATGGTGATGGTGATGGTGGTGGTGATGGTGATGATGGTGATGATGGTGATGGTGATGATGGTGGTGATGGTGATGATGGTGATGATGGTGGTGATGGTGATGATGGTGATGATGGTGATGATGATGATGGTGGTGATGGTGGTGATGGTGATGATGGTGATGATGGTGATGGTGATGATGGTGATGATGGTGGTGATGGTGATGATGATGATGATGGTGATGGTGATGATGGTGGTGATGGTGGTGATGGTGATGATGGTGGTAATGGTGATGATGGTGATGATGATGGTGATGGTGAAGGTGGTGATGATGGTGATGATGATGGTGATGATGGTGATGATGATGGTGATGGTGAAGGTGGTGATGATGGTGATGTTTGATGATGGTGATGATGATAATGGTGATGACGATGATAGTTATAATGATGATGGTGATGAGGATAGTGATGATATGATGATGATGGTTAATGATGATGGTGGTGGTGATGGTGATGATGGCAATGATGAAACTAGGCTCATAGGGATTGTGGAATCAGAGTCCTTGTCTGTCTGAACCTCAAGTCCACACCCTCACCCTGAGCTGTTCTAGGTCAAGGTCAGATGGTCCAGTGTAGTAAGGGCCGGATACACAGAGGAGGACACTGCCGTTACTTGAGATTTAATTCAAACCTGCGATGAATTCTCAGCCTAGTGGGACTGGACCCGCCCTTCCTACTGTGATTGGCAGAGGGCCTGGTAGGCATGTGCTCAGGGAGGTGAGGCCCGGGCACACTTCCAGCCTCAGCAGCAGCATCGTGAGGGCCTTTGTACCCGGTGGGTACAAGCACCATTGGGACAGAAGTCCTGGGGGAGGCGGGTAGTGCCTGTCTGGCTCTGGCACTCTGAGCTCCATCTCCCTGACCCTGAGGACTGGGGAGCAGCCCCCGGTGGGAACCTGGGTGGGCCTTCCCCTCGGAATGTAAGGGAGAGTTCAGAGCCACTGATAAGAGTCTCGGCGGGAGGGACCCACCTCCCTGCAGGTGCTGACGAGGCCGGCGCTGATTCCGATGCTTCCGGTGGCGAGACTCACAGTGCCTCTGAGGTCGCGGCTGCATGTCCTCTGCCCTCCAGCTGGAGGCGGTGCCCGCAGCGCTGGGCTCCGGGGCCCCCACACCCCCCGGGACTGAGGGCTTCCAGCTGGAAGCAGCCAGTGCACCGACCGCCGCTGCCCCTGGTTGGCCCAGGCCCACCTCCCCAGGGTTTCGCCTGGGGGAGCAAACAGCCGGCTGGTGCAGTGGAGGGTGGGGTTTTGGGGGGGAGGACGGGGAGAGGGGCTAATCTGCAGCCGGCAGGCAGGGGGCCCATCGGGGCTTTGAGCGGGAGCTGGGCAGGGGTGCTGCGCGGCCCACTGCGATCCTATGAGCCCGCAGAGCAGCTAAGGAGGGGCGTGTCCGTCCTGCTCCCCCGACTGTCCGTCCGCTCCCCCGGCTGTCCGTCCGCTCCCCCGGCTGTCCGTCCGCTCCCCAGGCTGTCCATCCGCTCCCCCGGCTGTCCGTCCGCTCCCCCGGCTGTCCGTCCGCTCCCCCGGCTGTCCGTCCGCTCCCCAGGCTGTCCGTCCGCTCCCCCGGCTGTCCGTCCGCTCCCCCGGCTGTCCGTCCGCTCCCCCGGCTGTCCGTCCGCTCCCCCGGCTGTCCGTCCGCTCCCCCGGCTGTCCGTCTGCGCCCTGCGCTGTGGTGAACTGTGATGGGAGTCAGGCCTCTCAGTGGGTGGAGCGGGAAGAGCTATTGTTTTGGAGACACGGTGCTTGAACCCGCCGCTCAAGCTCCAGCCTCCGTGGGGCTCTTTAAGGTTCATCTTAACCCTCACCCTGCCCCCTCCACCCCGAGGTGCAGGCCGGCCGCTTCCGGTCCGGACACCAGGGACAGGAGATGCCCGGAGAACAGACACTCCCGGGAAGGCCTTGGTCACGGGTATCAAAGCTGCAGGAGCTCGTGGAGGGCGTGCAAGGTCACTGCCGCTCCCCCAGCTCCTTGGCCGTGTCCCACCCTGTCACTGTCCCAGGTGCCTCAGAGCGAGGGTGTGACGGTCGGCCCGTCAACCACCGCCTGGCACTGGCTCCTGCTGGGTGAGCGTCCCCAGAGGCCGCCGTGGCTGCACACGGAGCCCAGGGAGGCCGTGACCTGGGGTCACCTGGGCCAGCTGTCGGGGCGAGGGCTGCCTCTGCGGACCATGGCCACCGCCTTCTTTCTGAGCATCGTAGTGCCGCACCCTGTGCCCCGAGTCCGCTGCCAGGGCCCGTGGCCAGCGCCCAGCCCTCGGGCATAGGCCGCCATTCCTACGCCACAGGTTTCGTGGGCTCTGGGCCGTTCTGCTGGGGGTCGCTGCCGGGGCTGCCGTCTCCCAGGCTGCTGTCCTCTCGGTTCGACAGGGACTGAGTGAGACACGTCGGCAGCACGTGGCGCCGGCTCTTGGCGGGGCCTCGCTCCTCTGCCCCGGGTGCTGCACGGGGCTGCCTGGGGAGGGCCTTCGTGGCCGCTCAGTGAGCGACCAGGGGCCCCGTGGAAGCTGAACCATCTCCGTGGCCGCCCTGGTCCTCTGACTTCGGTGGGTCAAACAGCCCTGACTGTACGGGAGGCGCTGGCCCAGGATGTGGGGCGGGAGGCGTGGATCTCGGGGTCCCTGTACATCTCAGGGTCCCATGGCTCCCATGTTGGGCATCCCTGTCCTGGGCCACCCCGCGCCTCCCTCCTCGGTGGCGCCTGAGACCTGGGCATGTCTGTCGGCCTCAGTACCTCCTGTTTCACGAGCCTCCGGTCTGCGCTCGGACTGCCCCCGGCTGGCCGTTCTGTGTTGCTTTGTGTGAACCTTTTCCCGATTGCGAAGAGGGAGCGTTCACTGCGTCTGTGGGATGTTGTGGTCGCTCTGCCCGCCGTCAGTCAGCTGGCGCATTTGTCACTCATCGCAAGGAATCTGTCAGTCCCTTCCGCGCGTCTCCTTCCTTATCACGAGCTCCCCGCCGCGGCTTGCACACCTGTTTCCCCGACGTATTTTCATCAAACTGCAGTGCATTTACACGCACTCTCTCTACGCCAGTGATGGCGAACCTACGACACGCGTGTCAGAGGTGACACGCGAACTCATTTTTTTGGTTGATTTTTCTTTGTTAAATGGCATTTAAATATATAAAATAAATATCAAAAATATGTCTTTGTTTTACTATGGTTGCAAATATCAAAAAATTTCTGTATGTGACACGGCACCAGAGTTAAGTTTTCAAAATGCTGACACGCCGAGCTCAGAAGGTTCGCCGTCACTGCTCTACGCTGTGGCCCCTCCGAGCTCCCGCCAGCGAGTGGGAGGCCAGCCCCCCTCCACGCCGCTGAGGCGCCGACTTCCGTTCCCCACTAACTGCATGCTCTCGGTGCGGGTCCCCGGCGGGCGGCTGTGTCTCGATGGTCCACTCTGTTCCCGGGGGGCTTCCACTCTGTTCCCGGGGGGCTTCCACTCTGTTCCCGGGGGGCTTCCACTCTATTCCCGGGGGGCTTCCACTCTGTTCCCGGGGGGCTTGCGCGGCAGGGATTGCTGGCTGCTTCTGTCACCCTGTCACTGCGGCACCTCCGTCGGGCAAACCCACACCCACATTCCCGCGCAAGGGAACCCTCAGAATCCTGCTCCGCTCACCTCTTATCCATGGCGCTGGAGAAGCAGCACACGGCTCCCGTCATAAACCCATGGACCACCGTTCGCGGCGCCGGCCTGGGTCCCAGCGGAAGTTCCGAGGCCGTGGCCTCGCCCAGGTCGCCCCCATCCGGACAGGCTCTGGGCGCCGGTGTCTGCAGTCCCCCTCCTGGCCCTCTTCTCACCTGAGGGCTCCCTGTGCCCCTCAGCCTCGCACCCGCGTTTCCCCCGGGCGGTGCTGGCCAACCCAGGAGCCGCTCATCACACACCAGCGTGTGAGTGCCAATTCATGGAAGTGTGATTAAATCTCACCGTTTTCCAGGCACCTTCGCATCAATCACAACAGAATGTGTCCTGTCTCCTCGTTCGAGGTGGAGGGCTGGCCCCCGTCGTGGGCTCCGTGGGGATTGGAAGTGAAGCTCTGAGCCAGGTCTGACTGCGGCTTCGTCTCGGACATGGAATTCTCTCCGTGTTGCCTGTTGGAGCATGTTAAGTGCACTTGCTTCACGTTCTACTTGAGGGCACCCTGTTTATTCCATTTTTAAAAAATATACATATATATTGATTTCAGAGAGGAAGGGAGAGGGAGAGAGAGATCAGAAACATCACTGATGAGAATCATTGATGGCTGCTCTTGAACACCCCCTACGGGGGATGGAGCCCACAACCCTTGACCAGAATCGAACCCGGGACCTTTCAGTTCGCAAGCTGACGCTCTATCCACTGAGCCACACCAGCCAGGGCTCCCTGTCTATTTCAGTCCACAGCGGGAACAAAAAGGGCAGGATGTACAAGCTCAGGACCAGCAGCAGCCGCACAGGGAATCTGATCATGAGTCCCTCACCGGGCAGGTCAGGGGGTGCTCACACCCGGCCCACCACGTCCCGTGTGAAAGGTGATCTTCCCCGTAAGCAAGGCCCGTCCCCGGTTTCTGTGCGTCAGGCTAACGCGCCTCCGACGCCTCTTTTCCAGACGCTGGGAAGGGTCGGCCACGGCCGGGGAGCAGGCCACTTGCTCTCTATCCCGTCCCTCGCTCCCCCCACCTCCGCGAACCCAGGGGCCCTCCTCAATCCCAGGGGCACAGAGGGGACTGCAGGGCTGCCTTCCCGGAGCCTCTGAGGTCTTGCTTCCCGCCATGGTCACCACTTTGTCTCAAATGATCACAGACTTCTAGAAAACTCCCCACAGGCCTGGCCATTCCTCACGTGGCAACGACTCACCCGCATGTCTGTGTTAGACGTGGAATCGGAGGACTCTGGCCGCGGGCCCGGTCCCCCGACCGAGCAGAGACCCCTGGCATTCACGTTCCACATGTCTCAGTTCCACGTGTCTCAGTTCCACGTGTCTCAGTTCCACGCACGTTGACGCGGGAGTCGCTGTCGCGTCGTTATTTCTGGGGAAGGAAAGGACTCGGCGTGGTATCAGCCTGTGACTCTGAAAAGCCATCGGGTGTGGGATCCCGTTTCCCAGGCTGCGATCTGCCCACGGGCCGTCCTAGAACAGCCATCGCTGCTGGGGGCCCGGGTGGAGGCCGGCCATCCCGCCCTGACCAGGGCCCGCGGGGCCGGCGGCTCAGGGACCGCGTTCAGAGAAGAACCTTGGAGCGGGAGCTTTACCCGGCGGCTCTCACAGCAAGGTCCTGGGTGTGGGGCGGACAGCGCGTAGTTTCCGTGTAGAATAGCTGGGCAGCGGGCTGCAAGGTGAGGCTTATCAGAGCAGGTCCCGCTCTCCCGTGGCCTCTGAAGGAGACGTCCTAAAGGTTATGTTTGCCGGAAGCAGCTGTGCCCATTTTTTTTCTGGGCATCTAGGTTAACACACCTTTGAAAGGTCTCTGGTGTCCTGTGAGGGACGTCAGTGATGGGCGGAGAGGGGCCTGGGCTTCTTGGGCGGTGGGCAGACATACGTGCTTGGCAGGGGAGCATTTGTCTTCGGAGAAGAGCTGGTGTGCTCTGAGCACAGGCCAAGCCACTGATCATGGCCGTTGAGTAGATGGACGAAGGATATAGGGAAGGATGGATGGAAGGATGGATGGATGAAGGATGGATGGATGAAGGATGGATGGATGGATGGATGAAGGATGGATAGATGGATGATGGATGGAAGGATGGATGGAAGGATGGATGGAAGGATGGATGTATAAAGGATGGATGGATAAAGAATAGATGGAAGGATGGATGAACGGAAGGATGGAAGGATGGATGAAAGGATGGATGGATGGAAGGATGGATGGAAGGATGGATGGATGGAAGGATGGA
Organism: Myotis nattereri; assembly: GCF_964212035.1. NCBI lineage: Eukaryota > Metazoa > Chordata > Mammalia > Chiroptera > Vespertilionidae > Myotis > Myotis nattereri. Next base: position 215,012,573 of record NC_138076.1, on the reverse strand, counting down.
TGGAAGGATGGGTGGATGGACAAAGGATGGATGGAAGGATGGAGAGATGGATGAAGGATGGATGGATGGACAAAGGATGGATGGAAGGATGGAGGGATGGATGAAGGATGGATGGAAGGATGGATGGATGGAAGAATGGTTGGATGAAGGATGATGAAAGATGGCTGGATGGATGGATGGATGGAATGATGGATGGATGGACAAAGGATGGATGGAAGGATGGATGGATGGATGAAGGATAGATGGATGGATGGATGAAGGATGGATGGGTGAATGGATGGACAAAGGATGGATGGATAGATGGATGGATGAATGGACAAAGGATGGATGGATGGACGGATGGATGGATGGATGGATAGATGGATGGATGGATGAATGGACAAAGGATGGATGGATAGATGGATGGATGATGGATGGACTAAGGATGGATGGATGGATGACAGATTCAGATGCAAGCTCACACGAAGCTAAATCAGTGACAACTGCTAAGCAGAACTTTCCTGGGGATGATTACATCTGCTGTGCGGGAGGCACAGGCTGTCATTCGGTGTTTTCACATTTTCCACGGTATCGGATCCTGGTGAGAAATCTGCATTAGAGTGACTCCATTTTCCCAGTGAGGGAAGTGCTGTGGGCAGCCTCGCCCAGCCTGAGGCCTCCACATAGATGAGGGTTTAGTCTGATCACAACTCCTGTGCGTCCGACGTCTCTGACACCGTGGACGGGAGCCGAAGGCACCCAGACCCCGAGACGGGCAGGACGCGGGGCCAGAGGACGCGGGGCCAGAGGACGCGGGTCCCAGGGAAGGCCCTGCACTGGCTCTGGGCTCGCCAGCAGTGACGTCTGTAAAGGTCACTGGGTGACAACGGGAGGCTGGTGTGGCGTTGGCTCCTGTGGCAGCAATATCCTTACTCCCCGTGTTATTCTACTACGAGTGTCCATCTTTCCAACCAGCCATGAGGAGCCCATCTTCTGTGCAGTCAAGACTCACACCTGTGTGTCGGCTCCTTCCTGGGAGGGAGGGGGGCCCTGTGACCCCTCTGGGAGTCTGACCCGCGGGTGTGGCGCCCTGACTTCTGCTGTATAAAGCCGCTGCCACTGCCGCTGCCACTGCGCTGCCTGCTCGCACCCACCCACCGCGATGCAAAGCCAGGCCTAGAAACTCAAGATCCAGAAATCCACGAGCAACTCCAGAGCCGCCCACGGCCGGAGGCAGCGTTCCTGGGCGAGTGCCCTCCGGCCGGCGTGCAGGAGCCGGATGGATACGCTCAGTCGGACACGAGCTCCGCTCAGTCCCCGGAGCCGCTGACCCGCCCGGAGCCCGCCCTCGTCTGTCTCTCGGCCTCAGGTCACCTGCGCCGCCTCCCTCACTGGACAGACGCACGATAAATGCGGATGCACATCCAGGGCGACCTGCCCGCGGGATGCAGCCTCAGCACAGCGGCGCCAGTAACTCACCCTCTGGTAGGTGAGCAATTAGAGAGCCGAGCGAGCAGTTAACAGAAGCTTCTGGAAGGTCTCCCCCACCCCCTGGGCCGAGCCTTGGCTTCCAGCCGCCGTGCCAGGACTGCCATTAACCCCCGCGATCTTCAATTAGCGGCAGCTGGCGCCTGGCAGGTGCTGGGATTCAGGGGCTGGACCAGGGCATCGCCCGGTGGCCGAGGCTCTAAGTGAGCTGCTGGAGGGACGCCCGGGAGACATCGATTGGCTCAGGTGGGCGCCCTGGGGGGGGGGGGCCTGCCTGTGGGGCCCTGATGGCCGAGACCCACGTGACTCCCGCCACGTCCCCGAGCGTGGAGCCCAGTGACAGCCCAGCGTCAGGCACAGCTCAGCACAGCCGGCAGCTTTCTGTGCGATCTTTGCCGTTTTCTGCAAACCTGTAACTTCTCTATAAATCGAGTTTCAAAAAACTGCCCATGGTTAAATGTGCTTTCTTCCAGGACACGGGGCGCTGGGCGCCGCAGAGGGATCTTGCTGCGTGAACACCTGGCAGTCCGAGCGCCCCCCTGCCCCCTCCCCCCCTCCCACACACACACACGAACACACACACATGGACAGAGGGACACACACACGGACACAGGGACACACACACACACACGAACACACACACATGGACAGAGGGACACACACACAGGGACACACGCACACACACACACGGACACAGGGACACACACACGGACACAGGGACACACACACATGGACACACACGGACACACACACGGACACAGGGACACACACAGACACAGGGACACACACACATACACAGGGACACACACACACAGGGACACACACGGACACAGGGACACACACACGGACACAGGGACACACACACACGAACACACACACATGGACAGAGGGACACACACACACGGACACACACACACACGGACACAGGGACACACACACACGGACACAGGGACACACACACGAACACACACACATGGACAGAGGGACACACAGGGACACACGCACACGCACACACACGGACACACACGGACACACACACAGACACAGGGACACACACACACAGGGACACACACACACAGGGACACACACACGGACACAGGGTGCCCAGTGTCCCGCTGCTGCCAGCGCCTGGAGACGGAGCCGCGGCCAGCACGCCCTGAGGACAGCGCCAGCCCGTCCATCTCCCGTCCTTGAGGGGTGTCTGCGAGGCTAATGAGCCATTTGATTGCAGATGCCTCCCCGTGAAGGGCCAGGAACTCAGCTGGAGCCGGAGGCACAGAGCCGCCGAAGGCCCCGCTCTGCGGACTCCCAGCCCGGCCAGCTCAGCCCCAAAGCCCGGGCCAAGCTGATGTGGTCAGGCCGCCTCCAGCCAGAAACCCCGCATCCCCCGGGGCTCAGACCCGCATCCACACCCCGGCCCAGAGCAGGGGGGCGGGCAGAGGCGGCCTGGGGTTCTCTGTGTAAGGAACTACGCAGAAGAGAGAGGGGGGGTGGGGGAGGGAGAAGAGAGGGAGGGAGAGGGGGAGAGAGACCTCGTCTGGGGAGGTCAGACTCACCTCTGGAGAGACCTGGTGCAGCAGGAGGGTGAGGAACGGGCAGCGAACAGAGGCCACTTGCCCGCCCCCAGGAGCCCGTCCCAGCGCCCAGCTGCTGGGCACACAGCCACGCGAGAGCCCACGGGCAGGACGCGGTCCGTGAGAGGGAAGGACGCCGAGGCTGAGGGAGGAGGCCGGCCCCGCCCTTCACACCTGCCGGTCTCCCCGCACATTGCCACACTTCAGTCCTCACACTGGGCCAAGCGCACAAATAATTGGCTGCAGCAACTTTTATATTTTTTATTTTTTAAAATATATTTTTATTGAGTTCAGAGAGGGAGAGAGAGAATCAAGGACCGGCTGCCTCCTGCACGCCCCACACTGGGGATCGAGCCTGCAACCCGGGCCTGTGCCCTTGACCAGAATCGAACCCTGACCTCCCGGTTCACAGGTCCCCGCCGGCCGGGCAGCGCCTTTCCATTACCTGAGGGACAGGAACCTCCTGGCGCCCGGTCCTCCTCCCGGGCAGGAGAGCCAGGGCCCCGCATGGAGCCACGGGGTCGGCTGGTAGCGGAGCTCACCCGGCTGAGCCCCGCCGTCCCGGGCTTTCCTGTGACGGGTACATGTAACATGGGCAGGCACAGTGCACGCGTGTGCAGGCACCACTGTGACACCCTGAACTGGAGATGTGCTCCGTGCTTTGTGACAATCTGCGCGTGTCCTCCACGTGACGGATTGTGGACACGCCGTGTCCTTCTGAAATGACATCTCTATCCGTCAGGGCTCCGCCTTGCAGGTGGGGACGGGGTGTCCAGCCACACTCCTGCCGATGGGCCTCCACGCTGTCCCCGTCTGCACACCCAGGCCGCTCGCTGCTGGGCCCGTGGCTGCCACAGGTCCACTTCTGCTGCCTCCCTGTCCCCCAGGACAGCTCCTGCAGGTCCCCATCCTTGGCCAGCGGTGTCCTGACTGCCCCCCGCCGCCCCATGTTCCCTGCGTCCCCCCCATCCTGGGAGCATGTCCACCTGGCACCAGGCGCAGCACCTGCAGCCCTGGGCTCACAGCGCCCTCTGGGTCCCGAGTGGAGCATGCGTGTCCCCAGGGAAAAGGTCGGCTGTGCTGGTTCTCTGACTGACTTTGTTCCCAGCCTCAAAAAATGTAACGTTACGAAGCCAACTGTTAACCAGGGAAAGGTGAGGATTCGTCATCAAGGAACAGACAGGCTCACGGAGGCTCTGCAGGGGAAGGGCCCCGGGCGGCGTGGCCTCAGATTTGCAGCGGGATTGGGGGGCTCTGGGGGCGACTGGAAGAAGGCTCTGTTCTAGGCTGTGCTGTTGGGTTGGAGATGCACTGAGGCATGAGAGGCATGAGAGCAATCGCACGGAGTGAGGTGGGTGGAGGTTTAAACACAACATGGCCGCAGGTCTTAGATGCCAGGTGAGATTTAGTGTGAACTCTCAGAGCTGGGGAGTGCAGGGTGCATATTGTAACCCCAAGTGCGCACGCTCACACACACATACACTCACATACACACTCACATACACACATACACACACACTCACACACACATACATACACACAAACTCACACGCACATACACACACATATACACACATACACACATACACACACACTCACACACACACATTCACACTCACACACACATACACACACACTCACACATTCACACACACTCACACACACTCACATACACACATATACACACATTCACACACATTCACACTCACACACACACATTCACACTCACACACATTCACACACACACACACACACACGATTGCGAATATCGTCTCACAGTGTGACTGCTTGTTTCATTTTCCATGCAGAGCCCTTTGAGGTGCCAAAGGGTTTAGTTCGAGGAAGTCCAGCTTCCTTACTGTCTCCCTGTCCGGGTCGTGCTGGGCTGTCGCCCCGAGAACTCCCCCCGTCCAGGCTGCGGGGTGTGCTCTGTGCTGGCGAAGCTTTCGCTCAGGGAAGCCGCCTTCGAGTTAATTTTTCGCATGAGGACCCAGGTGGCTGCGGACGCAGATACCGCGCTGCCCCAGCGCCACGTCAAAGCGACTGTTCTTCCCTCCACGGATGCTCACCTTTTCCAAAAAACATTAACCGAACATTAAAAACCCTTTTAAATGAAAAAAAGGATAAAATTTAAATAGAAAGTGGCTGTGTGCTTCACAGAATTAGAAATGGCTCTAAGGAAAGAGAGACAAGCAAAGGAGCTGCGAATCTAGGACGCACACCTGGCGCCGCCGCTGACGGAACAGCCCGGAAGCAGCCAGGCGCGGCCTGAGCACCGGGAACGGAAAGGCGAGGAGACCAGGCGGCCGCACCGCCGGCCACGGCAACGCCTTACGGGCCTCACAACCTCTCACCACCGTTCATCCCATCTCGCGCCAAACCTGCAACCCGCTCGCGTGGCCTCCTTTCCTGGTGAGATTTCAGAGGCTCAGAGACGTTAAGCAGCTTGTCCAAGGCCACGCAGCAGAAGCGTTCGGAAATGGTGGCGCTGCTGTCACAGCTGGTTATTAACAACAGGAGAGGAGCAAGGGGGGGGGCACCCGAGGCCTGGCACCGGGGCAGCTGCCCCAGGAGCTGCCCGATCACACTCCCCTGGGGCCGCCGCCCATCCCCTGCAGGCACTGGGGGAGGGGCCGCACAGGGGGGTAGGCAGGAGCGCAGTGAAACTGGGGTGGCTAGGAAGGTGCCTGTCAGTCACACCTGGGAACAGAGGTCATGGTCAGAATGGGCGTGGCCAGTGGGGGAATACTAACCCCCTAAACAGGATCTCTCTCTCTCTCTCTCTCTCTCTCTCTCTCTCTCTCTCTCTCTCTCGGATGCTGGCTCGCAGGCTCTCTGGTTCCGGCCTCCCTGCCTTCGCCGGTGCTTCCTCCACAGCCGGTGGCCGCAAACCCCTCACAGGAGGACGAGGGAGCAGGGAGGCGCGAGCTGAGCGGCCTGTGCGGCTGGACGCTGTCCGACGGGAGCGGCCACTGGGCCCTGCTCTGACTCTGTCTCGAGGGAGTCCCGGCGACACCTCCTCCTGGCGGCCCTTGGGGACATGGGGCCTCGCAAAGCCGGGGTCTGGTTCCCCTCAAACAAAATCACTCGTTCTCCCGTGCGAGCCTCAGAAAATCCTTTTCTCGGGATCTTGCGAGAATCCACCCCAGGAGGAGCAGGTGGGACGAGGACCCCGACTTCCACGGTGACAACAGCATTTACACCCAGGCAGTCTCCGGCGACCCGCTCTCACCGCCGTTCACAGTCGCCTCTGGGTGATGGAGCCAGAGCGTCCGATATTTTCCCACAAAGAGAGAGGGGGAGGGGTAAATTTCCACAACGCGCACGGGAATGGATCCGCCGCCTACAACCTGCCTTCCACCCGCGGTGAAGCCGACGCCTCTCCTGGACTGTTTTAGGGACCCTCCCCCCCGCGGGGCCGTTCTCTCCCACCAGCAGACACCCGGCAGCCTCGAGGGCCCGGGCGCAGGGACCAGCAGCGTCACCTCCACGGACGGGCTGGGGCCTCCCGCAGGCCGCAGGAGCCTCTGTGACCACGTGGCCTCAATGCGTCCACGGTCCCTGCTGACAGGGGCTGATTATCACCCATCCGCTCGTCACAGGGCCTGTCACTCACTTGTCAAAACGCCCGACATTTCCGGGATTGTCAAAACGCCCGACATTTCCGGGACGAGAGGCAGGAGGCTCCATAAACTGCCAAGGCGAACGCCACCAGCAGACGCCGACCAGGCCGTGTCCCTGGCTGCGGAGAAGCGCGGTGGGCACAGTGGGGCTCAGACGGCTCCTGGCTGGGCAGAGGGGGGGACACAGCCCCTGTTCTCCAGACCCCCCGATGGGAGCCCTGCCCCGGAGTGTAGGCCCCGACAGTGTTTGGGTCAAGGACCCCAGAAATGGCCTTCGAGCTGCATTTCCACAGTCACGGCAGCAGTAAGCCTCCTGTCGGAATGGGGATGGGCGTGTCCACGTTCTGCCCGTTCCTGCCCGTCCCCGCCCGCCCCTGCCCATTCCTGCCCATCTCTGCCGATTCCTGCCCATCCCTGCCCATTCCTTCCCATTCCTACCCGTCCCTGCCCATCCCCGCCCGTCTCTGCCCATTCCTGCCCATCCCCACCTGTCCCCGCCCGTCCCTGCCCGTCCCTGCCCATCCCCGCCCATCCCTGGGGTCCTCTGCCCTGCCCTGAGCCGCCATTTGCTGCATATTCCTCTAATTTCCCAAGCACCAACAGGAGAGATCGGCGTTAATATTTCTATGCAAATCCTGGCTGCCTGGGGCGTAGCCTGGCTGTGATTGATGAACAATGATTAGAAATAACTCATTCGATGGGATCTCATGAACAAACACGAGGAGACGAGATGAAATTAAATTTCTTGCCCGAAGAGCCTGAAGGGCATCGCCCTGGACACCCAGCTCTCCCCCCTGAGCTGCTTGTCTGAGAGCAGGAGGGGGGGGACCCCAGAACCGCCCTGACCACCTGAGGGGGGTGTTCCCTGCTGCATGCGCTGGGATGAGGCACCACGGAGCCGGGGCCCTGTGCCCGGGGACATGCTGGCCTGGGGGGCGGAGCCGGGGCCCTGGGGACATGCTGGCCTGGGGGGCCGTGATGGCACCCAGACCTCGTCTCCACCCCAGGGCGTCCAGGTGGGTCCTGGCATTGTCCAGGGTTCGCAAAAACCCTCTCAAGGTGGTTTAGCCAGAACCTTACCCCCAATCTCTGTCCAGAGCCCTCATCCCCACCCCACACCCGGTGGGGGCTGGCACCCGGGCATCCGACCACCTTCTGCCCCCCCCCCCCATGAGGGCTGGCACCCAGGTATCCGACCACCTTCTGCCCCCCCCCCCAGTGAGGGCTGGCACCCAGGTATCCGACCACCTTCTGCCCCCCCCCCCAGTGAGGGCTGGCACCCAGGTATCCGACCACCTTCTGCCCCCCCCCCCCAGTGAGGGCTGGCACCCAGGTATCCAACTGCCTTCCCCCCCAGGTGAGGGCTAGCACCCGGGCATCCGACCACCTCCCCCCGCGGTGAGGGGAGCGGGTGGGAGGCTGGAAAGTTGGTTTTGCGGAGAATGGGGAGGAGGCAGAGAGAAAGTGGGAAGCAAAAGGAACACTGTTGGGGGAACAAGACCCCACCTGGGCGGGGAGAGGAGGAGGAAGGGAGGGCCTGGGGAGCTGGGGCACAGCTCAGGGCTCTGAGCCTCCCTCCTCTGTCAGCCTGGGAATGAGCACGTGGCCTGTGCAGGCGGCTCCTCCCCTCCGTGCAGCATCAACCCCGCCTCAAACGCGCACCTGATTGCTGACTGACAACGGCCTCACCCCCGTCTCTGCAGCAACAGCCCGGGCCGGGCCGCCCTGGGCGGGGAGACGGAGCCCTGGCCCCAGCAGGTGCCTCCCAGGCCTCCTCCTGAGGCAGCTCCCAGGGCGGGGGGAGCTGTGGCTTCACAGCCCGAGATTTAGGAGGCGTCCGCTCAGCGGCACACGCAATAAATACGGGCAAGTGGCCAGGGCTCCAGGCTCAGAGGGAGCAGCCGGAGGGGGCCAGAGCGGGGTGGCGGGGGGGAGCCATCTAGGGGGGTGCAGGGCTGGTGCCCACGAAGCCCTGGGAAGAGGTCTGAATCGCTGGGGAGCAGGGGCCCAGGATCCCAGGTTCGTGCGCTTTGCCTATAGACGCGGCTGCTGCCCACACCCGGTGGGAGGGCTCAGCCCCCCTCGTGGGGGCACGGCTGCCGCGGCCGCATTTACCCTCCGGGCACCACGTGAACCCCTCTCCGTTCCGCAGCCTCCCCTGCGCTCCTGCACGTCCCGGGGCCTGGGGCGCGGGGCCTGGAGGCTGCTGTCTCCGCATCACACGCGGCTCCTGAAACTGGGAGCAGAGCCACTGTCCCGCGTGCCCGTCCTCCTCCCGTCCTCCCTCTGCAGCCCGTGCCCTGCGGTGGGAGGGTCCCTCCTCCAGTCCTGGGAGTCCTACAGAGGAGCGGTTTCCTCCCCTCTCGCCCGAGGGCCCTGCTCCGCTGGAGGGAGGGCCTGTCTCCCCTGCCCCCCTCCCCCACCCTCTGCCCCGGGGCCCAGAGAGAAACCCGCTGCCACCCGCTGGCTCTGCACCCACTGCGATGCTGCGCCTCCCTGGCTGCTCTGAGTGCCGCCTCCTCCCGGGACTCTGCCGTGACCTGGAGCTGTGGGCGCCCGGGCCCCAGTCCCTCCTTAACCCGAAGGCACAGGCAGCCCTGCTCACTGCGATGGGGGGCCGGCCCATTGCGTGGGGCTGCGTTCCAACGACAGTTTAAGTTTTGACGTGTTTTGCGACATTATGTGGGGCGGCTTGGTTTCCCTGGGGCTGTTGGGGGCTCCCGGGGTTTCTGCAGGCCAGGCCTCCCTCCCCGCCCCTCCTCCAGCCGCCCAGCCACCTGCCAGGCCCGTCTTCAGGGGGCAGGTGTGTGGGCTGGCGACGTGTTCCCTGCGGCTGGAGCCTGAGCTCTAGACCTGCCTCACAGCCACCCAGCGGCCTCCCCACCTTCCTCATCGGACGCTCCGCACCGTCACCGCCCCACCGGCCAGGCTGTGCCCCGGGGTCCAGGCCCCAGATCCTCCCCCCGCAGCTTCTCCGCGTGGGAGCTGTAGGCCGCCTGGGGCCAGACCAGACGCGAGGGCGTGGTCTTTGAGTGGCGTCTTTCTCTCAGCCGACTAATGCTTGAGTCCCTCCCCTCTCCTCACCTTCCCAGCTGCGACCCCTCCAAGCCCATGCATCCCCGATCCATGTCACTGCCACACCCCACTCTGCCCACGTCACTGCCAGGCCCCCCTCTGCCCACATCACTGCCACGGCCCCCTCTGCCCACATCACTGCCATGGCCCCCCTGTGCCCAAGTCACTGCCATGGCCCCCCGCAGCCCCGCTGGCAGGTGCGTGCGAATGGCGTCCAGGCACGTGGAGGCATCGGGTTGGGTTGAGCCCCTTCTGCTCAGGGCCTCGCCTGCTGCCCGTGCATGTTTGTTCCCAACAGAACCCCATGGCCCGCAGGATGCCCACGGCCCAGCTGCTGCGCCTGTGGCCTCGGAAGCTGCTCCCATCCCCGCTGTCGGCAAGTGGAGGCAGCGGCCTGGGTGGGTCAGAGGCGATGCTCTGGGAAGAGGATGAGGAGCCATCACTGCGCACGCGGGAGCCGCGCTTGGAAACGTCGCTCTGCTTTCCTGGGCGCAGGGGCTTCTGCCGGAAAAGAACTCAGGCAGATGGTGGTGAGAGGAGGAGGGGACAGGAGGGAGGAGGGGAGGAGGGAGAGGGAGAGGGGGAGGGGGAGGGGGAGGAGGAGGAGGAGGAGGAGGAGGAGGAGGAGGGGACAGGAGGGAGGAGGGGAGGAGGGAGAGGGAGAGGGGGAGGGGGAGGGGGAGGAGGAGGAGGAGGAGGAGGAGGGGACAGGAGGGAGGAGGGGGAGGAGGGAGAGGGAGAGGGGGAGGGGGAGGGGGAGGAGAAGGAGGAGGAGGAGGGAGAGGGAGAGGGGGAGGGGGAGGGGGAGGGGGAAGAGGAGGAGAAGGAGGAGGAGGAGGAGGAGGAGGAGGGGACAGGAGGGAGGAGGGGAGGAGGGAGAGGGAGAGGGGGAGGGGGAGGAGGAGGAGGGGGAGGAAGGGTAAGAGAGGGAGGAGGGGAGGAGGAGGAGGAGGAGGAGGAGGAAGGGGAAGAGAGGGAGGAAGAGGAGGGGGACTGGGAAGAGGGGCGAGGCCCGGAGGAGGGGAGCAGGAGGAGGGGCAGGGGCGGCGGAGGCGGGGCAGGAAGCTGTGAGAGCCCCCCCCCCCCGCCCCCCCCCCAACAGACCGACAGACGGGAAGGCAGGGGAGCTTCACGGAGCCGTGCGCTCAGCAGCCAGCACGGGACCGTTAAGTCCTAATCATAACTGCTTGTCTCCTGATGATGTTTTGTCTTATTTGACAATTTCTGCAGAAATAATTGATTTTATGGCTTGACTTCCTCCTCGCCCATCGCGCTGCCGACATAAACAGTAATGAGACTGTTGTCTAACGCTCACCGAGATTAAGCGCCGGAGTCCGGGGACCGTCAGCCTGCGTCCCTCATCAGGTCCCGGCTCCGCAGCCCGACCCCGGATGTGGCCCCGGCGGGAGCTCAGCGTGGCCGCCACCGGGGCCGAGGGCTGGCGGGAAGGATGGAGTGGGCCCTGCGTTGCGGTCCAGCTGCCCCGTCCCTTGGCCACGGCCCTGGGCTGGGCTCAGGGCAGCAGGAGCTGGGAGCCTGGAGCAGGTGCGAGGCTGGAGAGGTCCGCCCGGCCCTGATGCCCCCCCCAGGGGGCCTGTCCTCCCCGCACCTCCCTCGCCCTGAGCCTGGCCCCTGCAGCCGGAAATAGGGCCCCACCAGGAGCCTCTGGCCTGGAGCTGCCGGGTCCTCCCCCTACCACCGGCCCCGCCCCCTCCAGGCCCCGCCCCCTCCAGGCCCCGCCCCCTCCAGGCCCCGCCCCCTCCAGGCCCCGCCTCCTCCCGGCCCCGCCTCCTCCCGGCCCCGCCTCCTCCCGGCCCCGCCTCCTCCCGGCCCCGCCTCCTCCCGGCCCCGCCTCCTCCCGGCCCCGCCTCCTCCCGGCCCCGCCTCCTCCCGGCCCCGCCCCGCCCCCTCCCGGGCCAGAGGGACCTGCTGGACCTGCTGTGCAGGCCGCTCGGAAGCAGAGTGAACATCACAGCGGCCTCACAGCCTCGGACGCGGGAAGGAACCCGGGACTGGGCGCTGCTCAGCCCACAGACGGCGGACACGACGGGGCAGCCACACCGGCTCCTGAGGCTCAGCTGACCAAGCGCCCACACACGCTGCAGGTGCCCGAGGACAAGGACGAGGTGTGAGCTGATGAGTGAATCCGCCTGCAGCTCCTGCTCGAGGCTCCCGGGCCCCGTGTGTGTGGGTCCCTGACCCCCAGGAGCCCCTGGCTGAGTGCACATGGGCCATTCTGGGGGCCACAGGGGCGGGGGGGGGGAGGCCGGGAGGAGGGATGAATGAAGGTGTGAACCCACCCTGCCCTTCCCCTTGCCTCCCCCCCCCCCGCCCCCCCCGCCAGCAGCCAGGCTCCGGCCCTGGGAATGGGCCCCGAGGACTGAGCGAACGTTATCGGGCACGGGTTCCGATAATGAGAGTCACCCGGAAGACGGATCCCAGCTGGCCCTTCGGGAGTTTAACGTAAAGGCGGACAGAAGCGCGTTCACTCTCGGGCTGCGCTAAGCCCGCCTGCTCCCAGGCGCACGTGAGAGCAACCATGCTGCCCCTCACAGGCCCCGTACCCTCCCCTGAGGCCACACGGGCACCCGGAGCCGCCTGCCCGAGGCCTCCCGCCTCCAGGCTTCACCCCAATCTGTTCCTCCCTCCTCTTCCTCCTTCTCTCCCCTCCCCTCCTGCTCACTCTCCCCCTCCCTCTCCCCATCAGCCTTGCCCTCCCCCTCCTCCCCCTCCACAGGGCAGAGGCCCATGAGCGGCCTCACCCCTCACTGCAGCAGCTCTGCACCTGCTCAGCCGTGGCCCCCATGCCCCCGTGTCCCTGTGCCCCCCCCCCGTGCCCCCTGTGCCCCCATGCCCTCCCCCTGTGCCCCATGCCCTCCCCCCATGCCCTCCCCCCGGGACCCCCCACCCCCACCCCCATGCCCACGGCAGAAGGAGGAAGGGGATCAGGCATTGGAAGCTCCCAGGGCTGGGATGTCAGTGAAACTTGCAGCGTCTGTGGGCACGGGGGATGGGGCCCAATGGGGCCGAGGTGCTGGCAACCTGTCCTGTTCGTTCAGAACCGAACTAGCAGGGATTTGCCCCCATTTGGCGAAGAGGTTGTCAAAGGCCCGTCCAGGGATTAGGAGGTTCGTGTCATGTGACGTCCGGGCCCCTGGGCGGCCCCAGACGAGTGCCTGGGGCTGCCGCCTTCGCACGCGTTGCGGCTGGAGTAGACAGACGGTCACTAGAGGTTTCCCGGTGAATTCTCGCATCGACAGGCGGCAGCGCGGGGCCGGGCAGCTGAAGCCGACGGACAATCACAGTCGGCCGCCACCCGCCCGACCGGCTCCGACCAGGACACCAGCCAGCAGCTCCACTAGGGTCTCAGGGGTGAGTGGCCATTAGGGGCCGCGGTGGCAGCAGCGCCCGTGGCTCAGCGGCAGAGGGGCTGGCGGGCGGGCCCGTGCTGACAGGCGGCGGGGTTGCGACCCGGGGATGCTGCCCTGGTTCTGGGTCGGCTCTCGCCCAGGAGCCCAGCCTCAGGGAGGAGATGATCATGTGTGCACGCCTCCGTTCGGAACCCAGCCCTCGGTGTGACAGTCAGAGCGCGTTTCATCCGTTTCACCCGAGGCCCTGATCTCCATAAGCTGGAGCCGGGGAGCCCATGGAGCTGGGACGTGTCACCACTCCCAAGACACAGTGAGCGGCCTGGCTGGAGGCGCTGGGGCAGGGGGGCCTGGGGGAGGCGGCGATGGGTTAGGCGCCCCCGGGGCCGGGTACCGAGCAGCTCTCTAAGGCAAACGGCATGATGGACTTTTAACGGCCCTTAACTGGAAGCACCGACAAGCACTGAAACCTTTGCAATGAGCTGCCGTGACGCGGTGGCGCCCTGTTATCATAACGGTTAAAATCGGCGTGTGCTTAGCACTTGTCTGCGGGAGCCTACAGGGTGCGGTGCCCGCGGGGGAGCAAGCCGCCCAGGCCTGAAGGGGGGGCAGGAGCCTCAGGGCAGGCAGGGCCCCCAGGGGCTGGGAGGAGGGGGCACCTGTGCCTGCCTGGGCCCTGCCCACCTGGAGAGGCTGCCTCAGCTCCCTACTGGGCTTGGCCCCTGGGCGTCCGGGAGGCGTGGTCTGTCCTCAGGGCGGGCAGTGCTCCGAGGCGCCTGTGCACAGAGGCAGAGAGGACCCGCCTCTCCTGCGGGTGGGCTTGGCCTCCGCCTGCCCTCCCTCCAGGCTCTCACCATGCGGCGTGTGCGGGACTGCACATGTCAGCACCTGCCAGGGGCCAGCCAGCCCCCAGGTCTCCGGCCTCAGCTCAGATCCGGGGCCCAGCCCCTCTGGCTGCAGCCGGGGGAATGCTCCGCTCCACGGGGTCCCTGGGGACCCAGGCCCCTTTCTCTCAGGTGCCACAGAGGCCTGCAGGACCCCTCTGAGCCCGGTGGGCAAACGGAGAGAGAGGGAGCAGGGGGCTGCAGGGCGGGCCTGGAAGTGGGGGAGCCACTCCTGCTCCTGACTCCGGCCGTCAGTCTGTCACTCAATCTGTCCGTCCGTCTGAGGAACAGCCAGGGACCCGCGCGCCCAGGAGGGATGGAAGGGTATCCCCTGGGCCAGAGCATCCCCTCCCCTCGGTGGTGGTGCTGCAGGGTGCTCTGCCCGCCTGGGCGTCGGTGCAGGTGGGGAGTTAAGTGAACAAAAGGTGCTGGGAGGAGCTTACGTCCTCGCCAGAGACACCTGCGCACCCTGAGCCGCATTCTGGTCCCCTCTGCAAGGTGGCAGCAGGTGGAGAAGGCTCGCCCTCCAGTCCTGGCTCAAGGTCAAGGTCGCCGTCCCCTGGTTGGTCATTCGGGGAAGGGAACCAAGCGTGGCTGAGCTCAGCCTGGCGGAGAGGCTCTCCGGGCAGGAGAAAGGCTGGGTCCTGGGTGCTCTTCCCGCCCCTGGGGGGAGGCAGGGACCTGCCAGCGCCCGGCACGGGCTCCACGCGGAGCTTGGGTCTGTCTGTGCACGAACTAGGGCCCGGCACGCGGAACAAGCGCCTCCCGCGACGAGCCGGCGACTAAGGTGCTGGGAGAAAACGCTCTCTCCCTAACTGAGCCCGCGAGCCTGAGCCTGAGAGATGGATCTGTCGTCTCCTGTGGGCCCCCTCCCCCAGGCCACACCACAGGCCACACCACAGGCCGTGGTTACACTGTGCTTTCCGGGCTTTTAAATAGAAAAACGGGGGCAGTGAGCAGTTTGGGGATAAATAGCAGCCGGAAAGCGTCAAACAAGCAACGGTGACCATGGTGACGCCGCTGCAGGCCCTCGCGGGAGCGTCTCCCACGGACCAGGCACCTGCACACAGCGGGGCCGGGCACGCGCAGGAACGGGCGCTCCCACGTTCCTGGGCAGGACGAGCAGCCGGGGACCGGGACCGGGACATGGCGCCGTCACAGGCCTGCAGCCGTCAGTCCGGGCTGTGAGCACACGCTCCGCCCCAGCCGGCTCCCTCCTTCCCGAGGGCCACGCCACCCCTGGGGCCGGGGTGGGGGCAGCTCCAGGAACCCCACAGGCTGGGGGCCGCTCTGTGCCCGCTGCTGTGCCACCACCAAGACGAGGGGGTGAGCAGGCCACCGGGGCTCCCGCGGGAGGACACCTGCGCGTGCCCCCCGCTTCCTGCGAAAGGCGCCCCAGCGCTGCTCCGTGTCCTGCAAAGTGGCGGCGGGGACAGCGCGTGCAGCCCCGTGAAGGCCACGCGCCCAGAGGCCGCGGTGCGTGTGGGGCCAAGGGGGCGTGGGAAACACTGGCCCCGCTGTCCTGTCCACTCGCGGTTCAGTACGCACCGCGCACCTACTGTGTGCACCTACTGTGTGCAGCCACACAGGCCTGGCTTCCCGGCCTCAGGCCAAGGGCTCTGTGCGGGCGGCAGGATGGGCCGCCTCCTCCGCCTCCTCCGCCGCCCCCCACCCGCTCCATCTTCATGCACTTCAAGGCCGAGCGCGCCGCAGGCTGGGCGTCCTCCGGGAAGCATCTGGAATAAGAAGACAGGGCCGCCTCTCACCCCGAGTTCAAGGGAGGGCCAAGGCTTTTAATTTCGTTTGATGGATGGACGGGCCTGCGTCCGGGGAGCCAGCTCAGTGGTGTCGGCTTCCCGCGGAGCCGGAGCCGCTGTGGAGACAGGAATGGAGCGCGCTGCCCGGCCACCCGCCCGCAGGCGCTGTGTGCAGGGAGGAGGGGCCGCGGGGCCCGGGGGACGGATCACCCCGAGCTGCAGGAGTCCCCTCGCTGTGGGACCCTCCCCTCATGCACTCAGGCTGCTCGCCTGCACGGGGAGCCCAGGCTTCCCTGGGGTATGGGGAGCCCAGACTTCCCTGGAGGACCCCCTCACATATTCGGGGTGCTCATCTGCACGGGGAGCCCAGGCTTCCCTGGGGGACCCCCTCACACTCGGGGCGCTCGCCTGCACGGGGAGCCGATGCACTAGACCCCTTCGGGCTACCATAGGGGTGATTTTCCAAAGGGGCCTCTCCTCCCCTTTATCTCAGGAGTCATCCTCCATCGGTCCACTCCCTCTGCGACTCGCTGATCCAACCTCCAGCCGCTGTGCCCGCTGGGTGCCACCTCTGGGTGCCAGGCACCGTCCTGCCCGCACAGGCTCCTCTCCCACAGCCCGCCCACCCTCTTATTTATCCTGCGAAGAGCCGTGGGTGGGAGACGCCTGACTGTGTCCGGCACCCGGAGCCCACCCTGGGCTGGAGCCCCGAGGAGGCCCCAGGGGTGTGAGTCCCACGTGCACAGCCAAACCCGGGATGGCGGCGACTTCGCTGAGACAAGGGCGCCCGGTGAAGCTGCTCGGGCCCCACCGGAACCACAGGCTCTCACAGCATCACCCTCCTGGGGTCAGGGGCACAGCCAGGAGGGCGTCCTGGCCCTGAAGAGTGTGCGTTGTCGTGAAAAGTCTCCCAGTGGGACCCAGGCCCCCCCCACCCGGCCTCTCCCTCCCCACAGGGCGTGGGGGCAGCTGCCTCGGAACCCAGCAGCCTGTTCTGTGGGAAGGTCCCCCCAGCCTCATCCCGGGAAGATTCCTCGCCCTTTCCCCGGGGGAGCGGGGCCCCTCAGAAGCCGCTCGGCCTGGCTCGCTCAGAAAAGGGTTCCCCGAGGATCCAACTAGGTGCGTGCGCACAGCCCTGAGCGGTGTGACGCCGAGAGAGCCAAGTCCTGCTCACAGCACGTCTCAGACGGCACCCTAATCAGACGGCACCCCGACCAGACGGCACCCCATCAGATGGCACCCCAACCAGATGGCACCCCATCAGACAGCACCCCATCAGATGGCACCCCAACCAGGCAGCACCCCGACCAGATGGCACCCCATCAGATGGCACCCCGATCAGATGGCAACCCATCAGATGGCACCCCAACCAGGCAGCACCCCGACCAGACGGCACCCCATCAGATGGCACCCCGATCAGATGGCACCCCAACCAGACGGCCAGTCCTGGCTGTAAGCTCCCTGCCTGTGAGGGCTCCTGCCGCTGCCCCACGGGTGACAGCTCCGTCCTCTCCTCGCTCACACTGCTCAGCGCGTCCCGCTCCTGCCTGGGGCCAGGCACCTGGACCCGCTCACACCACTACCCCTCCGGGCAGGACTGGCTGCTGCTGCCTGTGGGACCTGGACTGAGGGAGGGGCCTCCCAGCTCGGAGGACCCGGCTTCCCTGGACGACCCAGCGGAGGGCACCCTCCGTCCTCTGGGGTCCCAGCTGAGGGCACCCCCCGTCCTCTGGGGTCCCAGCGGAGGGCACCCTCCGTCCTCTGGGGTCGGTATTTCTTGTTTCTTGGAGGAGGCAGAGCGGCGGCTGGGACCGGCCCAGAGAGCCTGCGTGCATTGCTGACCAGCGGCCCTAGGAACCCCAGTGTGACCTGCGGTGAAGGAGACGTTATTTCGTACAAACAGCCCCTCTGGGACTTGGCATCTTCCATATCCCAGCTCAGCCAGGGAGGCACAGACTTCAGTCCTGGGGACCCAGGGAAAGGGGCTCCCTGCGCCCGGGGTTGGGGGTGGAGAGGAAGGGGGGGGGGTGGAGTTGGCTTATAGCCACAGAAGTCCCCGCCCCTGGTCCCTGATTGGTTCGTCCTCATGCAAATAAGGACTCAGAATCCTCAAGGTGTGATGCGTCCAAAGGCACTGTCCTGATTGGTCAGAATGAGGGTGCTCTGATTGGCTGGTGAAGATGCTAATGGAGGCGGGAATATAGCTGCCCAGCTCTGATTGGATGGGGAGAGCCTCTCTCCTATTGGTGGACACAGGATCCCAGGACCTGCTTCATAAGGCTGCTCAGCCGCAGGAACCCGGTGCAGGCGGGCAACTCGGTGCCGCGGCTCCCTGAAGCCGGTTTGCCTGGGAGGCCGGGGGCAGAACTGGCAGCCGGGCTCTGAGCGCCAGTGGGCCCCCAGGGTGCACGACACCATCGTACGCCGTGGCCATGGGGAGCCACCCAGGCTTTAACCAAGAGGAGCGCCCACAGATGTGTTTGCCGTGACCACCCGGTTGTGGTGCGGGTGCGGCCCGGCCGACGGTTGAGCAGCGGCTGCGGGGCGCCAGGATCCAACCGGCTGGGGCCGCGGGCACGCTGCTGAGTCGGTGGGTGGCCTCGCCAGTCCTTCTTCCCGTCGCTGATGTGTGTGACTTTCACGCGCAGCCCCGGGAGCCCCCGGGCAGGCGAAATCACCTCCTCGGGATTCTTTAAAATACCACCGGAATGTTTGGGGGGCATTTGTAGCCCGAGGAATGTCAGGTCAAGTAGATGGGCCTCGTTTCCTTCAGCCGTGTGGACTCCTCCTCAAACCCGCAGGCGGTCACGTTACCGCGTGGCTGATGGGGAGATGGAGGCTGAGAAGCGACCTGTCCAGCTTGTCCGCCCGCGTCCTGGACGCGTCCCACAAAACCTCCGTGGGGCTTGCTGAGTGCCCAGCAGCGACCCTGGCAAAGCCCCGCACACGGGGGCTGCCACGGCAGGGGTGCGAGCTCGGGGGGTTCTGGGCCCTGACCTCCCGGCTCCTCGTGCCGATCCGTGTCCGTGTCTGCAGCTCCCTGCGTGTCGGCCGTGGCCGCGTTGGCCCCGAGCCCACGCCACCGACCCCTTTAACCGGATTGCCTCTGGGAAGACGATTCCCAGACACTGCCGCCCTCGGAGGCCCCAGGGGTCAGGGCTTCAGCGTGTGAATTCGGGGGAGGGACCCGATCTAGCCCAGAGCGCCTGCCTTTTAATTCTCTTAAGTGTCTTTTGCAGCCAAAGTTTTAATTTTAATAAAGTCCAAGCAGCCATTTTTTTAATGGATCGCGCTTCTGGTGTTGCGTCATTTCTCAGAACGCTCCGACCTCCTCCTTCCGGCAGTTTAGAGTCTCATCTCTGACACTGCGCTCGCCGGCAGGTTCTGAGTTAATGGCCTATAAGGTGTCGTGATGAGGGCGAGTGCGATCTGTGATGAATGAGGGGCCCGTGCAGCCAGCACGGGTTGTTGAAAAGACTGTTTTTCACTCGAGTTGACTTTGCACCGTGATGGAGAGGCGAGCGGCCATGTCAGGGGGCCTGTCTCCTGCCTCCATGCCAGGCTGGGGGCCGCCCTCGGCTCCTGCTCCACCGCCTCACTGACTGCTTACGGAATGGGGCCCGGGTGCGGGGGGCTGGGGGGGTTGGGGGTGCGGGGGGTGCGGGGGGTGAGGCGGGGAGTCAACACAGGATAGAAACGGGGACCTCTGAATGGCCTGTCAGGAGCCCAGGATTTTCCCCTGACACAGCAAGGGGTGTCTCCTGGACCCCCCGCCCCTGCCCGTTCCTGTCTCAGGGCATTGAGTCAGCTGCAGCCAGAGGGCAGGGAGGGGACGCTCTCTGGTCGGCCGTCGGGGGCCCTGGAATCCTGGGGTTCTTTCCCAAACCGCCCGCTGCCACCTCCCTCCAGGGTCTGCAATGCGTCGCCCACATGTTCTACCCGGAGAGCAGGTGACCGGGTGGGACACGGAGGGTGGCCGTGCTCACGCCGGGCGCAGATCTGGAGCCGCTGCACTCGCAGGGGTGTCTGTCCTTCCCCCTCACGCCTCCCCTCGCCGTCCTCCTGGCTCCTCTGTGCAGACCACGGCGCAGCTCCCGCTGGGGTCAAATGGCGCGTCCCGAGGAAATTTTCTACATTTGTTCTTTAAAAAATGTACCGGTGTCCTCGCATTGATTTTGATCTGGGAACATTTTTGAACACTTTTAACTGAATTCTTGTTCAGTGTGTCCCAGACCCAAGTGTCTGGTAATAAGTTGCAGAAAATAAGAAATGGATTTACTTTTCTTTTAAGAAAATCGATAAATCACAAGAGATGAATTTAATTTAAAAACAGAGCAGTGAACGTCTCTGCCTTATGGCGCTCGCGTGGGCACAGGACGCGGTGTCCATGAGGCCCTCCCTGCGGGGCCCGGGCGGGGGCAGCTGCGCGCAGACAGACTGGGAGACGCCACACTCGCCTCTGCTTCCTGGAGGGGCTTGCCCCAGTCCCGCCCCTGCCCCATCCACTGGCCAATCCCCAGGTGTGTCCCCATATTTCTCAGGGGTCCTCAGCCAGGGTGGCCTTGCTTCCTTCAAATCGCACCCTCCTTTCAGGCCAGTGCACCTGTCCACCCAGGTCACACCCCCTAGACCAGGTGGGCACAGCTGGCAGTGGCCGGGGCCTAGTCAGATGGCAGCGGCCAGGACCTAGTCTGATGGCAGTGCTAAGGCCTAGTCAGATGGCAGTGCCAAGGCCTAGTCAGATGGCAGCGGCCAGGGCCTAGTCAGATGGCAATGCCAGGGCCTAGTCAGATGGCAGTGGCCGGGCCCTAGTCAGATGGCAGTGCTGGGGCCTAGTCAGATGGCAGTGCCGGGCCCTAGTCAGATGGCAGTGCCGGGTCCTAGTCAGATGGCAGTGCTGGGGCCTAGTCAGATGGCAGCTGGGGCCTAGTCAGATGGCAGGGGCATTGCTCCACCCGATGGAGAAGGCCTGTAACTTGATCCAAAGAGAATAGCGCACGCCTGGCTCCACCTCTGCTCCCAACGTGGTCAGCCACAGAGAAGGCGCAGGTACTCACCCCACCCCCACCCCCAACCCCCGCTGCTGGGAGGCGGCTGTGTTCGGGGGAGGGCAGTGGTGGCTCCCTTGCCCTCAGCGCTTGTCACGACTGCTGCACGTGGGACTTCAGATGAACGCGCACACCGTTCCGTGCCGTCCTGTCGCGCTTAAACCATCGGAGCCTTAAACCTAATTTCAAGATGTGGTTCCTCCGCGTGTCTGTAACGACCATGCTCCACGCTCCACGCCCCGCGCCCTGGGAGCCGCGCCCCCCACCAGCGAGGAACACGCCTGAGCGCTGTGCTCGGTGCCGGGGTCACCGGCACGTGTGACTCTGACACGGGGCGCAGGCGCTTTGGCAGAGAGAGGGGCCAGCCCTCCGGGCCCTGCCTGATGCCGGCGGCTCCGGAGCCCGGGCGAGGCCAGCGTCCAGGGGCCAGGGGCCAGGGGCCAGGGGCCAGGGGCCAGGGTCCTGGTGCGTCGCTGTAACGGGCCGTTCACTTCATAGGCCCCCGACCCCGCCGTGCGCCCGCATCTGCGAGTCACCCGCCCGCTCCAGCCCCACGTCCGTCTGGAAAGCACAGATTCAGTGACGCTTCTTTCTCGGGCCATTTTCCCATGATTTGTGAACTTTAATTTTATTAACGTTCCTTGCGGAAGTTTAGTGTTTTATTGAGCCAAACCTGTTTTCATTTTCTCTGTGATTTATCCCCGTAGCCACGTCCCACGGGGAGGAGCTCCGATCGCGGTGCGGGGTGTGCGCTCCTGCCTCGTTCATGGCTCTGTGCCCGATTCCCGGGCAGGGGGGCGCAGGGGGGGCTGGTGCCTGGCGCTCAGGGGGACTCGCGCCCGGCTCTCCGGTCTCCTCCGCGCCTGCGGCTGCCCACGGTCTGCGTTTGTCATTATTGTAATAACGTTGCTTAACCAGCAAGTCCTCAGTCGCCCAGAAGCTTCAAACAACGAATATTCATTCTCCACCCGTGACAGAGCCCTTCCCCGCCCGCCCAGGCCGGCCACACTCAGGGTGCTCCCCGCACCTGATCCCGGGACCTGGCCGAGGGTCACACGCGGGGCCGCGCCACCCACCTGGGGGGAGGGCACAGGAGCAGAGTGGACGGATTAGGAGTAAAACAGGGCAGACTTCCTGTGGTGGGAAGGAATCCGCTCCTATTAGATCACCCCTTGTTTTGTTGGGGGCCTGGCAGCTGCCCGCAGTGGAGGCGGAGATGCGGGAGTCCTGGTGTGAGTGCGGGCCTGGGGCGCGGGCGGCGGGGCAGGGAGGCCGCTCAGCTGGAACCCGGGCAGCCCCTCAGGGGCCTGGGGCCCAGCGTCACCAGAGACGCAGGGAGGCGGGACTCCGAGCTGGACCTCGGTTGAGAGCGGACATGCTGTCCCTTCACCACCTTCCAGCAGCTGAGGGAGCCCAGTGGCCAAGCCCAACGTTAACGGTGCGGTGAGAAGGGGCAGCGGGAGCAGAGGAGGGGGGCACCCGCTGCACACGGTCCAGTCTCAGCATCCCCCTCTCCCCACACCCAGCATCCCCCTCTCCCCACCCCCGGCGTCCCCCTCTCCCCACCCCCGGCGTCCCCCTCTCCCCACCCACTGGCATCCCCCTCTCCCCACCCCCTGGCATCCCCCTCTCCCCACACCCTGGCATCGCCCTCTCCCCACACCCTGCATCGCCCTCTCCCCACACCCAGCGTCCCCCTCTCCCCACCCCCTGGCATCCCCCTCTCCCCACACCCTGGCATCGCCCTCTCCCC
This sequence comes from Myotis nattereri, assembly GCF_964212035.1. NCBI lineage: Eukaryota > Metazoa > Chordata > Mammalia > Chiroptera > Vespertilionidae > Myotis > Myotis nattereri. Next base: position 214,990,024 of record NC_138076.1, on the reverse strand, counting down.
ACACCCAGCGTCCCCCTCTCCCCACCCCCTGGCATCCCCCTCTCCCCACCCCCGGCGTCCCCCTCTCCCCACCCCCGGCGTCCCCCTCTCCCCACCCACTGGCATCCCCCTCTCCCCACCCCCTGGCATCCCCCTCTCCCCACCCCCTGGCATCCCCCTCTCCCCACACCCTGGCATCGCCCTCTCCCCACACCCTGGCATCGCCCTCTCCCCACACCCTGCATCGCCCTCTCCCCACACCCAGCGTCCCCCTCTCCCCACCCCCTGGCATCCCCCTCTCCCCACACCCTGGCATCGCCCTCTCCCCACACCCAGCGTCCCCCTCTCCCCACCCCCTGGCATCCCCCTCTCCCCACCCCCGGCGTCCCCCTCTCCCCACACCCACCATCCCCCCTCTCCCCACACCCTGCATCGCCCTCTCCCCACACCCACCATCCCCCTCTCCCCACACCCACCATCCCCCTCTCCCCACCCCCGGCACCCCCCTCTCCCCACGCCCAGCACCCCCTCTCCCCACCCCCAGCATCCCCCTCTCCCCACCCCCAGCATCCCCCTATCCCCACCCCCAGCATCCCCCTATCCCCACCCCCAGCATGGCCCTCTCCCCACACTCAGCATCGCCCTCTCCCCAGGTGGCCGGGTGACCAGGTGACCAGATGACCGGGTGGCCGGGTGACCAGGTGACCAGGTTGCCGGGTGACCAGGTGGCCAGGTAGACAGGTTGCCGGGTGACCAGGTGACCAGGTGGCCGGGAAAGAACTCTCCCGCGTGGAGGCCTTTGGTCCACCTTTTCCTCTGGAATGCGTTTGCCATTGAAAATGTTCTATTTTCACTCTAATCGATTCTAATGGGACAACCTCTGGAGCAGGAACGGCCACAGGGAACGGCCACAGGGAACGGCCCCCCTCTCGGCAGCTTTCTGTTGCTAAACGTCTCTTCCTTTTGGGACTTTCACTTGCCTTGAGCCAAACACGCTTCCCCACGGTCCCTCTCCTCCGGGGCGTGGGCGCCTCTAACAGATCCCTGCTCCTCCAGGCTCTGCGCAGCGCTGTCTGACCTCTCGGTCAGCTTCTCAGTCCCTCGCGCCTCCTGGTCCCCAGACTCCGAGTTACACGCGTGTTGATTGATCTGCGGGAAGCGGTGGGCGCCGCCAGCTCTGCCCTGGGATGAGACGGCGCATTCCAGCCCACGGAAAGCCAATTCCCCAGGAAGCCACGTGGCGGTAAACACAGCACCGGCCCGAGGGAGAGCATAGAAGAGCTGGAGGAAGGGGAGCGGGACCGGGGGGACCTGAGGCGATGGGGGAGGGAGAAGAGAAGGGTGAGGAGTCGAGGGCTGTGCAGGTTTATCCGCTAAGAACCCGGCCCGAGGCATGTGCCAGGAACCCTGAGCCAGCGCCTGCGAAGGCCACGGGGAGGCCACGGGGAGGCAGCAGGGCCTTCAGATGCGGGTGGAGGGCAAACACCCATGGAGAAGGCGGGAAGGAGGGAGGACTGGGGAGAGGGAACCTCACACTGAAGCAGCTCTCGGGACTGGGCCAGGCCATGGCGAGTCCTCAAGCCTCAGGATGGCCCCCTGTCCTGCACGCACTCAGTCTCTGGCTGGGAGCAGACTGTGAGGAAGAATCGGGGCCCCGAGCAGCCAGTGGGGCGCCCTCTGGGCCCAGACGTCAATGATCCCCATCAGGGGAGCCCAGGGGCCCCGTCTCTTGGCTGCCACAGTGAAGAAAAAGAGGTGAAAGGAGAAAATGATAATAAGGTGAAAAGACGTTACAGAGGAAGGAATCCTAAATGTGCGTTCTTTTTGCCCTGGCTGGTGTGGCTCAGTGGATAGAGTGTCAGCCTGCAGACTGAAGGGTCCCGGGTTCTATTCCCATCAAGGGCCAGGCCCGGGTCGTGGGCTCATCCCCAGTGCGGGGCGAGCAGGAGGCAGCCGATCAGTGATTCTCTCTCATCATGGATGTTTCCATCTCTCCCTCTCCTTCCTCTCTGAGATCAATAAGAACATATGTACTTTATAATGTGTGTCCTCGTCCTTCTATTTATGCCGCTTTAAGATGAACTGATGTTTGTAACCTTTACATGGATGTGGTCCTCTCACGCAGGGACACGGCCGGCTGGTCCGTGCCTCCCTGTAAGACACGTGTCTGCAAAGGCCGCTGACCCGTGGACGGCTGCCCGCTGCCGGCCCCTCACGGAGGCCGGGCCAGTGGAGGGCAGAGCAGCCCTGGTGGCGCTGGAGGGTGAGGGGGCGCCCGCCTTCGCTGAGAAGAGATGGGTGTTCGCGGATCAGAGAGACTCTTCCCACAGCGTGAGCGGCACTTTGGTGAGATCGGCTCCTCCCCGGCAGCGAGGGAGCAGCCCTGTGCCTCCATCTCCCTCTGGACCCAGAGCCGGGAGCTCGGGATGGAGTGAGGCCCACAGGGCGGGTGACGCACGCTCCCTGCCTCGGGGGAGACAGAGGAGGGGGCGGGGGCGCTGCTGAAAATGCCAAGTTTCTATGGGGTGGCGGCCGGGAGCGCCCCAGGCCTGGCCCCAGTTTCCACCAGAAAATTCTAATGGAAACTGTTTATGACGTGGCCTCCCCGGGAGTGAGCTGCATCCCACCACCCACCCTTGTGGTTTTTGCAAAATGTTCATAAATGCACCTTAAGGAGGTGGCAGCTACGCACCCGCCCAGACTCCAGCGTCTCGCGCTCGGGCTCCTGGCGTGACCGTGGCGGCCCCGTGTCCCCCGGGAGCCGGCGCCCTCCGCTCGCCACACGTTTTGAGACCCACCGGTGCCGCCTTGGGTAGTAACAGTTTATTTTATTGGCAACTTGTATGGACACGACGGCACTGAGCGCCGTCCAGTGTCTGTGCCGGGCGGGGCGGGCCGGGTGCAGGTCCGGGCCTGGCCCCGCCGCCCGCCAGCTCCCGGGAAAGGCTGTGCCCTGCGGCAGGAAGGGCGCAGGCCTGGGCCTGTAGCATCAGCATCCGCAAGAAAAGGGTCAGAAGTTATGCAAACGACGGCCTCGTCTCTCACTTCCACCGGCAGCATCTGGGCTCCAATCGCTCCGATTCTCACCGACGCTGGCGGCCGCGTGTCCTTCGTGGGTGCGAGAGGGGTTGGGGGGCTACTCCTCTGCAGCCCCTCATCCCGGGGGGTCAATGCCGCTCGCAGGCTCGGGGACACGGGGGCGCACCTTCCCGTGCGGAGTCGCTGTGCAACTCATTTCCCTCTACTTCCCCTTTTCCTCGGCATTTCATACCCGACGTGTAGGATGCTCCCCTATAACCTGCAAAATAAGCCATTTGTCTGGGGCAGAGCCTCACCGACTCCCACACGGCATCGCCAATAGCTCCGCGGGGCGCCTCCATCTCCCTCGCGGCGCCCTGTGATGAGACGAGGCTTTTAATTCCGAGGACGCCCACCGGGTCCATTTATTTTCTTTTATGGCGATTCCTTCCACATCCCCCGGGGGAGCCTGCCCCGGCTCCCAGGCCACAGGGAGAGTCGGGCTGCTGTCTTCGCACGGGGCCTGTCCTCGCCGTTAGCTGTGGCGCAGAGTGTGGGACGGGCTGGAGGCCCGTTTTCCCCGTAGGGACATCGGTCGTCGGGGTGCTGTTTGTTAAACAGGCCTTCCTTCCTCCGCGGCTCTGCCCTGACATCTGGGTCCAAAATCAATGGGCGCCGCGTGTCCGCATTGACCCGGACTCTGATTTCCCATCGACCTGTGTACCTGAGTCCACGCAGCAACGCCGTTCTAGTTGCTGTGGCTTCATAGTAAACATTGATACCGGTGACGAGGCCTCAGACTTGGTTCTTAAAAGTGGTTTCCCGCCTCTGAGTCCTTTGCACACGAATGTTTAGAGCCACCCATCACCAGTCACCAAAAAAGGGGGGCTTTGGAGTTTGAATGGAAGCAAATGGAATCTATCGGAACTTGGGGGTCTGACCTAGTATGCTGGGGTCCAACCCCAGAAGGTCCAGGGGTCCCCAAAGGTGTAGACGGAGTCGGCGAGGAAGGAATGACACGGAGACAGCGTTCAGTTGATCAGCAGCCTAGCCAGGATCTCCAGCCAAGTTCTGCTGTTTATTGTCTTGTTACATCTGTATTTATACCAGTTGATTTTAATCCTGTCAATTTCTATTGCAAAGGTTAGGGCGTTTCTTATCTCCATTCCAGGGAGTAAAGATTATGTAGCTTAAGCGTGATTGTTTGTAGTTAAAGTGATTAATTACCCGCCTGGCACTTAATTAAGGAGTTTTATCCCTCCCTGACTTCAGGGAAAAATCCCTACGGGGGGGGGGAGGGGGGGGGCGGGAACAACCTTTCTCGGAGAGGTGACCTTGGTTAAAACACACAGTGCTAAGGGGAGCAAACATATTAAGAACAGTATGCTATATACGCCAGGTCCCTTGAAACATATGCTGTGCAGATGTTTCTTTCCTGCAGCGACTGTGTCAAGCAGCAAGGATGGACCAGCTTCCGGCACTAGTACACTGATCCCTTCAGTCTATGAACATGGTACATCTCCCCATTTATTTAGCTCTCTCTACCGTTATCAACCCTATTTGTATTTTTCAAATAAAAAGGTCCCATATGTCTTTTGTTCACATTATCCTGAAGTTTATATTTATTTTAATAAATTAAATTGTTTTTAAAATTCTTTCCAATAGATTGCTGCATATATATATATATATATATAGAGAGAGAGAGAGAGAGAGAGAGAGGGAGGGGCCTGGTGCACGAAATTCGTGCACTCGGGGGGTGAGGTCCCTCAGCCCGGCCTGCACCCTCTCACAGTCTGGGAGCCCTCAGGGGATGTCCGACTAATGGCTTAGGCCGGCTCCCAGCCGGCAGTCGGACATCCTTAGCGCTGCCATGGAGGCGGGAGAGACTCCCACCACCGCCGCAGCTCTCACCAGCCATGAGCCTGGCTCAGGGTTCTGGCTGAACGGTGCTGTGGGAGCACACTGACCACCAGGGGGCAGCTCCTGCATTGAGTGTCTGCCCCCTGGTGGTCAGTGTGCATCATAGCGACTGGTCATGCCACTGTTTCGTCAATTTGCATATTAGCCTTTTGTTATATGGGACGTATATATGTTTAAAGTATTTGGGCCCTGGTTGGTGTGGCTCAGTGGCTGGAGTGTCAGCCTGCTCACTGAAGGGTCATGGGTTCGATTTCCAGTCAACAGCACGTACCTCGGTTGCAGGTTCGTTCCCCAATCCTGGTCAGGCACGTGCAGGAGGCAACCATTTGAGTGTCTCTCTCACATTGATGTTTCTCTCTCTCCTCTCTCTCTACCCCCGTCCTCCCTTCCACTCTCCCTAAAATCAGTGGGGGAAATATCTCAGGTGAGGATGACCCACAGGAACAGTATTTTGTGTTCATTTGTTTCCCGGCGCCACTCAATTTCCTGAACCATCTATGGGTTTTGCCTCACGGCTGTTTAAGAAACTTCTGTGTAAACGACGCTGCTGTCGTGGACGTGGGTAGCTTTGCTTCCTCCTCGCACATACCGGTGCCATTTGTATTTCGTTTGCCTCCTAACCGCCCTCGCTGAGACCGCCGGCGTCATGTTGGACGGGCTGCTGAGAGCCGGTGTCCTGGCCTCGGGGTGGCAGCCTCACCGTGGCACCATCGACATCGGCCGTGGGCTGCCCACGTGCCCGGGGCTCGTCCGTGTGACAGGAGACGTGGACCGAGGTCCGGATGTCAGGCAAACGCTGTTCCCAGCACACCCACGCTCAGCCGTCGCTGCTGCCACCGGCTCGTGTCTCGCTTAGGGTCCCTGTGTCTGTGGGTGAGAGCTGTTGGCTACGATGTTATCTCATCTCAGCCCCTTGTTCGGTTTTATACGCCGCGCTGGCATCGGGAAGTGACTCCGGGCATCTCCCTGTGTGTCTCACGGCAGAGGAGGCGGGACCGGCGCTGCTCCGTAGGTTAATGTTAATTCACGGCTGGGCCCCTGGGCTTGTTTTCCTTGTGAAATCGTATTTAGTTATGAATTCGATGTTATAAGTAGAGGCCCGTTCAGACTTTCTATTTCTTCTTGGGTTTTTGTTTGTTTTTGTTTCTGTGTTTGTTTTTAAATGTTTTTATTGATTTCAGAGAGGAAGGGAGAGGGAGGGAGATAGAAACATCATAGATGAGAGAGAATCATGGATCGGCTGCCTCCTGCACCCCCGCCCCCCTACCAGGGATCAAGCCGCAACCCGGGCACGTGCCCTGACAGGAATCAGACCCAGGACCTCCTGGTTCCTAGGCCGACGCTCACCACTGAGCCACACCGGCCGGGCTATTTCTCCTTGTTTTAATAAGCTTGTTTCTTCAAGAAATGTGTCCCTGAGAGCTAAGGTGTAAGGATGCCTGGCATAGAGATGTCAAATGTCTGTGGAGCCTTTGGTGGGACCTCCGCTTTCATTCCAATGCTGGCTTTCCCTGTGCCCTCCCTTGTGTGTGCATGTGTGTGCGTGCGTGTGTACGTGTGTGCCCCTGTGTGCATGCACCTGCTGCACCTGTGTGTGTGCTTGTGTGCACATGTGTGTATGCATATGTGTGCGTGCATGTGCATGTGTATACACGTGTGCCTGTTGTGTACTTGTGCATGTGTGCACATATGTGTGCCCGCATGTGCGTGTGTGTGCTCTTCATTAGCTATCTAACTTGCGAAGGTTTTACCAATTTTTTAAATCTTTCAAAGACCTTTCTTCACTTTGTTAATTTCTTAATTGCAGGTTTTCTAATTCATTTCCTCCTACTCTGACCTTTATTGTCTGTATGATGCTCCTTTCTTGGGGATTAATTTGCTCTTATTTTTCTAGCCACAGATATATCATTAACTTTTAATTTTTCTTTCCCCTAATTACACATTAAAATTTATAAATCTCTTTCTAAGCATTGTTTTAACTTCAGCTCATAAATTTTGATACATTGTGCTTCCTTTCCCATTCATTTCTAAATATTTTCTCATTTTCATTGTGGTTTTATTTCACTGGTGGGTTATTTCGTGGTGTCGGCATTCATTGCCAGCACTTTGGCGTCGCCTGGTGACTCATTGCTAACTTCGCGGTGAAACCGTTGTTGGGCTTCGATGGATGCCGGGGTCCTGCCGGCCTCGCGAGATGATTTGTGTGTGTTCCCTCCCCGTGTGTGTAATCGTGCTGTGGCCAGAGGACTGTTATTTATCATTCCGACCCGACAAAGGTACCGTGACTTGGTTTACGCGGCGGCGTCCGCACATTCGTCGAGGTGAGTCTCCGTCGGGCAGAGCAGGGCGCCCGCCGCCGGGAGCCAGCCGCGATGCTGTCATCCGTCTCACGGTGACAGGTCATCACCGAGCCCGTCCTGGCGGTTACTGTGTGAGGAACAGAGGCGTCGGGTCGCCGTGCCGCAGGCCTGACACAGCGCAGGCCGGTGAGGAGGGCGCCTGCGGGGCTGGAGGCGGAGGTGACGCGCGGCTCCGCGAGGGCCGCTGACTGTGTTCTGGTCTCCGACACCCGTGGTGGCTCTGGGGCTGCCGGTCCTGTCACACTGCGATCGGGCGTTCAACCGCCACGCACGGCTGTGGGCGCATCTGCTCCCCCTTTGGTCTGCCGAGCCCTGGAGCCGTGTGAACGCCAGGCAGTGCGAGCCCACGTGCAGGACACACCGGTCACCAGGACCCCACAGGGCAGGCGCGTGCGGTCAGCGAGGCGCGGACACCAGGCCCGCATCTGCCGCTCATTCCATGTCTACCTCCAGCCAGGGGCCCCGAAAATGACATCGAGAAACCAGTCCCCCTCGCACAGCGCCCGGGAGGGGCCCTGCTTAGGAAGGGACTCACCACAGCGCGAGGCGTGTCCGGGAAACACGCAGCTGCTGGTCACGCAGATCTGAACCGGGAGAAGCCACGCTCAGGCCCTGGCGCCCTCGGGGGCCGCAGCACCCCCAGCCCAGGCAACGGGCGGCTGCTCATCCCGCAGCAGCTCTGCAGCGTGGGGGCCCGAGAATAGCAGGGCCTCGGGAAGGAGAGTGAAGATGGAGGACTCACTGCCCATCCCGCACGGCCCTGCAGCCACGATCGTCCAGAGCGCGGGGACTCGGGAAGGACAGACAGACGGACCAACGGAGCAGCCGAGTCCAGCAAGGAGCCCAGCACGTGTGGTCACTGGGTGTCACAAAAGAGCCATGACACTTACACGGGGGAAGGGATGGCCCGGCGGGCACGGGTCCGTGGCTGAGCGTCGACCTAGGAACCAGGAGGTCAGGGTTCGATTCCCGGTCAGGGCACAGGCCCGGGTTGTGAGCTGGGTCCCCAGGGTGGGGCGTGCAGGAGGCAGCCGATCGGTGAGTCTCTCTCATCACTGATGTTTCTCTCTCTCCCTCTCCCTTCCTTTGAAATCAATTTTTAAAATTTTTATTTTAAATAAACTAGTGCCCCTGCTTCCTCCGGCGTTTTGCTCATGTCCCCCCAGGACCGCCTCCAGGACACGGCTTCTGCCGCGTCGCGCCCGGTCTTCACCCGTGGAGAGTCCGCCTCATCCCACACGCGACGGTCCTCTCGGTAAATTTAACTTGTTTTGTTACAATTTTTTTGTGTCTTCTATGTAGATGCCTCTACCAAACGTTTTCAGCACGCGGACCCGCGATCCTGGCCGTTTTAACACCGTCCGCTAAGGGTGTCAGTCAGCGCTTCTCACTAGTGAGCGGGTGGAGGCAGGCATGCCACCTGACCGTCAATCATCTCGCAGATTCCGTGTGCCCACCCCGCGTCCTACCCCGGTGGGTCCCCGGGAAAGAGTGAGCTCTGAACCTGACATGGTAAAGGTCACTGGAGGTCATGGCCACCAGCGGGGAGGTCGGGGCCACCAGGGGGGAGGTCGGGGCCCACAGGGGGGAGGTCATGGCCCACAGGGGGGAGGTCATGGCCCATAGGGGGGAGGTCATGGCCCACAGGGGGGAGGTCATGGCCCACAGTGGGGAGGTCGGGGCCCACAGGGGGGAGGTCGGGGCCCACAGGGGGGAGGTCAGGGCCCACAGGGGGGAGGTCGGGGCCCACAGCTGCAGGGACACTGGCTCGGGCATCATCTGAATCTCTCTGGTTCCGGCAGAAACACCCCCTGGCAGGGAGGGCACAGCCAGGCTGGTCGAGCCAGGGAAGGGCCCGCCGTGGCAGACAAGCACAAGGGAAACTGGGCTAGAACAAGGGGGCCCAGGAAGAGGCTGGGAGGAGGAGACTCCCAACTGGGAAGGGAGAGGTGACAGTGGTGCCGTCCACAGTGTGTGTGTGTGGGGGGGGGGGGGCGGTCCTCGGAGGAGGGTGCAGGGTGGACCCTGGGGGCAGGATCCAGTCGGGGTTTCCCAGGCTCTCCACCAGGGCCGCCCCGGGTGGTCTGCCCGGCGGGCATCCCCAGGGTGGGACAGCCTCCAGGAGGAGGGAGCAGAAGTCAAGAGCAGCGTTCAGAGACGTTTATAGGAAATTGACAGAGTGGTTTTGTGTCTGTTGAAATTAATCATAAAAACATGGCGCCTGCGTTCTGTGGGCCTTTGGATTTCATTTTCTGAGTAATTTTTTTGCTGTAATTTTCAAAATACTGTCTGTGATGGACAGAAAGCAAAGGCTGTTCCCCCACGGGTGGGGCTGGAGGGGGCGCCAGGGGAAGGGGGGTGGGGGGCCGGGCAGGGCAGGCGGGCGGTGCACCCCAAGGGCCTCCGGGACCTGCCAGGGGCCGCAGGGTGAACCCCTCGCAGGGCAGACCCTCAGGCCTGCCTTTCCCGTGATCCTGGGAGCTGCTCGTGGGTGGAGCCTGGACCAGATGTGCGCAGGCAGCTGGACTCAGTGCTAGTCGGGGTTCTCCGGAGTCGGGGGTCTCACTGTGGGCGGCTGGGGGGGCATGCACAGGAGGGGCATGCACAGGAGGGGCATGCACACTGGGGGGCATGCTGGACCCGGGAGCTGGCCTCCCTGCAGCTTCCCGCCACCTGCTTTGCCTCTGCCCAGCCCAGGGCGGCCCAGAGCCCCAGGAGGGGGAGGGGGAGAGGTCAGGATGCAGACTCAGCCCCGTCCAACCAGGAGCCCTGACATTGGCATTTCTCTGCGGCAAGGACGGGGGTGCAAGGAGGCCTGGACATAGCTCACCTCACCCAGCAGGTGGTTAGAAGCAAGTTCCCTTTTACCTCCCCATTTGGGGCAGGTTGTGCGTTTTCTTTCTAATCCCACGAAATCAGTGCTTTAGCCGAGGTACGCGTGCCCAGTGCTGGCCACGGGCGTCCACTTATCAGAAAACTGAGCCACGGAAGAGGAGGGAGGGAGGGAGGGAGGGACGGAGGGAAAACAGAAGGAGGAGGAAGTAAAAGTGGGAAAGCAAGTCCGCACCACTGGGCCCTGGGGAGGAAGGTGCCCCTTCCCCAAGGCCACGCCCCCACCTGGCCCCACCCCCACCTGGCCTCGCCCCCCTCCCTCTGCCTCTGGAAGCCAGTTCCAGGAACCTGAGTGGACTCTCCATCCAGGCAGGAGGCCCAGGTTGCTGACTGGTTGGTTTATCATTCTATATAATAAAAGGCTAATATGCAAATTGGCCGACGGGTGGAACAACCGGTCGCTATGATGTGCACTGACCACCAGGGGGCAGACACTCAATGCAGGAGCTGCTCCCTGGTGGTCAGTGCGCTCCCACAGGGGGAGCACTGCTCAGCCAGAAGCTGTAAGCCATCAGTTGGAAATCCCCCGAGGGCTCCCAGACTGCCAGAGGGCTCAGGCCAGGCTGAGGGGACCCCCCCCCCCGCCGTGCACGAATTTCGTGCACCGGGCCTCTAATGAGAAATAAAAGCAGATCTTGAACTGGACCTACTACGTGCATGCATGGACTCCCAGGAAGGCAGGTGGGTGGACGGTCTGCAAAGGTTGACCCGATGATAAATGTGCTGACACACGAGTAACACGTTTCATTATTAGATTTTAGGGGGAAGCCTCGCCGTGACAAAGAGCGAGGTCTCCCACAGACAGCACCAGATCAGGAAGATGCAGGGCTGATGAATACACATGCCCCGTAGAACGGGCTCCCGCATGAATACCAATGAGGGGGTTATGGGGAAGTGGAGACGGGAAAATTTACTGCCCCGACCTCAGCAAAGCCTCCCTAGAAACGGGAGATGGGAGGGACAGAAATAAAAACATCAAGAAAGCATAAATACATATACAATTTGAATAACAAGATTAATAAAAACACCTCAAAGCAGAATATATGCGCGCACGGAGGTCGGCTCTGACAGCGGGTGATGGACAGGGCGAGGTCCGCGCAGCCCAGCCCGTCCAGGCACCGTGCACGCCAAGGCGATCAGATTAGAAGCCAGTAGCAAAAGGTGCTGCCGATAATTAAGTACCCGATGCCCGAACACTAAACAACTCATTCTGCTAAAGCGAGCGGAGGACAGAGAGTAAAGCGAAAGAGAATTATGGACCACCAGGGCCTCCCGGTAGGCACAGCTCATGTGTGGAAATATATGTCCCAGGAAGAAAGAAAAAGCGAAAGAACCCAGCTAAGCATTCATTCAAGAAGACAAAAGGAGACGCAGGAGCCAGCCAAACAAAGGAGGAGGAAGGAAATACACCCCCAAAATCAGATAAGGGCCGGAATCAATGGGATAGAAACGGCCAACAACACGAAAAGCTGTTTCTTTGAAGCATGAGTAAAATACACAAACTCCTGCCAACCCTGATCCATCAAATGAGGGGAAGGTTTTGCAAATGTACAAACTACAGAATCCCAGAGAGAAAGTAACTCCGTAAACAACAGAGGTTTTTGTTGTTGTTGTTTTTAAATAAAGGCGTACATTTGAAAACAGGCAAAATGAATACATTTCTGGAAAAGCATTATATTCCCAGGTGGAGCAAGAAGAAATAGGAAATGTCAATTTAAGATTTGCCACGGAAATTAAGCCTCCCCGAGGGGCAGCACAACACAACAGCCACGGAACCAGGCCAGAGGCTCCCGCTCAGGGAGACAGAGCCGCCTGGAGTGGCCGCTGCCCCAGATACCGGAGGCGGGGGAGGGGCCCATGAGTTCTGAGAGTCTCGGGTGAGACGGACGCCAAAGCCCAAAGCCCGCGGGAGGAAAAGAAAAGCCGCTTCCAGCAGCAGCGTCAGGCTCGTTCCTCTCAGGACGAGTCTCATTTGCACGCTTGCAAATTGACTGCAGCGTCGCCTTCAGATAACGCATCATCATAAGGAGGGCTTAGCAAGGGAAGGGAAAGATTCGGCAGCAAAGAAACCTGTGCCGCCATCTACCTCCTCGAGGTGCGAGGCTAAACAAAGAGAACAACAGTAACTGGGCCAGGAGAAGCAGAAAACAAAAATGCCCTTGGACACATCGTCGTATTTTTAAATAAAACCTCGGACAACCGGGAATGAAGGGGGGCTCTCTCACCAGACGGGTGGGGTCGCTAGGGGCTCCTGGTCTGCTGCAAACCCCATGGGTGGGTTCATTTGAGGACGTGGCTCCTTTAAGGCCGAAACAAGAAAAACTGGACCATCAGCATCTCCCCTGGCAATGGCCTGGCCAACCAGCGTGGGAGAGTCTGGGCAAGGGTGGCAGCCCGGAGGGGATGTGATCGCCTGAATAGACAGCCCATCAGAGCCGATCCTGGACGGTAGGACCTGACAGGAGGCCGGCGAGATCGGCAGGTGCGTGTCAGCCACGCACGGCGGCTCCCGGCCCGGTAACCCAGCTAACGCTCATCCTAATAAAGCAATGTGACATTTACAATCGCTGGAAACGACAGTGTGTCTAAGAATAAATCCGATAGCGTGCAGGAGACCTTTACGGGGAGCCTTTTAAAATGCACACGGGGCGTTGGGAGATCGGAATGGGGGGACGGCGATGGCGGGACAGCTCCACGTGGCAAGAGGCGGCGGTTCGGGTTGTCCATCAAAGCCCAGCTTCCATGCGGCTCCGGTGAAGTCTTCCTGGGAAAATTCTGTAAACTTCCAGCAATCTTATTCTAATACGAGAGGCCCCGCGCACGAAATCCGTGCGAGAGAAGGCCTGCGCAGCCCAGCTTCGTCCGGAAGGTCGTCCAGAAGGTCGTCAGGAAGGATGTCCGGATTGTCGTTCTGCTGTTCGGCCGTTCAGTTGATCTGCATATTACACTTTTATTATTATAGATTTAGAATAATTAATTTCGGAAAGAGAGAGGAGAATGACAGGAAAGCTGGCCTACGTGATGTGAAGAAATTCCACAAAACGCCAGTGTTTCTTAACAGTGGTTTAGGGATAGAAACCCTAAGCACCTAATGCAGCAGTTCTCAACCTGTGGGTCGCGACCCCTTTGGCGATCGAACGACCCTTTCACAGGGGTCGCCTAAGACCATCCTGCACATCAGATATTTACATGACGATTCATCACAGTAGCAACATGACAGTTGATGAAGTAGCCACGGAAATAATGTTATGGTTGGGTCACAACATGAGGAACTGCACTTAAAGGGCCAGAAGGTGGAGAACCACTGAGTCCTAAGGGGAGGAAGACAGAAAGCCCAGGTGTGCTCGGTGACCCGTTTCGTGGCGGTGACGTCATACGGGATAAGAAAGGGACAGCCTTCTTTAACGCGTGACAGGGAGTGGACGCACCACCCCGCGCGTCAGACAAAACCTGGAGCCCGGCCGGTGCGGCTCAGGGCCGAGCGGTGGCCCCACACAGGCCAGGACGGTCGCTCCTAACGCTCACACCTGGTGCGGCCTCACCAGCCACGGCCTCTGCGGACAGATGTGCTCGAGGGTCTGAGCTGGAGGCTGAGGACTGTCCGGCGGGTCCGATGAGCCACAGGCCCTGCTGAGAGGGTCAGAGAGGGGAGTGACCTGGAGGGTGACAGTGGACAGGGAGAGCGCGGGAGACGCAGCGGCCGGCTGGGAAGGCGGGGGAGGGCGCAGGAGCCCAGCCATGCCTTCTGGACGCTGCGACAGGCACAGGCGGGCAGTGGGCTCAGTCCGGAACACCAGCAGGAACCACCGGCCGCCCACGGGGTCTCGCGTCTTCAGATCTGTGGGTGGGGAGGGTGGGTTTTACACCACGGGCAGGTCTCTGTCCGCGAATCTGCTTCTAACTGCACAGTAGGGCCCGCCCTCCCGTCTCCCCTCCCCAAGGACCTGTGTCAGCCTCCGCCTGGGGGGCGCCGGGGTGCTCGCCTGCCTCACAGCTCCAGGCCTTCTCCTTGGACTCATGGGTCCGTGCACGGGCATTGACAAGACATCACGGGCTCCACTGAGAAACCCTCCACCAACCAGGAAGGATTGAGTCTTCTCCTTGGCCCCCGAAGGGGCGCCAGGAAGAGACTGGTAATTACACTCCACCCTGCACGGGGCATTGTGGGACCCAGCCCCACTGTGCAGAGGGCATTGTGGGACCCCAGCCCCACCGTGCAGAGGGCATTGTGGGACCCCAGCCCCACCGTGCAGAGGGCATTGTGGGACCCCAGCCCCACCGTGCATGGGGCATTGTGGGACTCAGCCCCACCGTGCAGAGGGCATTGTGGGACCCCAGCCCCACCGTGCAGAGGGCATTGTGGGACCCCAGCCCCACCGTGCAGAGGGCATTGTGGGACCCAGCCCCACCGTGCAGAGGGCATTATGGGATCCCAGCCCCACCGTGCAGAGGGCATTGTGGGACCCCAGCCCCACCGTGCATGGGGCATTGTGGGACCCCAGCCCCACCGTGCAGAGGGCATTATGGGACCCCAGCCCCACCGTGCATGGGGCATTGTGGGATCCCAGCCCCACCGTGCAGAGGGCATTGTGGGACCCCAGCCCCACCATGCATGGGGCATTGTGGGACCCCAGCCCCACCGTGCAGAGGGCATTGTGGGACCCCAGCCCCACCGTGCAGAGGGCATTGTGGGACCCCAGCCCCACCGTGCATGGGGCATTGTGGGACCCCAGCCCCACCGTGCATGGGGCATTGTGGGACCCCAGCCCCACCGTGCAGAGTGCATTATGGGATCCCAGCCCCACCGTGCAGAGGGCATTGTGGGACCCCAGCCCCACCGTGCATGGGGCTTTGTGGGACCCCAGCCCCACCCTGCACGGGGCATTGTGGGGCCCAGCCCCACCGTGCATGGGGCATTGTGTGACCCCAGCCCCACCGTGCAGAGGGCATTATGGGACCCCAGCCCCACCGTGTAGAGGGCATTATGGGACCCCAGCCCCACCGTGCAGAGGGCATTGTGGGACCCCAGCCCCACCGTGCATGGGGCTTTGTGGGACCCCAGCCCCACCCTGCATGGGGCATTGTGGGGCCCAGCCCCACCGTGCATGGGGCATTGTGGGACCCCAGCCCCACCGTGCAGAGGGCATTATGGGACCCCAGCCCCACCGTGTAGAGGGCATTATGGGACCCCAGCCCCACTGTGCAGAGGGCATTATGGGACCCCAGCCCCACCGTGCATGGGGCATTGTGGGACCCCAGCCCCACCGTGCAGAGGGCATTATGGGATCCCAGCCCCACCGTGCAGAGGGCATTGTGGGACCCCAGCCCCACCGTGCACGGGGCTTTGTGGGACCCCAGCCCCACCGTGCACGGGGCATTGTGGGACCCCAGCCCCACCGTGCAGAGGGCATTGTGGGACCCCAGCCCCACCGTGCAGAGGGCATTGTGGGATCTTGCAAGTAGAGGTATTTGTTTGTTTGTTTGTTTGTTTGTTTAAATACATTTTACTAGGGACCCGGTGCACGAAATTCGTGCACTGGGTGTGTGGGGGGGGGAGTGTCCCTCAGCCCAGCCTGCCCCCTCTCACATACTGGGAGCCCTCAGGCGTTGACCCCCATCACCCTCCGATCGCCTGATCGGCCCCTTGCCCAGGCCTGTCGCCTCCGCCAGAGGTGTCAGGCTTGGACAGGGGACCCCCATCTCCCCCCGATCACTGGCTCTGGCCCCCGCCCAGGCCTGAGGCCTCTGGCCCAGGAATCATGCCTGGGCAGGGGACTCCCATCTCCCTCTGATCGCTTGCTCCACCCCCCGCCCAAGCCTGACACCTCTGACCCAGGCTTCAGGCCTGGGCAAGGGGACCATCATATCCCCCCAATCCCTGGCTCCGCCCCCCACCCAGGCCTGATGCCTCGGCCAGAGGAGTTGACCCTCATCACCCTCCGATCACCAATCACCGGATCGGCCCCTTGACCAGGCCTGAGGCCTCCGGCAGAGGTGTCAGGCCTGGGCAGGGGACCTCCAGCTCCCCGCGGTTGCAGGCTCCGTCCCTGCCCAGGCCTAACGCCTCTGGCCTAGGCGTCCGGCCCAGGCAGCAGGGACCTGCAGTGGCAGCGGGGGGCACCGCGATCGTGGGCTTCACTTTAGGCCCAGGCAAGGGACCCCTAGCTCCTGGGACTTCCAGCTTCGACCGTGCCCAGCTCCCATCGCTGGCTCCACCCCTACTTCCTGCTATCACTGGCCAGGGCGGCAAAGGCGCCTGATTCTCTGATCATGGCTGGGGGGCAGGGCAAAGGCGGCCCCAGGGCCGCCTTTGCCCTGCCCCCCAGCTCTTAGCTCCCCCCTGGGTTTCCGATCACTGTCAGTGGCAGGGGGCTTCTTCCTGCTTTCCCTTTCACCTCCCTGCATTGTGCCTACATATGCAAATTAGCCGCCATCTTGTTGGCAGTTAACTGCCAATCTTAGTTGGCAGTTAATTTGCATATAGCCCTGATTAGCCAATGAAAACAGTATCGCCGTACGCCAATTACCATTTTTCTCTTTTATTAGTGTAGATTGATTTTTTACAGAGAGGAAGGGAGAGAGTTAGAAACATCGATGGGAGAGAAACATCGATCAGCTGCCTCCTGCACATCTCCTATTGGGGATGTGCCCACAACCCAAGTACATGCCCTTGACCGGAATCGAACCTGGGACCTTTCAGTCCTTAGGCTGACGCTCTATCCACTGAGCCAAACCGGTTTCGGCAGTAGAGGTATTTTAATTACTCCAATCCCAGGGCTGCTTGGTCTCCCGGCCTCCTGATAGGCGGTGCAAGTGGGACTCGTGGGCACGGACTGTCCCCCTGGCCGCACTGAGTTACGGGGGGCCCACCACCCGCACTGGGTTACGGGGGGCCCACCACCCGCACTGGGTTACGGGGGGCCCACCACCCGCACTGGCGGGGAAGCTGCACGGTCCCTTAGTGCCCATTAGAGGAGGGCCGGCCAGTGGGGCGGGGACTGTCTGGGAACACTGTCCTCTGCTCTCACTTCAATCCCTTTATCTCGTTTCCTCTCTACTCCTTTCCAACCTCATCAGGAAAGAAGAACAATCGACGCCGGCGCGAAGCTTGTCTGAAAGGGTTGGAAGCCCCCCCCCCTCCCCCCCTCCCCTCCCTCCCCCCCCCCCCGCCACTCCCCACACAGACCGGGACTCCCAGAAGTTTCCTTGGAAACCGCTGAGGGGGCGGGTCTGGGGGGGCCACAGGGCAGGTGCCCTAAGCTCCCGGTCCCGCCTGGAGGACCTGAGGGCACAGATGGCTCCCAGGAGGCAGGTGCCTGACAGCTCATGTCCGTCAAGGGCAGAGACCTTCCCCTGCGGGGACCCCAGGCCTCCTGTGGAGGGCAGGGCAGGGCTCTGTTTGCTCTGTGGGTGCTGCTAAGGCGTAAAACACTCAAACCTGTACAGGACGTTGTTAGTTTATTTGGGCCAAACTGCCGACAATTGCCGGAAGCAGGACCTCGGTGGCTGGGACGGCGCTCCGAGAACAGCGGCGTTTCATCTACTTCTGTACGCTGCCGTCAAAGGAGGGGAGGTAAGAGGGTCACAGGAAACCCTGGTGATGGATTAGGGAGGCGGGAGGAAGCAAAGGGGGGACCCCTGGGATGGGATAAAAGTGAAATGATAGACACATTCTGCTGAGGCGGGAGCGGGGTAGCTCACAGGCAACAATTCACACGGTAACAGCAGCCAGGCGGGGCTCTGTGGTCTGCCCAGGGCTGAGCCTGAGGGCGGGGAAGGGAAGGGGAGAGAGGGGAGGGGGGCTGGTCTCCATGGGAGCAACCAGAGGCCAAGGAAGGGGCCGAAGGAGGAGGCGCTCAGGCTGTGGGCCCACTTGACCTTCCACCCTCCTTCCCTGCAGGGGGCCTGTGGGATCGTCCCGGCAGGGTCAGCCCCGGGGACCTGGACAGGTGGGCCCGCAGGTGACGGAGGAGGCGCCGGGGTCTGTGTCTCCCCTGGGGCGGGTGATGTGACAGATCCACGGGGAAGGGAGGGCCAGCCCTCAGCCCTCAGCCCTCAGCCGGGAGCCACTGCCCACACCCAGGAGGGCACCTGCCCCCACTCCGTGCAGGTGACTTCCAGCCGGGACACCCGTGGGCTTTCCTCTGGGATCTGCATCCCAGTGAGCGGGGCCTGGGGGCCGGGAGCCGGTCTGAGCTGTGAGCCTGTCCTGCAGGAATCGGCCTGGAGTTGCCCTCCTCGCCCACGCCCTCCCCGGGGCCCATCCGCCGCGCCTTCAACACGAAAGGCAGCCACGTCGGTGAAGAGCAGGAGCCGCCCCGGCACTCAGTTCCAGGCCATCAGACCCTGTCAGAGCCGCCCCGGAGGGCGCACGGGCTCCAATGGGGGCTCCCTCCAGGAGAAACGCAACTGCCTCTTCCCAGCCCTGGGGTGTCACAGGCCCTCGGGCAGGGGCAGGGGGTGGGGAGGAAGCCGGGTGGGTGTGAAGCTGTGTCACCCATCTCTCCGGGAAGACAGAAAGGCCGTGCAGCGACGAGGCCTCACGGAGAGGCAGCGGGTCGCTGTCAGCAGCCGCTCCCAGGAGGTCAGGGCTGGGGCTCGCGGGCCCCACCCTCCCCAGGTCTCGGTGGGGAAACCCAGGCGCGGCAGGGCCGGGGTCCAGCAGAGGGGCCTGGCCCGGTGTCGCCACAGTACAACTTGCCGAGGCGTTAGCGTGCGGTGGGGACCGTCGCGGGGTGTGGGCCCTGAGCACGGAGCCAGAGGGAAGTCAGCCCGTCCGTCCCTCCGTCCATCCATCCATCCATCCGTCCGTCTGTGGAGAGCGGCCCGGGGAGCCGGCCCGCGGCACCTGCAGGGCTTTCTGCAGCGTCAGCTCCCGCTGGGCCGGCTCGGATGGCGGCCGGCGCCCGCCTGCGGCTTCGTGAGTAAGAGCTGTTCTCAGAGGCAGACAGGCCGGCGGTCCTGGCGACCTGGCCACAGCAGGTGACCTTGAGCTTTAGAAGCCCTTCCCCCCCAGCTTCCTCCGTCTGTTGCCCTGGGTTACTATCTCCCTGCCAGCAGCCGGTGGGATTAACTCCTAGGACACGGAGCCCCGAGGAGCCCCCCCCCCGCCCCCACCAGACACACACACTTCGGGGAGAGATAAGAAGAGGCCCGTTAGGTCCGATCAAATCATCGGATCGCTGCCCCTCCCCTGGGAACCGGCCTTTAGATCATTTTGCAAATGACATTCCCTTCCGCGTAGACCACTTCCCACGGGCGGACCAGTCACTGTCCCCCCGGACGTGGCCAGGTCCCACCCGCCGGAGAGGCCGCCGGAGAGGCCGCCGAGAGGCCGTCAGCACCTCTGCCTCCCTCCCGGGTGCTGGCGCCATTCGGGGGTCGGCCCGTCTGGTTCCCAGATGATCGAATAACTTCATCATCCTTCACCTCTCCCGGCCTCACGCGTTCCTCCTGGGGCGTCCCTAACAGGCCCAAGCCACCTGCTCACGCCGGCGCCATACGCGGGGTGGGGGTGGGGGGGCGGGGGGCGCTGACGAACGGCCGGAAAGGCAGGTATGAGAGCTCAGAGGCCAGTACCTCCCCCCCCCCCCCCCCCCCCCCGCCCACAGCCCGTTCCCAGCAGATGCAGGTGGTTCAGGGCGGTCACAGGACAAAATGAAATACAATCTTGAAACTCAGAACAGAACAAAATGTAGCCGATTATTTATCTCCGGTCAAAGCAAGCCAGATCCTTAAAAGCAAAAAAAAAAAAAAAATGACATGCATAGAAGCTAATAGGTTAGCATAAAGATTTCAAAAATATTCTGTTACCAGGTTAACGAGCAGAGTTCAGGGAAAGAAACAACAAAAATAAAAACGTCATCCTAGGTAACAGCTGACGTCCTCCAGCTGTGAAACGTTCTGAACAACCAACAAGAAGATAAATAATGACCCGAATGCAAATGAGCCAGGAGGACGGCTGGTCCCTCATCACAGGGAGAGTACGACGTAGCTCAGTGGTTCTCAACCTCGGCTGCACATGACAATCACCTGGGGGTCTTTCTAAAATCCTGATTTCCGGGCCTGATCCTCCAGAAATTCTATTTCTTTGTTACTAATGTTGGGGCCCCACCCCATCACAAAGAAACAGAATTCCCGGAGGATGAGGCCCAGAAATCGGGATTTTAACAAGATTCCCAGGTGAGTGTCACGTGCAGCCACAGTGGAGAGCCACTGACTGAGCCCCAAAGCCGTAAAGCTGCCTTCAAGTCGTAGTCGGGTGCGAGTCACCAACCACAAGGAGCTCAGTTCTACTTTTATTTATTTATCTTTTCTTAAAAAGGATCTCTTACCTCAATGGAGCTCCCAGAAGGGGCGTGGCCGCAGCCGTGGAGGAAGAAGGAAGGGAAGGGTGGTGAGAGTCGGGCCCGGGGTCCCCCACCCCCCTGGCTCTGCCGTCCAACTGCGCCCCCTCACGCTGAAGCCTCTGTGTCGTTATCAGGAACTCGAGGCGAAGACGTCCTTTATTTCATCAGGTGACCCCACAGGTGAGGCAGCTGCTCGGGGAGACGGGACCCCAGCAGGGGACACAGAGCAGAGGACCCCTCTGCAGACTCGGGGTTCATGGCAGCACAGCCTCCCTCCCAGGGGCACCACACACTCATGGCAGGGACCCACGTGCACACTAACCTCAAAAATGAGAGTCAATCCAGCCCGTGCGGCTAAGTGGTTAGCGTTGACCTGTGAACCAGGAGGTCACGGTTCCATTCCCGGTCGGGGCACAGGCCCGGGTTGTGGGCTCCACCCCGAGTGTGGGGCGTGCAGGAGGCAGCCCATCCATGACTCTCTCTCATCATTGGTGGCTCTGTCTCTCTTCCTCTCCCTTCCTCTCTGAAATCAATATAAACATATATATATATACAGCGGGGCCTTGACTTACGAGTTTAATTCATTCCGAGACCGAGCTCATTAAGGATCTCGTTAAGGAGCTCGTTAACTGAAATTACTCTGTCTACTCAATGCAAAAAATAGGCGGAGAGACAGCTGGTATCTCAAAAAACTCGTTAGTTGGGGCACTCGTAAGTCAAGGCCCCACTGTATATGTATATATACACTGTATAAATATATATATAAACTGTGTATATACCAGACAGCGGCCTGACGGCCCGGGGTGCTGTGGCACGGGCATGGTGAGCGAGACTCCTGCTAACTGACCACCAAGGGAGCTATGGGGTGTCCAGCAGCAGCATGTGGCTCAAGTCCAAAGCCTCGCCCCCCAATAGGTCGGGACACGCGCAGATCCAGGAGCAGGACCGTGGCGGGCACATGGCCGAGGCGTCTCTCTGCTCCTCTCTGACCCGCGCACCTACCCGCATGACCCTGAATCCGTGGGCACGGGGCGGGGGCGGGGGGGTGGGGCTCCAGAAGGTCAGCGCGAAGGTCTCAGAACCACGCCCGTGGCTGGTGCTTCTCCACAGGCCCACGGTCTCCGCAGCTGGACGCAGGAGAAAAACAAACTCATTAACCTTTGCAAACATCCCTCCCATCCATCACGCGTTTATGGCTTCCTGGGCTGCGGGCCCTCAGCCCGCGATCTATTTAATTCCCGCCCGTGATGGATGAGGGCCGGCCGGCTGCCCGCTCGTTAGCGCGTGAGGCGGGGCTCCTGCCGCAGGTTAATCCTTTTTTATAATTAAACCCCATCAGGGCCCCCAAGGTCCCAGGAGCCTCCGAAACCCGTGCTGCCTGGGGGCGGGTGCTCCCTGCTGCGGCCTCTGCAGGGCTCGGCTGCTCTGCGACTGTCCCCTCCCGGCCCGTCGGACGTCACCACGGGCTCCTCTCGCGTCGCAGGCTCTGCCCGCGGCCCACAGGACTCTGCTGGCCGGTCGCTGCGGCCTCAGGCACCGCGCAGTCTGGCCTGGCATTTCCCCCAGGAAGGGACACAGCTCGAGGGTCCTGTCCTGCTTGACCCCTGTCACCTTCAGCCCCTTCCGCCGGGTTCACCGTCCCTGCGCCACCAACAAGGTGGCCATCTCCGCGACACCTGTGTCGCCGCGATGTGGCCGCCGGAACCGCCAGACCACGGACACCCTTCCCGGCCGCCTCGTCCTCCCCCGGCCCCTCCTCCGCGTGAGAAAAGCAGAAGCGGGAAGGCGTCCCCACTTCGGTCCTAAAATGCGAGAGCCCGAGGGAAGGGGAGGCCGGGCATTCGGAGGCAGCGGCCCAGGGTTCCCGGGGCCGGAGCTCCGTGGCCTCCCGGGGCCCTCAGGTGCTGAGTCCCCGGGAGGGCGTGTGGGTCACAGGGAAGAAAGGGTCTGTAACCACCGTAAACATCAGAGTCCTGAGAAAACTCTCGGGGTTGTGGGGACCGGCAAATTCAAGCACAAACACCATATGGAGGAGGAGGAGGAAAGATAATGAAGGTGAGGACGAAGAAAGAAGAGGAAGAGATGGAGGTGATGATGAAGATGAAGATGAAGGAGAAAGGGGGGAGGGGATGGAGGGATGAGGAAGGAGCAGGACCAGGAGAAGTGGGGAAGAAGAGTGTCTTTCCAATCAATGCTCCTATAAAACTTTGAACTTCAACCTTCAACCTGCAGCCTACGACCTACACCCACGTGGGGTGCTGGTGAGCAGTGGCGCACCCTCCCTGGATGTCCTGCGCCAGCCCTGACAGAGGCCAAGGTGGGGCCGCCTCGTGCCCATTAAGGCCAGCAGTGCCGGGAGCCGGTCCATCCTTGCTGTTTCAAGGGACCTGGCATATATGGCATACTGTTCTTAATATGTTTGCTCACCTTCTTGGCACTGTGTGTTTTAACCAAGGTCTCCTCTCTGAGAAAGGTTGTTTCCCCAGGTAGGGATTTTCCCCTGAAGTTAGGGAGGGAATAAAACCTCTTAACTAAGTTCCAGGTGGGTAATTAATCACTTTAACTACGAACAATCATGCTTAAGCTACATAATCTTTACTCCCTGGAATGGAGATAAGAAACGCCCTAACCTTTGAAATAGAGATTGATAGGATTGGAATCAACTGGTATAAATACAGATGTAAGAAGACACACAGAGAGAGACAGAACCTAGGCACAGAGCCTACACAGAACGTTCTCTAGAGACAGAAGAACTTCGCTGGAGAGAACATGGCAAAAGATCCTGGACAGAAACTGGCCTCAGAACCTAGAGAAAGAACCTAGCGAGAGAACATGGCAAAAGATCCTGGACTGAACCTGACTACAGAAATTGGCAAGAGAACCTGACTAGAACCTGGTGACTGAACCTGGCTGGAGAACCTACAGAACCTGGCAATAGAACCAGGCAAGAGAACCCAACCATGCTGATAACTGAATGCTGCCTCCATGTCATTCCTTCTTCGCCGACTCCGTCCACGCCTTTGGGAACCCCTGGACCTGCTGGGGTTGGACCCCAGCACAGCAGGGCCGCAGTGCCCAGACCGACACCCCCCAGAGGACCCGCTGTGCTCAGCCGGGGGGGCGGGGGGGCTCGGAGCGGGATGAGCTGGGCCCTGAAACGTGGGCTAAAGCACAAGAGGCGAATGAGCTTGTGCTGATCTCCTCTCTTCAAATAAATGCACGTCCTCCGCACGTGCGGGAGGAGAGGCCGGCGTCTGTGTAGCTGGAAGCCCAGTGCCCAGCTCCAGCGCAGGGACAACCGTGCAATAATCGCAGGGGCGCTGGGTACAAACAGCCAATTAGCAGCCACTTGACCGAAGGGGAGCCGCACCCTGAAAGGACAGGATAACAGCGTTCCCAGGGGCGCCCTGCTCTTTAACGCGCGCGGCCCTTTCATCCTCTCCACCGGGCACTTGATGATCAGCGCGGCAGGGGCTGGCACGCTGCCAAGGCAATCCAGGAGGATAAAGCCCGGGGCAGGTGGCCATGAGGGCTTCTCGATGCCAGGGGTGAGGGGTGCACCTGCCAGGCTGGGCGATCCGGGGAGAGCTGGGGCTGGGAGTGGAGCACGGACTAAACAGAACGGCTTCTCCGAGGGCGCAGAGGGCCAACCGTACAGACCACGGGCTGTGCCTGTTTATTCAGCCGCTGGTTCTTTGCCTTAAAGCAGAGAAGCCCGAGGCGTGCAGAGCAAAGGCATCGCCTCTGCGTGGCTGTAGGAGTAACAACGGAAGCGGAGAGCCCTCATCACCGTCCCAGCACCAGCCCTAGATGCCACCCAGCACGTGATGCCCATTGTCCGACCAAGTCCCTCCCCTTAGCAATGGGGTCCTCGCAGCTCCTGGGAAACTGGCGATAGAAATAACGCATGCGGAGCACCTACCATGGGGCACGACGCACAGCGCACACTTGATTAACCAGAAGTGTGCACACAATGACCCCTTCCCCCCCCCCCCCAGGAATAAGGGCGGCCGAGGTAAAGACAAATCCTCAAAAAGCTACCAGAGGCAAAGAAATATAAATCTCTAGTATTATTATGGTTACTATCATCACAACCACCATCTTCACCATCATCACCGTGATCTTTACCATCATCACCACCATCATCATCATCACCACCACCATCATTACCATTATCACCATTACCATCACTATCATCACCATCACCATCACCACCATCATCACCATCACCACCATCACCACCATCACCATCATCACCATCACCATCATAATCACTGTAACCATCACCACCATTACCACCATTATCATCACCATCACCACCACCACCATAATCACCATAATCACCACCATCATCACCATCATCACCATCATCACCATCATCACCACCATCACCACCATCATCACCACCACCACCATCATCATCACCACCATCATCACCATCATCACCATCATCACCGTAACCATCACCATCATCACCACCATCACCACCACCACCATCACCACCACCACCACCATCACCACCACCACCACCACCACCACCATCATCACCATCGTCACCATCATCACCACCACCATCACCACCACCATCACCATCATCACCATCATCACCATCACCACCACCACCATCACCACCACCATCACCATCATCACCATCATCACCACCATCATCACCATCATCACCATCACCACCACCACCATCACCACCACCACCACCACCATCATCACCACCATCACCACCATCATCACCATCACCATCACCACCATCATCACCATCATCACCATCATCACCACCATCACCACCACCATCACCATCACCACCACCATCACCATCATCACCACCATCATCACCATCACCACCACCACCATCACCATCACCACCACCATCACCATCACCACCACCGTCATCACCATCATCACCATCACCACCATCACCACCATCACCACCATCATCACCATCATCACCATCATCACCACCGTCATCACCATCATCACCATCACCATCACCATCATCACCATCACCATCACCACCACCATCACCACCATCACCACCATTATCATCACCATCATCACCATCACCACCATCATCATCATCACCATCACCATCATCACCATCATCATCATCACCATCACCATCATCACCATCATCACCATCATCATATCCCTGTCAAATATCAGCTCATACATAACAATAACATTGTGCATCTTCTTTGGTAGAACCGGCAGGAAATTATCAGGGGATCCTGTGGATAAATTAGTTTCCAGAACATTGTGCTTACCTTAAAGTCGTTTCTCATCTACTGGTAAAAATTTCCTGTAAATATCACCCAGTAAATATATGCGATGTTCTCAATGGCTATTAATAGCCACACTCTGTTTATTAAGCAACAAAATTGAGCAGCAAAGGAAGAAGAGGGGATCTAAGATGGCAGAGGAGGGTGTGCTCAGGTGTTCATGACATTCGGTGAGTCTCCACTGGATGGTCTCCCTGAGTCAGCCCTGCACCCAGCACCCAGCACCCAGCACCCAGCACCCAGCACCCAGCACAGGCAGGGCACGGGGCGGGCACTCCATGTCACTCCTGTGATGAGTGAACTGTCCACGAGAAGAGAACGTCCTGCCCCTTCTCTCTGCACCGCGGTGCCCAGCACAGGGACTGGCACAGGACGACTGAGTAATGAGTATGTTAATCCACACAGTGTCTCAGGGACCTGGTGCCTGGGGCTGCCTCTGGCTGCCATAGAATCTGGTGCCAACTCCACAGACTCACAAGAGTAACAAGGGACTGTGGTGGGTGAGGGGCCACGGGGGGGGGGCGGGTCACAAGGTGTCTTCCGGCCCAAGCAGGGCCTGGTGGGCCCTGTCCCCGGCCAGTGCGTGGAGGAGTTTGAGGTCGGTGCTGCCAGGGGTTCTTCCAGCACCGCACACTCCGGCCCCCGTGTGACCCCGTGTCCCACGCGGTCCCGCCCTGACCTCTGGGCTGACCTGCCCCCCGCCGAGGCCTGAGCCTCCTCTCCCTGCGCGCTCGGGCTCCTGGCGGACTCAGGCAGGGAACGCGCCTTCGCGGGATCCGCAGGACCCTCGCCCAGCCCGGGAGGCCGCAGCAGCTGAGCGGCCCGGGGCCGACTGGAAGCGGGTCTTACTGGTCTGTGGCTCGGAGACGGGCCGAGGGCTGGGCCAGGGGTGCGTCAGCCGCGGTGAGGTCCCGGCACAGAGGTGGCCGGGGAAGGTCCGCGCGGCCAGGTGGGTTTCCAGGTGAGCAGGTAACCGGGAGCACAATGGGGCGTTGGCTCAGACCTCAAGGCAGCTCTTCCGGACTCAGGTTCCCCTTAGGAGCCTCAAAAGTGGGGGCCTGGGCGGGGGAGGGCACCTCGGCAAAGTGGACCGTGGGCTGGGCGCACGGGCGTCGGCGAAGGAGGCTTTGTGTCTCCCAGACTCTCAGGACCCCCAGCACAGCCCCAGCCCCAGCAGCGGGGTCTGGACCTCGGCCTGTGGACAGTGACGGCCCTGACACCCCGGGTGACACGCCCGTGGGAAAGGGGGCGCAGTGCCCGCTGGATCGCTCAGCTCCGCCCAGGCTCCTCCTGGTGTTGGCCACCTCCCAGGTCTCCCTCCTCGACCGGCCAGTCCCCCCTCCGAGGCTCCTCCCTGGCCACCCCTGGGGAGGCTGGGCTGACGGGAGTGGAAGTGGACGCCCAGCTGTGTCTGCACCCGCCACACAGCGCGGGGCGGCCCATCTGTGCGCATCAGGTCACTGAGACAGAGGAACCTGCGTGGAGGGGTCTAAGCTCCGAGATTCCCAGGAGAGCCTCCCATTGGGCTTCCCCTGACGCTGGGAAGATGAACCCCGGCCAGCCAGCCACCGGCCAGGGCGCGCTCCCGATCGGGGGGTGGGGAGGGGGGGGCACACGGCTTCTGGAGACCCCACTCGCTCCCCCGAGGCCTGGTCCTGCGAGCCCAGCAGAGTCGCGGTCAGTTCCTGCCGGGAAGCTCAGGCTGCGCTGGCGCGTCCGCTCTCCACGCTGGACGGCGGGGGTGCCTGGGGGATGAGGGCGGCCGGGAGGAGGCGGCGGGAGGTGACGAGCTTGATGCTTAGAGTTGAGGTCACGCGCCAAGGCCTCTGCTCGGGGCACACTGACAGCGCCTCACCTCAGACATGACTTTCATATTTAGTTTCACGGGTTTCAAGGGGTTTTTATTTGAATTATTCTGTGAACACATTACATTGAAAGCACATTTATGACAATTCCAAATATCCTTAGAAAAGCAGAAATCACTGAGACCCACACACAGTTACCTGTGTATCTTGGACAAATGTGTTGGGAATTTTCACTTAACTGGAGGTCTGTGTGTGCGTGTGCATGTGCGTGTGCGGGTATGCGTGTGCCTGCACCTGTGTGTGTGCATGTGTGCGTGTGCGGCTGCACCTGTGTGTGTGCATGTGTGCATGTGCGGGTATGTGTGTGGCTGCACCTGTGTGTGTGCATGTGTGCGTGTGCGGGTATGTGTGTGGCTGCACCTGTGTGTGTGCATGTGTGCGTGTGCGGGCATGCGTGTGCCTGCACCTGAGCGTGTGCCTGTGTGCGGGCGTGCATGTGTATACCTGCATGTATGTGTGCCTGTGTGTGCGTGCGTGTGTGCAGGTTCTCTGGTGTGAGTGCCCTGCTGCACAGCTGCAGCCCGACCCCCGGGCAGGTGCCCCTTGCAGGTGTGTGGCTCCGAGTCACGCTCTCCTGAAAGCCGCGCCCCCTCCCCTTCCCCCTCCCCTTTCCCCCATCTGCCCGCCTGGGAGGCGACAGCAGGCACAGTGTGTTCCAGGAGAGACAATGTGAAGAAACGCCGCAAACAAAACCCCGGCCGAATACCTTTCCAAGAAGCTATTGAATCTTGTAGCTGCAGCCGCTGAGAGTCCCACCGCGATTCCCCAGATGCGCGCCCCGCCCCCCCCCCCCCCCGTGTGACTATTTTTAGGCTGCATCGCACCTAAGCGGCTGTGCAGAGAAGGCGCCGTGTGCCAAGCCGACGTGCCAACCCTTCCTCCAAGCCACTTAGCTCGATCCAAGAGCAGCCGCCTGCCTGCGATTCTCCTCGTGTATCAGATTCCAGCAACAATATGCCATTCTCTTTGAATTCTTTTCAAGTGTCTGGTGCACATTCATATCTCCCGGTAGCTATTATCACGGCGCCGAGTCAGCGCCGGGCCAGGAGACAGGATGAAAACTGGGAGAAACAATCATCACCCACGCGTGTGCTCTGTGGGCAGGATTCGCCGCATCTGGGCACGTGCGGGTGTTTGAGTGCACGTTCGCTTTCACTGCGATGTTTGGCATCAAGTAGAACATTCACACCCAACATAACGTTAACGCGGGGAAGTGCAAAAGCTCTTCACATTTCCAAAAGCACTGGCACTTCTGAAACGTTGGAACCAACGTACAATTTTTCCGGGGGATAGGACGCACTGGCTAAAAATGACCATTCTCACCAGCTTCATCATAACGATCACCATCATCATCACCATCATCGCCACCATCACCACCACCATCATCATCACCATCACTATCAGCATCACTATCACCACCATCATCATCACCACCACCACCACCACCATCATCATCACCATCACCATCAGCATCACTATCACCACCATCATCATCACCACCATCATCACCACCATCATCACCACCATCATCACCATCATCATCACCACCATCACCACCACCATCATCATCACCATCACTATCAGCATCACTATCACCACCATCATCATCACCACCATCATCACCACCATCATCACCACCATCACCACCACCATCATCATCACCATTACTATCACCATCACTATCACCACCATCATCATCACCATCACCACCACCATCATCATCACCATCACTATCAGCATCACTATCACCATCACTATCACCATCACTATCACCACCATCATCATCACCATCACCACCACCATCATCATCACCATCACTATCACCATCACTATCACCACCATCATCATCACCACCATCATTATCACCATCATCATCACCATCATCACCACCATCACCACCACCATCATCATCACCATCACTATCACCATCACTATCACCATCACTATCACCATCACTATCACCACCATCATCATCACCATCACCACCACCATCATCATCACCATCACTATCACCATCACTATCACCACCATCATCATCACCACCATCATTATCACCATCATCATCACCATCATCACCACCATCATCACCACCATCACCATCACCACCATCATCATCACCACCACCACTATCACTATCACCATCACTATCACCACCATCATCATCACCACCATCATTATCACCATCATCATCACCATCATCACCATCATCACCATCATTATCACCACCATCATCATCACCATCACTATCACCATCACTATCACCACCATCATCATCACCACCATCATTATCACCATCATCATCACCATCATCACCATCATTATCACCATCATCATCACCATCATCACCACCATCATCACCACCATCACCATCATCACCATCATCATCACCATCATCACCATCATTATCACCATCATCACCATCATCACCACCACCACCATCATCATCACCACCACCACTATCACTATCACCATCATCACCATCATCACCATCATCATCACCATCATCATCACCACCATCATCATCACCATCATCACCACCATCACCACCACCATCATCATCACCATCACTATCACCATCACTATCACCACCATCATCATCACCACCATCATTATCACCATCATCATCACCATCATCACCATCATCACCATCATCACCATCATCATCACCATCATCACCATCATTATCACCATCACCACCACCATCATCACCACCATCACCATCACCACCATCATCATCACCACCACCACTATCACTATCACCATCATCACCATCATCACCATCATCATCACCATCATTATCACCATCATCATCACCATCATCACCATCATCACCATCATCACCATCATCATCACCATCATCACCATCATTATCACCATCATCACCACCATCATCACCACCATCACCATCACCACCACCACCATCACTATCACCATCATCACCACCACCATCACCATCATCACCATCATCACCATCATGATCACCATCAGAATATGATTACTATCTGTGTCCACTTGCCAATCAGCTGATGAACGCCCAGTACTACGCTCAGTATGTTCAGGCGGCATCTTCAATCATCGCAGCAGCCTTGCCGCATACGCACTAGGTTCTTTTTTTTTTTTTTTTCCGAATAGATCCTAGCAAAGTTAAAGTGACTTTTTCGAGACTAAATAGCTGTAAATTGCAGGATTGAACACAGATCTCTGAAACTCCCTCACCTTTCCCATCACCCCAGTTTATTCCCTAATGTGCTAAATTGCTTCAGAGTCCTGGGCTGCTACGATGACAGGGGACCTCAGAGCCGCCTGCTGCCCTCTGGGACGGCGGAGGAAATTGCTCCCGCATTGAATTTTTCCAGCCCTGCTGTGCCTCCTCCAGGACACGGCGCCGGTGAATGCCCTGCACGGCCACACCTCTCTGCGGCCTCTCTCCCACGCTGTCTCTCCAGGGGCCACCTGGGCGGAGACTTCCCGGCCATCCGGGTGGCACCTGGGCCCTCTCAGCTGCTCCGGAAAGGCCGTCAGCCTGGCACCGCTCTGGCCGGATCGCAGGGAGAGGATGCTGGTTAGGAGGACGCTGGGCATTTGCTTCTGAGCCAGGAAGACCCCCCTGGGCCCTGGCCTCCCAGGAACCAGTCTTGGCCCGGCCCGCACCTCCCCAGACACCCCGGTGCCTCTCACAGTGTTTCTTCAACCCGCCCTTCTCACCCCAGGTTCCCGCAGCATCGCTTATGCCTCAGTGGGTCCTCCTGTCAATGGAAATGTCACTGAGCTGCACCCGATAGTCCGCGAAACCCAACGAACTCATGAAACCGGACCTGTCCCTCTTCCCCCCGAGCCGTGTCCCCAAGGCCAGGGGGTCCCAGCAGCAGTGGCATCGCCACACACGCTGCCTGGCCCCTCTCACGCCCCCGCGCGGCTCAGCAGCCAGGTGCCTCCCTGCCGCACAGACACTGCGGTAGGCTCCCCCACGGCATCTCTGCCATCGGTCCCCCACCTGCCAGGCGCCGCCCCTGCTGCGCGCCCCCCAGTGGGTTCTACGCACACCGTCCTCAGCCACACTCTCCCTGCCACCTCCGGGCTCACAGCGCCCCCAGGCCGCCCGCCCTGAAAACTCCCTGCCTAACAGCGGTGACCCACCGGCCGCCTCCATCAGACGTCGCTGTGGCTTCGCAGCTGCCTGTCCGGGGCAGGTTCTGTCCTGCACGCACGTCGGCCTCTGCATTGTGGGAGCTCACAGGGTCTGCCTGAGAAGCTTCCAGGCCCGCCACTCCCCGCCGGGGCCTGCTGGTGGTCCTGGGCCCCTCCCCCTCCCGCCAGGCCGGCACGTGCTGCTGCCCTGGGATCTGGAGGCGGCATGTTGGACAGTTTGCAGCCAGATGGCTCCTCTGTGCAGTCGGCTTTGGAAAGACAAGAGACAAGCAGTCCCTGAGGGTCCCGTTTGGGTGGGTGATGGACAGGGCTGTCAGCTCTCCTCCCTGCTCCCCAGCCTGCAGCTCGGAGTGCAGAGCCGGACGGTGCCAGAGGAGGAGGCCACAGGGAATTTCAGGGGCCTCGCCATGCGCCCAGAATTACAAATAGAGGTTCCACAGGCACACATCTAACCAACGCTTTCTGCGGGCCTTTGTATCCGCACTTTGCTCAGCAACGTTAGATAAGGAGCTGCTTCCATCTTAGCCACCACGCGTCTCAGGGAGCAGAACAAACGCCGTTCGGTGCCAGGAGTTACGCACGGCCCGTCACAGCCACCGCACGGAAGCTCTGAATTCTAAGCGTGCAGCTCAGAGCCGGTGCTGCACCTGGAATCCAGCTAAGCAGCCTGGACAAAGGTGATGATGATGTTGATGACAATGAGATGGGGATGGGGATGGGGTCATGGTCATGGTGATGATGATGGTGACAATGGTGGCGATGGTCATGGTGATGATGATGGTGATGTTGGTGATGGTGATGACAGTGATGATGGTGATTATGATGGTGATGATTATGATGATGGTGATGATGATGATGATGGTGATGATGGTGATGATGGTGATGATTGTGATGATGATGGTGGTGATGGTGATAATGGTGATGATGGTGGTTATGATGGTGATGATTATGATGGTGATGATTATGATGGTGGTGATTGTATGATGATGGTGATGGTGATGGTGATTATGATGGTGATGATTATGATGGTGGTGATTATGATGGTGATGATTATGATGGTGGTGATTGTATGATGATGGTGATGGTGATGATGGTAATGATGGTGATTATGGTGATGATGATGGTGATGGTGATGGTGATGATGGTGATGGTGATGGTGATGATGGTGATGGTGATAATGACAAGGATGATGAGGACAATGGCCTCTGGGTTAAGCACCTGCATTATCACACAGCTGTGTGTGAGTGCCCACCTCAGGGAGGTTGTAGAAGTGCATAAAGTATAGAGGGTGCTTAGAGGAGGACTTAGCACAGAGTAAGGACTCAGCAAACGTGGCCAGTTTCTCCTGGAAGATGGTAATGCCTGGGCCCTAAGAGCCCCGTGCACCCAGAGCCCCTTGGTGAACAAGCTGAGCCGCGGCCCTGAGCTCCTGCCCCTGCAGAGCCTCCTGCTTCTCCCTGGACTGTAGACCCAGCGACAACACTATGGCTGCATCTGTCTGGGTGTCCCTCAGGCTAAGGCACTTGGACACGGCAATGTCAGAACACGGGGGTAGCCCACACCCATTGGCTGGGGGCGAGGTCAGGAGGGTGGTAGCGTGGGGGTTGGGTGACAGGGAGTGGTGACTGCCAGCTCTGAGCTCTTGTCGGGTGCAGCACCTGCCGGTTCTGGAATCCAGGACTGAGTCCCTGCTCCTCGGACACAATCAGGGTCACACAGAGATCCCCCTCCCCCGCCTCCATTTACATTCTGCAACGTTCCCTGTGGTTTTGGCAAACCAGCCCCAAGCCCCTCCTTCGAGCGGGGGCGCAGCTGTGCTCCTGGAGACGGATGGCCCAGAGGCTCCTTCCAGCACCGCCCTCTGCGCCTGCTGACCCGCCCTCCGCTGCACAGAGGGGACGGCAGAGCCCGTGAGTTATTCCGCCAGCCACGGCCACGAGCGGCTCGCTGTGTCCCGTCCTGCCTCCCACCCGATGCCAGGCCCAGGTGTGCGTCCCGCACTCCCGCTGGGTATGTCATCGGCTCAGCAGCCTCCTCGGCGCGCTGCCCGGATGCGGAGCCGCAGCTGTCCGTGTCAGCAGCAGGTGCTCATGTGTGATCCACACCTGCTCCCTGACAGGGGCGGCCTCGCTCACCGGGTCTCCACAGGCCTGACACTTGGGTCCCACGCAGCCGCCTCTGGCAGACAAGGAAGCGCACGCTGCTTTAACCCTCCGCTCGCTGCTCTCACCTTCGGACAGGTGGGCAGGTCGGGAGGCAGGTGATGACGATGATGGTAGACAGATAGATAGATAGATGATAGATGATAGATAGATAATAGATAAATGATAGTTACATAGAAAGATAGATAGATGATAGATAGATAGATAGATAGATAGACGATAGTTACATAGATAGGTAGATCAAAGATAGACAGATAGGTGGATGATAGATAGATAATAGATAAATGATAGATACATAGATAGGTAGATGATAGACAGACACATTCACCAATAGACAAGCCAGTTGGCAGTTGGCTCTGGGCCCTGTTCTCTGCCCCTCCCGCCTCGGTGCCCGCCCTGCTGATCCCCCTCCTTCCTCGCCGTGCACTTGTCACCCAGCTCACAGGGCTCCCGCCCCCTCGCTGCACTGGACACGCCATCCCCGTGGCCCCTGTGCCTCCAGCTGGCAAACCCCGGGCTCCTTCCCGGTGGTCAGCGCCTCTGACCTCCGGTGGCACCTGCAGATGTGGCTCCTGCCCGCACCCTCACAGGACAGGGGGGAGCGAGCCTCCCCATGCAGCCACCCCACGCCCTGCCCCGCATGGCCTCTGGCCAGGGCTGGATGTCAGTGGCTTCTGCGTAAACGTCCAAGAAGCCTTTTCCAATTTCCCAACAAGCCCCAGGAAGACGGGAAAGTGGGGAAACCTGTGCCCGCCTGCCCGGGGAGGGGCCGCACCCATCCAGGTGGAACGCACCTGGTGGACCACACAGCACTTCCTCATCCTCACCTTATCCACTGTCCCCGCCCACCTGCCAATCAAGTACTGCTCTCACACTCACTGTCCCGCCCACCTGCCAATCAAGTACTGCTCTCACACTCACTGTCCCGCCCACCTGCCAATCAAGTACTGCTCTCACACTCACTGTCCCGCCCACCTGCCAATCAAGTCCTGTCACCACTCCCATTGCACGGGTGGGAAACTGAGGTGCAGGGAGGTAGGTGTGTTGCCGGCCCTCACACAGCAGGGCAGCGGGGAGCAGGGTGTGAGTCAGAGCTGTCTGTTGGCTTCAGCGACACTTGCTGGTCCCACAGGGAGTAGCCAGGGTAGAGGTCACGGCCCTTCCCGCAGGCTGTCCTCACCCTGAGTCTCAGCACCCAGAGCAGCAGCACCTGCCCCGGGAGGCCCGGCCCCTCTGCCGCTGATGAGCACGCCCTCCCGGAGCAGGCAGCCTGGGCCTCCCTCCGCCAGGTGAGCCACCACCTCCTCCGAGCCGCGTGAGCCACCACCTCCTCCGAGCCGCGGGAGCCACCACCTCCTCCGAGCCGCGGGAGCCACCACCTCCTCCGAGCCGCGGGAGCCACCACCTCCTCCGAGCCGCGGGAGCCACCACCTCCTCCGAGCCGCGTGAGCCACCACCTCCTCCGAGCCGCGGGAGCCACCATCTCCTCCGAGCCGCGGGAGCCACCACCTCCTCCGAGCCGCGGGAGCCACCACCTCCTCCGAGCCGCGGGAGCCACCACCTCCTCCGAGCCGCGGGAGCCACCATCTCCTCCGAGCCGCGGGAGCCACCACCTCCTCTGAGCCGCGGGAGCCACCACCTCCTCCGAGCCGCGGGAGCCACCACCTCCTCTGAGCCGCGGGAACCACCATCTCCTCTGAGCCGCGGGAGCCACCACCTCCTCTGAGCCACGGGAACCACCATCTCCTCTGAGCCACGGGAGCCACCATCTCCTCTGAGCCACGGGAACCACCATCTCCTCTGAGCCGCGGGAGCCACCATCTCCTCTGAGCCACGGGAACCACCATCTCCTCTGAGCCACGGGAGCCACCATCTCCTCTGAGCCACGGGAGCCACCATCTCCTCTGAGCCACGGGAGCATCTCTGAGCCAGGGGGGCTCGGAGGGGCAGGGAGGCTGTGACCCCTGGGAGCCTGGGCTTCAGCAGCGAAGCTCCGGGCAGGAGAGGCCCTCTGTGCTGGACAAGACGTGCTCCTCACTTCACTCGCTTCTTGTTGTTGTGGATCCTCAGCCGAGGACACTTCCCATTGATTTTAGAGAGAGTGGGAGAGAGAGGGAGAGACAGAGAAACATCGATGTGAGAGAAACCCATCGATTGGTTGCCTCCTGCACGCGCCCTGACCAGGGCCGGGGCAGGGAGGAGCCTGCAACCCAGGTACGTGCCCTTGATGGAACCCAGAACCCTTTGGGCCGCAGGCCGAGGCTCTATCCCCTGAGCCGCACCGGCCAGGGCTCGGCTTTCCTTTTTTCTTGCCTTTCCTCCTCTTCCCTAAGGTAACACTGAGTCAATATCAAGCATGGGTTACGCCAACCGATGGTCGTTGGTGCCAATTCAACGCCAACCGGATCCCCGGTGTGGGGTGCCGGGAGGTGCAAGTTCGCGAAACGCAGACTCCAACAGACAGACGCCCGCAGCTGAGCGGCCGACAGACGCAGCCCGGTGTGTGCGGGCGGCCGGGCGTGGGCGCGGGTCACCGTGAAGGCCGCGCGGCTCTGCCACCGGCTCGCACCCCCGGCGCCAGCGCGGAGGCCCCTGCTCCCGGCCGGTGGGCGCCTGGACCCGCTCGGCTCCGTCCGCATCTCAGCCCCAGGGAGACCGAGTCTGCTCGCGGGTGAAGCCACCTTGACTCATTTTCCACGACTGACTCGGTCTCAGCTTCTGCCCACTTTCCTCGTGTTCCTCCCGATCGTTGTTCTGTGGCCTCTGTGGGTGGAAGACACCTCTTCACGTGGCCAGCGCCCTCCCCCGGCTGTTCTTTCCCAGGCTCAGTGGGTGCCTCTCAGCGACTCCGGCCAACGGCTTCTTGCTGAGGAAATACATAGCGAGTCACGAGGGTAGCGGAGCGTCGCATGTTCAGGGAGACCCTGCACGCGTGTGAAGCAGCTTCAGGGAGCAGCTCCCGCCCTGTGTCCGAGGACACGGGCCTTCCCCTGGCCCACGCGGAGGCTGAGCAGCTGTGGAGCAGGTTCCTAGCTCCCCTCCTAGAACTTCCGGGCGTCCTTAAGTTCATTGCCAGGAGGTACGCGTGCAAGTGCGTGTGTGAGGGAATCTAAGAGTGTGTGTGAGTGCGTGTGAGGGTTTTGTGAGCGTGTGAGTGTGTCTGAGAGAGGTGTGAGTGTGTATGTGTGTCTGCGAATGTGTGAGTGGGGTCTGTTAGTGTGAATATGAGTGATAGTGTGTGTGAATGTGAGTATGTGTGTGAGTGTGTGTGTTTTTGTGAGAGTGTGAGTGTGTGTATGTGTATGAGAATGTGTGTGAGTGGGTGGGTGTGAATATGAGTTTGTGTGTGTGAGAAAGTGAGAGTGAGTGTGTGTGTGTCTGAGTGTGAGAGTGAGTGGTGAGTGTGTGTATGTGTGTGAGAATGTGTGTGAGTGGGTGGGTGTGAATGTGAGTTTTTGTGTGTGAGTGTGTGTGAGAGTGAGTGTGTGTGTCTGAGTCAGAGAGTGTGAGTGAGTGTGTGTGAGAGAGTGTGTGTATGTCTCTGAGTGTGAGAGTGTGCGTGTGTGTGTGTGTCTGAATGTGAGACTATGTGAGAGTATGAGTGTGTGAGAGAGTGAGCGTGTGAGAGTGAGTGTGTGTGCAAGTGAGTGTATGTGTCTGAGTGTGAGTGTGTGTGAGAGTGAGTGTGAGTGTGAGAGTGAGTGTGTGAGTGTGCACAGTAGGCAGCTTCCCGGCTGACTCGGGATAGCCCCGTCCCCTGTCACCTCTCTCTCTGCATGAGGACGGGGCAGGACTTGCCTCTGACGATACCACGCGAGAAGGTGATGGACTCAGTCCCCTCGGGGCATGCCCTCCATCAGCCATGGCTCTGCCCTGAGGTAGCCGTGCCACCCACGCGGTGAGAACTGCACGCGCCTGCCCCCGGCCGGGGGGTGGCAGCCCGCCAGCAGCCATGCCCCGTGACCTTGAACGTGGGCCCCACAGCCCCAGGCAAGGCCCGAGTGACAGCTGCTGCAGCGTGGGCCCGGCATCGGCGGCGATGGTGGCTGGTCCCAGGCAGCGCACTCTGGGTGATTTGCTCCTCGGTGACAGGTTTATATCCGCAGAATCATTGATTCTTTCCCTTTGTGTTTTTAACTGAACTTTTCATTGTGAGATAATACGGATCCCCAGGAACTGCAGGAAACAGTGCGGCGATCTCATGTGCCCTTGACCACGCTTCCCCAGGGAGCATCTTGCAAAAATCTA
Source organism: Myotis nattereri (assembly GCF_964212035.1). Taxonomy (NCBI): domain Eukaryota; kingdom Metazoa; phylum Chordata; class Mammalia; order Chiroptera; family Vespertilionidae; genus Myotis; species Myotis nattereri. The sequence continues at coordinate 214,951,791 of NC_138076.1, read as the reverse complement.
TGCGCGATTTACACAATGAAAACACGGACCGCGATAGGACCGCGGCGCTGGTGACGATGCGCGTGAGACGCAGAATGTCCGCACCGCAGGCCCGCACCTGCCCCGTTACCCGCGCTGCTGTCCTCGGTCCCGCCCGCTCAGCCCGAGCTGCTCCTGGGGGTGCCTGGCAGCTCGGTGGTTACATAAAAGGGAGGGCGCTGCCCGACCCTGGAGACCGAGGCCGGCTCTGACACGCAGGGAACGCCCGGCGCTCGTCGGGCCTTTGAGCGAGAGAAGAGCCCGTCCCTCTCATTCTGGTGTCGCTGTGGCTTCTGTTCTCACCTGCTTGTCGGCCTCGGGCACAGAGCAGGAGGTTTCACGCCGCGACGCCCCATGGGCCAGCCTTTCGGGGTGCTCTGCGCTCTGGCCTGCCCGGTGAGGATGCCTCGCCCCACCCCAGCGTCTCCCTGCATTTTCCCATGAGCTTCCAGTGTTCCATTCGACACCTGCTCCTGGGTTCATGCCCCATCCATTTCGGGTGCCGTGTGAGCACCAAATCCAAGTGTTTCCCTTTGCTGCTGGGGCTGCTGGGCTCTGCCTGTGGCTCCGTGAGGCTGCTCTTCTCCGTCACGTCCCCGTCTCCCTCTCGTCAGAAGCCAGTGGGCACATTCGTGCTCGCTTACGGTTCTCTGTTCCGTCCCAGGGATCTGTCTCTGCCAGTGCCGCACGGCCTTGGATGTGGTCGCTGCATATAAATCCTAACGCCAGGCAGAAGGCACGAGAAGGTGCCCACGGGGAGGAGGGCATCGAGGCGTGGAGGGGTCCTGGCAGGCGTGTGCCAGACGAAGAGTTAACAACCAGAACCCAAACTGACTTAAAAATGAGTATTTAATGCGAACAGACATTTTCCTCAAAGAATGATTCCTAGCGTCACTCCTCACCAGGGCAACCAAAGCAAAACCACCCCCTGCCCCCCTCCCGCGGCCATTGCCATGGTTACGACCCCAAACAAGAGATTCCGCCTTCTCTAAAGTCAATGGAAAAATACCCTCGGGTGAGGGTCACAGAAAAAACAAAACAATAAGTGGTCACAGGCGTTGGCGGGATGCGGGATGTGAGACGCGCCGCTGCCTGGAGAACAGCGTGTGGTTCCCCCACGGGAAGAAGAGTTCTCGCCCGGACCCCTGATGCGCTTCAGGGTCAACACCCCAAGGAACTGAGCGCTGGGCCTGGAGCAGGTATGTCACCCCCATGCGCACAGCAGCGTGTGGACAGCAGTCAAGAGGCAGGAACAACCAACAGGTCTGGGTGGGGGTGGCGGTGCTGCTCGGATGGTGTCGCTGGTTGGATCTGGATGGCGGATGGCGGGTGGCGGGTGGTGGGTGGCGGATGGTGGATCAGGTGGTGGGTGGTGGATGGTGGGTGGTGGGTGGCGGGTGGAAGATGGCAGATGGTGGGTGGCGGGTGGCGGGTGGCCGATGGCGGATCAGGTGGTGGGTGGTGGGTGGAAGATGGCGGATGGCGGATCAGGTGGTGGGTGGTGGTGTTTCTTGGAACCCGGCGGGCTGGTGGTGCTGGGCCCTTCCCACCTGCTGGTTTCTGGGCGAGGGGCTCTATCAGTTGTGGAGATTTGGGTGTGCAGGTCTCCAGTTCCACCCATGGCTCGGTCTCTTTTTTCAGGTCCGTGGGCTTTGCCTCCATAGCTTGCAGCTCTGGGCTTGGCACATACAGTGTCGGGTTTCTGTCATCTTGGTGGCCTGGTCCTGTCATGATGCCCCTCCCTGTCTCGGGACATGTCCTGAGCTTTGCAGTCTGCTCATCTGCTATTAATGTAGCTGCTGCTGCCTCCCTGGAATTATTGGATTAACCTTTCTCCATCCTGGCCTTTGAGCCTGCCTGTCTGGTGTGTTTGGAGTGCGTTTCTTACAGACGGCACATAGTCGGGCCGTGCTTTTTAAACCGCCCTCCCACTGACACCTCCGTAACTGGTGTATTTAGATCATTTCTGTTGATGTAACTACTGAGATATTAGGGCTTAAGTCTGCCATTTTAACCCTTGTTTTCTGTTTGTTCTCTCCGGGTTTGTTGTTGTTGTTTGGTTGGTTGCTTACTTTTTCTCTCTTCCTGGGGGTCATGTGGATGTCTTTTGGAATTCCATTTTGATTTATCTGCAGTGCTTTCAATGTAGCTGTCTCCATAGCATTCTCAGCGGTCACTCCAGGCCGTATATTATGGATGCATAACTTACCACCGTCCATTGTTTCGTGATTTACGAATGGGAGCCAAGCACAGGAAGCTCACCCTCCTTACAGCCCTCTACGTTCCCGATTGATCATGAAATTGCCTGGAATGTTTCTCCTCGTGCATTTAGAACCTCATCAGACGGGGTGATCGTGTTGGCTTCAACCATCAAATGTCATAAGACTCGAGAGGAGAAAAGCCATTGCACCCACCCAGGCCCCTTCCTCTTGTCTCCTTCCTGTTGAGAGAATTCCCTTTCGCCAGGCCTGCTGGTCACGGATTCTCATCGTTTCCCTTCATCTGAGGATGCCTTGATTGCCTCTTCGTTCTGGAAAGATGTTTTCATTCTTGAAGGTTACTTTGGGTGTAGGATTTGGGGTTGACAGGCTTGGTTGTTTTGTTTTCTCGCCTCAAAAATATTGTGCCATTTCCTTCTGGCCTCCATCATTCTGACGGGAAATCTGCTGTCAACTCAAAATGTTTTGTCTTCCAGGTGTTATTTTTCTCGCTGCCTTCTTTTTTTAAAAAAAAAAAATGTTTTCATTGATTTCAGAGAGGAAGGGAGAGGGAGACGGAGATAGAAACATCAATGATGAGAGAGAATCATGGATCGCCTGCCTCCTGCACGCTCCCCACTGGGGATGGAGCCCGCAACCTAGGTATGTGCTCTGACCGGGAATCGAACCATCACCTCCTGGTTCATAGGTCAGCACTCTGAGCCTGGCCAGCTGGGCTCTTTGTTTTTAACTATTAGTTTACTCGTGATGTATCTTCACACAGATTTCTTTAGGTTTATCCTATGTAAAGTTTTATGAAGTTCCTGAATGTGTAGATTTATGTATCTTGCCAGTTTTGATAGTTTCTAGTCATTTCAGCTCCTCTCTCTTTCTCCTCTCATTTGGGGACAAAATGACACAGATTTTAGACTTTTGTTATATTCCCGCAGGAGCCTGAGTGAGTTGGCCTTCTCTCTGTTGTGACTGGATTGTTTCTTGTTCTGGCCTCCAGGTCGCTGATTTCTCCCCTCTGTTGCTCCCTTCCGATGTTGAACCCAGCCGATCCACAGCACTTTCTGTTTTAGTTGTATTTTTCCTTCTAAAATTCGTATTTGTTTTTTCTTCATGTCTTTGTTTCTTGACTCAGACTGTAGGTCTTTGCTGAGACGCTGTTGTTTTCATTGTTGACGTGTGCTCATAATTGCTTGTTGGAACATTCTTATCCTGGGCGCTTTAGAATCTTTGTCAGATCATCCTAACACCCCTGCCATCCGGCAATTATCTCTTTCCTTCCATTTGAAACTTCCCAATTGTTGGTCTGATGAGGGATTTTTCTATTGAAACCTGGATGCCTTTGTATTATGCATCCATTCGCCGACTAACAACGGGCACAGGTTTTGAGAGATGCATCGTTCGGTGACTTTATCATCGTGTGAACGTCACAGAGACGCGGACACACACCAGGTGGTGCAGCCGCAAACACCGGGGCTGCACGGGGCAGCCTGTCGCTCCCAGTCTGTAGGGCAGGTGTCTGTACCGAAGACGGCGGGCAACTGAAACACAATGGGAAGTACTGTGTGTCTCAGCACAGAAGAGAGACAGTAAAAATGCAACACAAAAGATATAGAAGATGAAGTGCGAGGGCTGCAGAGGGACAATACAAGTGGGGGAGGGAGGGAAAGAAGGGAGAGAAGAGATTGAAAGAGACCCAAAGCTTGAGGGGAGAGATAGTAAAAAGCAGGAGAGAGAGAGAGAGAGAGAGAGAGAGAGAGAGAGAGAGAGAGAGAAGAGAGGAGAGAGGGGGGGAAAGAGAAAGAGAGAGAGAGAGAGATATGATGAGAGAGAGGGAGAGGGAGAGAGAGATGAGAGAGAGAGATGAGAGAGAGGGAGAGAGAAGAGAGAGAGAGATGAGAGAGAGATGATGAGAGAGAGGGAGAGAGAAGAGAGAGAGAGATGAGAGAGAGATGATGAGAGAGAGGGAGAGGAAGAGGGAGAGACAAGAGAGAGATGAGAGAGAGGGGTAGAGAAAGAAATGATCCTGGAAGGAAAGAGATAAGAAGACACTAAAGGGAGGGAAGTGAGTTTGTGCACATGAGTGTGTGCATGTGTGTGTGTGCATGTGCATGTGTGTGCGTGCGTGTGTGTGTATGGGCACACCAGCCCCCAGTCTCCCCTACCCCATCTCTTCCGCTTGCTCCAGCCACAGGTGGCTCAGAGTGGACAGCAGGCTGAGCCTCCTCCATTGTTCAAACCACCAGAGCTCCCAGTGCCCTGAATGCTGAGTGAGGCCCAGCCTTCTGTTTTAGCATCACAGACAGACTTCGCTCATCATCCACGATAATCCATGGGACCATGTCATCTGTGCACTCTCCTTGGCTGGAAGACCGTTGTCTATGCAATCTCATTGGCTGGAAGGCCGTTGTCTATGCAATCTCATTGGCTGGAAGGCCGTCCGTCTATGCAATCTCATTGGCTGGAAGGCCGTCCGTCTATGCAAGCTCATTGGCTGGAAGCCTGTCCATCTATGCAGTCTCATTGGCTGGAAGGCCGTTGTCTATGCAATCTCATTGGCTGGAAGGCCGTCCATCTATGCAAGCTCATTGGCTGGAAGGCTGTCCGTCTATGCAATCTCATTGGCTGGAAGGCCATCCATCTGTGCAAGCTCATTGGCTGGAAGGCTGTCCGTCTATGCAATCTCATTGGCTGGAAGGCCATCCATCTATGCAAGCTCATTGGCTGGAAGGCCGTCCATCTATGCAAGCTCATTGGCTGAAATGCTGTCTATCTATGACAGCTCATTGGCTGAAAGGCCATTCGTCTATGCAATCTCATTGGCTGGAAGGCCGTCCATCTATGCAAGCTCATTGGCTGGAAGGCCGTCCATCTATGCAAGCTCATTGGCTGGAAGGCCGTCCATCTATGCAAGCTCATTGGCTGAAAGGCCATTCGTCTATGCAATCTCATTGGCTGGAAGGCCATTACGTGGCATGTGACTGTGTGATGAAACGGGTCTTATGAGAGCCAGTCTGTGGGGACACACCCCATTCCTTTCACAGGGCTCTGGGAGGGAACAGGGGCACCATCCTCCCAGTTTTTTTCATTTCTGCAAATGGAGGTAGATGCAGAAGTCGGGGTTCCCCAGCCAACCTCCTGAGACCCCCAGAGTGGGGAGCGCTCCTGGTCACCACCGATGGGAAGGGATCCCCCCTCCCTCATGGTCTCTGCTGACACATGTGGATGGGCTCAGCCCAGAGCGGGGTGACCCTCCTTCCCCTGCACCGGGCTCCTCCCGTGGGTGGGCGTGTCCTCGCTCATGTGGGGAGGGGGCGGCCTCAGGTTTTCCTGTGTGTTTCCTGGAGGCGGGGCTGTTGTCCAAAAGCTTCCCTCTTGGAGCCGCCGGCCTGTGCTCGCTGCAGAGCGGGCTCCTCCGTCCCGGTGCTGGGTGTGTGCACCCAGGGCACCTCCAGCTTCCTGTCCCTCAGCTCCGAGCCCAGGACTGAGACAGCAAGGAAATGCCCAGGGCGCTCGCCTGGCATTCCGGGGCCCGGGGGCCTCCTTCTCCCCGCCCCCCCAGGACTCCTTCCCTTTGCTTCATGTGTTAGTTGTGGGAAAGGACGCTCACCCCGTCTCCCCAGAGCACGGGTCCGCACGCAGCTCTACGTGTGGCTTTATAACTGGGCGCTTTGTTACATTCTCTTGTTCTTTGTTGGTATGTTTTTGCTTTGATTTGTAGGTATTTTCAAGATTTATCATTTTATCCTCTGCACCCAGAAATGGGGTTATTTTTTCCTCTTCTTTTCCAGTTCCTGTGCCTCTAATTTCTCTCTCTTATCTAACCGCATTGTCTAATACTTTCAAGCAGTTCTCAGTGGTCAGAGAGATGCGGGCATCCCCATGGCCTTCCTGTTTTTATTTTATTATTATGACTAGAGGCCGGTGCACAAACTTTGTGCCTGGGGGTGGGGGCATCCCTCATCCCGGCCTGCGCCCTCTTGCAATCTGGGACCCCTGAGGGGATGTCTGACTGCCAGTTTAGGCCGGAACCCAGCACTTGAACATCCCTCTTGCAATCCGGGACCTGCCTGCTTGCCCCCAACTGCTCACCTGCCTGCCTGCTCAGTGTGCGTCATAGTGACTGGTCAGTCCGGTCATTCTGGTCATTCTGCTGTAACGGTCGCTTAGGCTTTTATAGAGAGAGATTATTATGTTGTTGTTGTTGCTGTTGTTAATCCTCACCCACGAATGTTTTTCTATTGATTTTTAGAGAGTGAAAGGGGGGGGGGGGACAGAGAGAGAGAAGCATCGATGTGAGAGACACTCATCAAGTGGTTACCTCCCACACACAGCCCAACTGGGGCTGGGAAACCTGCAACTGAGGCATGTGCCCTTGACCAGGAACCGAACCCAGGACCCTTCAGTCCACAGGCTGACACTCTATCCACTGAGCCAAACTGGCCAGAGCTCCTCCCTGTGTTTAGTCAGAGGGACGCTTGGGTCCGTCCTGTGGGGAGCACGCGAACGTGGGGATCCAGCAATCGCTACGTCCTCGAGTGCTTTTAACAGGAATGTTTGATTATGTGAAGGCCCTGTTCTGGATTTGAGATGATGCGGTATTTTCGCTCCGCTCTATCTCTGTGATGGATTGTATTAATATATTTCCTAATATCAAACCGCCCCCTGCTCCTGACGAAACAGCCACTCGGTCACGTTGCGTGATTTCGTAACACGCTGCTTGCTTCTGCTTAATAATGTTTTACCGAAGATTTCTGTGCGTCTAGAGTCCTCGTGAGATTGGTCGGTGTTTTGGTTTTTTAATAAAATCTCTGTCGGGTAGCGGGGGCTCCTCTTGCTTCCCAGGAAGAATCTGGAAGTTTTCCATCCTTCCTCCTGCTCTGCAACGAAGTGGCGTCGCTATTAATTGATCTAATTAAAACTGGGGAGAGTCCCCGCGGAAATGGCGTTCAGAAGGCGGCGGCGCTCCCTAACTACCTCCTGCATTTTTCCGATGGTAATTGGCCTGTTTAGATTTTTTTTTCTCTTGAACTGGGTCAGTGTTGGAACCTGCATTTCTCTAGAAAATGATCTATTGCATCTTGGCATTTAATGTTACCTCCGGACAATTCCAGGGGGTGATCCTATCGTTTCAAAAATGAATTCTGAGTTTGCTGGCTGTTTGGATCTTTGCCTTTTTGCTGCTGTTGTTGCTGTTAACCCTCCCCTGAGGATTTTTTTTTTATTGATTTTAGAGATTGTGGGGGAGAGAGAGGAAAAGACAGAGGGAAACATCAATGTGAGAGAAACACATCGATTGGCCGCCTCCTGCACGACCCCCAACCAGGGCCCGGGCCAGGGAGGAGCCTGCAACCCAGGTACGTGCCCTTGACTGGAATCGAACCTGGAGCTCTTCAGGCCATAGGCCAATGCTCTATCCACTGAGCCACACCGGCCGGGGCTGGGTCTTTGTCTTGTCTGAGTGTTTGTGGCACCTGCCCTGACTGTCTCCCCACCTCCCCTAACTCTGTGGTCCTTTTGTTTCTTCCTGTTTCCAACTCTTTGGATTAACTTTGTTGTTCCTTTCCCAGCGTTTTGTGTTTGGAATTCATTTAGTTTCTATTTGCATTTTTATTGATATTCATTTTTGTTTAAGGCTAAAGTTGTTCTTTCATAACTGCTTCCACTGTGTCCTGCAGATTCTCGTATTTGTGATTTTCTGGTCATTATTTTAATGAAATTCTGTGATTTTGTTCTATGATCTGCTTTTCTCCAGCGAGTTTTCTGTCGCCTGTTTGCCGGGCGGGTGTCTTATGGGTCATTGCTGTCAGGAACTGGGCGCTGCATCGCCCTGGTAAGAGGATGCTGGGCGGATTATGTCGATGCTTTGAGATTTAATAAGATTCTCTTTATCGCATAGATGTGGTCAATTGGGTTTCTTCATGTACTTGGAAAAAGTTGATGTTTTCTGCCCTAGCTGGCTGGGCTGAGTGGATAGAGCATCAGCCTGCAGCTGGAAGGGTCCCAGGTTCGATTCTGGCCAAGGGCACATGCCTGGGTTGCAGGCTTGATCCCAAGTGCAAGAGGCAGCCAATCAATGATTCTCTCTCATCATTGATGATTCTATCTCTCTCTCCTTCTCCCTTCCTTTCTAAAATCAATTAAGAAATATATATTTAAAAAAAAAAAAGATGTTTTCTGATGACAGAGTTCTGAGCTCAGAGCAGACACGGGCTATGCCGATTGCTCACGCTGAAGCCCCCCACCCCCGCTCACACGGTGTGTCCACTCCCTCTGTCCCCCTCTCTCACTGTGTGTCCACTCCCTCTTTCCCCCTCTCTCACTGTGTGTCCACTCCCTCTGTCCCCCTCTCTCACTGTGTGTCCACTCCCTCTGTCCCCCTCTCTCACTGTGTGCCCACTCCATCTGTCCCCCTCTCTCACTGTGTGTCCACTCCCTCTTTCCCCCTCTCTCACTGTGTGTCCACTCCCTCTGTCCCCTCTCTCACTGTGTGTCCACTCCCTCTGTCCCCCTCTCTCACTGTGTGTCCACTCCCTCTGTCCCACTCTCTCACTGTGTGTCCACTCCCTCTGCCCTCCTTTCTCAGTGTGTGTCCACTCCCTCTGTCCCCTCTCTCACTGTGTGTCCACTCCCTCTGCTCCTCTCTCACTCTGTGCCCACTCCCTCTGTCCCCCTCTCACTGTGTGTCCACTCCCTCTGTCCCCCTCTCTCACTGTGTGTCTACTCCCTCTGTCCCCCCCCTCTCACTGTGTGTCCACTCCCTCTGTCCCCCTCTCTCACGGTGTGTCCACTCCCTCTGTCCCCCTCTCTCACTGTGTGTCCACTCCATCTGTCCCCCTCTCTCACTGTGTGTCCACTCCCTCTGCCCCACTCTCTCACTGTGTGTCCACTCCCTCTGTCCCACTCTCTCACTGTGTGTCCCCTTTCTCTGTCCCCCTCTCTCACTGTGTGTCCACTCCCTCTCCCCGTCTCTCACTGTGTGTCCACTCCCTCTGCCCCTCTCTCACTGTGTGTCCACTCCCTCTGTCCCCCTCTCTTACTGTGTGTCCACTCCCTCTGCCCCTCTCTCACTGTGTGTCCACTCCCTCTGTCCCCCTCTCACTGTGTGTCCACTCCCTCTGTCCCCCTCTCTCACTGTGTGTCCACTCCCTCTGTCCCCCTCTCTCACTGTGTGTCCACTCCCTCTGCCCCCCTCTCTCACTGTGTGTCCACTCCCTCTGCTCCCCTCTCTGTGTGTCCACTCCCTCTGTCCCCCTCTCACTGTGTGTCCACTCCCTCTGTCCCCTCTCTCACTGTGTGTCCAATCCCTCAGTCCCCCTCTCACTGTGTGTCCACTCCCTCTGTCCCCCTCTCTCACTGTGTGTCCACTCCCTCTGTCCCCCTCTCACTGTGTGTCCACTCCCTCTGTCCCCCTCTCTCACTGTGTGTCCACTCCCTGTCCCCCTCTCTCAGTGTGTGTCCACTCCCTCTGTCCCCCTCTCTCACTGTGTGTCCACTCCCTCTGCCCCCCTCTCTCACTGTGTGCCCACTCCCTCTGTCCCCTCTCACTGTGTGTCCCCTTTCTCTGTCCCCCTCTCTCACTGTGTGTCCACTCCCTCTGTCCCCTCTCTCACTGTGTGTCCCCTTTCTCTGTCCCCCTCTCTCACTGTGTGTCCACTCCCTCTGTCCCCTCTCTCACTGTGTGTCCCCTTTCTCTGTCCCCCTCTCTCACTGTGTGTCCACTCCCTCTGTCCCCCTCTCTCACTGTGTGTCCACTCCCTCTGTCCCCCTCTCTCACTGTGTGTCCACTCCCTCTGTCCCCCTCTCTCACTGTGTGTCCACTCCCTCTGTCCCCCTCTCTCACTGTGTGCCCACTCCCTCTGTCCCCTCTCTCACTGTGTGCCCACTCCCTCTGTCCCCCTCTCTCACTGTGTGTCTACTCCCTCTGTCCCCCCCCTCTCACTGTGTGTCCACTCCCTCTGTCCCCCTCTCTCAGTGTGTGTCCACTCCCTCTGTCCCCCTCTCTCAGTGTGTGTCCACTCCATCTGTCCCCCTCTCTCACTGTGTGTCCACTCCCTCTGCCCCCCTCTCTCACTGTGTGCCCACTCCCTCTGTCCCCTCTCTCACTGTGTGTCCCCTTTCTCTGTCCCCCTCTCTCACTGTGTGTCCACTCCCTCTGTCCCCCTCTCTCACTGTGTGTCCACTCCCTCTGTCCCCCTCTCTCACTGTGTGTCCACTCCCTCTGTCCCCCTCTCTGTGTGTCCACTCCCTCTGCCCTCCTCTCTCAGTGTGTGTCCACTCCCTCTGTCCCCCTCTCTCACTGTGTGTCCACTCCCTCTGCCCCTCTCTCACTGTGTGTCCACTCCTTCTGCCCCTCTCTCACTGTGTGTCCACTCCCTCTGCCCGTCTCTCACTGTGTGTCCACTCCCTCTGCCCCTCTCCCACTGTGTGTCCACTCTGTCTGTTGTGGATGGAGAGAGCGGTGGCGAATTCTGGGACACGTGTCTCCCTGCCTGTTTCTCCTGTCCCCGTGCAATTTCCATTCTGAGAGTCACTCTGTCCCTGGGGGATGGTTATCAGGAAGGTGGTGTCTTCCTTGTGAATTGGGGCTGGGCCTTGTGAAGTGCCTCCAGTCATGGCCAGGCCAGTCATATGCAAAAGCCTCTGGGCACAGCTTGGGTGGGGCGGGTCTCAGGGGATCAACAAGGCAGAGCAAGCAGCCATGGCTGATCCTAAACCCTACCCTAAGGGGCCCCGCATCTCAGTGTCCACGGTAATCGCTGCAAGCACCTCTGAGAGAAAGCCACCCTCGAGGTCCGACCGATGCCAGACAGTCCAGTTTCTCCCGTCTGAGTCTGGGTATCCAGAGACTCGCCTGGAACTGGCGTTCAGAGCAGTCGGGGGCTTGAGACTCCCTCCCGATTGAAAAACACAGCCACGTCCTCAGCTACCAGCCCCTTTCCGTGTGCTCGAGCCTCCGTACCTCTGCACTTTTCTTCCGCAGCTCCTCTGAGTCTCGGTGTGCTTTTCTCTTTCCTTCTAGTTGTAGAATTTCCACTCAGCCAGCCTTCCTGTGGTTCTGGGTGATGCCCGTTTTGTCTTTTAGTTGTATTTTTGAAGTGGTTGTGCGAGGCAGCAATTTCCGATGTTTACCTATGCCACCATCTTGGTTTCTCCTTAATCTTTTTTTTAATCCTCACCCAAGAATATGTGTAGTATTTTTAAAGTTGATTTTAGAGAGAGAGAGGAAGGGAAATAGAGAGAGGTTGATAAGAGAGAGAAGCTCTGGTCAGCTGTCTCCTGCACAGGCAGCTTTTTCTGTTTGTTTGTTTGTTTTTTGGTGACGGGACAACGTTCCAACCCCCGAGCCACCGGCCGGGCCTTTTCAGTCGCGTTGTTTTAGGCACATTTCACGCACACACTGCATGGCGCTGATTTCACTCCGTCACTCAATGTGGAAACCTGTTTCTTTTATGTGAACTAAGCCCATTTCGTGTGTTGTTGACCAGTCAGAGTGAGTTATGTGAAATGCCAGTCCTTCTAGGCGTCTGGGGCAGAAACGTGGTGCTGGCACCAGCAATGCCTTCATCCTGTTCGTCAGTGTGCGCTAGGTGCGTGTTCATCAGAGCTGTGACTTGGCGGCTGTGCCTGTGGCCGAGACGCTATGCTCTGTGCCATCCGTGTGTGTGGTTCAGGGTTCTCCAGTGAAACAGAACCGCAGGACACGCACGCGCGCACACACACACACACACATGCACGCACACGCGCGCGCACATGCATGCACGCACATACACATGCACGCACATGCACATACATGCACTCACACACAAGCACACGCATGCATGCGCACACATGCACAGAAAGATTTACTTTAACAATCTGTCCCTGCAGGTGTGGGGCCGGACCGTCTGTGGGGGGCCAGCAGGTGGGCGTGCCAGTGAGGGGGCTGCGGCCGTGTGAGTTCGAAGCCTCTGGAGGCAGAATCTTCCTCTCAGAGAAGCCCGCTTCTTCCTTCAAGCCATCACCTGATTAGGGGAGGCCCACCACGGAGGGTGGGCAATCTGCTTCACTCCCATCTACCTGTCAATCACACCTGAACTATCTTCACAGCGTCCAGCAGGCGCTTGACCAAATGCCTGCGGCCCAAACTCTGCCAGTGGACACAGGAAATGAGCCATCTGAGTGTCTGAGAAGCAGATGCAGGCCAGATGGCCGTGGGGGCAGGCGTGACGGATGCTATTTAACGTTTCACAAGCTTCCCCCCCCCCCAACTCCCCCGCAGCGCAAGGTCATTGCTGCAGCGACAGAGCTGCCATTTGGGGAGGCCGCTGGCTTCATCTCCAGCGACTGGCCCTGCATCGGCAGCGAGGCAGCTGGCAGCGAGTGCGGGGGCCGCTGAGGAGCAGGCGATCCTCGTCTCAGATGTCACGGTGATTTATAGACTATATTTCCCAGGGAAAGTGCGAAGATTTATCTCCAGGCGACAGGCTGTTTGTAAACACAAGGCTCCCGGGGTGGCCCTGTGGGTGGCCGAGCCCTCAGGGCTTACGCCTCCGCCAGGAGGAGGGACAGCGGGCTGAGCCTGAGCAAGGGCTTGGGCCCAGGAGCCATGGCGGCCTCTGTGCACCAAGGGCGCAGCGTGAGGCTGCTTTTCCGCAGTCCCCCCCACCCCACCCCCCGCACTCCCCCGGGAGCTCAGGCCACCCGCTCGCGTCCCTCAGCCCCTGCCTGAGGCGTGAGGAGAGGAAAACAGTGTCTGTGTGTTTGTTTGTGTGTTTGTTTGTGTGTTTGCTTTTTTTACCAGGGAGATAGAAACACTGTAATGCCGGGAGCCGGTCCATCCTTGCTGTTTCAAGGGACCTGGCATATATGGCATACTGTTCTTAATATGTTTGCTCACCTTCTTGGCACTATGTGTTTTAACCAAGGTCACCTCTCTGAGAAAGGTTGTTTCCCCAGGTAGGGATTTTCCCCTGAAGTTAGGGAGGGAATAAAACCCCTCAACTAAGTGCCAGGTGGGCAATTAATCACTTTAACTACGAACAATCATGCTTAAGCTACATAATCTTTACTCCCTGGAATGGAGGTAAGAAACACCCTAACCTTTGTAGTAGAGATTGATAGGATTGAATCAACTGGTATAAATACAGATGTAACAAGACAGCAAGACACAGAACTTAGAACACAGAACTTAGAACACAGAACTTAGAGACAGAACTGAGAAGACAGAACCTACACAGAACCTAGAGACAGAAGAACTTCGCTGGAGAGAACATGGCAAAAGATCCTGGACTGAACCTGACTACAGAAATTGGCAAGAGAACCTGACTAGAACCTGGTGACAGAACCTGGCTGGAGAACCTAGCGAGGGAACATGGCTACAGAACCTGGCTGGAGAACCTGGAGAACCTAGCAAGAGAACATGGACACAGAACCTGGCTGGAGATCCTAACCAGAACTTCGCTGGAGATCCAGAGCAGAACTTGGCTGGAGAGCCTGGTTAGAGATCCTGGCTAGGCTGCTGATCAACTGAACACTGTCACCATGTCATTCCTTCTTTGCCGACTCCGTCCACACCTTTGGGGACCCCTGGACCCGCTGGGGTTGGACCCCGGCACTGTAAATGTGTATGTACATAATAATGTAGCTAAACCTATACTAATAAAAGGGTAAGACATCTTCCAGACAAAACCACGGTGGGGGTGGGCGGGGGGGCGCAGAGGCAAAGGCGGTTTGGGGTGATCAGTCTGGCAGGGGAGGGAGGTTAGGGGGCGATCAGGCTGGCAAGCAGGGGAGCAGTTAGAGGCATCAGGTCGGCAGGGAGTGGCAATTAGGGGTGATCAGGCAGGCAGGCAAGCAGTTAGGAGCCAGCAGTCCTGGACTGCGAGAGGGTGTAGGCTGGGCTGAGGGAACCACCCCCCCCATGCATGAATTTTGTGCACCAGTATATATATAAAAGCAATTACTGCCCTGGCCAGTGTCGCCCAATGGATAGAGCATTGGCCTGCAGACTGAAGGGTCCCGGGTTTGATTCTAGTCAAGGGCACATGCCCAGGTTGTGGCCTCTATTCCCAGTAGGGGGCGAGCAGGAGGCAGCCGATCCATGCTTCTCTCTCATCATTGATGTTTCTTTCTTTCTCTCCCTCTCCCTTCTGGACTGTCTGGGGGATGGTAATGCGCCTCCCTGGTCACCTAGAGCCGGTCTGGAAGGCAGCATCCCAGGAATGAGCCAGGACTCAGGGGGGCAGGAGGGGAGGGAGCTGGGGCGGGCGATGTGTGGGAGGAGAAAAATCCCCCGAATCCCGGCCGTCATGGCCTCAGACAGGCCCTCCCCAAGATGTTCCCGCCGAGGTCAAAGGCGGAGGTCAAAGGCGGAGGTCAAGCAGCGTGAGCTCCTGCCCACCAGCCCGTGGGAATGCCCGCAGGGCGCGGAGCTGGCAGGAGCCGGGCAGGGGAACGAGAAGGCGCACGTGAAGCCCTGAGGAGGGGGAGGAAGGCCCGGGAGGACCAGGACTCGCCCAGGACCATGAAGCAGGTTCCGGAAAACAAGTGGAAGGGCCCCCACCGATGCGACAGGGAGCCGGGGCCTCTGGTCAGTGGGGTTCGCCTGCAGAGGCGGGGCCTGTGGCATCGCAGCCTCTGAGCCTGGAGGAGGACGGGCCTCGGCAGCAGCCCCTGCCCTCCCAGCCCCCGCGCCCGCTGCCCCCGTGCCCCCGCGTGTGTGCACGGCCTGGAGTCCAGGCACCCGCGACCTGCAAAGCCACGAGCCCTCCCCACCCCGGCCCCCAGGCCCCCCACCACACCCAAGCTGGCGGGATCGGGACTCCAGGAGTCCAGGAGGGCAGGACTCCGACGCCCTCCTCCCTCGCCGCTCACACGCACCAGCTGAGGGCCTGCTCCCCGGGGCTCTGCCCCCTGCTCCCCTCCTGCGTGCTTGTCTAGAAAGTTCTCTCTTTAAAAGTATGTTTTTATTGATGTCAGAGAGGAAGGGAGAGGGAGAGAGAGAGAAACATCCATGATGAGAGACTCATGGATCGGCTGCCTCCTGCGCGCCCCGCACTGGGAATGGAGCCCGCCCCGGGCCTGTGCCCTGACCCGGAATCGAACCCTGACCTCCTGGTTCATGGGTGGACGCTCAATCCCCGAGCTCTTTGGGGCAAGAACAGCATCCCCTCCCTCACCCACTGGCGAGAATCGGGGGCCAAGCAGGGGAACGAGTGCCTCACCGCAGTGGTGCCCAGAGCCCCATGCAGGCCGGGGAGCGGCCATCTCCCTGTCTGCCCGTCTCTCTCCATGGGGCGGGCTCTGGGGCCAGGCCTGTGCCCTGTGGGCTGCCAGCCCTCAGGACGACATGTCCCGAGGGGGCTCAGGGTGGGCTCGGGGGTGGGGGGGCAGCAGGGCCTTGCCTCCGGGAGCTCCCCTGGGGCGGGGCGGGCACACGCCCGGCTCCTGTGCCACCTGCCGGCCGCCTCGGGCTGTGGGTACTGCGAGCCCCCCCCCCCAGAGGCCCCGCTGGGCCGGGGATGTCCCCGCGAGCAGCTGCCTCCCAGCCCCTGCTGCGCCTCGGGGAACAGCGACCCTCCGGAACCGCCAAGAGGAGGGCTCGCCTGCCCGGAGCACCTACAGCTCCCCGGCCGCAGGGCAGCGGGAAAGGTCTGAGGCGAAACCTGCTCCTTTTCTTTCAAAACTGCCCTGCGGACTCGGCTCTCCTGGTCCTGCCCCCCACCCCCACCCCACCCCACCCCCACACCCCATGCCCACCCCACCCCTGCCTCCAAGGTGACCTTCGGTTCAGAGTGACCCCGCCACCCCGCCCCAGGGGCCATCGGGCCGTCTGCAGACAGCGGAACGGAGCCGAGAAGGTGCGGGAGCAAGTCCACCCCAGGCTGGACACGGCAGCGCACACGCGGGGCCCACGGCAGGAGGGAGGCTCCGCTGACCTTCGACGGGAGGTGGCCGCCGGCACAGAGGGGCAGGACGCACACCACGGTCCCCGACAGCTCACGGACACGAGCCCTGCGGGGAGCAGAGCCCGGGGCCTGCACAGAAGAGGCCGCGGAGAAGGGGGGTGCCCCGCCGGCCTGGAGGCGCCCACCGGGCAGAGGGCGAGAATGCCGTGGACAGGGGTCCCTGTGGGAGGAGCAGGCCCGCCCTGGGCGGCGGGGGCAGCCATCTGCCTGGCGGGGACACGGCTGTGAGCTTCGCAGGCATGTAGGTGCCTCCCCTCCGCCCTGGCTCGTGTCTATTGGGACTGGCTTCGGGGACACGCGGGAAAGGGGTGGCCTGGACGTCCCGGGAACCCGCGCCTGGAGCTGCCCTGGACCACCCAGGCCCACCCTGCAGTCCTCCCACGTGGGGAGGGTGTGGGGTCTCCCCAACGTTGGATGCATGAGCGCGCACACACACATGCATACATGTGCCTGGGCCCCTTGTATGTGCACACATGGCACCTACAGGCAAGCCTGCACATGTGAAACCACACAACACACTACACTGAGCATGGCTCCCCTGGGTCACACGCGCACACACAGGCTCACACACTCACACACTCACACTCACACATGCTCACATAGTAACACACAGCCTCACACTCACAGACACACTCACACTCACACACACACACACACTCACACTCACACACTCAGGCAGCCTCACACGAGCTTGCACCCCCGCCCGGCAGGAGGGCAGGCCTGTCTGTAGCGCGTGGGGAGTGGACGTGCTCAGGGTTCCACCGGCCGCCCCAGCCGCTGCCCTGAGACCGTTTCCTGAAGACGCCGCGAGGCCATCGGTGCAGGAATAATGCGTCTCCATCTGTCCACGGCTCCATCTGCCCGCGTCCCAGCAGGAGGGCGGCCCCTCCCAACAGGCTGCCACCTGATGCGGCCGCGTGTCCTGGCGCCGACTGCCCGAAGCCGGGAAAGGTGATGGCTCACACGCTGGGCAGCCCGTCCACACGCATTTCCCGGGACACACGCTCAGGCCGTCCTCACGGGAGCTGTGCCATCGGTGCCCGCAGCGGCGTCAGGTGCACAGTTCACAGCACCCTCGGACCAAGGAGCCCTGGCGTTCCTCCAGCCCGGAAACCCCGCGCAGAAGGGGGCTGCGAGGCTGCCCTGGGCGCAGTGAGTCCCCTGGGCCGGGCAGCGGGGGGCCAGGCTCGGTCCTGGCTCTGGGTGTGCCCGCCTCCAGCGCACTGGCGGGCAGGGGCTCCCGGAGGGCACCCAGGGGAGGCGGTGCCCCTCCCGGCCCGCGAGTCCAGTTCAGGCCGCGCATAGCTGTGCCAGTCATCCAGGTGCGAGTGAGGGAGCCCGAAGGCGGGGGTCCCGCTGCCACGTGTGGCCGATCAGTGGCCGGTCAGCGCCTGGGACTATTCTCCCCCCTCCCAGGCCTGACTTCTCTTCCAAACTGAAAGTCCAGCCTCCTCGGGTCTCAGCCTAGTCCCCTGTTTTGCGCAGTTTATTTCCTGCGGGAGCAGGTCTGCGCCGGCCGCGGGCGGGAGAAATTCCTGTGCTCACAAGGCCTGCTTCGCACAGTCACTGCTCGGTGCCGCAGCCGGAGCCAGTTCCAGGACCCTAATGCATCCGTTTATCAGCCAATACCTAATCGATGTCTGTAAAGCTGGGGGTGGGGGCAGCTCTCGCAGCACCTGCCAGCCAGATGGGGAGCAGCCTGGGGGGGTGCCAGGCCCCACAGGCCCGCCATCTGCCCTGAAGGTCAGGACCTGGGAGAGCGGCCGGCCAGCAGCGCTGGTCCCTGGGGGACCCACCACCAGGTCTGTTATCAGGTCGCGACCCCAGCTCCGCCCAGACCCTCTGTGCCAGCCCTGGGCTAGTTCGCCCACCACCTGAGCCCGGGTTAGCGCCCTGAGTCTCGGCTTTCCGACTGCAGAATGGACGGAGCGGATCCTCTGTGGACGGCTGAGGGCCAGAGGCCCTGTGTGCGTGGCCGTCACTCCTGTGTCCCTCCAGCGAGGCCTCTGGCTACGTGACTGGGCGAGGAGCGTGGCCCCGCCCAGGCCGGCCGTGTCCTGGCCCAGGAGCTCGGGCGGCTGCGGAGCAGGAAGCCTGGGCCTGGAGCTCACGGGGGCACCCGACACGAGTGTGACCGGGACGCGTGACGGAAGCCTCGGGGTGGACGGAGGTGGAGCGTCCAGATGTAGAAGATTCCAGCCCCAACAGATAGAGGGAGGCACATGGGCGCTGCCCCCGGCTGCCCCCGCCCGCCCGTGTCCCCTCCCTGCCCAGGGGGCTCATCTCAGGCGATGAGCGTGCCCAGGCCGCCGGCACCGCGGCAGCCCCTCCTGCTGAGACAGCCCGGACGCTGGGCGGACACCAAGGCCGGAGGGGTGGGCTCTGCCGGGCGGACCCGCTGTCGTCATCGCCAGCTTCCCGGCGTCATTTGTCTCCGGACCCGCTGCCCCAAGCGGCTCTCCGTGGGGAGCAGGCCCCGGCCCCGGCGCGGCGGGCGGTGAGTGATGGGGGGGCCGGTGCCAATGGAACGGCCCTCTCGCCGCCACCTACAAGCACGGAGCGGAGTGACCCGGTGATTCATCCACAGCCACCGTGTTCTGCGCGGCCGTGTTCTCTGCTGAAATACGGCCCCGGCCCGGCGCCGGCCGCGCGCGGTTTTATGATATTTCGTTTTCATGGAGGACATCCCGCTGATGGATGCCTCTGGGTGAGCCATCCGTCTGGAGTCCACTTTGCCTTCGCAGACGCTCCGCTGGACGGGGGAGGGCAGGCACCTGCTGCGCTCGAGCCCTCAGCCTGCAGCTCCCGGCCTGCAGCTCCCAGGGAGGGAGGGGGGAGGAGGAGGGAGGGAGGAAGGGGGAGGAAGAGAGGGGGGAGGGAGGGGGGAGGAGGGAGGAGGGAGAGAGGGGGGAGGGAGGGGAGAGGAGGGGGGAGGGGGGAGGAGGGAGAGAGGGGGAGGGAGGGGAGAGGAGGGGGGAGGGGGGAGGAGGGAGAGAGGGGGAGGGAGGGGAGAGGAGGGGGGAGGGGGGAGGAGGGAGAGAGGGGGGAGGGAGGGGAGAGGAGGGGGGAGGGGGGAGGGGGGAGGAGGGAGAGAGGGGGAGGGAGGGGAGAGGAGGGGGGAGGAGGGAGGAGGGAGAGGGGGGAAGGAGGGGGAGGGGGAGGGGAAGGGGGGAGGAGGGAGGAGGGGGGAGGGGGGAGGGGGGACGAAGGAAGGAGGGGGAGGGAGGCAGGCAGGCTAGGAGGCTGGCGGGAGACAAGCATGAGGCCTGTGAGGCTGCAGCCAAGCCGGCCTCCAGTCACTGTCGCGAGGCTGTGGGCACGAGCCAGGTGGGCCTGGGGTCCAGCAGCCGGAGTGGGCTCCCCACCTCCACCCGCCATGTCGCTGCTCCACGCGGCTCGCTCCCCAGTGGGGGTTCGGTGTTTTCCGACGGCTGCCTGCTTCCTGGACTCGACCATCACCAGGCCCGTGTGCGCCCCAGGTGTGAGGCTGCGCGGAGCCAGCCACAGGCGGGATCGCAGGCTGAGGGCCTTCCCGCCAGCCCAGTATTTGGAACATACTTACAGTAAAAAAATATTTGTTGCCCGGCCAGCGTGGCTCCGTGGTGAGTGTCGACCTAGGAACCAGGAGGTCACGGTTCGATTCCTGGTCAGGGCACAGGCCCGGGTTGTGGGTTCCATGCCCAGTGGGGGGCGTGCAGGAGGCAGCCAGTCCATGATTCTCTCTCTCTCTCTCTCTCTCTCTCTCTCTCTCTCTCTCTCTCCCTCTCCCTTCCTCTCTGACATCAATAAACATATATCTAAATAAACATACATTGCTTGTCTGGAATTCGCATTTACCTGGAACCCCATGTGTGTGTTGGCTGACAATGGCCCCCTACACACGGCCGGGCCGTAGGCGGGGGGGGGGGGGGGGGGGCAGGGGGAGGGGGAGGATGTGGTGTGGGGACTCCCACCCTCCCTGGCCCCGTTCCGGCCTGAAGGCTCAGGATGCGCCCCTCCTGCGTGTGAACCTCCCGTCTAATCGCCCCGGGGCGCCCTCCTCCCCCTCCCTGGCCCCCATCCGTCCGTGCTGCCTTGTCCCCTAGAATTTGGGAGAGGCTTGTGGTGACCCAGGGGGGTCCAGAGCCCAGAAGTTTCCGCCAGCAGGGCAGCTGTGTGCCAGCCCAGACCCGGCTCTCACTCGGATGCCGCGCCCTCCCTCGGGCGAGGAGGACCCCGTGTGCCTGTCTCCAGCCACATAGCTCACGGCACCGGCCTGCAGAGTCCCCCACATTCTGGAAGACTCGGGGTCCAGCCCGGGGCCTCAGCAGGAAGGTGTCACGGCATCTGCCCGCAACGCCGCAACCGGCCGCCCTTACGGGCTCAAGGAAATTGTCCCAAAAAACAAACACACACCAACGGCGATCCCTGACTTCACCTCTGGAGACGTCAGTGGGAGAGAAGCCACAGGAAAGGGCATCCACGGAGACACGTGGCCCTCACGGGAGACAGGCGCTCGCCTCGGCCACGGCGGGAGCCCCCCCTTCCGCAGCCTCATCCCCTTTGACTCCTAACAACCCGCTTCTCTCGGTAACAGGGCTTCATCCTCGCCATCGATCCGCTCTCTCCGGGGCCGGGCCGGGCGAGGCGGGGCTGGGAGAGCGCCGTGTGGAGGACGCGGCAAAGGACGTGTGTTTGCGGGGCCTCTCTCCCCGCGGGGGCCTGGCTCCAAGCCCGGGGGGCCGGGCAGAGAGGGCCCCCCTTGGCCCTGACGCTCCCCCTTTCGTCCGGGTTCATTTTGTTTCCGTTGGTGGGTGGTGGACCTCAGGGCTAGCCGCCGGCGGCTGAGGGCCCGGGAGCCACTGCGGGGCCCTGCGTCCAGGGGCTGGTGCACAGGACGAGACAGCGGTGAGTCCGGGGAGAGCCCTGTGGAACGGGCTGAAGGTTCTGGAAGGGCAGCCAGGTCCCATGTGCAGGTGCGAGAGGGAAACCGCAGTGGCGGGGAGGCCTGATGGCGTCAGATCAGGGGGCCTGGCTGAGGGCTGGGCGGTGGGTGCGCGGGGTGGCTCAGGCCGCTGCAGCGCCTCCCCGGTGCGTGGTGTCCGTCAGGTCAGCTGCTCCCAGGAGCCCGGGCGGGGCCGGGGCAGGGGGCGCCCCCCGCTGACTCTGGGCTCCGGCCGCACAGCCCAGGGGCCTCCTGCCCTCGGCCTGGCTCCTCCTCCCGCACACAAGTGCGTGGCTTTGGCGCTAAAGACACTGAACAACGGAAAAAAGGTCAACTGAAGCCCCCCCCCACGGGAGCCACGGGCGCCACGGAGCGCGGCCCCTCACCCAGGAGCCACGGTTCAGGACCAACGCGTCAGGCGAAAGCTCGCTTCCCACTTGACTCTATAGGATCCTACACACAGACAGACACGCGCACACACATGCACACGTATGCGCACACGCACGCACATGTACACGCACTCACAGATGCGCGCGCACACACTTTAAATTACTGTCTGAAAGTGCGGGTGGGGCCGAGGCCCGCCCCCCAGCAAGCGCAGGCCTGGCGTCTGGAGGCCCCCCGCCCCCCCGGGGGCCCGTCACCCTCGGGGGCTCCACGGAGCCGGAGCCGCTGAGACGCGATCCCTCCTCCTCTCACTGAATGAAGACAATGGCGGCTAGTGATGGGCTGAGGCTTCCGGAGGGACCGGCGGCCGCGCCCAAGGAAGGCCGGGCGGGTCCTGTCTCCGCGGAAAGGCCCGGAGGGTCCGCAGTGAGGCGAGCGGCTGGACGACCCTCCGGCTCCTGAGTCTGTGGCCCTGGGGCGGCCCCTCTCCGCCATCCCCTGGCCGTGACCTTCAGGCTGACCTTGAGCTCTCGGAGCCTTTGTCCGAGTTTTGTTGAGGTCACAGGGGAGGTGTTTAGCTGTGTGGCTTGTTGTGGTGTGCTGTGACGTGTTGTGACATGCTGTGACGTGTTGTGACATGTGACGTGTTGTGACGTGTTGTGACATGTTGTGATGTGCTGTGATGTGTTGTGACGTGTGCCAGGCGCGGGGCCTGGGGACGTGGGGACACGGGCTGAGGAAGCCCAGCGCTGGCCTCCGTGCCGGGTCCCGCAGGGAGACGGACGGGCATGGGCCCCGCCTGGGTTGAGGGGCTGGGTCAGCGTGGGGCCGGGAATGGGGGGGCAGGACCCGCAGGAGCAGGGGGGGCGCTGCACTCCGAGTGTGTGCGTCCGTGTGGCCGGCCGGTCCGCTCTCGGCCCGGCCTCCGGGTGAACAGCTTGTGTTTATGTCGGCGAGGAGTCGGCGTTCGGGGGCCAGCACGGCAGCTTGTCAGGCCGATCCCGCCCCAGGCCCATCTGCCCAGGCGGGGCAGGCCCTGCGTGCCAGCAGCCTGGCGCCTGGGAGGGCCGAGCCGCAGGGGGTGGCCGGCCACAGGGGCAACCCTGAGGGGGTGCAGGATGGCCGAGCCGTGTTTTCCTAAGAGGGGGCGCCAGGCTGCTCCCACACACGGTCCCTCCCCGCTCCCACAGCCCTTCCCCGGGTGGCGGGAGCCCAGAGCGAGCAGAGGGGCGGGGAGGGGCTGCCCAGCGGTCAGGGCCCCGCCAGGAGGACGCGGAGCTCAGGGCCCGTCCAGCCCTGCTTCCCCCAGGAGGGGGTGAGGGGACAGCGGAGAGGAGCCGACGGGACGGGGGTGAAAGGGAGACCAGGCAGGACCGTCTGTGCGGAGCGTGTCCACCGGCGGCCCGGGGGTGAGCAGAGGCCGCCAGGGCCAAGGGCCGGTCTCCCACCCGAGGCCGTGGCTCCGAGACGCCCCGGGAGCCCTGTGACCACGCAGCGGCCGCCCCCTGTGTGAGCCCCTCTCCCCCGCTCCTCTCACGTCCCTGTTTCGTGGCCCCTCTTCCTCCCGGGCCCCTCGGCGTTGGGGCGGCAGGTGCAGAGGCGCGGTCTGTGCCCCGGGTCCTCCCAGCTCCGCAAGCCGCGGTCACTCCTAAGGAGCCCTTTGCATGGCGCCTGCGCTTATGCTAATGAGGTGACTGGGGGGGGAGGGGCCACAGGCAGCTTCTGACGGTCACCAGGGCGACCGCACACACACACACACACACACACACACACACGCACACACACACACACGCACACGCGCATACACAGAGGGTGGGACCTCCCGCCCCTCCCCCAGCCCTGGAGGGTGTGGCCCCCGAGGGCGGGAAGCTCGGCCCCCCAGCCCCTGGTTTTTCTATCGTCTCCTCCCTCCGGCTGCTGCTGATGTGTCTTTGCTAGGAAACCAGTGGCCTTCAGCGCCGAGCTGCCCTGAGCTCCACCTGTCATTCCGCAAAGCCTCCATCACAGGGAAGGTCCTGGGACCCCCGGACGCGGAGCTGCGGGGTCAGCATCCCGTGGTCCCCAGGACTCGTCCTGGCGCCCCGCGTGGGGCCAGGCGTGTGGGATGAGCCCTCCGCCTGCGGGGCCGCGGTGACCCCGGGGTCGGCCTCAGAATGGAGCTGCCGGACCAGCTGGGTCGGGCGCTCAGCGGCGGTTCATGCGGGGGAGCCACGCACCTGGGTCCCGAGGCTCAGCTCGCCTCTCCGCCTGCTCAGCCCGGACACCCCTGCCACCTGCCTCCCAGGTGCTAGTCATCGAAGACCTTCCTTTGGCCCCAGCTCAGGGCGCAGACTGAGAGCGGCCCCTCCTCCCAGGCGCGCCCCCTCGTGGCGGGAAACGCAGGGCCCGCACCACCTGCAGCGCCCGCGCCGCCTGGGCAGATGGGCCTGGGGTGGGATTCGGCCTGACAGCTGCTGTGCTGGCCCCCAAACGCGGGCTCCTCTCTCCGACATAAACACAAGCTGTTTTCCTGATCTCAAGCTCAGTTCTTTTTTAAAAATATATTATTTTTATTGATTCAGAGAGGAAGGGAGAGGGAGGGAGGGAGGGAGGGAGGGAGGGAGGGAGGGAGGGAGGGAGAGGGATGGGAATGTCAATAATGAGAGAGAAGCATGGACCGGCTGCCTCCTGCACGCCCCACACTGGGGATGGAGCCCACAACCCGGGCCTGTGCCCTGAATGGGAATCGAACCGTGACCTCCTGGTTCATAGGTCGATGCTCAGCCACTGAGCCAGGCCAGCTGGGCTCAAGCTCAGTTCTTATAACTGCGATGGACCCCCCAACCCTGAGGCACGCTGCAGCCCTGAGCCTCGCCTCACAGAGCCCCTCACCTGTGAGGGACCTGCCACGCTCAGCTTCTGGGGCCTGCGTGGCCATCGAGGCTGCCTCCGATGCCGGCCGCGCCTTAGCCATGGACGTAATTCGGCTCAGGAGTGCAGTCCCTAACCAGCTGGGAGCAGCTCTAGGCCAGGGGTCACGGATGAGCAGCACAGCACCCCCCACCCCCGCCCCCGCTCTCTCTCTTGGCCGTGAGCGATGAATTAATTACCCCAAAGGCAGGGGAGCCCGTGGTCAGAAGTCACTGCCTTTGCTTTAAAAAGAGAAGTGGGTTTTGCATGGGTGTCGTTACCTCCTGCCAGAGCCAGAGCTGCGGAGGCTGAGCTGTGAGGACCACCTCTCGCCAGGGTCCCGACGCCCAGTGGAGCTGGATCCACCCTGTCTGTGCGTCTCTGGGGAAGGAGGACATTGGGGAGAGGGACCGGCCCACCATCCAGAGAGAGACCCGCGGCCCCAAGCAACGGAACAGCCTCAAGGGGGATGCAGGTCTTGTGGGGACATCAGCGGTGAGACATCCCTTAACCAGGCGACAGACACATCATCACAGCTACGTGATTAGCACGACCTACAGAACTGCCCGCTGCTGTGGCTGTGGTTGAATGTCCACACCTATGAACCGGGAGGTCAGGGTTCCATTCCTGGCCAGGCCTCATGTCCGGGTTGCAGGCTCCATCCCCAGAAGGAGGCATGCAGGAAGCAGCCGGTCCATGATTCTCTCTTATGATTGATGTTTCTATCTCTCCCTCCCTCTCCCTTCCTCTGTGAAATCAATAAAAACATACATTTTTTAAAAAGATGATCTACAAAACCCCATAGCTAGCGTCACATCAGTGGTGAGAAACAATGTTTCCCACTAAGATCGGGTGTGAAGCAAGGATGCCCCTCACCACTCCTTTCAGCATCACACTGGGAGTCCGAGCCAGTGCAATACGGCAAGAAAAGGAAATAAAAGATATTGGGAGGGAAGACATAAAACCCCTCAGTCCACGGGCGACATAATCACTTATGTGGAAAATCCAAAGAATGGACAAAAAATTCCTGGAACTAATAGTGATGATAGCAAGGTTATAGGACACAAGGTTAATATTGACAAAAATCCATTTTATTTTCTAAATACCAGCCATAAACAAGTGGAATTCGGCATTTTTAAAAAAAACTACAGTAACATATACAGAGTGTCCCCAAAAAAATGTATACACTATATAAAGGCAGTATTTACTAAAATACATTTCATTTTCAAAATGTAATCGAATCTACAGCTATCAGCTATTAAAGTGTGTGTACATTTTGAGGGGGGCAGCCTCTATATTAGCACCTGCTAAAAAATATCCTATATAATAAAAGGCTAATATGCAAATCGACCAAACTGTGGGATGACCGGTCACTATGACACACACTGACCACCAGGGGGCAGACGTTCAACACAGGAGCTGCACCCTGGTGGTCAGTGCGCTCCCACAGGGGGAGCATGGCTCAGCCAAAAGCCCTGAGCCCGGCTCACAGCTGGCCAGCACAGTGACAGTGGCAGGACCCTCTCCCATCTCTGCGGCCATCGGACATCCCCCTGAGGGCTCCCAGACTGCGAGAGGGTGCAGGCCGGGCTGAGGGCATCCCCCCCACCCCAGTGCATGAACTTCATGCACTGAGCCTCTAGTTTAGATATAATTCTAACAAAAATACATACAAGATCTGTGAGAAGAAATCTACCATGGGGAGGGAGACTTCACATTGTCTAGGGCCGTGGTCGGCAAACCGCGGCTCGTGAACCACATGTGGCTCTTTGGCCCCTTGAGTGTGGCTCTTCCACAAAATACCACGTGCAGGCGCACACATACAGTGCGATTGAAACTTCATGGCCCATGCGCCGCATGGTATTGTGGAAGTCAGTATTTTGTGGAAGAGCCACACTCAAGGGGCCAAAGGCATGTGGCTTGCGAGCCACGGTTTGTCGACCACTGGTCTAGGGGTCAGTTCTCCCCAAGTTGATCTTAGACTCAAAGCCGCCTTGATAAGGATCCCAGACCCTCATCGGATGGGGACCCACACGCTGCGTCTAAAGTTTATACGGAGAAGCAAGAGAGCAGCACAGCCAACACACTGCTGGAGGCCGACGCTTCCGGCTTCAGGACTCACTACGAAGCCACAGTGAGCGGCCCAGCGAGGCGCTGGCCAGGCGGGGACACCCGACCAGGGGGCGGAAGCGAGAGCCCAGAGGCCGCCCCGTAGGCAGAGGCAGCGGGTCTGTGAGGAGGCAGACGGTGCGAAAGGGCAGCCGCACCCCAAACCGCGAGTCCAGACACGGGCCTCCACCCTTCGCAGAAGCTCGCTCCAAACGGTCACGGGCAGAACGTAAGATGCAAAGCTGTCAACTCCCAGAGACAGCGCAGCGGGCAGCCTCGTGCGCTCGAGGACGCAATGCCTCGTACTGTTTTTATTTTCATTTTGCAATAAGTCTTTGCTGTTGGAAGTGTTACATGCGGCGATGCCCCTTTAGACACAACACCGGATGTGATCCGCGGAGGTAATCTGTGGTGAGCGGGACTCCATGGAACTTCACACGCCTGCTCTGTCAAGTATGAGAAGAGAAGCCGCGGCCGAAAGAAAATATTTGCCAGAGACACACCGATAAGGACTGCTCCCCAAAACATGGCACACTCATAGAAATCAACAACGAGACAACAAACGCCCCAATTTAAAAAATGGCCCAAACGCCGTAGCAGACACCCCGCCGAGAAGGTACACACGTGAAAAGGGATCCTGTGAGAAGGTGTCCCACACGTGGCAGGGGAAACGCAGGTAAAACAGCCCGAGACACGGCGCACACGTGAGCAGGGCGGGACCGGGAGGCGACGCGGCAGGGGCCGGAGGAGGGCAGCGGGGACCCACGCTCCGCGCTGGGGACGCGGCGCCGGGCAGACCCGACGGCGGTGGTGGCTCCTCACAGAACCAACCGCGGACCTGCCCTCTGGCTCGGCAGCCGCTCCCGGGCGTCCCCCCGAAGGAGCAGGAGACACGGCCCCCACCTGCTCGCCGTGCCCGCCGCTTCCGCCCTCGCCGCGTGGAGGCGGCAGCGATGCCCTCTGCTGCGGACACGTTGACACGGGTCAGTGCGGACGTGGGTCAGTGAGGACGTGGGTCAGTGCGGACGTGGGTCAGTGCGGACGCTGGGACAGTGCGGACGCGGGTCAGTGCGGACGTGGGACAGTGCGGACGTGGGTCAGTGCGGACGCTGGGTCAGTGCGGACGCTGGGACAGTGCGGACGCCGGGTCAGTGCGGACGCCGGGACAGTGCGGACGTGGGTCAGTGCGGACGTGGGTCAGTGCGGACGCCGGGACAGTGCGGACGTGGGTCAGTGCGGACGTGGGTCAGTGCGGACGCCGGGTCAGTGCGGACGCCGGGTCAGTGCGGACGTGGGTCAGTGCGGACGTGGGTCAGTGCGGACGCCGGGTCAGTGCGGACGTGGGTCAGTGCGGACGCCGGGTCAGTGCGGACGTGGGTCAGTGCGGACGCCGGGTCAGTGCGGACGTGGGTCAGTGCGGACGTGGGTCAGTGCGGACGTGGGTCAGTGCGGACGCCGGGTCAGTGCGGACGCCGGGTCAGTGCGGACGTGGGTCAGTGCGGACGTGGGTCAGTGCGGACGCTGGGACAGTGCGGACGTGGGTCAGTGCGGACGTGGGACAGTGCGGACGCCGGGTCAGTGCGGACGTGGGTCAGTGCGGACGCCGGGTCAGTGCGGACGTGGGTCAGTGCGGACGCCGGGTCAGTGCAGACGTGGGTCAGTGCGGACGCCGGGACAGTGCGGACGTGGGTCAGTGCGGAGGCCGGGACAGTGCGGACGTGGGTCAGTGCGGAGGCCGGGACAGTGCGGACGTGGGTCAGTGCGGACGCCGGGTCAGTGCGGACGTGGGTCAGTGCGGACGCCGGGTCAGTGCGGACGTGGGTCAGTGCGGACGCCGGGTCAGTGCGGACGTGGGTCAGTGCGGACGTGGGTCAGTGCGGACGTGGGTCAGTGCGGACGCCGGGTCAGTGCGGACGTGGGTCAGTGCGGACGTGGGTCAGTGCGGACGCTGGGACAGTGCGGACGTGGGTCAGTGCGGACGTGGGACAGTGCGGACGCTGGGTCAGTGCGGACGTGGGTCAGTGCGGACGTGGGTCAGTGCGGACGTGGGTCAGTGCGGACGCCGGGACAGTGCGGACGTGGGTCAGTGCGGAGGCCGGGACAGTGCGGACGTGGGTCAGTGCGGAGGCCGGGACAGTGCGGACGTGGGTCAGTGCGGAGGCCGGGACAGTGCAGACGTGGGTCAGTGCGGACGTGGGTCAGTGCGGAGGCCGGGACAGTGCGGACGTGGGTCAGTGCGGACGTGGGTCAGTGCGGAGGCCGGGACAGTGCGGACGTGGGTCAGTGCGGACGCTGGGACAGTGCGGACGTGGGTCAGTGCGGACGTGGGTCAGTGCGGACGTGGGTCAGTGCGGACGCTGGGACAGTGCGGACGTGGGTCAGTGCGGACGCTGGGACAGTGCGGACGTGGGTCAGTGCGGACGCCGGGTCAGTGCGGACGTGGGTCAGTGCGGACGTGGGTCAGCGCGGAGGCCGGGACAGTGCAGACGTGGGTCAGTGCGGACGTGGGTCAGTGCGGACGTGGGTCAGTGCGGAGGCCGGGACAGTGCGGACGTGGGTCAGTGCGGACGCTGGGACAGTGCGGACGTGGGTCAGTGCGGACGTGGGTCAGTGCGGAGGCCGGGACAGTGCGGACGTGGGTCAGTGCGGACGTGGGTCAGTGCGGACGTGGGTCAGTGCGGACGTGGGTCAGTGCGGAGGCCGGGACAGTGCGGACGTGGGTCAGTGCGGACGCTGGGACAGTGCGGACGTGGGTCAGTGCGGACGTGGGTCAGTGCGGACGTGGGTCAGTGCGGAGGCCGGGACAGTGCGGACGTGGGTCAGTGCGGACGCTGGGACAGTGCGGACGTGGGTCAGTGCGGACGTGGGTCAGTGCGGACGTGGGTCAGTGCGGAGGCCGGGACAGTGCGGACGTGGGTCAGTGCGGACGCTGGGACAGTGCGGACGTGGGTCAGTGCGGACGCCGGGTCAGTGCGGACGTGGGTCAGTGCGGACGTGGGTCAGTGCGGAGGCCGGGACAGTGCAGACGTGGGTCAGTGCGGACGTGGGTCAGTGCGGAGGCCGGGACAGTGCGGACGTGGGTCAGTGCGGACGTGGGTCAGTGCGGAGGCCGGGACAGTGCGGACGTGGGTCAGTGCGGACGTGGGTCAGTGCGGAGGCCGGGACAGTGCGGACGTGGGTCAGTGCGGACGTGGGTCAGTGCGGACGTGGGTCAGTGCGGAGGCCGGGACAGTGCGGACGTGGGTCAGTGCGGACGCTGGGACAGTGCGGACGTGGGTCAGTGCGGACGTGGGTCAGTGCGGACGTGGGTCAGTGCGGAGGCCGGGACAGTGCGGACGTGGGTCAGTGCGGACGCTGGGACAGTGCGGACGTGGGTCAGTGCGGACGCCGGGTCAGTGCGGACGTGGGTCAGTGCGGACGTGGGTCAGTGCGGAGGCCGGGACAGTGCGGACGTGGGTCAGTGCGGACGTGGGTCAGTGCGGACGTGGGTCAGTGCGGAGGCCGGGACAGTGCGGACGTGGGTCAGTGCGGACGCTGGGACAGTGCGGACGTGGGTCAGTGCGGACGCCGGGTCAGTGCGGACGTGGGTCAGTGCGGACGTGGGTCAGTGCGGAGGCCGGGACAGTGCGGACGTGGGTCAGTGCGGACGCCGGGACAGTGCGGACGCCGGGACAGTGCGGACGTGGGTCAGTGCGGACGTGGGTCAGTGCGGACGTGGGTCAGTGCGGACGCCGGGACAGTGCAGAGGCTGGGTCAGTGCAGCGTAGGCGGGAAGGAGGGCGCGGCGTCGGGGGGGAGGGGGGCGCTGGAAGGCTTTGCCCCCGGGGCCCCAGGAGCGAGTGGGTCTCCGCAGGGAAGTGGAGTCCTGGCCGCCTGTCTCCTCTCAGCGCCGGGGCCTCTGAAAGGCAGGCTGGCGGCCAGCGGGCCACATGCTCGCGTCCGCGGGCCGCCCCCTCCGTCGGTGAAGCCTTCCCCCGGCCCCGCCCCAGGGGCTCCTTCCTGGCCCTTGTCTCCGTCCCCATGGCCGCGACCACACCCTCCCTGTGAACAACAGAGGGGCCCCGGCCACCGGCCCGCCCGTCCAGCGCCTGCGGACACCCGTGCCCGACTGCGTCGTCCTCCCGGCTGGTGCCCCGGGGACTGGCTGCGCTCCGAGCAGCGACCTGAAAGCTGCTCACAGGGGTCTGGGCGGCGGCGAAACGAGCAGCGCGGGGCTCTGTGGGCCACTTGTTCACTGCGGTGCCGCTCGGAGCCGTCTGAACGGCCGGAAAGACCTAGACCAGCGGTTCTCAACCTGTGGGTCGCGGCCCCTTTGGCGGTCCAACGACCCTTTCACAGGGGTCGCCTCAGACCATCCTGCATCTCAGATATTTACATGACGATTCGTCACAGCAGCAACATGACAGTGACGAAGTAACGACAGTAACGTTAGGCTGGGTCACAGCATGAGGAGCTGTATTAAAGGGCCGGAAGGTGGAGAACCGCCGTCTCCACGCAGAGCGCGCCTGGGGGTGCGGCCGGCACCGGGCAGCGCGTGTCATCAGCCTCCGCCCGTCAGGCACCGGGACAGGTCCGTCCACCTGGGGGGCTCCCGGCCAGCACCCCCCGGACCGAACCAAAACCCGATTCTTAGGGGAATAAAACAATTCCGTGAAAGGCCTGCAGTGCGATCGGGACGGTGGACGGGACAGGGCCCGAGGGGCTGGTGGACGGGCTCGGCCCGCGGTCGGCACACTCGTCAGTCAACAGCCAAATATCACCAGGGCAGCCATTGAGATTCTTCTGAGAGCCACAGTTTCTAAACTTAAACTCTAGAGGCAGGTACATTGTTATGAACTTACCTCCCAAGGCTTAGGAAGAACCACCCTCAAGGGGCCAAAGAGCCGCCTGTGGCTCGCGAGCGGCAGTGTGCTGACCACGGGTAAGGGACGCTGCCCCCTGCTGAGCAGGGCCGGGTGCTGGGCAGCCGCCCCGGCGATCAGCCTGCCCCCGGGATGGAGGGCGGAGAGCAGGGGAGCTCCGGGGCGGCCGCATTGGCAGGTGGCACAGCAGAGCCCTGACCCGTCCTGAGGGGTCCGCACGGGCCGGGGGTTCCACGCAGAGGCTGTGTCCGGTCCCCGAGGCCTCCATGCCGCCCTCCCCCTGCCAGTCCCGCTGGAACTCCACGCCGGCCCCTCCCCCGGCACCTGGGCGTCTCCGGTCGAATGGGGTGTCAGAGGAGGGCACGTGACCTCCAGC
Organism: Myotis nattereri; assembly: GCF_964212035.1. Classification (NCBI taxonomy): domain Eukaryota; kingdom Metazoa; phylum Chordata; class Mammalia; order Chiroptera; family Vespertilionidae; genus Myotis; species Myotis nattereri. The sequence continues at coordinate 214,920,067 of NC_138076.1, read as the reverse complement.
TGGCCAATGGGAGATCACAGTGACTGGCTCAGAGGAGGGCACGTGACCCAGGCTGGCCAATGGGAGATCACAGTGACTGGCTCAGAGGAGGGCACATGACCTCCAGCTGGCCAATGGGAGATCAGAGTGACTGGCTCAGAGGAGGGCACATGACCCAGGCTGGCCAATGGGAGGCCACATTGAATGGGGTGTCAGAGGAGAGGCTCAGGTGAGTGTGAGGTCTGGGCCCTAGCGACTGGACGATGACAGACTGCCCGGGTGGGCGTGACGCCGGCAGAGCAACCGAGGGGGAAAAGGGTGGTCCCTCCAGGGCAGCGGTCAGCACCCCAGGGCACTCACGCACTGATCACCGAGAAAACTATTCTTCTGGTCTGACAAAGAAAATAAGTATGATTTTTCATTCATTCACATCGATAGCTATTGTGTTGCTGTTGTCAGTTACTGTAAATATGTTTCTATTGGTTTCAGAGAGGAAGGGGGAGTTAGAAACATCAATGATGAGAGGAGCGTGGACCGGCCGCCCCCCAGTGGGGACGGAGCCCACCACCCAGGCCTGAGCCCCGACCTGGATCCAATGGGACCTCCTGGTCCCTGGGTCAACGCTCCAGCCCCGAGCCCGCAGCCGGGCGCTGTGGTCATTTCCTGTCTGACGATCTAAGCGCGGAGAGGCCGGCCCGACCGCACAGCCGGCATCGCAGGTTCTAAGCTGAGACGAATCGCTCTGCGCTCTACTGAGGCTCCCCGCCTTGGGGTGTCCTCTGCTCGCCTGCTCTTCACTCGGACTCGGGGTCCGTCCATCCGCAGCGGGTCCTCGGTGTTGGGGCCCAGCGCCCGGGGGTGCCCGCGAGCTGCTCCCTGGGACCCCACAGTAACCGACTGTGCCCCTCGCTCCTCCGTGTTGCTCTGGGGCTGTGACCGTGACCCCCGACCTCCCGGGGCGTCCTGGTCCCCGGGGGGTTCTCACGGGATGAGTGATGGCCAGGCGCCTGGACAGCATCCCCCTGCCCCCCCCACTCCGCCCCATAGCCTCCGTCTTCTGAGGCCGCACAGGCGCCGAGCCGATTGGGGGCCGCCCCCCCGGCCCTGGGCGCCCCCGAGCCCGCGGCAGGCCCGGATCTGCTCCGGCTCCTCCCAGGCCCACACTCCGGGCTTCCTCCTCCCACAGGCCCTGGGCGCCAGCCCACCCCCAAATGCAGCCAGAGGGGCCCCATGGACTCCTGTTGTCCAGTCCCCCCAACAGGTCCCTCCTCAGGGACCCCAGTCCTCAGTCCACTGTCCGTCTCAGGAGGAGCGCCATACGAGTGCTGACCAATGGGAGCCCAGAGTGACTGGCTCAGAGGAGGGCACGTGACCCAGGCTGGCCAATGGGAGCCCAGAGTGACTGGCTCAGAGGAGGGCACGTGACCCAGGCTGGTCAATGGGAGCCCACCGTGACTGGCTCAGAGGAGGGCATGTGACCCCAGGCTGGCCAATGGGAGCCCAGAGTGACTGGCTCAAAGGAGGGCATGTGACCCCAGGCTGGCCAATGGGAGCCCACAGTGACTGGCTCAGAGGAGGGCACGTGACCTAGGTTGGGCACTCACGTCCACCCTGGGAACTTGCCCTGGAGTGGCTTTGCCAGCGCTGGTCCTGGCCCTCGAGGTCCGTCCTCATTCCGCGGGAGGGACGGCAGCTCAGGAGGCTGTCACTGCCCGGAGGTCACCCAGCCTTGGTTTTGCAAAGCCGGGCGCGCCTCCCAGCCCGTCTGCCTCCACGTGGCTGTAGACTCCCTCGGCAGCTCGGGGCCCTCCATGCGCAGCCGGTCAAGGCCCCTGGGAAGGTCACGGTGGCCGGGGAGGGAGGACCTGGACCCGCCCGCGGCGGCGGCTGAGCAAATGCAGCCAGAGGCGCCGGCAGCGCGTGTGCAGTGACCCGGGCAATGCCTGGCACAGGGACCGGCACGAACAGCAGGTCAGACGTTCTGTTCGGAGGCCGGTCTCGACCGCGTGAAGCCACAGGTCGAGAGGCAGAGGCCCCTGCAGCCCTCTGCGCGCTGGGCTGTGCTCTTGCCTCCGTTCCGCGGCTCTATGCCCGGTTCCCACTTCCTCCGAAACGGCGAGGATTGTGTGCTGGGCCAGCGCAAAAGGAAACGTGTTAAAAGTCCAGGAGGAAAAGTGTCCACAGGATTTTCGTCCCTCGGGGCCAGAGTCGGATAGCAGGACAGTTCGCCCGGAGCAAGGCTGTCTCCGTGCACAAGGGCCTGCCCTCCCTGTGCCCTTGGCCGGAAACGGACGGCCTCTGTGTGGCGAATGGGACAAGAGCGTTTTCTCACCCTCACGTACTTGTTTTTTAAATATTTTTTTATTGATTTCAGAGAGGAAGGGAGAGGGAGATAGAAACACCCATGATGAGAATCATGGATGGGCTGCCTCCTGCACGCCCCACACGGGATCGGTCCCGCAACCCGGGTGTGTGTCCTGACCGGGTATCAAACCACGACCTCCCGGTTCATAGGCAGATGCTCAACCACGGAGCCACGCCGGCTGGGTTCTCACCCTTGTTTTTATTTTATGTGTTACTGTTGTACATATCATACATTTAAAATATTGCATAAAATGGCCCTGGCTGATTTGGCTCAGTGGATAGCGCGTCGGCCTGCGGGCTGAAGGGTCCCAGGTTCGATTCCGGTCAAGGGCATGTACCTGGGTTGCAGGCTCCTCCCTGGCCCAGGCCCTGGTCGGGGCGTGTGCAGGAGGCAGCCCATCGACGTGTTTCTCTCACATCGGTGTTTCTGTCTTTCCCTCTCTCTAAAAATCAATAGGAAAATCTCCTTAGGTGTGGATTTAAAAAAAATAAATAGTGTAAAAAATTGAAATACCATTTACAGAAAAGCAACAAGACAAACACGGAGCCCACCCCGTAGCCTGGAATATTCCAGAGCCGTGGGGCTTCTCCCCAGTTCTCCCTCCCCCGCCCCCACCCCGGCCCACCCCTAACATGCTCGGGGCTTCGAGCAAGAACACAAACACAGCTCTACACACCATATGTCGAAATATTTATAAATGATAAATCAAGTTAACGAACTGTTAAATAAAAAATGTTCTAGCTCCTGCTTTGACAAATGTACCTTCATCAGAACAGAATTGAAAAGATGTGGAAGATGACGGCTTCTGTTTTGATAACTGAGAGCTGGCTCAATACCAGAGAGAAGGGGGTTTGGTGACGCTGCCTCTGCCGGGCGCTCTGCCGACGGGCCGGCGCGCCTCGGTGAGGAAAAAGCCAGCACGTGCGCGATTTATAAATGGCTGCACGTGTATTCTATGAAGTTTATTTTCTCGCCTCCATTTCAGCAAGATCACTAATTATGCTGTTATAATTAAGACTCTCGTGTAATTTGCATCTTATTGACAGTCGTGACGAACGCGCGCCCTGCCCGGAGCGGTAGGTGGCGGCGAGTTCTGAAAAATGAGTTTCGGTTCGGGGAGACTTTGATCTGCGAGGCGGCAGCAGCTGGGGCTGTCGGAACAATTCTTTAAGGAATATACCGGTTTGGAAATTCACCGCATTTCTTTGAAATGTTGCTTATAGTGTTTTTTGTTTTGTTAATCCTCACCCGAGGATATTTTTTCCCATTGATTTTCAGACAGAGTGGAAGGGAGGTAAAGGGAGGGGAGGAAGGGGAGGAGAGAAACACATTGATACGATAGAGACGCAGGGAGCCCCGCCTGGGGTGTGCCCTTGACCGGGAATTGAACCTGCGACCCTTCGGTGCCCAGGACCACGCTCTAACCAGTGGGCCAATTGGTCCAGGGCTCACTCACCCTGTTCTATCATGGAGGTGGGGCTGCATGCTGCACATTTGGCCTCTGCATTCAACGCTGGAGCCCAGGGCTGCTAGCCCTGTCCGGGAGGCCATTCCGGACACTGGGACGGGGTCCCCTGGCGGCGGCTCATGAGTACTTAGGGTCCCCACAGGCTTCCCACCAGCCATGGAAGCTTCTAGATGCCTGAAACCGTGACTCAGTGTCTCGGCTGCCTGGGCGACCAGCTGGCCCTGGGTCCTTGGCCCCTCCCACTTCCTCCGCACCGGCCTCCTGGGCCCCAGCAGCTGCCCTGGGCGTATATTGCCCTTTCTCTGCGTCTCTCAGAGCCCATTGCCCAGGCCAGCACCCTCCATGTTCTCCGCTGCGCTCCTCCCCGCGGCTTTCCTTTCCTTCAAACCAGGCCGAAGCCAGTTCAAGCCGAGAGCTGCCTCATTCGGGGCCCGAGTCTGTGCTGTGGGAGCCACCTGCGGTCAGTCGGGGCTCAGCAGGCGTCAGTGTCCGCTGGGCATGAGCCGGGCGTGGGGCCCCCGGTCCTGCTCACACGCCCAGGGCCTCCCACGGGAGGGGGTGAGTGGCAGGCGATTCTCAAACTCGGTTGTTCGTGGACGGGGCGGGGCCGGAAGGGCCAGGGTCGGCCGTGGAGCCTGGTGGACAGCGGGGACCACGGCCGGACGTGGGGGACCGCAGGGCCTGACCGTCCTTCAGCCCTGAGCCCGCCTCAGCCGCATCTGACCCCCAGGAGGGGAAAAGGCTGAGGCGACAGCGCATTAGCGGCAGCGGCGGCTCTCGGCCGGCTGCCACTCGGAGCGCATTAGCCGGCGCTGTAATAAGAAGAGCTACTAAAAGATGATTTATTGGGGCCCGGGGCCTGTTAAAGCCGGTTAATGCCAATACCATTAGCTCCCGATCGGGCTCTCTCCGCAGAGGGAAAGTTGATAAAACAGCTCCAAGTGCCGCTCCGACCGGCCGGGGAGGGGCTGCGAGGACGTGACCCACGGGGAGGGGGAGCAATGTTCCTTCCAGGGTCCGGCCTGTCCCCTCCCGTCCCCGCGGGCCGCGCCCCCCGGGGCTCCTCGGCCGCAGCGGGGACCTGGGAGCCGCCCTAAGGCTGCCGGCCGGTCTGGGAGGCACGTGGGCTGCTTCCCGGGCGGCTGGCCCCTGAGGAGCAGGAGCGGGGCATGTCCCGCCGGAGGAGGGGCAGGAGGAGGGCTCCCGGGCCTGGAGCAGCGGCAGAGGACAGGCTCTGGGTCCCTGGCCGTCCTGGTGGGTCCTGCGGCTGCAGCACAGGCAGGTGCGCCCGGCAGGTGGGCCCTGGGCCCCTGCTGAGCCCCTGGGGGCGGGGGGCCGGGCCGGCTGTGGGGCCTCAGTGCCCGGTTGGTCCTCAGGGCCTCCCGGCCCCCGTGAGAGCGGGACCGGCTCCCTGTCCCCACCCGTCCCCAGAGGCCGGTGGCTCTCCCAGGCAGAGTGGACAGGCAAGGACAGGAAGGGCGCTTGGAGGGTGTGGGCTGTGTCCTCTCGGCCCCTGCCCCTCCCCTCCTCCTGCCCCGCCCCCGCCCCTGGCCTGGCTCGTCCCCCGGAGCCCATCAGTCCCTCTGGCTGCCGTGACGAGGTGGCCCTGCCCCGGGGCAGGAGGACCCCCCGGGAGAACGTGTGTTCTTCCCTCTGCAGGAGCCGGAGCCGGGAGGGACGCAGGGTTCTGGCGACGGGTGGGGGTGTGAGGGGTCCTCCCGGGAACCCTCTCCTCTGTCACACGGGGCCCAGTGCGGGCGCGGCCGCCTGCCCGTGACCTCCCCAAACTCCCCGAAGTGGGGAGGCGTCTCGCTGGCCCTGGCGCTGCCCTCGGTGTGGCTCCCACGGGGCAGGGGCTTCAGGGGCCGTGGGGGGGCCTGGCCTCAGTCCAGCGGCAGCCGCCTCGGCTCCGGGGGCTTGTTGCTCTGGGAGAGCAGCTGCTGCGCCCGTCCCCGTCCCAGTTGTGGCTTGTCGCGCGGCCATGTTTAATGTCGCGGCTGGAAGGCACAGATGCGGTTTGTGTGTATTAGCGAGCGGCCTCCATCTGCCGTGGAACGTGCTCCATCCCGTCCATTGCGGAGGCTCCGGGAGGCGGCGATGAGTGGGAGGACCGGGGGCGGGGGCGGGGGACACTCTGCACCTGCTCTGCTCCGTCTGTCTGTGTGGCCTCGGCACCTCCATTCTCCTCGGGCCCTGGGTTTTCTAAGCAGAAAAGGAATGTCTTGGGCTTGAATTTCTTCAAGGTCCCCTTCAGTGCTGACATTCTGAGTCACCAGGGTTCGGTTCGGTTTGCTGTCTCTCTCTCTCTCTCTCTCTCTCTCTCTCTCTCTCTCTCTCTCTCATAAGAGTTGGCATACAGAGATGGAGGTTCCTCCCCAGGGGCCACATTTCCTGGTGGCCTCTAGCACCTTCTTTGTAAAAACTTCTCCATTAGATCATTAATTGCACTATGTCATCAGGTCTCAGGTCTACAACAGGCATCTTGGTTGACTGCATCCAGGGCCAAGCACCTTCATCCACCCATCCAGACACTCATCCATCCTTCTCATCCATCTTCCTATCCATCCATCCATCTTCCTATCCATCCATCCATCTTCTTGTTCATCCATCTTCCTATCCATCCATCTTCCTCTCCATCCAGCCATCCATCTTCCTCTCCATCCATCCATCCATCTTCCTCTCCATCCATCCATCCATCTTCCTCTCCATCCAGCCATCCATCTTCCTGTCTATCCATTCATCCATCCATCCATCCATCTATCCATCCATCCTCCTATCCATCCATCTTCTTTTCCATCCATCTATCCATCCATCCATTCATCCATCCATCCATCCATCCATCCATCCATCCATCCATCTATCCATCTTCCTATCCATCCATCTTCTTTTCCATCCATCCATCTATCCATCCATCCATCCATCCATCTTCCCATCCATCCATCTTCTTTTCCATCCATCCATCCATCTATCCATCCATCCATCCATCCATCCATCTATCCATCCATCCATCCATCCATCCATCCATCCATCCATCCATCTTCCTATCCATCCATCTTCTTGTCTATCCATCCATCTGTCCATCTTCCTATCCATCCATCCATCCATCCATCCATCCATCCATCCATCTATCAATCCATCCATCCATCCATCTTCCTATCCATCCATCCATCCATCCATCCATCCATCCATCCATCCATCCATCCATCTATCCATCCATCTATCCATCCATCCATCCATCCATCTTCCTATCCATCCATCCATCTATCCATCCATCTTCCTATCCATCCATCCATCTATCCATCCATCCATCCATCCATCCATCTATCCATCTATTCATCCATCCATCCATCTTCCTATCCATCCATCCATCTATCCATCCATCTTCCTATCCATCCATCCATCTATCCATCCATCTTCCTATCCATCCATCCATCCATCCATCCATCCATCCATCTATCCATCCATCTATCCATCCATCCATCCATCTATCCATCCATCTTCCTATCCATCCATCCATCTATCCATCCATCTTCTTATCCATCCATCCATCCATCCATCCATCCATCCATCCATCTATCCATCCATCTATCCATCCATCCATCCATCCATCTTCCTATCCATCCATCCATCCATCCATCCATCTTCCTATCCATCCATCCATCTATCCATCCATCCATCCATCCATCCATCCATCCATCTATGCATCCATCCATCCATCCATCTTCCTATCCATCCATCCATCCATCCATCTTCCTATCCATCCATCCATCCATCCATCCATCCATCCATCCATCTTCCTACCCATCCACCCATCCTTCCATCCACCAAGCCCTCTGTTGTCCTTCTGCCCATCTGTCCGTTACCCACTCATCCTTCCACCACAGCACATGCGTGGAAAGAACATGAGTCTGGGTTCAGAATGACTGGAAACAGGAGGCCAGGCACTCCGCTATTTGTGATAGTTGTTGTTTTTATCAGAGCTTCTTCCCAGCAAAGCCTGGTCTGGACACTGTGCACCTTCCTGACCAAAGGGGTGGTTCTGGGTCATCCAGATGCTCTTCTGTGAGTCTCGGGTGAAGGAGGTGGGGCTGGGCCAAGATGGGGGGCCAGCGGCCGCCTGCTGCTCCGTCCCCAGAGTTGCTCCCGCTCACCCTGGGACCTGTTCCGTGCCCCCCCACCCCATTGGCCCTGTGTCACCCAGATACCAAGACGCAGCGGTGGGGACACGGCCAGACCCCCAGGAGTGAACTTGCCTGTCACGTGGAGCCGGTCCAGCCCGCGTCCCCTCCCCCCCAAAGTGGAGAACTCTTGGGAAGAAGATATTTGTCTGCAGCGCTTTAGGGATTTATGGGCATAACTAACCATCTATTACCATCATCTGAGGCTGCGCGGTGAGGACGCCCCATAAATCTCCGCGGCATGAAACCCGAGCTGGAAGCTTAGTGGACAGCAAATAGAACAGCCCGATGAATGCAAACCTGTTTATTCTCCTTACACGGAGAGAACATGCCGTACCCAGCCAGGCAGGAAATGGGCTCTGGGGCGGTCACGTAGCCCCACTGTTGGCCCTGAGACTGCGAGTAATCGCTGCCTGCAATTAGAGCAGCGTCTCCGGGCGCGTGCTGTGGCCGGGATGGGGGCGTCTCCGGGGCGCGTGCTGTGGCCGGGAGCGTGCTGTGGCCAGGATGGGGGTGTCTCTGGGGCGCGTGCTGTGGCCGGGATGGGGGTGTCTCCGGGGCGCGTGTTGTGGCCGGGATTGGGGTGTCTCCGGGGCACGTGCTGTGGCCGGGATGGGGGTGTCTCCGGGGCACGTGCTGTGGCCGGGATGGGGGCATCTCCGGGGCGCGTGCTGTGGCCGGGAGCGTGCTGTGGCCGGGATGGGGGTGTCTCTGGGGCGCGTGCTGTGGCCGGGATGAGGCTTCTGGGGAAGGGAGGCTGGAGCCCTAGGCAGGTGGCAGTGGGCGGTGTGAGGAGATCCCCGCGGGGAGTCAGACTCCAGTGAGGAGAGTCCCGTGGGTGTGGCGCCCCCAGCTCAGCCCCGCAGAGCCCCCCCAGCACCTGGCGTCTAAGTCAGGCAGGGCAGACTCCGCCTGAGGGCGCATGGGGCCCACAGCAAGTATTTTTGCGGCGCAGCCAATATCACGGTTTGTAAGAAAACACGAATGTTGTCATTGCTCTTGCTCTAGTGCATGCTGTACTTTTCTAAATAAACCTGCGTTTCTATGAAAAGTGAAGCTTGTCTTTCTTTGCGGCCACATCAATCTAAACCTTGCTTATTCGGCCCGTGGCCGCCTTTGAGTCTGACATGCTTGGTCTAAGGCAGCGGTTCTCAACCTGTGGGTCGCGGCCCCTTTGGCGGTGGAACGACCCTTTCACAGGGGTCACCTAAGACCCTCCTGCATATCAGATATTTACATGACGATTCATAACAGTAGCAACATTACATTATGAAGTAGCAACGGAAATAATGTTATGGCTGGGTCACAACATGAGGAACGGTATTAAAGGGCCAGAAGGCGGAGAACCGCTGGTAAGTGGTCGGGAGCTGGCGCGGAGGAGACAGTGGGCTTTGTCCTCTGAGTGCCCAGTGCCCGGGGTCCGGGGCGCTGCCCGGAATGGGCTGGGCGTGGCGGGCGCGACTCAGTCTAATGCCAGCATTGGGTGGCTCGGCTGCCCAGCCCCTCGTCCCTGGAGCCCACGGCCCCGACCCACCCCTGCAGCCTCGCTCGGCCCTGGGTCTCCGGGCCTGCGTGCATTTTCTCTTCACTTACATCCGCGTCCGTTTCTGGTGCTCAGACACACACACACACACACACACACACCGCCCCCTGTGGGTCCGCAGGAGAGAAGGCGCCCACGTTCCCAGTCTGGACCCAGGAGCTGGAGAAGCATGAGTTACAGGGGAGGCTGGGAGGGAGGGTGGGCCAAGGAGGGAGCTGACCCCTCCCCTGGGCATCGAGAGCCTCGGCTGGGGAGGGGAGAGCTGGGGACAGCACCCCCAGAATCCCCTCTCCCTGGGGCCACCTGCCAGCACCCTGAAGCGGGGATGGCGTGATGGGCCCTGCGTGGCTGTCGCCGTGGCCATGGCCCGGGAGAGACCCAAGGACGGGGCAGTGTGACAACGAGCCTGCGTCTCAGTCACTGCCGTGACCCCTGTGTGTGACCCCTCACGTTCTGTGTCCGAGCCTCGCCCACGCGATGGTGCAGGGCAGCGGTCGCCCACCCCTGGGCCGCGGACCACGGCAGCTCCGAGGGGTCCCAAAGGTTGGCGACCGCTGGGGTAGGGGTGGGCCCGTGGGGGGTGAGGAGATCACGAGGGTGGCGCCCTCCTGGCGGGATGATGCCCATAAGAAGGGACACGAGCGAGGTGCTCGCTGCCCGTGAGGGCGGAGCGAGGAGGCGGGTCCTCACCCTCCGGCACCATCAGCGGCGTCCGCCCGCCCAGCCACCAGCTTGTGAGAAGTGCAGCTTGTCCAGGGCCCGGCCGTGGCCTCCTGTGCACAGGCCCGAGCTGACGGGAGGGGTGGGGGGCCTTCAGGGCCTCTCTGCCTTCACCTCCCCTCTCTGGCTGCCCCTGAGCGGCGGAGACGCGGGGGAGGCCGTCAGGCGGCAGCAGGGGCTACGACGGCGGCTGGAGGGGCACGGAGCCTGCTGCCCAGCAGGCGGCGCCCACTCAGGCCTGAGACTGAGCACAGGCGTGTGTGCCGGTCCCGCCCACGGGCCCTGGGAGGTCAGGGCTCAGCCCCGGGGCCCCTGAGGCCAGGCCTCCGGCTCCCGGCCACTTCTCAGGCCTCCTGAGCTTGAGTGACAGGCCGGCCCCTGGTGCGAGTTCTGAGCCCCGTCCTCCAGAAATGTCCAGAGAGGGTGCCCGTCTCCGGAGCAAGGACGGGGCCCGGAGCTGAGCTGGGCGCGGAGCGGGTGTGGCTGGGACCGGGCCGCCTGCGCCCGCTGGGACGCGGTGAGATCCGGCCAAGGCATCCTCTCTCTGGCCTCGGTTTCCCTGGGGCCAGGAGCCGGGGTGCACCGAGACCCCCAGGATCTGCCGGGTGGCCTCTGCCGCTGCCGGCCCCCCCTCTGCTGGGGGAGCCCGCGGGGACGCAGCAAGAGGCAGGTGCTTCCTGCTGGTGCCTCCGCAGATGCTTCTGTTGGAATTAAATCAAAACAAAGGCGGCTCATCTGTAGCCAATTAACCGGCGGCCTCCCCAGGCCTCGCGCCCACGCTGGCCGGCCGACCTCTCCCCTCCCCTCCCTCCTGGCAGAGCTCATCGCGGCAGGTGGAAGCGAAGGGAGCAGGCGGCGCAGACAGCCCGGCGCCCGCTGTGCAAATGCCAGGCAGGAGGAGGTGCCGATCAATTTGCAGGGCTGAGCGGCGGAGGCCCTGGGCACAGAGGCGGCCGGCTCAGGGTGAGAATTGATGAAGGCCGCTCAGAAGATGAAAGCACGGGCGTTTGAAAGGAAGCCCAGTGGGCTCGCGAGTTCAGGACGAATTTCAAAAAGCAGAGCGCGCGGGTCACGGGCTAATTACCTGGCAGGGATGGGGTGGGTAGGGTGGGGTGGGGGGTGTCTGCCAGCTCCCAGCATCCTGGGCAGAGCGGGCGATGGCCGAGGCCCCAGCTCCCCAAATCCAGTCCCTGGCTGCAAGGACAGTCTCAGGCACTGACTTTTTTGGGCCCCAAATTTAGGAACCGGTGAATTTGGAGGGGCCGGACGGAGGCCGAGGCCTGGAGGGTGGGTGGGACGGGGCCTCTGAGTCTGGGCCTTCATCCTCCACCCCGGGCGGCGTGCCACCTCCGTGCCCGCACATCCTTCGCAAGGAGGACCCTCCTGCGTGGGGTCAGCGGGCGGGCCAGCCGAGGTCCGGACAGCTTGCTCCTGCCTTGCCCGCTCTCTCATCCGCCAGCAGGCTGGTCCGAGTGGGCACTCTGACCCCGTGGCACCTGGCAGGGCACGGTGCCCGTTAGGCCCCGAGGCCAGGGTCACCGTGGGCCGATGTCACTGTGGCTGACGTCACACATCTTTGGCCCAAGCCAGTTGCCAGGCCGGCCGATGCTGAAGAGGGAGGTCAGATGTACCTACAGGTCCCGTTGCCAGGCCACATGGCCAGGGGTGTTGGCATGGGGGCGGGAGGACACTGGGCCAGGGCTTCAGGCTGTGGGTTGTCCTGAAGCCCAGAGGAGGCATCAGGTGGGTGTGGCTCGTCACGGAGGGCTTCTTGGAGGAGGTGGGCTCTCCAGCCTCTAAGTACAGGTGTGTGTGTTTGTTAATCCTCACCTGAGGCTATTGTTTCCATTGATTTTTAGAGAGGGAGGGAGGGAGGGAGGGAGACGTACACACACCGACTGGTTGCTTCCGGCACGGATCCCGACCAGGGCTGGGGATCCAACCTGCAACCCAGGTCTGTGCCCTTGACCAGAATCAAACCCGCGACCTTTGGTGTGTGCGCCAGCGCCCTAGCCACTGAGCCACGCTGCCAAGCGCATGCCAGTGTGCTGTGTCAAGTTCATGTCTGTGAAACCCAGGCTCGTCAAGGCTTTCTTTGCACGCTGGCGTGGCGGGAGCAGCCGCCTCGCATCTCAGCTGAGTGTCTGAGCAGGCCAATCGCCAGTCGTCATTAAAGGAGTTCGGCAAGAATCGGAGGAGGCTGGTTTCCACGGGAGGTTTGGGCGTTAATTACGGGGTGCTCTGCCGCGATGGGGTGTGGGGGGGGAGTGTTGAATGGGGGGAGGGGCTGGGATTGGCTGGGAAGGTGCAGGGAAAGCGTATGGACCCAGGCTGATCTTGGCAACCACGGGCCGCCCGCCAGGCTCCCGGAGATGAGGGAGGGGCTTTGTGCTGGTTCGCGGTGCGCAGTCCATTTTCCCGCAGCGTTGCCCTGGAAACGGGCTCAGAGAGCGGCCCCCAGGCCCCAGGCCTCCTGGCAGCCCCTCTGGGACACGCAGGGTGGGGAGGGGGTTCCAGGTGGACGGAAGGGGACCGGGGTGCTGGCTCACAGAGGGAGGTCCCTCTGCTGCTTGGGTCTCTGTGGCCCAGAGACCACCTGGGACGACCCATGGCTCCCAATCCTTCCTCCCGGTTGGTGCTTAGAAGAGGCCCAGGGCTGGTTCCCCTGACCTCTCGGGGGCAGCGCTCGCTCGGGCCTCACCAACGTCTGTGCTCTCTCTGGCCTTGGGTTGTCATCCTTGCTGGGTCTGTTGCCAGAGCACTTTGGAACACTCCAGAACACTCCGGAACACTCTGGAACATTCCGGAACATTCCAGAACACTCCGGAACACTCTGGAACACTCTGGACATGGTCACACATGCCTGTGACATTGATAGATGCTGTCCACTGCCTGCTTCCACCCTGTGCCCCGAGGTGGGGGCCCAAAGCCATTCTCGCCTCTGTGCGCCCGGCGCCATCTCCTGCACTGGGAGGCGCTGGCGGTGCCCTGAGCCGCCTCGGGGTCACGTGTCCCTGGCCCTGCCCCCCAGGGGTGGGAATGGCAGGCGGGGCTCAGCCAGTGGCCAGCAGCCCCCAGAGCTCTGGGCTCCGCAGGAGTTTACTTAAATGAGAAACATCTTTGCTTTCACTGACCATAAAGTTGTTGTCTTCAATTTTTGCCATAAAAGTTGTGCCTGCTGTGCCAAGCGATGGGCAGCACGGCCGGTGGGCACCGGCCTGGGGGGGGGCCAGGCTTTGCTGTGAGGCTTTGGGCAAGTGGCTGATCTCTCTGTGCCTCCATTTCTTCACAGGAGAGTGGGGCCGTCATAATGCCCCTCCGCCAGCTGTTGCGAGGGGCATGGGAGCAGTGCTTGGTTTTAAATTTGTTCATTGATTTGAGAGAGGAAGGAAGAGAAACACCACTTGTTGTTCCCCTTATTCGTGCGTCTTTGGTGGCTTCCTGTTTGTGCCCTGACTGGGGTGGGACCTGCAAGCTTGGCATATCAGGACGACGCTCTAACCCACGGAGCCACCGGCCGGGCACCGCGGGCTCCCGGATGTGACGGTCACTGTTCCCATCGCCGGGGCCTCCGGGGACCCCGCCCGGGTCAGGACAGGCTTCGCTGCTGAATGTTGACAAACCTCCTCGGTCATCTGCCCATTTTACAGACGAGGAGACCGAGGCTTGGGGAGGCCCAGGCGCTGGCCCGTGGGGGGAGGGGCCCCCCTCCCGGCCTCTGTGTCTGGGGCCCACCTTTCTGAGGAACACGCCACCCCTGAGCCCCCACGGGAGAGGCGGCGGGGCTCAGCGTCGTCCACGTGGGGTGGTGACCACGTCAGGTGGGCTCACGTGTGTGAATCCACGAGGACGTGAAAGCAGCGGGAGAGGCTGGATGCAGAGTGTATGGAAGCTTCTAAACAAAACCCTTTTAGGAATTCACAAGCAGCCGGAGCTGGCCACGCGGCCACCTTAACGCCAGGTTGACGCGAACCAGCCTCAGGCCACGGCCCGCGAGGACGCCAGCCACGGCGGAGCCGCCATGGGTCCCCGTCACCGCCTCCGGCCCGATCAGCGGCCTCTCGCCGATCCCCCTCCTCCCGCTGACAAATATAATGTCGGCTTCTCTGTGATAATGCAAATGGCTTTTGAATCTAATTGAACTTTTTATATCAAATATTTCAAAACCACGGTGACATTTTCCCAGCGTCACAGATGTTCTCCCCGGCGCCGCCATCCTTCTTCCTGGGGCTCGAACGGCCCCCCTGAGCGCCGCGGGGGCGCGGCCGTTCGCTCGCCCACAGCTGACGGTTTTGCTTCAAATCAATACTCTGTCTTGAAACGTCACCACATTTCCCCGTGGTTCTCACCGTTTGCAAGCACGTTCATTTCGGCGCTCACGGTGCCGGTGCCATGTCTGGAGCCGGGCTCCGCCCCATGCGTCTGCAGAGCCGGGGCCTGGCCCGCTGGCCCCGCTCTAGGCACAGCCTCCGGCAGCTGGCCCGGCCCCACGGGAGAGCGGAGCACGGAGCAGGGCTGGGTGGCCGCGCGCCTGGCTCATCGTTTCAGCTCCGTCCGCGGCGCATTTCGCACGTGGGGCTGCGGCTGCGGGGCTGGAGAGGCAGCGCTTTCCTCCCGGGGAGCTGGGCCGCGTTCCCCTGCGGTCTGGGCCCGTCACTGGCCACGTGGGGAACGGCCTTGACCTGTTGGTTTGGGGGTCGGGGTTCTATTGTCTGCAGCACGAGGAGGTTCTTTCAAGCATTTTTCTTTTTTAAAAGAATATGTTTTTATTGATGTCAGAGAGGAAGGGAGAGGGAGGGAGAGAAACATCAGTGATGAGAGAGAATCACGGACCGGCTGCTTCCTGCTCGCCCCACACTGGGGATCCAGCCCACAACCTGCACATGTGCCCTGACCGGGAACCGAACCGTGACCTCCTGGGTCATAGGTCAATGCTCAGCCACTGAGCCACACCAGCCGGGCAGCAGGCATTTCCTTTGGGAACCTTTTCTGCAGTTCAGGGGGCGGCCTGGCCTCGTCAACACCTCGGGCAGGCGGCTGCTGGGGGAGACCCTCGGCGGGCGGGCGGAGGGGACGTGCCGGCGCTTCGGGGCCACCCAGGGGATTCCGGAGGCTGGTGCCATGGAGCCCCCACCCTGCATCTTCCTTCCTGAGAAAGGAGGGGGCAGGCAGGAAGGCCCCCCTCCCTCCTGAGTCTCCCCCTCTCCCCGTCCTGGCCCCACATTCTGTGGGGTGAGCTGCCTGGGGGCGAGGCCCACCCCTCCCTGTGCAGCCTTCCGCCCCCCACCCCCCACCCCCAGGGCTCCTGCCGCCTCCTGCTCCTCCGTCTCCCGCCGGCTCCACGGGCCACACCGGCCACCGCGCCCCAGGAAGCCGACCCCAGAACCTAAAGCGGCTCCGACGCATCTCCTTTCCCTCCTCCCAGCCAGTCAGGCCCCCCACTGACCCTCCCACAGCCACGCCTGCCCGCAGGCCACCCGGACCCTGTCGTCCATGCGCTCAGGGTCGCGCCGCATCCTGCCGCTTCCCGCCCTCAGGCCGCAGGCGTCCGGGGCAGAGGCCGGCCGCGGGTCTGCCTGTCCTTCCAGTGAAGCTCCCATCGCCGGTCGGCCCGGAGCCACCGCCACCCCCGTGAGGAGCCTCTGGTCCCGGCCGTCGGCACCTGCTGCTGCGTGTGGCCTGGGGGCGTCCTCGGTCACGAAGAAGCACCTCTGAGTCCCTGAGAAAGTTCAGCGCCACCCCCCCCCCCCCGTTGTTTCCGCTTCGACGCGGTGGATGCGCGCGCCCGGCTCTGCCTTCCCGCGTGGGATGGGTTTGCGGGCTTTCTCCCCGAGGCCCTCGATGTGCGTCTCCCTCCTGACCCCGGGGCCCCGCTGGCCACGCTGGCTGACCAGCCCGTCTGCTTCTGCGACGGCTCATCGCAGCGCCAGCCCGTGTTCCTGCCGACCGTGGGCCCGGCGGCGCTCAGGGGGAGGCTCTCCGCAGAGGCGCGTCGGCTCCGCGTGTGGCCGCCCTGTCCCGCCTCGGCTGGCTTTTCACTCTTTTTAAGCGAATGACCACACGGCCTCGTTATGTGGCCAGGCGTCCCCAACGCTTCCTTTCAGTGAAGCATTCTGCGTCCTCGTCCGAAGCCACTCCCGCCCGGAGGCCGGAGGCCCCAGCGCGTCCTCTGAGAGTGGAGGAGGGTCTCCCGCGGCCCCCAGGCTGCGCGGAGTCCCTGCCTGTGTCCCGGCTGCACGCCTCCTGCGTGGGAGCCAGTGGCCCCAGCGCCCCGTCCCTCCTCCTTCAGGGACGACCTTGTCCCCCTCGGGGTCCACCTCCCCGGCCCGTGCGGCTCATTCCCGGGGCTTTGTGACAAGCCTGTGCCTGCCCCAGGCCCGCCGGCCACCCTTGGCGATTCTCGCCCTTTGCATCCCACATACGCGTGAGGCCAGCACACCACACGCCACCGACAGTCTTTGGGGGTTCCGACGGCGATTGCACAGACTCTGAGTGTGCGTGGGGGTGGGGCACCAGCGTGAGCATGGCGGCGTGCCCTCCATCAACGCGAATTGTGTTTTCCCCAAATTGCAGCTGTCGCCGCGCCCCATCGCTGCCCGGGGAGACGGTGCACGTCCGGGTGGCTGTCTGCGGCCTTTCTGGGGTAAGAGGCTGTTGGATGTTTGTTTCCGGAGCTTTCCTCATGGCGGTGTCATTTGCACACGATAAAGGACAGGACTTAGAGTCTCGTTCGATGAGTTTGACGTGGTCACACGCTCACGTGACAAGGCCCCCATCAGGAGCCCCGGGTGTGGCTCCGTGGCTGCTGCCGAGGCAGCGGCTGTGGTCCTGTCCCTGTCGCTCAGGGTGACCGTCTCCGGCTCCGTGTCCGCGGAGCTGGGCAGCGTTCTCCCTGGGCGTCTGGGCCCCTCGCCACCGGCTGCTCGGAGGCCACCGCGCTGCTCTGGGCCGGGGCCGGGGTGGCAGGGCGGCCCCCGCGGGTGAGCACACCCATCACCGTCACCGTCACCGTCACCGCCCTGGACTTCGGGCATTTCAGTGCCAGCTCCGTGAACGAAGCGGGGAACACGTGTGTCCAAGTCCCAGCAGCGTTCATCCCCCGGGGAAGTGCTCGGGGAGGGAGGGCTGCGCCCAGGGGCCGGGCTCGCTGAGAAGTTTCCAGGCGACCGCAGCGCCTGTGCTGCTCCCAGCGCGTGAGCCACGCTCCCGGGGCTGACGGCCCGCCGGGCGCCTCGTGGCATCTCACGTGGTTTCCACGCCTGTCTCCCTGGAGACTGGACACGAAGCATCTGTTCAGGGTCCGATGGGCTATTTTTAAATCTGTTTTTACTGATTTGAGAGGGAGAGGAACATCGATGAGCAAACCTCCACCAGCCGCCTCCTCACGCTCCCTACTGGGGAGCACACCTGCAACCCTCTCCACACCCTGTGTGTGTGTCTGTGTGTGTGTGTGTGTGTGTGGTGTGTGTGTGTGTGTGTGTGTGAGGTGTTTGTGTGTGTGAGAGGTGTGTGTGTGTGTGTGAGGTGTGTGTGTGAGGTATGTGTGTGTGTGTGAGGTGTGTGTGTGTATGTATGAGGTGTGTGTGTGAGAGGTGTGTGTGTGAGGTGTATATGTGTATGTGAGGTGTGTGTGTGTGTGTGTGAGGTGTGTGTGTGTGTATGTGTGTGTGTGTGTGTGAGGTGTGTGTGTGTGTGAGGTGTGTGAGGTGTGTGTGTGTGAGGTGTGTGTGTGTGTATGTGTGTGTGTGAGGTGTGTGTGTGTGTATGTGTGTGTGTGAGGTGTGTATGTGTGTGGGTGTGTGTGTGTGTGTGAGGTGTGTGTGTGTGTGAGGTTGTGTGAGGTGTGTATGTGTGGGGGGGGTGTGAGTGTGTATGTGTGTGGGGGTGTGTGTGAGGGTGTGAGGTGTGTATGTGTGTGTGTGTGTGTGTGTGTGAGGTGTGTGTGTGAGGTGTGTGTGTGTGTGTGTGAGGGTGTGAGGTGTGTATGTGTGTGGGTGTGTGTGTGTGTGTGAGGTGTGTGTGTGAGGTGTGTGTGTGTATGAGGTGTGGGTGTGTGTGAGGTTGTGTGAGGTGTGTATGTGTGGGGGGGGTGTGAGTGTGTATGTGTGTGTGAGGTGTGTGTGTGTGGTGTGTGTGTGGGGGGGTGTGCATGTGTGGTATGTGTGTGCATGTGTGGTATGTGTGTGTACGTGGGGTGTGTGTGTGTGTGTGTGTGTGTGGTGTGGGGGGTGAGTGTGTGTGTGCATGTGTGGTATGTGTGTGTACGGGGTGTGTGTGTGTGGTGCCCCCTGAGTGACGCGGGGCCTAGGCCTGGGACCAGCAGCGGGTGGCAGCCGTGGCCTCCGTGGCACAGACCCAGCCAGGGCGCAGGGCGCTGGGAGGAGCTCGCTGGGCCCCGCCCGCCGCCCGCCCCCTGCCCCCCCGCCTCCTGCGCTGACCTCCCCCTGGGTTCCCTCGTCCTCCTCTCCTGCCCCCCCTCCTCCTCCCCGAACACCAGAGGGAGGGCGCCTTGTTGGGGTGGCTGACCCCACTCTGCTCCCCGTGGGGCCCTGACCCCCAGGCGCCGGCCGGGACCTTGGCCGCGTCCCTCAGCCTCGGCGCGGCCCTGCTTCCCAGAGGCTCCGTGAGCCCCGCGCCGCCGGAGGCCGTTATTGGCTGGCTGGTGAGAAGTCCCGGGAGGAAGACGCTATCAATTTTGTTTCCACAAACCCATGTCCGGGCTGATAATGAAAAGGTTTTCAAGGTAAGAGCCGAAAGCAAGGCTTCACCAAGTACCACTGCGCCTGCCCTCGCCTCACGGGCCAAGCTATTCGATGTTAGAAAAGCCGCCAGCAGCAGCAGCAGACCAGCACCCCTACTTCCCAGTCCCAGCCCCTCCCAGCCCGTCCCAGGGCCACCCCTACTTCCCCGTCCCAGCCCATCCCAGGGCCACCCCTACTTCCCCGTCCCAGCCCGTCCCAGGGCCACCCCTACTTCCCCGTCCCAGGGCCACCCCTACTTCCCCGTCCCAGGGCCACCCCTACTTCCCCATCCCAGCCTGTCCCAGCCGTCCCAGGCCCACCCCTACTTCCCCATCCCAGCCTGTCCCAGCCATCCCAGGGCCACCCCTACTTCCCCATCCCAGCCTGTCCCAGCCGTCCCAGGGCCACCCCTACTTCCCCATCCCAGCCCGTCCCAGGGCCACCCCTACTTCCCTGTCCCAGCCCGTCCCAGGGCCGCCCCTACTTCCCCGTCCCAGCCTGTCCCAGCCCGTCCTGTCCCAGGGCCACGGGTGCCGGCCGGTGGGCCCAGGGAGGGGTGGGAGTGAGGACGGGCACCACCCGCCGCCCCTGAGCCGCCCCCACGCGGGCTCCCTCATGGACGGTTCCCACACACTCCATGGAGCAGGCGGCTCTGAGCCCCACGCTCAGCACCGGCTGGTCTGGCTCCCGGGCCCCGGGGGTGTTGGCAGCTGGTGAGGGAGTCGCTGAGCCAGGCGCCCTGGCCTTGGACCCATTTCCGGGCGGAGCCCCGGGGGTCATGCGGCTGAGGACCAGCCGAGAGGACGGGGGCGGCCGCCGCTGCTGCCCGGGGCCTCCGCCTTCGCAGGTGCGCCCGTTCCTAACCTGCCGTTTGGTTTTCCACGGTCACTGGCTGCGGGCGCGTCCTTGACGTTCACGCTGACGGTGACCACAGGGTCTCTGCTGCTTCCCTGACAGCGCAGGCGTGCGGGCAGGAGGGTCGGGTCTGTCTCCGGCGGGTGAAGGGGATGTTGACGGTGGTGATTGTGGCCAAACCAGAGGTGCCTGCCTCCTGCCCGTCACTCACTGAGAGCCAGGCCGCCGCTGGACGGGAGACACCACCCATGTGCCCGCCGGGTCCCGGCCAGGTTCTGTCCCACCGGCTGGAGCATGAAGCTCAGGCTCGGCTTAGAGAGGGAACGAGTCTCCTCCTCCTTCTCCTTCTCCTTCTCCTCCTCCTCCTCCATCCCCATCTCCTTCTTCTCCATCTCCACCCCCATCCCCATCTCCACCCCCATCCCCATCTCCACCCCCATCCCCATCTCCACCCCCATCCCCATCTCCACCCCCATCCCCATCTCCACCCCCATCCCCATCTCCACCCCCATCCCCATCTCCACCCCCATCCCCATCTCCACCCCCATCCCCATCTCCACCCCCATCCCCATCTCCACCCCCATCCCCATCTCCACCCACATCCCCATCTCCACCCCCATCCCCACCTCCACCCCCATCCCCATCTCCACCCCCATCCCCATCTCCTCCTTCTCCATCTCCACCCCCATCCCCATCTCCACCCCCATCCCCATCCCCACCCCCATCCCCATCTCCACCCCCATCCCCATCTCCACCCCCATCCCCATCTCCACCCCCATCCCCATCTCCACCCCCATCCCCATCCCCACCCCCATCCCCTTCTGCACCCCCATCCCCATCTCCACCCCCATCCCCATCTCCACCCCCATCCCCATCTCCACCCCCATCCCCATCTCCACCCCCATCCCCATCTCCACCCCCATCCCCATCTCCACCCCCATCCCCATCTCCACCCCCATCCCCATCTCCACCCCCATCCCCATCTCCACCCCCATCCCCATCCCCACCCCCATCCCCATCTCCACCCCCATCCCCATCTCCACCCCCATCCCCATCCCCACCCCCATCCCCATCTCCACCCCCATCCCCATCTCCACCCCCATCCCCATCTCCACCCCCATCCCCATCTCCACCCCCATCCCCATCCCCACCCCCATCCCCTTCTGCACCCCCATCCCCATCTCCACCCTCATCCCCTTCTGCATCTCCTTTTCCTTCTCCATCTTCATCTCATTCTCCTCCATCTCCATCTCCACCTCCTCCTCCCCCTCCCCATCCTCTTCCTCCTCCATCGCCATTGCCATCATCGTCTTCGTCTCCATCTCTGTGTGTACTGGGTGTGTATTGGTTCTATGTCTCTGATTCAACCTCAACTGATGCAGTTTGTTCTTTGTGACGAGGCCACACACGGGAAAGCCCGCAGTGCACTGAGAGGGGGGGACCCTCCGGAGCAGCCCTGTCCCCACTCTCTCTCCAGACGTCACTACTTGCTGTTTCGGGAGAATCTTGTAAAGGAGATCCATGCACAAACCAGCTATTCACACACGGCTACTTTAATTTTTTACACACCGAATGCTGTTCACACGCATGGTAGCACACTGCGAGCGGCATCTGGCTGTGCTCACCGGACAGTGAATCTTGGAAATGGGGCAGCGGCTATCACGGAGGCGGCCTTGCTGTTTTCGGTGGTTGCCTCGTGTTCTATTCACGGCGTAAATGCACTGTCGCTGACCTAGCAGCCCCGTATGGATGGGCTTCTGTGGCATTTCCCTACTTAGCGCAGACAGAATGAAATCCTGACGGCAATCCCGCTGCCTGTGTCAGCTGGCACGCGCGCTACATGCCCGCCGGCTACGCTCCTGCTGGTGCCATCCTGGGTCGGAGGGCAACTCTGACGGGTTGTGACCCAGGGAGCTGGCACCGTTAGCGCACCTTCCTGAGCGATCTGTCCTCTCCCTCATTCTTCCTTCTCCTTCCTCCTGTCCCTCTGAACAGCAGGCGCAGAGCCCTGGGTTAGAGGCCCCTAAATCCCTTGCCGACAGGGGCTTATTTAGTTTCTGCCAACGAGGGTCACTGCAGGAGGTCAGGAGGCAGGAGGAGGTGACGTGTGGCGATGGTGGGAGACGTGGGTGAGCTCCGCGTGGCTCAGGATCGCCTCCTGCAAACCCCGTGGTACACGGCGGGGACCCGCAGGGGGTCCCGCAGCTCCAGCTCCCCACGGGTTCCTGCGGCCCAGAGGCCGCCCCGGCCTGCTCTTCCGGCAGCTCCTCCCGCCTGAGGACCTGCCGTGTTTTCCGTTTTCCGGCCAAACCCGACCAGTACCCGCGGCACTTCCTGCGCGCCCACGCCATCTGCTCACCACAGTGCGTGTCAACACCGTGTCAGACCCGATAACGTCAAACTGGGGAGGACGGCATTGGACTGAGATGGTCGCTCATGTGGCTTCACTCTCAGAAACGCGCGTGTGCGCAAGGCTGACCCTTTTATATGCGTGGCACCCACTGCTGTCTCCTTTTCTGTAAGTGGGTACAGATCGCTGGATTCTGTGCCTGTTATTATTGGTCTTATCGACCTGAGAATTCTCTTTTTCTTTTTTTAGAAATAATTAGGACAAGTTGCAAATGCTTTCTGCAGTTTGTAGTTCGTCCTTGATTTAGTTTGTACAGCCCTGGCCAGTTTGGCTCCGTGGATAGAGCGTCGTTGGTCTGTGGACTGAAGGGTCCTGTTTCGATTCTGATCAAGGGTACGCACCTCGGTTGCAGGCTCCTCCCTGGCCGGGGCCTGGTCGGGGCTCATGCAGGAGGCAGCCAATCGATGTGTTTCTCTCACATCGATGTTTCTCTCTGTCTCTCACTCTCTCTCCCACTCTCCCTAAAAGTCCATGGATTCAGTTGGTGCCTATGTCTGGCCGTGAAGATCAGGATAGCGTTGGATGTAACCACTGAGCGCTCTCTTCCGAACCTGGGTTTGTCCTACGCTGCGCGGCCGGCAGGCAGCACGCCTGCTCCCGACATGCCTCCGGCTCCCGAGCCTGGGCGCCGCGTTCACGCTGCTCTCCAGCCTCTGTGCTGGGACCCGTGCCCGCCGTGCCCGCCGTGGCCTGAGAGATGTGCCCGGCACCCCTGCCCTCGGGGACCCGCTCCTGCTTTCCTCTGGGGCTTTGCCCCGTGAACTTGACATGATGGCGCTAACCCCACCCTTGCCGACGTCTCTGCGGGCCGCACCCTCTCTCCGAGGGCCTTCTGTTTTGCCTGATGCCTTTTGTCCCGGGACAAGCATGTCAAACGCAAAGGCTAACACGGGCCAAGTGAGCGAGGCCTGGGCCCGTGGGCCGCGAGTTTGACCCGCTTGTCCCAGAAGAAACCCGGATGCTGGTCGCTGCGTGCTTCTTCTATTGTTACATTTTATTGGGGTGACACTGGCCAGCGTGAACAGGGGTTTCCGGGGGGGCTTCTGTGCGACCAGCTCCGTGTGTGGCACCGTGTGCCCACCACCCGTCAGATCTTCTCCCGTCACCACGCGTCAGGGCCCCCTTCCCCCCCCCCCCCCGCCACCTGCTGTGTGTTCCTAGGTCTCAGTCCATGCCCCACACGTGAGGGAACTCGTGCTGCTTGGCTTCTGACTGACTGAGGCCACTGCACAATGTTCTCAGGTCCGTCCATGCTGCGGCCAACGGCGCCGTGTCGTCCTCCTCATGGCTGAGGAGCGCGCACTGTGCCTGGCCCTCATCCTCTGCGTCCAGGCCCCTGTCCTCTACGGCGGGCGCCTTGGTTGTCTCCATGTCCTTGCCTCCGTGAATAATGCCGCAACGAACCTAGGGCGCATCTGCCTTTGCTCTGATGTCACAGTGGGTCAGCCCGTCCTGCCCTGTGATGTCACAGTGGGGTCAGCCCAACCTGTTCTGTGACGTCACAGTGGGATCAGCCCATCCTGCCCTGTGATGTCACAGTGGGATCAGCCCGTCCTGCTCTGTGATGTCACAGTGGGTCAGCCCGTCCTGCTCTGTGACGTCACAGTGGGTCAGCCCGTCCTGTTCTGTGATGTCACAGTGGGTCAGCCCAGTCAGCGAGGGACCAGGCTTTGACTGACTGTGAAGATTCCCCGATCCGCCACAGGGTCCTTAGTTCACACTTTCACCCCAACATCCTGGGCTGCCTCCCACCTGCCCCATCCCGACCCCGTGCACTGCAGGGGCTGGTGGGCTCGCACCCCCTCGCCTGCTGCGTGGACCATCTAGGTCAGTGACGGTGAACCTTCTGAGCTCGGCGAGTCAGCATTTTGAAAAACCCTGACTTAACTCTGGTGCCGTGTCACATATAGACATTTTTTGATATTTGCAACCATAGTAAAACCAAGACTTATATTTTTGATATTTCTTTTATATATTTAAATGCCATTTAACCCTTTGCGGTCGTATTAAATTTGGACATGGGTGTCGTACTGGTCGGAATTAATTTCCATTGAAAGAGCAGGGATACATAACACAAGATTATGAAGGATACACAAGATTTATTAATTCCTTTTTGGAACTACGTCACTACTAGTAGAATCACTACAAACGTTATCACTTTCTACGTCAGAGTCAGTATTCAAGGTGCCAAAATAAAACTCTTCATCGTTACTTTCAGATTCGCAGTACACTTCTTTCGGTAACTTTCTTTTTGCCATTTTGGAGTATTATTTTGAAATATCTTAACAAGCGAGAATGCCTAATTACAGTTAAACGTAACCTGTAAAGCTTTATTTGAAATTCTGCGAAGTATCTCCGAAGCTTGTCGATTTCTTCACTCTCAAAAGGCGATGACTCGCCACGGTGTTTCGCATGGCGAGTGTGGAACGACCACGTTTGTTTATATTGAGTTTCGATATCTCCGATTTGTCGGGCAATGTTTTGGTTCGTGACAAGGTCGCTTAGACACTTAAGAGCTTTCAGAGAAATTATGAACTGGTACATGAATGAATAGAGTTAAGATTCGTACGGCCTTGCTGCGGTGGCTGAGAGCAGACATACGACTGGAACGGTAAGAAAGCTTTGGTGGCTGGGAGTAGACAAACGACCGCAAAGGGTTAACAAAGAAATATCAACCAAAAAAATGAGTTCACGTGTCACAGGTTCGCCATCACTGGGCTAGGCAGTGCCTGCTCCTGGGCTCCCCCACTCAGCACACGGGGGCTGCGCTGGCTCTGCGGCGTGTGCATGTGTGTTCATGCGTGTGCATGTGTGTCTTATGTGTGCATCTGCGTGTCTGTGTGTGTGGCTAAGGATCTCGGCCCTGCAGGCCTGCAGACATCCCCCATGTTTCCACAGGTCCCCCCTCCCCTCTCCCTGCGGAGATGGATCTGGGGGGCTGAGCCGTGCAGCCCCTCGTGGTGTCGCCGGCAGCGCGTTGCCCCTCCCGCTGCTCAGCGTGGAGACTGCGGCTGGGTCTCTAGCAGGACCCCACGCCCCGTGGAGCGCAGCCTGGGGGGGGGGGTTGGAAACACCCAGAAGGGGGGGTAGTCACAGTGGGGCTGCTCACAGGAGGCCTCGCAGCCCGTGAGGTAGTGACGCGGGAGGGCCGGCGTGAGGGGTCTCACCTGGGGCCCGGCACCGCCTCGGCACCATCCCCGCTGGCCCGGGCCCAGCGAGGCCGCGGGAGGCCTGACGGCCATGCTCAGCCCGGGGCGGCGTCGGGGCGGCTGGGACCGGCGCTGGAGCTCACAGAGCAGCCCGTGACCCCTGAAGGTCAGCAGCTCCCGCCCGCGGCAGGCGGCATGGGCTCGGGTCCTATTTCATTTCCTGCCCATGAGCACGCGTCCCAGCAGGTACAGAGCAGGCCGCTCGCCCCCACGCGCTGCGCTCTGCCTGCTGTGCCCGCAGACACGGACCGGATGCTGGGCCTGAGCGGGAATGGCACAAAGGGCCTGGGCCCCGGGTCCTGCCCTCCTCCTCCGAGACGGCGCCGACCGTCTGCGTCCGCGGGAACCAGGGGCGCTCGGCCTCCGGAGGCTCCGTCCACTCCTGAGAAGTGACAGGCGTGGCGTGGGCTCTGGGCTGCGGGCGGCTCAGCTCTCCCCTCCCAGGTCCCAGGAGGGGCGCCCGCCTCCTGATATTTTAAAATATATATTCTTATTGATTTCAGAGAGGAAGGGAGAGGAAGAGAAAGATGGAAACATCCATGATGAGAGAGAACCATGGATCGGCTGCCTCCTGCACGCCCCCCACTGGGCATCGAGCCCACAACCCGGGCCTGTGCCCCGACCGGGAATCAAACCGTGACCTCCAGGTTCCTAGGTCGATGCTCAACCACTGAGCCACGCCGGCCAGGAGACTTGATTTAATTTTGTACCCAAGACCCCAGGTGGCCTTCCTTCGTCTACCCGCTGACCAGGCTGCTGTGGGGCTTGTCACGTAAACGCTCCCAGGTCGCAGCCGTCGCCCGGGAGGTGAGGCCGGGTCTGCAGGTGCCGGCCAAGAACATCGATGGTTCCTTCAATGGTCAGATAGTGTTTGCTTCTCTGTGCCCCCGGGACACCGAGGAGCTGGGACATCGGAAGTCCCGCGCCCCTGCCTCTCCCACCGGGCCCGGGCCCAGGAGCCGGCTCACAGCCGCAGTGGGGAGGAGCTAGGGGGGCTCCGTGACCCTCGGATCCCAGGTCAGCTTGCTTCTTCCTAGCACTTGCATTTCTCCCCTTTCATGGTCAAGCCGGCAAAGCCCCTGGATATTCTTAAAACATTAAAATGCCTCTGAGCCCTGGCCGGTGGCTCAGTGGTTAGAGCGTCCGCCTGTGTGTGGGGAGGCACAGGACTCGGTTGGAAAGTCTGTGAGGAGGAACCCCGAAAGGTGGGGGCCTCTCGGGGGACCTGGCTGAAGGCGGCAGCCCCTGCCTTGCCTTTTCCTAACAAGTCCGAGGCCCCGGGTGTCTAGTCTTCAGACACGACCTTGCAGATGCAGTGTCTTCTCAAGGACGCTTGCCCTGCTTATCGTATCCAGACGTTAATTTTAGTTCCAGCTGCTGTAACAACGAAAGCCTGAGGAGGCAGGTGAGCTGGGCTCTTTGGTTTCTCAAGCCAGGCAGCCCCTTAGCCTCTCTTCCACAGAAACGTGTCAGAGCCATCGTTCATCCGTCGCTCAGGGTCTGCTGGTCGCCCCGGCACCTGTGGAATGAGGGGTCACGGGTTCGATTCTGGTCAAGGGCATGAACCTCGGTTGCAGGCTCGATCCTGGTGCCGGTTGGGGAGCACACGGGAAGCAATCACTCGATGTGTCTCTCTCACATCAATGTTTCTCTCTCTGTCTCTCCCCCTCCCTGCCACTCTCGCTCAAAACCGATGGGAAGAATGTCCTCGGGGGAGGATGAGCCAAGAAAATGGTCTGAGTTTGACTCGGTCTCGTGGGCGTGGACAGGAAGTGACCATGTTCTGTGGGGAGGGGGCCCCACCCACGGGTGGAGTGAGTGTGAGGGACCCGGGGACACCCCGAGCTGCCGGCACCAGGTCCCCTCACCTCACACCCACCTGCACGGAGTCGGACAGACCAGGTCAGGGCGGCTCCGCCTGGGGCTGTGGTCCTGGGTGCCTGGCTCACCTCCCGGGCCTGTTTCCTCGTGAAACAGTGATGAAGGGTCTCTGTTTCCACATCAGGGGGCGGTTGGGACCAAATGAAGCCGCGTGAGCACAATAGCTGGCGCTTCTCACTGGCCGGGCGCTCACTTCCTTCCTTAACGAGGCCGGGCAATATAGCACCTCGCTCCTCTCGGGGCGGGCCTGGACCCGGAGCCGACTCCCGGCGCTGCCACAGGGGGAGTGGTGGACACGGCCGCCTGCCTCGCGTAGATGCCCGCCCGGGCCTGCTTCCTGGGAGCAGATCGCTCTTACGGACCCGGGACCTTTGAGGACACGCTGTGATGAAGCTAATTACCCTGGAGCGACTGCTCTGCTGTGAAGGAAACGGGAAAAGCATTGAGAATCGGCAGGAGGGAGGCACGTGCTTTCGTGGGAGGGCCTGGGAGACTCGCCACGGCCATGGGCAACGCGCCCATCGGGAGACGTGAGGCCTGAGTTTGTAAAGTTGTCCCCTCATCTTGGCGGGTAGTTCGCACGTGTTCCCCATCGGAACCTGAGGGCCAGCTCCGCGGCTCCTGCAAACGGTGGGGAGTCTCAGCGCGTTTCCCGCCCGTAAGCTGCTCTCTGGGGGTTCACAGCCGGGTTCCCTTGGGGCTGCCAGTGTGTGTCTGCTCGGTTTGGTTCTTGTCGTTCTTGTGGGAAAACACACGTGGCAGGGCCGGAAGCTCCGCTAAGTCGCTGGCCTGTGGGGCGGAGGCCCCGGCACACGGCCACCTGTGGGTCCGGGCGGGTGGGGGGCACCTTGGCGAGTGGGAGAGGCAGGCGGGGCGGCCAGGGGAGCCGAGCTCCGGTCTGTGTACCCTCCTGTCCCGTGCGGCTCAGCCCCAACGGCGCCTTGGGTCTCCCGTCCACAACTGGGCGCGTCCACACCCAACGCGGACTCCACGGCCGTGCCTGCGCCCTGCACCCCCCGGGCACCTGCCAGTCTGAAGAGGGGGCGGACGACTCTTCATTGGGACCACGCTGACCCGGCTCCCTCGGCCTCCCCCTCAGAGCCAGGCAGTGTCCCAGCCCCCTCCGCCTGTGGCCCCGGCTGTGCTGCGAGGCACTGAGTGACAGCTCTCGGGGGGGAGCCTGACTCGCGGGGCCTGCCGGTTTCTGGGGTGTGAGCCCTCCTCGGGGCCGGCCAGCTCCCCGCGCCCGGCCCCACACTCTGTGCTGAGCCGGGAGCTGCGAAGGCTGGCGTCCTCCACGGAGGGCCGCGCTCCCGGGGCCGCGTGCGGGACTGGCCTCCGGACGCTCATAGTAAACCAGACGGTCCGTTTCCGCAGGAATTCCTCAGTCAGCAAGAACACTCCCACTCTCGTTCAGTGGCAACCCTGGGGCACGCCCCGTGTCAGCATTCAGGGGCCAGGTCACCGAGCACACGGCACCCTGACTGCAGGGCACGGGAGTTGCAGCTGAACTACCACAGTCTTCATGGGACAAGAAAGAGCACCAGGCAGCCCTGGTTGGTGTGGCTCAGTGGATAGAGCGTCAGCCTGCAGACTGAGGGGCCCCAGGTTCGATTCCGGCGAAGGGCACATGCCCGGATTGCGGGCTTGATCCCCAGTGGGGGGGCCATGCAGGAGGCGGCCGATCCATGATTCTCTCTCATCATTGATGTTTCTATCTCTCTCCCTCTCCCTTCCTCTCTGAAATCCATAAAAATATATATTTAAAAAGGAAGGAAGGAAGGAAGGGAGAGAGAGAGAGAGAGAGAGAGAGAGAGAGAGAGAGAGAGAGAGAACGAACACCAGGCAGACTGATTAATCAAACCTGGGAGTTCAGCAAACATCCCATCAGAAATGAAGAAGGGGCCCTGTTCATTGTGACATCCTGACAAATGCGTTTTCAAATGAGAGTTACTGTCCTCTCACCTGCGCCCGCGGCTCTGGTGGGTGAGGGGTGCTCACAGCGCCCCCTGCTGGTGCAGACGCTGGAATGCGTCCCAGGTGGAGGGCTGCGTGGCCAGGGTGCTGCCTGGTGGAGCGCAGGTGGCTGCACAGGCGGGACCCAGCGCACATCCAGCTCCTGGGCCCCAGTGAGGAGGAGCCACAGCAGCCAGCACCTCGCCTCTGCCTCCTCCCACCTTCTCACTGGGCCCTCGAGGGAGGGGCTTGCCTGGCCGGCTCCCAGGGTGCGCCAGGGCGGTGCTGGCTCCTGCTCACCCTCCTCAGTCCTGGGCACTGACAGGGAAGACAGGGGGTGCTTGACCCGATCCTCAGGGGGCGCTCGGAGCTGGGGAGTGACCCTGAGGGGCAGGGGGAGCCAGGGAGGGAGAGGGGGAGGCAGGGAGGGAGCGGGGGAGCCAGGGAGGGAGAGGGGGGGCCAGGGAGGGAGAGGGGGGGCCAGGGAGGGAGAGGGGGGGCCAGGGAGGGAGCGGGGGAGCCAGGGAGGGAGAGGGGGGGCCAGGGAGGGAGAGGGGGGGCCAGGGAGGGAGAGGGGGGGCCAGGGAGGGAGAGGGGGAGCCAGGGAGGGAGAGGGGGGGCCAGGGAGGGAGAGGGGGGGCCAGGGAGGGAGGGGGCCAGGGAGGGAGAGGGGGTGCCAGGGAGGGAGGGGGGGGGGCCAGGGAGGGAGAGGGGGAGCCAGGGAGGGAGAGGGGGAGCCAGGGAGGGAGAGGGGGAGCCAGGGAGGGAGAGGGGGGCCAGGGAGGGAGAGGGGGAGCCAGGGAGGGAGAGGGGGAGCCTGGGAGGGAGAGGGGGGCCAGGGAGGGAGAGGGGGAGCCAGGGAGGGAGAGGGGGAGCCAGGGAGGGAGAGGGGGGCCAGGGAGGGAGAGGGGGAGCCAGGGAGGGAGAGGGGGAGGCAGGGAGGGAGAGGGGGAGGCAGGGAGGGAGAGGGGGAGGCAGGGAGGGAGCGGGGGAGCCAGGGAGGGAGAGGGGGAGCCAGGGAGGGAGAGGGGGGGCAGAGAGGGAGAGGGGAGCCAGCCCGAGCCCAGCTGTCCGGTGGCCCTGTGGTTGGAGACAGACAGCGAGTGCTTTCAGAAGTGGGTGCTGGTGGCTCTGGTGGGGACACAGGGGTGTAGCTGGGATTTCAGTGTCCACACTATCCCCCGGGCGACGGAGCCGGGCCTGACGCTGAGCCCTGGGGGCTCCGGGCACCTCGGGCGAAGCCGGACCCGCCTGGGAGCCAGGCCTTTCTCGCGGGCTCTCCGCCCGCCCACAGCCCGGGCTCGCTGCCTGGTGTCTGCATGAGGTGTTAGGCACCTCCCAGCCGCCTGCCCCTTCAGCGCTGCCCTGGGTGCTGGGCCTCCGGTCTCAGAGACCCTGGGGACCAGCTGCCGGGACCAGGGCCCGGGGCTAGCTCCGAGCATCCGTTCTGTCTGAGCGTCTGTGCTGGGAGCCAGTCCCTAGGGCAGTGATGGCCTTGCCGGCCCTGGACCAACCCCACGCAGCTCGCCTCGCCGGCAGGTCTCAGGCCGGAGCCGGGCAGCCCTCAGGGGAACCCTGTCTGTGCCTGGCTGCTGTGTGACCGTGGACGGTGCCTTAACCTCTCTGAGCCTCCTCAGCTGGTGAAGGATGAAGCCGTGTGCCCAGCGGGGGGTGCCGAGGGTGGGCGGGGTGGCCCCTTCTCCTGCCCCGTGGGTCCTTACTGGTCAGCCCGCCCTCCGTGGGCCATGGGCCTGGGTTGTCATGGGCGGGGGTCCAGTGTGACCACATGGTCCCTAAAAGGAGGAGGCAGCCCTAACCAGTGTCGCTCAGTGGCTAGAGCGTCGGCTCGGACTGAAGGGTCCCGGGTTCGATTCCGGTCGAGGGCATGTACCTTGCTTGCAGGCTCACCCCCAGCAGGGAGCGTGCAGGAGGCAGCTTATCCATGTTCCCTCCCATCCATGTTTCGAACTCTCTATCCCTCTCCCTTGCTCTCGGTAAAATCAATAAAATACTGGTATTTATACACTATATATAAATCTTCTTTAAAGAAACACACACAAGTATTTCCTTAAAAAAAATTCGAAGAGAAAACGAGGGCGGAGGGTCGGGGTCAGAGGGCGTTGCGAGCAGGGCGGCTCCTGGGGCGCGGAAGGGGGACGGGGAGCCAGGCACGGGCTCCGCTAGAAGCTGGGAAAGGCGGGAGGGTCCCCGGGGCCTCCTGCAGCCCAGGCCGATGATGGGCATGTGTCTGTCTGCAGCCGTGGGCAGTGAGGGCAGGGGCAGATCTGCGCGGCGTCCGTGCCAACCTGTGGCGGGGGGGGGGTGCCACTGCCCACACTCGCGGGCTGGCAGGGGGCACGCACACCCACAGGTTCTCGGCCGGCTCCCGTGCTGTGTGCCCGGTGTGTGCCCCGCACCAGCCAGCGGCTCCCGGGCATCGTTTCACAGCCGCTCCCCGGGCAGGCGGCTGCCCAGCTCCCAGGTGAGGCGCGGGGCAGCGAGCAGCAGGGGCACCGCCAGCCCCCGCTCTGCCCGGGGCCCATCTCCGCGTCACCCCTTCTCCAGGCACGTGCTGGTCGGAAAGCCCGTTCCTCCCAGGAGGACAGGCCCCTGCCCAGCGCCCCTGGTGAGCCGCGCCGGGAGGGGCACTCCGCACCTGAAGGCTTAGGCACAGGTGGCTGCGCCCCTAGGGAGAAGCGGGGCCGGGGGTGCCCCTGCGTGTGGCGCCGGGGACCGAGCTCCCCACCGAGCTCCCCACCTGCCCCAGGCCCCGGGCAGCCGGGACGGCACCGCAGGGAGTGACTCACCCCGGGCCCTGCTCCCCAGCGGCTCAGACAACAGTCACTGCCGGGAGATAAGCTTTGCTCCCACAGTGAACGTGGCCGGGACTGTAATGACGGGGCCACCAGGTGACGCGATGCTTAGAAATCTTCTTCAGCGGGTTTCCTCACACCGCCTTGCCACCCACACACAGTCACACACACACACACGTACAATGCACACACATGGACACACACATGTACAATGCACACATGGACACACACATGCACACACAGGCACACTCACATGCATATATTCATACTCATACACACATGAATACAAACACAGTCCATGTACACGCATGCACATGCACACACATGCATACATACACCTGTTTGCACACAGAGAGACATGTGTGTCTGTGGTGCGCTAACATGTGTGTACATGTGCGCATGCACGAGATGCCCACGCGTGTGCACACACGCACACACGCAGACACATGCACATGTGTACTCACACACACATAATCTCACACACCACCCGGGGCGTGGACACATCTGTGACGGATGAACCAGGCCCTAGCCTAGCCGCACAGGCTGCTCCCGCGTGGACCACGCTGGGTCTCCCGTCGCGGCTGGTCAGGTGGCCCGAGGCAGATGGTCATGGGTCACAGCCTGTTTCATGAGGCTCCTGGGGCACACACTCCCGGCCCTGACCCTGGGCTCCGTGGCCCTGCACTCGGCCATGTCAGGTCCGGCTTCCTTCTGTCCCCAGAGGCGGCGTGAACGCTTTTCCGTGAGAAGCTCACGTTCCTGTGGCAACTCCGGGACCTCACTCACGCCTGCGCCTGCTCCCAGGCGCCTGTGCCCATGGCCGCCTCCTCCTCCCTGGTTCCCGGTGACGTGCCCATGGCCGCCTCCTCCTCCCCGGACCCGGTGACGTGCCCATGGCCGCCTCCTCCGCCCCGGGCCGGTGACGTGCCCATGGCCGCCTCCTCCTCCCCGGACCCGGTGACGTGCCCATGGCCGCCTCCTCCGCCCCGGGCCGGTGACGTGCCCATGGCCGCCTCCTCCTCCCCGGACCCGGTGACGTGCCCATGGCCGCCTCCTCCGCCCCGGGCCGGTGACGTGCCCATGGCCGCCTCCTCCTCCCCGGACCCGGTGACAGGCCCATGGCCGCCTCCTCCTCCCCGGACCCGGTGAAGCTCCCATGGCCACCTCCTCCGCCCGGACCCGGTGACAGGCCCATGGCCGCCTCCTCCTCCCTGGTTCCCGGTGACAGGCCCATGGCCGCCTCCTCCTCCCTGGTTCCCGGTGAAGCTCCCATGGCCGCCTCCCTCCCCGGCCGGTGAAGCGTGGCAGCGTCCGTTCTGCAGATGGATGGGCTTGAGGGAGCGGATCTCGAGTGCGCGGAGCATAACAGCCGCTGGAGTTAATT
The DNA here is from genome assembly GCF_964212035.1 of Myotis nattereri. Taxonomy (NCBI): domain Eukaryota; kingdom Metazoa; phylum Chordata; class Mammalia; order Chiroptera; family Vespertilionidae; genus Myotis; species Myotis nattereri. The sequence goes on along the minus strand of NC_138076.1, from coordinate 214,886,565 downwards.
GTAATTAATGGCCAAGGAGCCCTTTAAGAATTCAGCCGTAATTCAAACAGACAGAGGAGGATGCCAAACAGGCCGACCTCTTCCGTGCGTCCCGTCCAGCCCTGGGGGCAGCAGGAGGCACTCGGAGCGCAGCCCGGTCCCCACCACAGGGCGAGGGGGCGGAGGGCGCCGACGCTGGACGTCCGAGGGGCGCTGAGGTTCCCTCGGGGGGACTGCGAGGGCTCCGGGTGTGGCCATTCACACAGGTGTTCACTGCAGCCACACTGGGCATCTTACTAGTTTTTTATTTTTTTAAAAAAAATATGCTTTTACTGATTTCAGAGAGGAAGGGAGAAGAAGAGAGAGAGAGAAACAGCAGTGGTGAGAGGGAATCATCGATCAGCTGCCCCCTGCATGCTGGGGATCCAGCCTGCAATCAAACCGTGACCTCCTGGCTCGTAGTCGGCGCTCAAGCACTAGCCGTGCGGCCGGGCTCCTCTCAGGTTCTCCATTGAGCACCGTCTACTCTACTCGGTGTGGCGTCCTTCCCAGGTCTTGGAGATGTAGCCGTGGACAGAAGCGTTGTATCTGAGGCGCTAATAGAGGGGGGTCCAGGGCGTGTGGGGGGCCCAGGAGCAGGTGCCCCTGCCTCCTGTCCTCTCACGGGTCCGCCCTCTGCCTGGACCACACCCCACCTCCTGCCCCCCGTCACCCCTCACCCTCTGTTCTTGCTGGGCTTTGCCCTGTTCTTTATTGACTTTCTAGTCACTGGTATCTCATCAGAAATAATTTCCTTCCTTCTATTTTCTGTGATGTCGTCTCTTGTCTGTTTCTAACTTCCGACCTTCTTATTTTCCAACACATGAGTTAAGGCTATAAATTTCCTTTTTATGCACTGGTTTACCTGGGCCCTACAACGTCTGCAATTTCATTAGTTTGTCATTTCTAATTTCCGTTATAATCTTTCTCTCTCTTTTGTGATTAAAGGTGTGCTTTTACTAGATTTTTTTTAAAAAAAAAATGTATGCAGTCTTTCTAATATTTTTGCTATTTCTATTTTAACTCTTTAAAAATACATTTTGATTTTTAAAATATTGATTTTTAGGGAAAGGGAAAGGGAGAGGATTGAGCGAGAGAGACGTCGATGAGAGAGACACTTGTACCTGCATCCTATGTTCCAGTTGTCTTTGGAGTCCTCCTTGGCTGGTATATATTCTCCCCTCCTTCCCGCGTTCTGGAGGTGCACACGGCGTCCCGTCCATGGCAGGGAGTCTGTCGATCTGTCATCTGTACGTCCAGTCTGACCATCTGGTCCATTTGCCCTTTATTTATTTATTTCCCCTCTCTGTTGGCCTCTCACTGTTTCTTTCTGTGCGTTGCTTGAGTGTGTTTTACTCGTTCCACTTTTCCCCGTGGCTGCTTTGGAGGAAGAGAGAGAGAGAGAGAGAGAGAGAGAGAGAGAGAGAGAGAGAGAGAGAGAGACACTGATTGGTTGCCTCCCATATGTGCCCCAACCAGGAGTCAAACCCGCAAGCTGGGCCTGTGCCCTCACCGGGAGTCAAACCCGCCACCTCCCCCAACCCACTGAGCCACCGGCCGGGGCAGAGCTGTTTGCGCTTTTGTTTCTTTCTAGTTGTTACCCTGGAAACACTTATCTTCTCACCCAACAAAGTGACAGCACAAGCCCTCCCCTCCGGAGACACAGGGCCCCTCCCCTCGGTGGTGGGCGCTGTTTGTCCATGTTAACAATTTCCGACTCTTCCGTCTTTCCCAGCCTCCCGTCCCAGTCCAGGCGTGAGCAGCGACCGCCTGGGGTTTGGACACGTTCCCGTCTCTCTCCGCACATGCGGGCAGCGTTTCTCGGTCCCTCCGGACGGGGCTCCACTGTTCTCCGGAGCGGGTCCTTACGGTCAATTGACAGCGAATCAGCTGGTTATTTTAAATTTTATTGATCTTTTACAGAGAGGAAGGGAGAGGGATAGAGAGTTAGAAACATCGATGAGAGAGAAACATCGATCAGCTGCCTCTTGCACACTCCCTACTGGGGATGTGCCCGCAACCAAGGCACATGCCCTTGACTGGAATCGAACCTGGGACCCTTCAGTCCCCCGGCCGATGCTCCATCCACTGAGCCAGACCGGCCAGGGCCATCTGGTTATTTTAGACCCGAGAATGCCCGCCTGCGTCTGCCTTCGCTCTTCACGGACAGCTTTCAGAGTCGCGGCTCTTTTACTCCCGGGGAGCACCCGCAGGACGGGGTGCCTGGTTCCGGCGTCTGCTCTGCTGCCGAGAACCCGCTGTCGCGTTGTGGCCTCGTGGTCAGCGGCATCTGCTGCCTCTCGCGCTGCTTTCAACGCCTTCTTCCTATCGGACCTCCCCGCGCCTGTTGTGTAGTCCAGCTGTGATTGGCTGGAACACAGGTCCCCGAATCTGAGGACTAGCTCCTTTCTGCTGTTTCTGACTATTCTTTGTTTAAAATATGTTTTTATCGATCCCACAGAGGAAGGGAGAGGGAGAGAGAGAGAGAAACATCAATGAGAGGGACACCTCGATGGGCTGCCTCCTGCACACCCCTCACAGGGATCGAGCCCACAACCTCCAGGTGCATAGGTTGACGTTCAACCACTGAGCCACCCATCCAGGCTCTTTTTTTTTTCTTTTTAACGTGGAATGCTTCACGGATTTGCGTGTCATTCCTGCCCAGGGCCGTGCTCAGCGCTGTCTCGTCCTGTGTCGATGTCTGTGCTGCGGAAGCAGCCCAATCGGAGTGTTCACTCTCCACCCAGGCAGCACAGATTTAAGCCAAGACGGTCTCCATTCTCCTCTGAGGTCTGTCCAGGCCACTGTGACACGGAGGGGTTGCCCAGAGGTCCGGGCTGTGTGGCGCTTCCACGTGAGACACCCCCATGTGCCCCCAGCCTCGTCCCCGTGCCATCTGCTGTCAGACCGCAGGCCCAGACCCGGGGGGTCTGCAGACACAAGGAGCGCAGAGGGCGGTTCTGTCCCTCCTGCAGCCGCTCCTCCTGATCTCGCTCCGACTCTGGCTCTGGCTCTGGAATTCTCTTTCCTTTACCTGGCAAAATCCTATGCACTCTTTTTAAAACGTATTTTTAAAATATATGTATACTAGAGGCCCAATTCACGACATTAGTGCACTGGGGCGGGGAGTCCCCTCAGCCCAGCCTGCGCCCTCTAGCAACCCGGGCCTAAGCCGGCAGTCAAACATCCCCCGAGGGGTCCTTAGCGCTGCCGCAGAGGCAGGAGAGGGCAGGGAACACTCGCCAGCTGTGAGCATCCTGCATTGAGCGTCTGCCCCCTGGTGGTCAGTGGGTGTCATAGCGACCTGTTGTTCTGCTTGGTCAATTTGCATATTAGGGTTTTATTATATAGGATATTGATTCCAGAGGGAGAGAGAAACATCAATGAGAGAGAATCATGGATCAGCTGCCTCCTGCACGCCCCCTATGGGGATCGAGCCCGCAACCCAGGCAGTTGCCCTGACCAGGAATTGAACCTTGACCTCCTGGTTTGTGGGTCGATGTTCAGTCGCTGAGCCACACCTGCCGGGCTGCTAGTCCCGGTTTGAGAGCGGTTCTGGCCTCCTCCGGGCAGCCCTCCATGAATGCCCTGTTGGATGGAGCATCTTTCTCTGGCCCCGGACATGCTGTCCCCACTCCATCGTGGCTGTGCGTCCTCACCTGTGGGTTCTGGGGGGAGGGGTGCTGCTCCAGCTGCCGGGTGACAGGCATGGCGCCCAGGCCTGCTCACCACAGGGAAAATGGCTGGCCCTGCTCAGAGGGCGGGAGGGCAGCTGGGGGGTCCCTCCCCCCACACCTCCTCTCCCCTGAGATCCCGAGGGGGGGGTGGCGGGGGGGCGAGGGGGGCACTGGGGAGTCCCGGAGCAGGCGCTGCCCAGGCCGCCAGGCTCAGCCTCTGGCCTGCTGCTCCCCCCCACAGCGGGCGCGGGGCCTGCGGAGATATTTATTTGTTTCATAACCTCAGACACGGAAGCCTGCTTCTCTCTTACGTTTATGAGTCAAACCTCCTCTTAGGTGGTTCAGAAAAGCAAGTTTTAGGCCATTAAGGTTTTTTATTTTACCTTTTATTGGAGTTTAAATAACAAGGTGAGCCCGGAGCGCCGTGCGGGGGGTTAGGAGGCAGTGCAGCCTTTAGCGTCCTCGTGGGGCGTGGGGCGCGCGAGGCCGGGAGAGAAGGAAGGATGGCCCGGCCGAGCAGGCGAGCTGCATCTGTCTCTCTCTCCCTCTGCAGGGTCACTGGTGCGAGCGCGGGACCCGCTCGCTGGCCGCAGCGGCTGCCCCAGGCTGTAGCGACTCTGGCGGGGGGTGGGCAGGGGGTCGGGGTGCAGGGCATCCCAGGTGGAAGCGCGTTTCTTCCTGATGGAGCAGCCGGCAGGGTGCCCCCCCCACACCTTCCTCCCCCCCCCCCCGCCCTGCTGGTTGGGGGTCAGCGCCTGGGTGCCCATCACAGCCTTTAAATGCTGACCAGTGACCTGGGCGGATCCCTGGCCCCTCGGTGGGAAGGAGGCCATGCCGTCCCGGACGTGCTGTGACCGGCCAGCGGGATAAGGAATGTAAAGTTACAGCTGTCACTCAGAATGTCGCTGCTTCGCTCTCCTGGCCGACGCGCGCGCGTGTTGCCCTGGGGCGGCCACGGTGGGACTCGGGGCGCGGGTGCGAGGTGCCTGCGGGGCTCCGGGCAGCCTCTGTGGGGAGAGCTCGGGGGAAGCCTGTGGTGGCAGCACCGCCACGGCCCCCGGCCGCCCCCTCGGTCCCTGCCCCGCACCTGCCAGAGCCGGGCACCTGGTCAGCTCTCGCCCGGCTGTGCTCTCGCTCCTCCGGTGCTGGTCTGGCTCAGACGGGCTGGTGACCATCCGGAAGGACATAGGGATGGGGAGCGCGGGTCCGAGACGTAGGAGAGCCGGGTCCCCGTGGGTGGGGGGGAGGGGTCGTCACCATCGCCAGGAGCACGGAGCACACGCCCCAGGGTCAGCGCTCCCCGGGCCCAGGCGGGTCGGAGGGGGAGGCGGTGCTCTGTGCCTCTGGGCTCTCAGCAAGTGGAAGCCTGGCCACCGGACGGACAGACGGAGGGACGAGAGGGAGGGTGGGCGGGGGCCCTGAAGGGCGGGGAGAGGAGGTGATGAGAACATTGTCAGGAACCAGCAGGGAGAACACACTGGACACGGGGGTGGACATTTCTGGGCAGCATTAGCCGCTCACTGACAATTTGGGGTCAAGAGCTTAAAGGGAGCCCAGCCAGCGTGGCTCAGTGGTGAGCATCGATGTATGAACCAGGAGGTCAGGGTTCGATTCCCGGTTGGGGCACGTGCCCGGGCTGTGGGCTCAGTCCCCAGTGGGGGGCATGCAGGGGGCAGCCGACCGATGTTTCTCTCTCTTTGTTGGTGCTTCTCTCTCTCCCTCTCGCTCTCCCTTCCTCTCTGAAATCGATTTGAAAATTATTTCTTTAAACAGAACTTCAAGGGGGACCCATCCGCGGGGCCGTCACTTCCCTCCGGCCAGTGTTCCGGGCGGCGGAACGTGAGCGCGGACGGTTGGGTAGAGTCACAGATGCGGTCTGGCCCTGGGATTCCTTCGGCGACAGAGTGGGGAGAGCTGGGGACACACCGAGGGCCATGGTTACGCCTGAACCACGAAATGTCACCGGCCTCAGCTGCAGGAACAGTGGGACAGGACCCAGGTCTTCAGGACTGGGGGGGCGGGAGGGGCGGTGGCTTCAGCAGGAGGGTGGGAGGCGGTGCCTGACGCATGGCATTCAGAACGGGCGCCTTTCATGGAGGAGGAGGGGCCCCGGTCTCACCTACGGCCAGCAGCCAGGGGGGGGGGGGGATTCCCGGGTGAGAGGACGGGCAGCCGGGAAGCCATGGGCGCTGAGTCGGGGGACCAGTCTGAGTCCTCCCAGTGCGTGTTCAGACGCGTCAGCCGCGGGGCAGCCGGGTTGGCACGAGTATCCTGGGGAGATTCCGGGCTTTGGAGCCAGCGTTTGTTCCCCCAAAATCCCAGGTTTACCACGGAGTGCGGACGCGCCTCGGTGGGTTTCCTGGCCTCTCTGACCTGGTCCCCCGTGTGGAACTGGTAGGGAACACGCTTCGCTCCCGGCCTGTCACAGATGTGAGCCAGGGACATGTTCACGTGTTTGTGTCCAGTGGCTGTTTGTTCGCTTGTGCCTTCCTCTTTGAGACCAGGTTTCGGCCTCAGCAGATGTCGGATAACATCTATTGGGGCCGTCCTAGGAATTAAATTAGGTGATACACGTACGACACGTTCACCGGTTCGCCAGAGGCGCAGCGCCATTTTAAAATCAGCGCTCGCCTTTCCAAAACAGATCGGTGGCTACAGACGAGGGGCGAGGCACGCTCCCGTGGAAAGAAACACTTGCCTTCGTATGTCCGCGCTTCACTTCTCTTTTTAAACCGGCAGGTAGGAGGGAGAGAGGGAGAAAAACAAACCACACCACAAGGCAATTTCCAGATCTACTATGATAGCTGCGCCGGAGCTAATTGCGGTGAAATTGGAGCTGATTTAATTATTGGCACTTAGGAATGAAATTCCGCTCCGTGCAGGGGCGTTTCCGGGGATCCAGGAGAACTCCGCATTCCAGGAGCGATTAGTTCATTATGTGGACTAATTGCTGCTGCTGTTACAAGCGCGGAGTCTGAGGCACACACCTGTGCCCTAATTGCTTTTCCGCGTGCGGTTGCCATGGCTGCAGATGAGCCGCGCTGCCACCCACAGGAAGGATGGGACAGGTGGGTCCCAGCCACACGCTCAGGGAGGGCGCCCGCCTGCCAGGCGCGGGCAGCAGCGCCGTCAGCACCGCGCGTCCTGGACAGCGCCTCCCGCCGCCTCTGGCTTGGGGGGGGGGGGGGGGGGCCCGGGATTTCAGAGCATCAGTCAGGCCGGAGAACAACAGGGGTGGCGCTGGGCCGCGGCGACCTTAGCCTGGTCCTCGGTGCCCCGCCGCAGGTCAGGAGCTGGCGCCCTGGCTCTTTGGAGGCCAAATCGTCAGCTCTCTCTACGATGGCGGCAGCTGGAAACGAGGCCTCCCTGGGAATATTTTTATAAGGAAACGAATGGCTGAGAACTCTGGATGCTTTTAGTTAAATATGTGCATTTTTAAAGCTGCTCCTGTCTGCATTTGCATAATGTCCTTCCCCACCGGCCACAGCTACCTCTCACTGGGGTGTAAGACTCGATGTGCGTTATTAACAACCGTTCACACAGCGATGCCTCCGGGGCCCCTTCCCCCAGCGCCTCCTCCCCATCACTCACCTGGGACCGGGGCGAGTCCGCTTCCTGGTGGGGCTGCAGCGGGCTCCTGGTCCAGGTGTCTACGTGGAGCCTGGTGGCCTGGCGACCCCGGGGTGGGGGACAGAGGCTGACGGATGTGGACCCCTCCCTCGCTGGGCCTGGAGCTCACCCGCGCCCTCTCCCCGGACGCAGCGCAAGTGAGGCGCCTTCTTTCCTCTCCCTTCTCCCCCTCTTCCTTGTATTCTGAAACAGTGTCAGACTCACACAAAATGTGGCCAAAGTGGTCACACGTCACTCGGAGACCCCGTTCGAGTTTCACCCGCTGTCCCCGTGATGTCCTTCGGGGCCCGAGAGCCGCCCCAGGACCGTGGCCGCCTCTTGCCCTGTCTCCTGAGTCCGTCTCTGGGGCGTCCCTGGGTCCCGCGTGGACGGCGTGGCCTTGGTCCTGCCCGGCTGCAGGCAGCGCCGTGGAGGAGGCCTGTGTGTCCGGGAGGGTCTGCTGTTTCCTCTCACGTGGGCACAGGTCGTGTTCTCTGGCCACGATGCGGCCTCTGAGATGGCGTGTGCTCCTCCCGCCAGCCCGCCGGGTGTCACGTGATCAGCGATGTCAGCAGGTGACACAGCCAGGCTGGGGTCCCGCTGGTGGCTGAGTCAGGGGTCAGGAAAGGCTCAGCGGGAGCCCCGACGTGGGGTCTCTCGGTGGCCCAAGCGGGTGACTGATCTCTCTCTCCCCCTTCCTGTGGTCTTAGGACCACGCCATGCGGGGCAGCTGGGCTGTCCTGGGGCTGGTGGCCCGCTGGCCTGGTGGCTCCCGTCCCCAGGGGGCTACCCTAAGGAAGCCGGGTGGCCATGCAGGATGTGCTCATGACCTTCAGGCGCCACTTCCACCTGTTCAAGGTCGTCACCGAGACCAGCCCATGTTCAAACCTTGCACGTAATGGAGGGTCAAGGCTACATAAGAAGGGCACGGAACCTGGAGATGCTGTTCAAGGCGGCTTTGGGAAATGTAACCTGTCACCGTTATCTGATTAAGACGATGTCCACTAGGTCGCGATCTATAACTGGTTCTCAACCTCCCTAACGCCGCAACCCTTTAATACAGCTCCTCATGTTGTGGCGACCCCCAATTTCATTGTGACAAATTGAACATCATGAAAGCATAGTGATTAAACACAAAAACAATATGTAATTATAGATGTGTTTTCCGACGGTCTTAGGCGACCCCTGTGAAAGGGCCGTTCGACCCCCAAAGGGGTCGCGACCCACAGGTTGAGAACCGCTGCTCTATAAGGTGACTGTTTTGTGTTTTGGGTGTTTTTAGGATTTACCAGTGTTCCGTGGGGCGGCACCCGGAGGCTGTGCTAGACACTTGCCCCCTGGGTGTGGGCGCGCCCGGCTAGTTCTTGCTTGAACGACCTATGACCCCGTGGGTGGATAAATGGCCATGTTCCAATCGGGCCGTCTTTCCCACATTGATCACCCGGCGTCCTTCCGTAAGAAGGAACCAGCCCGCTCGTTATTGAGTAGCTAATTAATTAATATCAGGATAATGGACCCTGACAGATGCTTGGCATATGCTGATGGCACGGGCTCCGCGGGCCCAGTGCCACTCAGAGATGTCACCACGGACCCACTTTGACGTGGACACGGTCCCCGTGTGGTCAGGGGGAGCCCTCCAAGCTGGCCTCTGTGTCTCCTTCAGCCGCCTGACTGAAGCAAAATCGATGTCACAAAGTCAGGTGCTGTGGCACCCACGTCCACACCTTCGCGTGGGCACAGGCTTGCACTATCTTCGGGCAAACACCTCGGAGTGGGCTGGCAGGACCGGGCGGTCAGTATGTTCGGGAGCCGCCGTGCTGTCGCCACGGTTTCGGACCCAGGCTCCGACGTTCCTCCTGCCCCACGGCAGCTCAGCACCGGACGGTGGTCGTGTGAAGCTGCCCACGCAGGGTCTGGGTGGCCTCACGGGGCCGCTCACGGTGCCTCTCACTCCGCATGCCCCTGACGCCGTGAGGCCGGTGTCCTCGCGAGCGCGGCGCCACCTCTCCATCTCCCCGTGAGGTGCCCGTGGTTGACATGTTCGCTTTGCTAGGTGTTCGGTTCCCTGGGTTTGAGAGGCCCGTCTGGATACATGTCTTTTGTCCAGTCGAGGACTTGCAAATATTTCCCTCGAGGCTGTGACTTGCCTTTTCATGCCCGTAGGAGTGTTTCTCCAGAAGCAGAAATTTTACTTTTTCTTGTTCAGCACGTGCGTTTAATGTCGTATCTAAGCAAGCCTGGCCTGCCTCAAGCCTCACAGGTGTCTTCCTGCTGGAAGCTTGTAGTTAACTAGAGGCCTGGTACATGACATTCATGCACTGGGGGGGGGGGGGGGGGGGGGCACGTCCCTCAGCCTGGCCTGTGCCCATTAGCAGTCCGGGAGCCCTCGGGGATATTGGACATCCTTAGTGCTGCCACGGAGGCAGGAGAGGATCCCGCCACAGCTGCGCTCGCCAGCCATCAGCTGGCTTGTAGCTGAGCGGCGCTCCCCCTGTGGGAGCACACTGAGCACCAGGGGGCAGCTCCTGCATTGAGCATCTGCCCCCTGGTGGTCAGTGTGTGTCATAGTGACCAGTCATTTCCAGTCATTCTGCTGTTAGGGTCAATTTGCATATTACCCTTTTATTATATAGGAGTGACTGGCCAGCCTGGGTGAGGGGCTGATGGCTGTTTGCAGGCTGGCCAAGCCCCCCAGCAGGGACCCTCACCCCATGAGGGTGTGGCCAGCCTGGGTGAGTGGCTGATGGCTGTTTGGAGGCTAGCCACATCCCATTCAGGGTGGGGATCCCCCCTGGGGTGCCTGGCCAGCCTGGATGAGGGGCTGATGGCTGTTTTCAGGCTGGCCACAGCCCCTTTAGGGTGGGGGTCCCCCCTGGGGTGCCTGGCCAGCCTGGGTGAGGGGCTGATGGCTGTTTGCAGGCTTGCCACAACCCCCAGCCACCCAAGGTCCCAGTGGAGGCTGGCTGGAAGCAGGTATCTGGAATTTGTTTATCTTCTATAATTGAAACTTTGTTGCCATAAGCAGAGGCCTCAGCCGGCTCAGGGCTGGCGGGAAGCTTGGCTTCCTCCACCGCCCGGGCAACCAAGCATCCCGCTTGCTCCAGCTCCATGGCTGCCGGCCGCCATCTTGGTTGGATTAATTTGCATATAGTCGCTCTGATTGGCTGGTGGGCGTGGCTTGGGATGTAGGGAAGGTATGGTCAATTAGCATCTTTGTCTTTTATTAGTGTAGATAGTTGTACATGGAGTTCATTTTTGCATATGGTATGAACTGACGTACATTTTTTGCACGAGTATAGCCAATTTTTTTCTAGCACTGTTTGTGAGAAAGGTTATTCCTTCTGCATTGGATTGCCTTCACATCTTTACAGAAAACCGGTTGCACACATGGGTGTGGCTGTGCTTCTAGACCAGCCGTGGGCAAACTACGGCCCGCGGGCCGGATCCGGCCCATTTGAAATGAATAAAACTATTGAAAAAAAAGACAGTACCCTTTTATGTAATGATGTTTACTTTGAATTTATATTAGTTCACACAAACACTCCATCCATGCTTTTGTTCCGGCCCTCCGGTCCAGTTTAAGAACCCATTGTGGCCCTCGAGTCAGAAAGTTTGCCCACCCCTAGACTCTGCATTCTGCCGCATTGACTGTGTGTCTAGTTGCTGTTGTCTGGACTGGTTCAGCTTTGTCATAAGTCTCGAAATCAGGAAATTATACTCGTCTGTCCTACTTTGTTCTTGTTTTGCAAAGTTGTTTAGTTATTCTAGGTCCTTTGTGTTTCCATAAAACTTTTAGATCAGTTTGGCTACATCTACAAAAAGAACCCTGGATTTTTTTTTTTTTTTACTGGTAGTGTATTAAATCTATAGATCAATGTGAAGATTAGTATCTTAACAAGATTGAGTCTTTCAATGAATGAACATGTTATATCCCTATTTATTTGTCTCCTTTAATTTCTCTTGGCAATAATTTTAGTTTTCAGGTTAAATATATATCCCATCTTTTGTCAGATTTATCCCAAAGTATTTCAAATTGGTATGCTATTGTAAATGTTATTATTGTCTAAAATTTCAAAATGTGATTGTTACTAATATATGGATATAGAATTGACTTTTGTGTGTTAATCTGTAACCTTGTAACCTTGCTAAGCTCGCTTATTAATTCTACTAGCTTTTCTTGCATATTCATCCAGTTTCTATAGAGACAATAATGTCTGTGAATGAAGATAGTTTACATCTTCTTTCTAATCTGGGATGCCTTTTGTTTTTTAACTTGTCTTATTTCACTAGCGAGTATCTCAAGTAAAATGTCAGGTAGGAGTGGTGAGACCACAAATTCTTCTATTAATGCCACACGAGGTGGGCACAGAATTCTGGGTTCGCAGCATTCTTCCTTCAGGATGTTAAAAATGTTACCTCTCCATCTTCTTACACCATTTTTTCTTTTCTTTTTTTTTCTTTTTCTTTTTCTTCTTCTTTTTTTTCTTTTTCTTTTTGAGGAAGGAGATGAGCATCTATTTCCTACACCAATTTTTATGTGAAATTTCTTGCCTGTACCTTTTGTGAGGAGAAATTTTCTCTCATGTACGTGTCTTTGTTTCTTTGCATTTAACTTGCCCTTTGTCTCTGAATACTTTTCAGACTTTCTATTTCTTGATGGTTTTGAGCAAACTGATCATGATGTGCCTTTGCATTGTTTTCTTCATCCTTCTTCGCTGGGGGTTCATTGAGCTCCTTGGATCTGTGAGTTTGTAGTTATCAGTTTGGAATAACTCAAATATCTTTTCTCCCCCCTTTCCTCACCATCGTCTTCTTCAGGGACCCAAATTACACATTGACTAGGCTGGCTGAAGCTGTCTTGTAGCTCTGTTCATTTCCTAAAAATCTTTTCTGTGTTTTATTTTGGACTCGAGGCCCGATGCATGAAATTCGTGCAAGAGTAGGCCTTCCTTTCCCCAGCTGACGGCACCGGCTTCCCTCTGGCACCCGGGACCCAGGCTTCCCTCACAGCCCTGGATTCATCCAGAAGATCGTCCAGAGTGACACCCGGAAGGACGCCTGGTCTAATTAGCATATTACGCTTTTATTCTTATAGATACTTTCTACTGCCGTGTCATCACATTCACTCATCTTTCCTTCTGCCTTTCATCGTATCCAGTGTATTTTTCATCTCACGCTTTGTGGTTTCATTTCTAGATGTTCAATTTGGGACATTGTGTTTTCCATCTTTAATGAACATATGGAATTAACTTCTTGAACATATGGAACGCAGTCATAATAACTGCTTTAATGTCCTCCTCTGCTCATTCCATTATCTGTGTCAGTTAGGAGTTCGCTTCAATCGATTATGTCTTCATCTGGGGTCATATTTTCCGACTTCTTCGCACGCCTGGTAACTTTTCTGGCTGGGTGCCCAGCACTCGGGGTGTCTATCTCGCTCGGTGCTGGGGAGTCTGCGTTCCTGGAAGCATCCTGGCGCTTGCTTTCTGCGAGGCAGCGAAGTTCCTTGAAACCATTTGACCCTTTCGTGTCCTGCTTCGGAGGTTGGCGGGTGGGCATCTGAGCAGCGTCCAGTCAGAGCCGAGGGCAGGTCTGCGCGTGTCCCTGCTCCCCGAGCTCCGAGGCCTGCCCTGCCCGGAGAGGGTGCACAGGGGTGAGCGGGCGGGGCAGTCTGTGGCAGAGGAGCCCTGGGGTGCAGCTCGGGGCGCAGGGACCCAGAGAGGAGCTGGAGCCCTGGAGAAATGCGAAGTGGCGTCAGTATGAGCCACGGGGAACCGGCTGGGACCGTCTCCCGCGCCCCGTGTGGTGCCGACGCTGGCAGTTTGCTTGCTCCCTGGGAAGGGTGGCGACGCCTGTTTAATAACCATGCGATGAGCAAGTTGCCGAGGAGCTGATTGCGTTTTCCAGAAAGCACCTCAGTGGCCGGGGATCGTGGCCCATCTGCCTCCCGCTCACACTCCGCACTTCCCGCGCAGCGGGGCCCTGGGGGAACCTCGCCGGTGCGTGCGGGGGAGGGAAATGGTTTTTTCGAGGGAGGAACGCAGTGTCCAATTTGCAGACGTCTCTCGTACTGCACGGAGCGGAATGGCTCTTCCCGGCCCCAGCGCGCACGGAATCACAGGCGTCAACAGAATGCAGGAACGAGCGTCAGATGGAGGCGGCTGCACCAGCGGCCGCTGGGCTCCGGGCATCTCAGGCCCTTAGCTTTCTGTGGCCTCCGGTCAGGGCACTGCGCCCTCCCCCTCCCTCCCCTCCCTGCCATGGCTCTCGGTCTTTTCCGGAACAGCCTGGAGCGGGGGAGGCCTGTCCTTTCAGGGTGCGCCAGGCTCTCGGTGTGATCGCCCGTCTCACCTTGTTGGCCTGGAGTCGGGGGTAACCGGCTCCCTCCACACACGTGGCCCCGTGGGCTCAGGGCCACAGGGGTCGTCCCCACTTGGGGCCTCTCTCCTGGGGAAGTGTACCCGGGTCTGTCGGGGGGTCTGTGCTCACAGCCTCTGTGTGATGCCTTCCCCTCGAGGAAGCCTCGTCCTCAGGGGAGAAGTGGGGTCTGCAAAGGGCAGAGCCACCGGGCCCACTCGCAGCCCAGACGGCTGTGCGCAGGGCCCTCGTTGCACCTTCTAATCAGCTGGTTGTTAATCACAGGAAGGAAGCAAACAGAAGGCCGGGCCCATAGGCGTCTGGGCAGCTGCACCAGGAAGCTGCGTGTCACTCCCAGGCCCGCTCCCTGCAGACACTGGGGAAGGGATGGGCAAAGGGGAGGTGGCACACAGGCAGTGAAGCTGGGTGACCTGGGGAAGGGACCTGTCAGTCACGCCTGGGAGCAGAAGGCATTGGTGGGAGGGGCAGGGCCCCTGGAAGCCCCTGGAACTTGGGAGAACATCATCCTGAGATGGGGGCTGGCCTCCTGTGCCGGGCGCTCTCGGAGCTCTTGGTCTGGGCTCTCTGGTTCCCTTGGCTTTGCTCCCGCCACGTCCCCGCCACGCACCCCACGCGCAGTGGACAGATGGGCCCGCCCGATGCTGGACTGGACTGTGTCCCCACGTGGAGCAGAAACCCTGGGCCACAGCTTCCACCCTAGCTCTGCGGGAGTCCCCGCTGCGCTCCCTCCATGGGGGGACCAGGGGACATGCCACCTGGGGACTCGGGGCTGCGATTCCGTAGAAATGAAGCTTCTACAGCACCTCATCCTCCAGGCGAGTCTCAGGAAGCTCCTTCTCTCAGGGCATCAAAGAAGCCCACTCCCACCAGCAACCCTGGGGCGAGGAGAGCTCCCGCCGAGACACAGCCACGTGTGACTACGTGTGTCTGTGTCTGTCTCTCCTGGTGGACGGCCAGGCCACCGAGCAGGGTCCTGAGCATCTGCTGGACCCTGACCCCATGCCCGGCGCCGAGCTCAGCACAGCGGCCCCGCAGACACTGGCATGCGCGGAGCCTGACACCAAGGGCCCTCCTGGCAGCTGTCCTGCTGCCCAGAGACACCCGTCCCTCACTCCCCACCGGCCATCACCTTCCCGCTTGACCAGGGACACTTCAGGCCCAGACACTCCACGACGGTCGCCCCGGCCCCTCCTCTGTGCTGCCTGCAGGCGCGTGTCCGTTCCCAAGTCAGTCCCGTGCCCCGGGCTCTGGTGGAGTCTTTTCCCCTAAAGGAGCCACAGGTCCTCTCTGCTGTGGAGCCGGGAGGGCGTGGCGCGCACCATCACGTCTCTTATGCTCTGCATTTTATGATGGTCTGAGCTCGGGGGGGCCTTGCTGGCCGGGGAGAGACTGTCCCTCCTGGGCTGGCTAGCGTGTCCTCGTCGGCAAACCTGCCACTGAGCCCCCACTCCACCCACCTCATCTGACTCTCACACCTGCCGTCCCCGCTGCCCGGCATCGCCAGAGCCACACCGCACGACGAGGGACCACCCCTGAGCCCAAGGCCCCGGTTGTCCAGACCGGCCTTGCCTCGCCCCTTCCTCCTGTGGGGACCCCGTGGAGGCTGGGCCCCGGCTTCCCGTTGTTCTGTTCTGTCTCCTGCTCTGCCCGTGGCCCTGGGTCAGGGGACAAGGTCACCCCCTCATTTCTAGGGGGACCGGACCCTTCCCTCAGTGGCACTGGCCTGTCCCTGTCCTCACTCTGTGAACCGCAACCGGTGGTTGTGGCTCTAATTCAACACCAGCAAGAGTCCCCAATTCGGGGGGCAATGGGGGTGGAAGAGGAAACTTTATTCAGTGCAAACGGCTCCGAGGTGACAGAGCGCCATGACAGGAGCCCAGCCCCGAGCCCCCCAGAGGCAGCCCTGGGCCAGGCCCCTCTGGGCCGGGAGAGCTGGGTGTTGCAGCTCAGCTGGGAGACACGGCGTCCCTCTTGGGTGAGAAGGGAAATGCACCTCCTGAGCCCCAGGGGAGCTGGCTGACCTGGACAGACGTCCCCGCCCCTGGCCCCTGATTGGTCGGTCCTCATGCAAATGAAGGCTCCAAATACTTGCTGTCTGATTGGTCCAGAGGACACTTTCCTCCTTGGTCAGAATGGAGCTGCTCTGATTGGTCAATGAAGATGCTGAGGTGGGGGGAGGGGGGGAGAGATAGCTGCCCAGCTCTGATTGGCTGGGGAAGCCTCTCTCCTATTGGTGGACACAGGATTCCAGGACCTGCTCTAAAGGCTGCTCAGCTGCAGGAACCCAGTGCCGGCGGGCGGCTCGGTGCAGGCGGGCGGCTCGGTGCCGGCTGCTCCCTGAAGGGCAGTTTGCCTGGGAGGCCGGGTGCAGACATGGCTGCCGGGCTCTGAGTTTGTCTATCTATCTATCTATCTATCTATCTATCTATCTATCTGTTTTTGAGAGAGAAACGCTAATGTGAGAGAAACGTCGATTGGCTCCCTCCTATGCATGCCCTGACCTTGGATTGAACCCAAAAACTAGGTTGTGTCCTGACCCGGAATTGGACCCGCAGCCCTTTTGGTGCAGGGACAACACCCCAACCAACCTGGCCGGCGGGCAAGGCTCTGTCTTTAGAATTCGAGCCCAGGTAGCCGCCAGGAGCCCTTCTGGGCCGGTCTCTTCTTTCTCGGGGCCCACACCACCTTTACACGCGGACCTGGGCGCACAGCGTGCTGGGACCCTGACCCTCGACGGTGTCCACGCGGTCAGCAGGGGAGATGCTCAGCCTCCCCTGGGTGGGGAGGGGTGCAGGGCCTCCCGGGAGACGCCCTGGTGGGGCTCAGTCCCTGTGCTCGCCTGGGGCCCCGTCCACCCGGGGTGGGGGGTGGGGAGGGGACACCTGCTCCTGGCGGCTCCTTCCATCCGGCCCCTCCATGGCCCCGAGGGCTTCGCCGTGTCCGCCTCAGACACACAACGGCCTGAGAACAGCCTTGTTTCCTGGGGCGGCGGCCTGAGCGGGATGCGTTCCCCCCCTCCCCGCCACCCCAGCAGGCCTGCCTGGCGTAGGAAACCAGTGCATCGCCTTATGATAATAAGTCATCAAAATTCAGCAAATAACACAGTGAACTCTGCGAATAAAACGCAATGTCTGCATTCGCAGAGCCATCAGCCGGGCACACTGGTGTTTGCTCAGAATTCCCCGGGGCCGGGAGGGGGGCGCTGAGCCGCAGCGCCAGGCGGCTGCCACCCGGGGGCTCCTGCCTGGCCCGGGGCGGCCCCCCTGACGGCTCGCTGGCTGCTGGTGGTGATGCCTTCAGCGTCCGCAGGGTAACCCCATAAAGAAGTCTCTTAAAATGCATCTTTGAAATTCTGACGCTGTCGCCTCCAATAAAAGCCATGGAAGGGAAATTTCAATAAGAAAACTCAAGAACATTTAATTTTCTGCTCCTTGGACTTGCTATCTTATTACCGTCATTCCGTTAGCTAATAAATGTCCAATCCAGTCCAATCTGCAGGGCAAGCGGAGAGGCTGGGATTTGAATAATTGGGTGGAATGGCTGGGGGCAGCGTTATGCCGCGTCGACCAAGGAAGCCGCGCAGGTGGGTGCGGTGGCAGCTCATCGCTGGGGCTGCTCCCTCTAATCCAGCCCGTCGCCCCCCTCCCCCGCCCGCCCGCGGGGTGCTGGTCACCTGGATGGGGCCGGGGAGGAGGGCCAGGGACAGGGCGGAGAGGACGGGGGCGCTGTCCAGATGTGGAGCCCGCGGCAGGAGAAGGGACACCCGGGCCCCAGTGGGAGCCGGACCCCAGGTCTGGAGGCCCCAGGCGCCCGGCACTGTCCCCACCAGCCCTGGACGGGACGAGCTGCATCAGTGAGGCTGCATTTGGGGTCAGGTTTTCCAGTAAAAGCCACGTCAACAGCCCGTGCATCATGCACCCTCGCTGTGCTCCTGCCCCGCGAAGGCGGCTCAGGGCCCCCCATCGCCTACTCTGTCTGGCGGGGAGAGGGATGGCGCACTTCCCCCATAACTCAGGGGAGAGAAGGGAGGGGGGGAGGGAGGGGAGCAGCCAGAGCTCAGGAATGTCGCCATAGTGTCATGGTGGGGCACGCTGGCAGGTGAGGACGGGGCCTGGCTGCCTGAGGGGTTGGCATCTCCCGGGGTCTCTCCACTCTGAGCTTTATTCTAGAAAGTTCCGGCGGCCAGCTCAGAGGCCCCGCACAGAAGCCCTCGGCTTGTCCCAGGGAAACAGCTCACCGTGATCCGAGCTCGTCTAAGGCCGCGGTTCTCAACCTTCCTAATGCCGCGGCCCTTTAATACAGCTCCTCATGTGGTGGGGACCCCCAACCATAAAATTATTCTCGTTGCTACTTCATCACTGTAATGCTGCTACTATTATGAATCGTCATGTAAATATCTGATATGCAGGATGTATTTTCATGGCTACAAATTGAACATAATTAAAGCATAGTGATTAATCACAAAAACAATATGTAATTATATATGTGTTTTCTGACACATTATATATGTGTCTTAGGCGACCCCTGTGAAAGGGTCGTTCGACCCCCAAAGGGGTCGTGACCCACAGGTTGCGAACCGCTGGTAAGGCGTGGGTGGCGGGACTGATGGCAGCAGGCGATGCCTAGGGAGGCAGCGTGTGGATGAGCCGTCTGTCCACGTGGTCTGTCGGGTCACAGGGTTCTCAGCCGTGGAGCCGGCCGCCGTCCCCCCAAGTTCCCCCCAAGGTCCTCAGCCGCCCTGGCAGGGCCGCGCTCCCTCCCCATCCTTCCTGGCCAAGAGAGCTGCCTGAACGGGGTCCCCTCAGGCCTGACGACCAAGGGGGCCAGCAGGAGGGGACATGTTCACACAGCCACGGTGTGGCCGCCCTGCCCGCTGGGAGGCCGTCAGCGATTTCCATCGGCTGGTTTCCTGGTTTGGCTCCAAGACCCCGGGAGAGCGTGTGACCCACCCCGGGTCCAGGGGGCCTCCTTGTCCGCCTGGTCCGTGCTGCCCGCCGTCCCTCACATGTGCTCCCGCCATCCCTCACGTGTGCTGCCCGCCGTCCCTCACATGTGCTCCCGCCGTCCCTCACGTGTGCTCCCGCCGTCCCTCACGTGTGCTCCTGCTGTCCCTCACGTGTGCTCCCGCCGTCCCTCACATGTGCTGCCCAAGGTCCCTCACGTGTGCTCCCGCCATCCCTCACGTGTGCTCCCGCTGTCCCTCACATGTGCTCCCGCCATCCCTCACGTGTGCTGCCCGAGGTCCCTCACGTGTGCTCCTGCCGTCCCTCATGTGTGCTCCCGCCGTCCCTCACGTGTGCTCCCGCCGTCCCTCACATGTGCTGCCTGAGGTCCCTCACGTGTGCTCCCGCCATCCCTCACATGTGCTGCCTGAGGTCCCTCACGTGTGCTCCCGCCGTCCCTCACGTGTGCTCCCGCCGTCCCTCACGTGTGCTCCCGCCGTCCCTCACATGTGCTGCCCGAGGTCCCTCACGTGTGCTCCCGCCGTCCCTCACGTGTGCTCCCGCCATCCCTCACGTGTGCTCCCGCCGTCCCTCACGTGTGCTCCCGCCGTCCCTCACGTGTGCTCCCGCCGTCCCTCACGTGTGCTCCCGCCGTCCCTCACATGTGCTGCCCGAGGTCCCTCACGTGTGCTCCCGCCGTCCCTCACATGTGCTGCCCGAGGTCCCTCACGTGTGCTCCCGCCGTCCCTCACGTGTGCTCCCGCCATCCCTCACGTGTGCTCCCGCCGTCCCTCACGTGTGCTGCCCGCGGTCCCGAGCCGGGTGTCTGGTTCCCGGTGAGCTCCTGCTCTTGCGGCCACGAGAGCCACGCGGATCTGCGGAGCCTGTGGCTGAGGAGGGACGGGCGCGGGGAGGCCCGAGGACGGAGAGGCAGCGGGCGGTCAGGGGTCTGAGCGGAGGCGGGACGACAAGACGGACATTCGGGCCGGGCCCGGCCAACAGTCAGGCCGCCCGCTGCCTTTAGTGAGACCTCGTGGCTGAGAGGCGATGGAGGCCGTGTGCCACGTGTGCCCCGTGCGGGCTCGGCCACAGGCTGCGTCGCGGGGGCGGGAGGGCACGGCCGGCTGCGCGTGTTCAACTCTCTTCACTCACCGTCGGGGGGGCCGGAGGTGGGGGCGCAGCCTGACCCGCCGCGGAGGCCCTGGGCCCCACAGACCCGTGAGCCCCTGTGGCAGGAGGCAGAGCCCCATCCTGAGATCCCCCCTCACCCCTGCTGCACCCCTCCTTCCTCGTCTCGGGGAGCCTCTCGCCTGGGCGGGGGCGGGGGGGGGAGATGGACAGCCCCCCTCCCCTCCCCTCCCCTCCCCTCCCTCCCCTCCCCTCCCCTCCCTCCCCAGCTGCCCCTCCCTGGGTGAACAGGTCATGCTCCCTCCCCCACGGGGGTCACTGGGCGCCCTGGGAAGCCCCTCCACAGACTTTGTGAGGCTCCTGGGTGGGGAGCCCAGAAGGAGACACACGGGGCCCATGGTCACCCCGAGGCCGGAGGGGCCGGGGGCTGCTGGCATCTGCCGGGACCAGTGCCCCCTGGGTGTTTCTCCAGGTGCCAGGGCCCTGGCCACTCTGCATCCCCCCAGACCCACGCCTGCCCGGCGTCCCAGGAAGCCGGGCCCCTGGGCAGCACCCCCAGGGGACACAGCCTCAGACAGTCCTGGCAGGAGGGGGGCGGGGCGGAAGGCGGTGCAGCCCCCTGCCCTGGGGGTGCCTCTGGCGCAGCCCCTCCTGCTCCCTCCTGAGACTCACGCCCAGGGTGCCTCCCACCTGCCTCCCCCTCCCCCCCCCACGGCGGGGGGCTGTCTACAGGGCCGCCCGCCCCACCCCACCCGCCCCGCGTCTGTAAATGGTTCTCACCCGTTTCCCGCTCAGCCCCCGCGTGGGTTCTGGTCCTGCCGGGCCTGCTGCTCCGAAGTGGCCTGTGATGAATGTGATGCATTAGTGACGAAGGGCGCCATCCGTCTTCCCCTCCCCCGCCTGCTGTCCCCTGAGAGCCATCCTGCCCGTCCTCCCCGGGCCTGGGCTGCTGCTTCTGGGAATTTTCTCAAACGAAGATCGAAGAGCAGTTGTGGCCCAGCCAGCGTGGCTCAGTGGTTTAGCATCGACCTGTGAACCAGGAGGTCACGGTCCGATTCCCGGTCAGTCCACGATTCTCTCTCAACATTGATGTTTCTCTCTCCCTCTCCCTCCCTCTCTGAAATCAATGAAAATATATATTTTTAAAAGCACACCATTTTGTGAGGAACTCCCAGGGGCTGGGGGAACCTCATTTCCCTGACTCAGCCCAGGGTTCCCTCTGCCCCTGGCCTGGGCGCATTGTGAGCGTGGCTGTGAGTCCCTCGCCAGAGACTCCCGCGGGCAGAGTCCTGCCTGGTTCCGGCCCCTTCCCCTCGGCACAGCCGGCCCCGTTGGCACAGCCAGCCCCGTTGGCACAGTGGGTCCCGTGCCAGTTCCAGGCGCGCGGTGGCGGCGCCTCTGGACGGATCATCGATGTGAGTAATCAGTTAAATGGGTTTGCTTTCGTCTCCAGAGTCTCCCGCTGGGAGAGGAATCTTTAAAAAGACTCCTGGGTTGAGTTTTACTTCTGCGCGGAGCCTCCCACGGCTGCCGGGCTAATTGAGTGTGGAGCATGAATAAACATGGCCTCGAGCGCCCACTCCGCGTGCAGGAGGGGCAGGCTCGGGACCCCGGGCGCCAGGACCAGCTCCCGCACACGCACACACACACTCGCCACGCACATGCACACGCCATGCACACACACACACGCACACGCTGTGCCGGCGGTGCCCAGGCCGCGTGGTGTTGGCCACTGGCCCCCGGGGGTTTAAACGTCACGCCAGAGCCAGAGGGCGTCTCCCGGAAACCGGAGGCCTGGCCCTGGACCCAGGGAGGGTGCTTGTCAAACAGGCCGCCTCAGCCACCCAGCGAATGTCACGGCCGCGCCCACGCAGCTGCAGCCTTGGGACGCTCCTGTGTGTCCCCTGTGAGCGCGTCCTGTTCGTGCCCCTCTTCAGGGCTTGGGGGCCGCGGGGCGTGCCGGGAGCCGGTCCATCCTTGCTGTTTCAAGGGACCTGGCATATATGGCATACTGTTCTTAATATGTTTGCTCACCTTCTTGGCACTATGTGTTTTAACCAAGGTCACCTCTCTGAGAAAGGTTGTTTCCCCAGGTAGGGATTTTCCCCTCAAGTTAGGGAGGGAATAAAACCCCTTAACTAAGTGCCAGGCGGGTAATTAATCACTTTAACTACGAACAATCATGCTTAAGCTACATAATCTTTACTCCCTGGAATGGAGATAAGAAACGCCCTAACCTTTGGAATAGAGATTGACAGGATTGGAGTCAACTGGTATAAATACAGATGTAACAAGACAACAGGACACAGAACCTACACACAGAACCTACACAGAACCTAGAGACAGAAGAACTTCGCTGGAGAGAACATGGCAAAAGATCCTGGACAGAAACTGGAGACAGAACCTAGAGACAGAACCTGGCTACAGAACCTGGTTGGAGAACCTGGACAGAACCTGGCTGAAGAACCCGGCTACAGAACCTGGAGAACCTAGCAAGAGAACATGGACACAGAACCTGGCTGGAGATCCTAACCAGAACTTCGCTGGAGATCCTGACCAGAACTTGGCTAGAGAGCCTGGCTAGGCTGCTGATCAACTGAATGCTGTCTCCGTGTCATTCCTTCTTCGCCGACTCCGTCCACACCTTTGGGGACCCCTGGACCTGCTGGGGTTGGACCCCAGCAGGGGCGCCGGGCCTGTGAGTGATCGTTGGGCTGTGAGCGATGGCTGAGCCTGTGAGTGATCGCTGGGCTGTGAGTGATCGCTGAGCCTGTGAGTGATCACTGAGCTTGTGAGTGATCGTTGGGCTGTGAGTGATCGGTGAGCCTGTGAGTGATCGCTGGGCTGTGAGTGATCGCTGAGCCTGTGAGTGATCGATCGCTGGGCTGTGAGTGATCGATCGCTGAGCCTGTGAGTGATCGCTGGGCTCTGAGTGATCGCTGAGCCTGTGAGTGATCGCTGAGCTTGTGAGTGATCGATCGCTGGGCTGTGAGTGATCAATCGCTGAGCCTGTGAGTGATCGCTGGGCTGTGAGTGATCGCTGAGCCTGTGAGTGATCGATCGCTGGGCTGTGAGTGATCGCTGGGCTGTGAGTGATCGCTGAGCCTGTGAGTGATCGATCGCTGGGCTGTGAGTGATCGATCGCTGGGCTGTGAGTGATCGCTGGGCTGTGAGTGATCGATCGCTGGGCTGTGAGTGATCGCTGGGCCAGGCGTCAGCACTGGACCATTCGGTTCCTGGTCTGCGGATGTGTTTCCCTGGGAAAACAATAGGGTTGTTGCTGGGCGTGCACATTGTTGGTGAGCTCGCTGCCTCTACACCGTGCACGCTCAGCATCTGCGAGGAGAGCCGTCAGTGCACTGCGGTCTGGGGGACCGTGTGGGTGTCGGCTCTCCACGACGACAGCCCTGAGGGAGCCCGAGTCCCTGGGGTGACCCACCGAAGCCCCCGCACACCCCGCAGTGTGGTCTGAGTTCACGGCGCTCAGGGGGCGACCCCCTCGCTGAGAGCCGATGCCGTCGGCCTGCAGGTGGGGCTGTTTGGTGTGAAAACGGCATCGGGAAGCGCTGCACTCAGACACGCTCACCTGCTGCCCACGGTGGGCGGGAGGAACATGGGCGGGAGGAAAGCGAGGTCGGGCCTTGCCCTCTCGCGGGAAGTAAACACACTGCTGAGGCCTCCTCCTCCTCTCACACCCGCACAACAGAGCTGCAGCGACAACGGGATCTGCCCGACAGACGTCTAAGCTGTCAGCCTGTAATTCAGATCCACTCGGGGGTGGGGAGAGTTTTCTGCTGGACATAAGGGTCAAATGCTGTCATTTAGGGATAAAAGCAGCTCATCCGCCCACTGATCCACCCACCCATCCATCCACCCACCCGCCCACCCACCCACCCACTCGCCCATCAGCCCACCCGCCCAACCGCCCACCCACCCATCCATCCACCCACCCGCCCACCCGCCCATCAGCCCACCCACCCACCCATCCATCCACCCATTCATTCATCCACCCACCCGCCCATCCGCCCACCCACCCACCCACCCACCCATCCATCCACCCACCCGCCCACCCACCCATCCACCCACCCACCCGCCCGCCCACCCACCCAACCGCCCACCCACCCATCCATCCACCCATCCATCCACCCACCCGCCCACCCACCCATCCACCCACCCACCCATCCACCCACCCACCCAACCGCCCACCCACCCATCCATCCACCCATCCATCCACCCACCCACCCACCCACCCATCCACCCACCCACCCGCCCACCCATCCAACCGCCCACCCACCCATCCATCCACCCATCCATCCACCCACCCACCCACCCATCCACCCACCCACCCGCCCGCCCATCAGCCCACCCACCCAACCGCCCACCCACCCATCCATCCACCCATTCATCCACCCACCCACCCATCCATCAGCCAACCAACTAACCAGCCAACTAGAAGCAGCTCCGTGGCTCTCAGTCTGCAGCCCCGGGCGATGCTGACCTTCCTGTCTCCTCGCACACGGCTCTTAAAGTGCCCCCGCCCCGTTCAGGGTGTCCCCGAGGCTCTGTCCGTGGCCCTGTGTGTGGACTGAGGCCTGACACTTGCTCATCATGGGGTTCATCTGCAGACCTGCTGGTGCAGGTGGCCGGCCAGGGAGGGGGCGCGGGGGGCTGGGGGGGAAGCGGCCTGGACAGAGGCAGGTGGTCGGTTGGGGCCGGTCCACCCTCCCCTCCGGCTGTGTGTCCCGGGCTCCCGGCGAGCGCTGAGCCCAGGCTGCTGTCCCGTGGGTGGGGGGGGGGGGGGCTCAGAGGGGCCACACGGGCGGCTCTTGCAGGCAGGACCCCGCGTGGTGGCTGCAGGGAGGCCCCGGGCACCCCCTCGGCCTCCCTCCCCGAGGCCTGGGCAGCCGCCTGCCTCTGCGCCGGGGTCCAGGGCCCAGCGTCTGTGGGGCAGGCAGTGGCTCCTCCCTGGGCTGCTGAGACAGATGAGGCCAGGCCCCTGGGCGGTTTCTTGCAATCGCAGACCCTGCGGCCTCGCTGGTCCTCGCTGCTGCGTTTTTTTTTTATAATAATATTTTTTTATTTACTCATCTTTTGTGTTATATTTAAAAATGCATCACTACATAGTTTATAAGCCCCATGAGACAGTGCTATGATTTTTACTTTAAATTGTCAATAATGTGTTTAATTTTTTTTAATTTTTTTTCTTTATTGATTAAGGTATTGTTAGGTTGGAGAGAGCCCAGGATCAGATACATGTGATGAGATAATGGACTTCCCCTGGAATTTCTCACAGATCAAGGTGCCAGACACAGATACCAGCTTCTCCCTGAATTCACAAACCCCCACACAGATAAGAACTTTGTCCTGAATATTCCGCCCATCCCCTGCAGCAGAGAATTCCTCAGCTCATGTCCCCGCCCCTCACCCAACCGCAGTATAAAAAAAGCGCCCCCCTCCCTGTTGGCGTGAATCCACGTGCCCTGTCCTTGGGGTACGTGGGTCTCCCGGGGACGCAGAATAAACCTTTTCCTTTCCTTTCTTTTCTGATTCACTGGACTCTATTTCTTGCGCCGCCTCCTGAGCCACCTAACCTAACATTTGGTGCCTCGAAACCCGGGTGGCGCGAGCACTCCCTTTGGCCGTCCCTCCACGGCTCTGGGTGCCCGCCTCTCCCTCCTCGTGGCTCTGGACCCATCAGGACCTCATCTCTTCAGCTCAGCAACTTTAACCAGTTTGGCAGCATCAGCGGTGAGTCCCACCCCACCCCCGTGCTGGTCCCAGGTGGCCGCGCCCTCCGGCATCTCTGTCCGTAAAACGTGGCCACGTCAGAGATTGCCTCTCCGGACCCTTCCAGGAAGGCTCCTCCGAACCTGGGGGGGTAGCAGGGACGCCTCTACCCCGCCCACGGTCCCTCCGTCCCTCCGTAGCGTGGGTTAAACCGCTGGGACGCCAGCCTTTAGCCCCGCTACAGGCCACGGGGATCAAGCACAGGGGGAATCCAAATTCCAAACCTGACCTGAGCACACCTCTAGGGTGCCGGCTCACCGATCTGGCTAAACACGGGGCCTGTCCCGGCATGGCCCCAGTATGAAAACGGGACCCTGACTTTAAGGTCACACCGATCTCAGTAATTTCTGCCAGCGAACTGGGAAATTTGCCCAAGGCTCTCTCTCTCAGTCTCTCTCTCTCTCAGTCTCTCTAAGCCTCTCTCCATCTCTCTGCGTTCCCCGTCCCTCCCCCCACAGTTCCTTCTGCCTTCTCTCCTCCTCCTGTCCTTCCTCCTCCCTCCTGGCTGTCCCTGCACCGCGCCGAGCCCCAGATGTGTGCGGTGTATGTGGGGGTGAGTTCATGTGCTGTGTGTGGGACGCGGCGACGGCACCGCCATCGTCTCCGCGTCCCCTCACCCCCTCCACCAGAGAACTCCCCCGAATTCCCCCGGCGTAAGCCGCCGCTCTCCCACCGGCCTCGTCCCCCTGTCCGTCCACACTCTCCCCTCCTCCCTCCCTGCTGGACTCTCCTCCAGCCACGCCTTCTGTCGACCCACTGGCCCCGCCTCCCCTCTTCTGCCCGCCCCACAGCGGCCGGGAAACTCAAACCGCCTTTCACAAACCCACGTCCCTGCACACCTCCGCCGCCGCCGCCGCGCAGTTGGTAGCAGTCCGTCCGTCCGCGCACCGCCGCAGCAGCTAACGCTGTAGCCTGTAGCCGCTGTGGGACTGGGACACTCAAGTCCCCTGCCGCCCCTGCCTGCTTTCCCAGTCTGTACACACACGCCTCCATAGGCTCTACCTTCCTTCTGTCCTTCTTCCTCCGTTCTGCCCCTGGGAGGTTGCGGCTTTTAAACTGAACTGCCGATACCTCTCCCAGGCCCACCCAGGCCACCTCTCCCGCGCTCTCCCCTTCCCTTGCAGCCTGCCTTAGTAACCAGTACCCCACGCAGTGCCCTCTGTAAGGTCTAACCGCCCGCCTTCCTCTGTGCGCTCCACTGAAACTTTGCCCCCATTACTGCCAGCACTTTAATTCACAGGTGGCCGGCCAGTTCCCTTTGCGAGAGGTTGCAGCTGTGCTCTCTTCAGACCCTCTTAACGAGAAGCTTCCTTCTCCCCTAGAGCCCAAATCCTAAGAACGTCAGCTCCAAAACAGCCTCTTCCATTTCTGCGCCCATTCTACCCCTGCCATAGTCCCGTCCAGGAACTGAGGGCATAGTCTGAATCTATGCCCCCCACTCTCTAACCCGACCTTTAAGGTCTTTATTGGTCCTCAAACCCAGGTCCGAAATCAAGTGAAAAATGGCCTTGAAGGTTCTTAATGCCCTGGAGGAGCAGGCACAGTCAGAATGGGAGGCCTGCCTTCCACAGGAGGTAGACCTGCAGACACGCCTTAGTTGTTTGTGGCCCTGAGGTTGACGGCAGCCGCCACGGCCCTAAGGGGGCTGTGCACGGTGGGGGTGCAACGAAAGGAACGCCACTGGAGAATGCTTCAAATGCGGAAATGAAGGCCACTGGGCAATGCAGTGCCCCCAGCCCCGAGCTCCGACCAAGCCCTGCCCGGCGTGCGGTCAAAAAGGTCACTGGAAGAGTGACTGCCCCTGGAAAAGTGGTGGGCCCCTTACGTCTCCACGTGATGGGACCACCCTTCCGGGCCATGATGCACCGCCGCTGGCCATGCTGGGACTGGCTGAAGACTGAAGACGCCCTGACTCGACCACCCCGATCACCCTTGCTGAGCCTCGGGTCACAATGAAGGTAGTAGGTCACCTTCCCGGGCTGCCTTCTCTGTCCTGCCCTCCTTTTTAGGGCCCTTTATCCTTCCAAGATCTCGGACATGGGTATTGACGGCAAATCCACCTGCCCTCTGGCCACCGGACCCCTTCCCTGCCTCCTTGATGATAGCATGCCCCGTGCCCCTGTTAGGACGAGACATCCTCACCATCCTAGTGGCCACTCTGCAGCTCACTCTGAGCCCTTCAGCTTCCCTGCTCCTCCCACTCCTGGCCCCCTCCCTTTACAGGGACACCGATTCCCCACTGCCATGCGTCCCGTTACGGGGCCCTGTTGTCCCAGACCACAGTCGCCTAGCTCAGTCGTCGCCTAGCTCAGTCTTCGCCTAGCTCAGTCTTCGCCATGAATGCCTTTTCTCCTTCTCTCCGACACAACTGTCCCCTCCTCTGAACTGAAAACTGCTCTGACCTCACCCCATCCCCCTCCACCCTCCCCGAAGGAAAAAATGCGGCAGTTTTAAAATCCAAGCCGCTAGAGGCCTGGGAACAGGCTGCGCGACCTGCTCCCTCCCTCTCCCCGCCTTTTCTCCAGCCTCCAGGTCCCTGGCTTCCACTGCTCCTTCCATCTTCCTTTGGATATCAGCGCATTCTAACGTTTTCTCCCGCTTTGGCTGCAATACCTACCTCTCTCAGGCTCCCCGAGTGCCTCCCACCATCCCCGAAGAAGATTCGGCGACACCATCCAGGACCGGATGACCCATCATTCTTCACAGGCTCTTACCTGGCAAGGGACCCTCCAATTTTGCTCAGGTTTTTCATATTTCCAGGTGAAACAGACACGGAATGATGAGGGAGTCATCAATTCTACTGTCTGGATGGGAAATCCTCTAGTGTCACTCTCTATTTACAAACCCTGGACCTACTCCTATGCCCACCCTCATCAACACAACTTTCCATCTACTCTCTGACATCAGTCCTTCGTCTTCTACATCCTGCTGAATTTCTGTCACTGGCTCGATCCCTCATCATAGCCACTCAATTCCAACCTATTGAACCATCTAACTAAACTCTCTCTAGAAATTCGCAGCTCCTGGCCGGACTTCCTGCCCATGGCCCTGACCAAACTCCGGCTACACCAAGGAGCCCCACTTTCTTGAGCCCTTTTGACTCTTCTTGCTCAACCACCGTCTTCTTACTGATCCCCCCTCCCCTGGGTACGTATCTCCCATATCTGTCTTTAACCAGGCAATTGCTCCGAGAACACGAGAACAGGTTTCTGCCCAAGCCAGAGCTGACTGGCCAGGACTCCCAAGTTCAGCCCTTCACCCTGGTGACTCGGTCCTCCTTAAGAACCTACAACCACAAGCCTTGGAGCCTAGGTGGACGGGACTTCACACTGTAATCCTCACAGTCCCCACCGCGGCCAAGCTGCTTGGCGACCTGTCCTGGCACCGCCTCTCCAGACTCAAGAGGAACCCGGAGCAGCATGACATCTATAAATGTGAGGTGCTGGGCCCCACTAAGGTCTGCCTTAACCGCCCTCCCCTCCTCCTTCCTTCTCCTCCCTGCCGTGTGCAACCTACACCCACCCCCACCCGCTTATGTGTGGAGGTTCAAGGTCCGTGAAACCTACTACCAGAACAGCAAACAAGTCACCTGGCAGGTAGGATCTCAGGACTGCCCTCTGTTCGGATGTCAGACAAAGATCCAGATGGCTGTCGACATCCAGTCAGTGTCCAAAACTGGCTGACCCTATGTCTGTTTTGCTTACAACCAGCGGAACCCAGACAGATGTAATCAAGATGTCAGCACCTATGGGGTTGCCACGGGAGAGACTGTCATACCACACCACAGCCAGTCTCACCAAGGCCAGCCCAGGTACCTTCTTTTGGTGCAACGGCACCTTAAGGAACTGCATGAACTCCTCTGACCCCGGGCCTTGCTTCGTGGTCACAGTAGTTCCCCAACTAACCTTGTATGGAGAGTCGGAGCTCACTGGTTGCTCCCTCCATCCCATCCCTGGACCCGCCGGGCTGCCTTCCTCCCCGTCATGTTAGGGGTGAGTATCGCTGCCTCGATAGGCCTCACTGGGGGGCCCTCGGGAACAGTCTGGTCACTGCTCAGTACTTTAATGACAAGCTCCAGTTAGCCCTGGAGTCTACTACCGCCTCTTTTTAGCCTCCCTACAGTGACAAGTGACATCAGTAGCCCAAGTAGCCCTGCAGAACCAGCTCACCTCAGACCTTCTGACTGCAGAAAAAGGAGGAACCTGTATATTCCTTCGGGAAGAATGCTGTTGTTACATCAATGAGTCCGGAGTAGCAAAACGTAAACGTACAGACCCTGACTAAGCTGAGTGAAGAACTACATGCAGGACACTTCCAGGACAACTCTCCTTCCGGCTGGTTCCAAAGCCCCTTAGCCACCTGGGTCCTACCCATGATAGGGCCCCTGATTCTCATCTGTGTCTTTTTTCTCCTAGCCCCCTGCCTCCTCAAGTTCATCCACTCCCGGATCACGGAGATGTCACGAGTGACTGTGAATCAGCTCCTGCTCCATCGGCTCCCCTCCGACCTGCCTCTGCCAAACCCTGGCCTTTAACTGCCCCCCCCCCTCGCCGCCCATGGTCAGCTGGAAGCAGCCAGAAGGAGTCGCCGTCCCTTATCACCAAAAGGCCGGGATGTTAGGTTGGAGAGAGCCCAGGATCAGATACATGTGATGAGATAATGGACTTCCCCTGGAATTTCTCACAGATCAAGGTGCCAGACACAGATACCAGCTTCTCCCTGAATTCACAAACCCCCACACAGATAAGAACTTTGTCCTGAATATTCCGCCCATCCCCTGCAGCAGAGAATTCCTCAGCTCATGTCCCCGCCCCTCACCCAACCGCAGTATAAAAAAAGCGCCCCCCTCCCTGTTGGCGTGAATCCACGTGCCCTGTCCTTGGGGTACGTGGGTCTCCCGGGGACGCAGAATAAACCTTTTCCTTTCCTTTCTTTTCTGATTCACTGGACTCTATTTCTTGCGCCGCCTCCTGAGCCACCTAACCTAACAGGTATTACATATGTCCTTATCCCCCCATCACCCCCTGACACACACACACACTCATGCTCTCACCCGCCTGGTGTTGTGTCCATGGGTCGGGCTTATCTGCACGCATACAAGTCCTTCGGTTGATCTCTCCCCCTCCCCCCACCCTCCCCACCTTCCCTCTGGGGTTGACGTCTGAACAACAGAAACTGAAGAACAAAAGCATCGGTCAGACTGTCCCAACTGCCGTACTTTGGAGCCAAATCCAGGACCTGGGGGGCACCTGTGTCTGATCCCTTAGACTCGGTCCTCCCTCCCTGTCCTCGAGGCAGCCTCGGCCGCGCGTGCCCCTGCCTGGCGCCGGCTCTGCCGCGGGAAGCAGGACTTGGGAAGATAATCTGAATGTATAAATCCAATTCCAATGGGGTTATTGACGTGCAAAGCGGAGAACACAGGCGCGAGGCCAGGTGCGCCCTCGATTAGCTCCGGAGTATTTATTTGTCCCTGAGAAGTGCTCACCGGAGGATGACAGGCATTTGTTTCGTGGATGGAGCCCAGAGGACCGGCCTGCGGGAGGAATCGGATTATTAGCGCTCCGCCAACTGCGTTCACACCAACTC
This sequence comes from Myotis nattereri, assembly GCF_964212035.1. Taxonomy (NCBI): domain Eukaryota; kingdom Metazoa; phylum Chordata; class Mammalia; order Chiroptera; family Vespertilionidae; genus Myotis; species Myotis nattereri. The sequence goes on along the minus strand of NC_138076.1, from coordinate 214,855,439 downwards.
TTACTCCCAGTTATTAAGGAAAGCAGGGGGTCTGTGTGCACGCGGCCCCCAGAGCGCAGCCGGCCTGGACCCGGGCCCGGGGGCTAAGGCTGAGGCAGGGCCAGCGGAGCAGGGGGACCTGGGGGGGGGGGGGCGGGACCTGCTGCAGGTGCCCACCCTCTGCTCACAGCCCCCATCCTCAGTCCTTCCTCCCTGGGCCCTGGTGATGTCATTCCATCGCCCCGAGTTTATGGAGCCGGGGACGCGCTCTGGACTCGGCACCCACACCTGCCGTGAGCCAGTAAGAAGGGAGGTCTCTCCCGGCCGCGGGGCGTCGACCTGGGAACCAGGAGGTCTCAGTTGGATCCCGCTCAGGGCACAGGCCCGGGCTGTGGGCTCCATCCCCAGTGGGGGCGTGCAGGGGGCAGCCGGTCCGTGATTCTCTCTCATCAGTGATGTTTCTCTCGCTCCCTCTCCCTTCCTCTCTGAAATCAGTAAAAATATACTTTTTTAAAAAAGAAGGGAGATCTAACCCTGTCCCCAGCAGGAGGAGAGACACGATGTATTCAGTCAGCCCCTGCACCCCTGCATCCTTGTGTCCCCTGCATCTCTGCATCCCCTGCACCCCTGCACCCTTGTGTCCCCTGCATCCCCTGCATCCCCTGCACCCTTGTGTCCCCTGCATCTCTGCATCCCCAGCATCCAATGCACCCCCAGGTCTCCTGCACCCCTGCATTCCCTGCACCCCTGCATCCCCTGCACCCCCGGGTCCCCAGCATCCCCTGCATCTCTGCATCCCCTGCACCCCTGGGTCCCCTGCATCCCTGGGTCCCCTGCACCCCTGCATCCCCTATACCCTGGGTCCCCTGCACCTCCATGTCTCTGCACAGCAAGGATCTCACACTCCCCTCCCAGCCCCAACATCTGATTGGCCATCACTCAGTCCCTGATCTCCAGAGCAGCCCTCCCTCCCTCCTTCCCTCCCTCCCCCCCTCCCTCTGGGAACTCAGGCTTCTCCTGCCCCCGTGGCTCCTCTCAGAACCCCCCCCCCCCCCCGCCCGGCCTTCCCTGGCACCCACCTGGCACCCTGGCCTGCTCATCCCCACATCTCCCCGTGTCCCCGGGGCTGGCTCTGCCCACAGCTGGCCGGTGGAGGCTGGGCAGGCGCAGCGGGTGCCGGGCCGTGCCCTGGGTGGGCACCTGCGAGGCTCCGGGCAGCTCCAGGGGGAGGGGTGGCCGCGGAGATGGGGCTGAGCTCGTGCCCAGGGCGGCCGCTGGGGTTTGCAGGAGGCGTTTCCACAAACACTTCTGTGCTCAGAGGCCCCGCAGGGGTGGGGCTGTGAGAAGGGACCCCTGGCACTGACTGAGGAACCCCAGAGGCAGCCATTCCTGACTCCCTCCCCGTGCAGCTGCGGGGGGCGGGGGGGGAGGGTCCGGGTGGCTCCTGGGCGCCTCCCGCAGGGACCCCCGCGGCCCCTCCGAACCTCGGGCCGCTTCGCCTGTGTTCATCCCGGCTCTTTATTTCCACCTGTAAAATGTGCCGTTTGCTTTTAAATGTGGTTTATGGTGTTTTTGCAGGATTAACGCTCTTTATTTTCATGGCGTAAAGCGTGGAATCCAGGCGCCCTCCCCACCGTGCCTGCCGGGGGGCCCGCCTTCCCCCACCGAGTGCAGGAGGCTCCTTCATCCCGCCGATGCCCAGAGGCCCGATGCCCAGAGACCGGCCCCGCCCCCCGCCCCCCCCGCCCCCCGCCGATCCAGATCCTCTCCGTCCCCCGCCCGCCCGGCCGCCCCCGCCCGCCCCCCGCCGATCCAGATCCTCTCCGCCTTCCCGGCCGAAGCCCTGAGGCTCCGGGAGTCACGTCCATAAACTCCAAGAGGAGCGGCCTCGGGCCTCCGGTCAGACTAACAGCCATGGAGTCCCCCCCCCCCCCCCCAGAGGCTAAAGAGTGTGGTTTCCATGGGAACCGGCAGGCACTTTATTAAATGACCTCGGACCGGAAATGGCCGCTGGCAGCCTTGGCGGACGGGGTTCTGCCCCAAGGCCTCTCCTCCCGCTCCCCCCTCACAACCAGGTCACCGCGGCCGGGAGCCCCGGCGGGGCCTGTGCTGGGACCGGGCGAGGCCGCAGGTCACTACGCTGCCGCCCGCCCCACGCCCCCCCACGCCCCGCCTGAGGTCGCCTCCGAGTGCGGCTCTGGGACACGTCCACCTTCCCCCAGCCCGCCCGCCCCGGCTGCTCTGCTGCGTCCCACCTCCCCCTCCTGCACGCAGCACCCACAGGGATGGAGGGGTGGGGGTGGGGGAGGGGTGTGGGTGGGGGTGGGGATGGGTGAAGGAATGGGGCCCCTTCACTCCGCGCCTCGGCTGACGGCCTCAGGCTGTCCCTGGGGAGGGGTGAAGGTGGGGAGGTGGATGGGGCGCAGGGTTCCCACGGGAGAGCCCGCTCAGCTTTCATCCACCCCCTGCCCCCCCCCAATCCCAGCTTGATCTTCTGGAGGCAGCACCTGCCTGCGGGGCTGTGTGGGGGGCAAGGGCAGGACAGGGGCTCCCAGCGGCCCTGTCTGCCCCCCACCCCACCCCACCCCACCCCACGTGGGGAGGGACCGCCTGCCCGCACCCAGCCCGGCTCCCGGCCCCTCTCAGGCCAGCGAGGTCGGTGGGATGAGCAGACGGGTGGCCGGGCAGTGCTGGTGGTTAAAGCGAAGCCACTCACACGGGTGGTGGCCCATCTCTCCCCGAGATGCCTCTTGACTAACCTGCTGAGCTCCCCGCTGCTCCCCAGGGGGGCGTTCCGGGGCCCTGCAGGGGGGCTGGGGCCCAGGAGGGGTGCAGGGGCCCACGTGCAGAGGGCAGGCAGCTCAGCAGGTGCGATGCCCGCCTGGCCTCCCTCCGCCCCCAGGTGAGCAGCCGCGAGAAGAAGGCTGTGTCCCCCCCGCCCCCGCCCTCCCTGCGCCCCGAGGATGAGGAGCTGCTGCGCTGGCGCTCGGAGAAGAGCAGGTGTGAGCGTGGATGTCCCCTGGCGTGACCCTCGCTGACACGGGAACCCGGGGGGCTGCCTGTCCTCAGCGGGAGGCGGATGGGCCCTTATCGCCGCCGGCAGGGAGCAGGCCGGGCTTTCCCGCGGCCTCCGGGCCCGTGGCCACTCCCTCCGGCCAGAGCCTTCATCCCTTCGGAGCCGTGACCCAGAAAAACCCGTCGGTGGAGCTCAGAGCTCCCGCTGCTGGGATTCCCGGGCACAGATCGCTCCCCGAACCCGGAGCTTTGGGCTGAGGAGGGGGAGGCCGAACCGGCCGGAACCAGGCCCAAAGCAGCCAGAGGTGCAGGCGCTGGGGCATCCTGACAGGCCCGGGCAGGGTTAGGGTTAGGGTTAGGGTTAGGGTTAGGGTTAGGATTGGTGTTAGGGTTAGGGTTAGGATTGGGGTTAGGGTTAGGGTTAGGATTGGGGTTAGGGTTAGCGTTAGGATTGGGGTTAGGGTTAGGGTTAGGATTGGGGTTAGGGTTAGGGTTAGGATTGGGGTTAGGGTTAGGGTTAGGGTTAGGATTGGGATTGGGGTTAGGGTTAGCGTTAGGGTTAGGATTGGGGTTAGGGTTAGCGTTAGGATTGGGGTTGGTGTTAGGGTTAGGTTTGCAGTCGGGGTTAGGGTTAGTGTTATGTTTAGTGCCAGAGGTAGGGTTAGCATTAAGCCTAAGGTTATGGTTATGGTTATGGTTATGGTCAGGTTTGGGTTAGGGTTAGTGTTGGAGTTGGGGTTAGCACTCTGCAGTGTCTGTGTACCCTGACGATGGTGGCCATCATAGTATGTGTTTTTAGGGACCCTCGGAGAGACCTTGTCCTGGCTGTCCCTGGTGAATGGGTGGAGCCAGCCTCTGCTTGATTTCCTGTTTGATTCACCAAGACGTCCGTCTGCCCTTTAATCCACTGCACATTCAGGGCCATGGTTTAATTTTACTTGTTTTTCTATGTCTAAACCTCAGCACTCGGGAACAGGGACCGCGCTCAGCATGGATCACCCGGTGCTGCTCGGTCCTGCCAATGGAGGGACCCAGCGCAGGTCCTTGCGCAGCAGTCCTGGCTGGCCCCGCCCTGGCCTTGGCTGTGGCTCAGGGGCCTCCATTCTCCCACCTCTCTGAGCCCCGCTGCGGGCCCTCCCTCCCTGGCTGGAGCAGAAGCGGGTCAGAGCGAGGCATCTGCAGGCGGGGGGTGGGGGGGAGGGGGGGCGCCCTGCACTGCCCTGGCTGGAGCAGAAGCGGGTCAGAGCGCGGCATCTGCAGGCGTGGGGGGGGGGGGGGGGCGCCCTGCACTGCCCTGGCTGTTTCTCTGGTGCATCTCGTCCCGCAAGGCGTTTCTGCAGAAATCAATCTGCCTCTGGCCGGTGCGGGCAGAAGCGAGCTCCTCTCAGAGCAGCTGAGCCGGGGAGGCCGCATCCCTGTAGGTGGCAGGCGGCAGCTTACAGATGAGGGCAGCACCCTGGGCTCTCTTTGGACACCTACGAAGGTGAGCAGCTCACTCTATGCCTAGGCCACTCACCCTAGACCTTCAGGGGGAGGGGTTTGCTTTCCCATGAGTCTAAGCTCCCTTGGCAACGAAGGGAGAGTGGTAACACGCAGAGCACAGGTGGTCTTGGGCAGCTCTCCCTCCCACCTCCCATACCTGCCTGCAGAACCCAGCCTAGGTACCCGTCAAGGACAAACATTTTCTGCAGAACCACCAACCACTTAGAATAATCCCAGTTCTCATCCTTTCCTGAATGCTGACATTTCTTCCACACTGGTTTCCACCTTCTGCATAAACTGCTTGATAATGCAAATGCTGGCGTGTCCAGCCCTGGCTGTGCCCCTGGTGCTGTGAGTGCCAGGAAGTCTCATTAGACACTCTGTTCCTTGGATTCCCCCATGCAAAGTCAGAACAATAATATCTCCTCACAGGGCTGAGGATTACATGACTTAATGCAGGTACAGTGTTTAGAATAGTGACTAGCAAATAGTAGGTACAACATAAAGGTTAGTAGTCATCACGATCACCACCACCATCATCACCATCACCACCACCACCATCAGCATCATCACCATCACCACCACCATCACCATCACCACCACCATCACCATCATCACCACCACCACCATCATCACCATCACCATCATCACCATCACTATCACCAACACCATCAGCATCACCACCATCACCATCATCATCATCACCATCATTATCACCACCATCATCACCATCACTATCATCACCATCACTATCATCACCATCACCACCATCACCATCATCACTATCACCATCATCATCACCACCACCACCACCATCACCATCATCACCATCACTATCATCACCATCACCATCATCACCATCACCATCATCACCATCACCACCATCACCATCATCACCATCACTATCATCACCATCACCACCATCACCATCATCACTATCACCATCATCATCACCACCACCACCACCACCATCATCACCATCACTATCATCACCATCACCATCATCACCATCACTATCATCATCATCACTATCATCACCATCACCACCATCACCATCATCACTATCACCATCACCATCACCACCACCACCACCATCACCATCATCACCATCACTATCACCACCATCACCATCATCACCATCACTATCATCACCATCACCATCATCACTATCACCATCATCATCACCACCACCACCACCATCAGCATCATCACCATCACCATCATCACTATCACCATCATCATCACCATCACCATCACCATCACCACCATCACTATCACCATCACCATCATCACCACCACCATCACCATCACCACCATCACCACCACCATTATCACCATCATCACCATCTTGGTCGTCATCATGATTATTATCTCGTTGTTACTATTCTTCCACTCATCCAATGAGGTGCACGAAGTGCTCTGAAAGGGTCCCTCCTGCGCTGGGACTGAGTCTCTTCTGCTCTCAATCTCGATCGCACATTTTTGCTGCCAAGTGCCAGCTGCACTCTGACTTGTGTGAGGTCATTTGTCCCACTGGTGTAATTGACTCACAGCCTTAATGAACACGGTGCCTTCCCAGCCCGCCCTCCGGATGAGGAGGGCTGCTCCGTCTCTGCTCATCCCTGACACACTGGCCTTCTCTGGGCAGTGCCACTCAGAGGAGAGTGGTGACACAGGTCTCACTGGCAGCACTCATTCAGGGCAGCTCAGGTCCACCTTCGTGCCTGTAAAGCCCCAGGTAATTGCCGGTCTGCTCCATGCACACCCTGTCCAGATAGGGAAGATCTGATGTTTCCATAGCAACCACCTGACCCATATATGCACAGGCTTTGCCAGGGGTATCTTCCTCATGCAAGCAGCTCCCAAGGCCCAGTCCACACAATTCACCTTCTGGGAAGCGCTCCTGACTTCCCGCAGACACACCTTCTATTGAACCCCCACTGTACGGATGGCATCTTGTTAATACGTCTGTTTACAGGCTGGCCTTCACCGGGTTCACTCTGAAAGCTCACAGGTAAGAACCACAGCAGAACCACCTCTGAGTCCAGGGCCTAGTACAGAGGATGCTGGGGAAGTGTTTAATGATTGGATAATTGGTTGGGTGGATGGAGGGGTGGATGATAGGTGGATGGCTGGGTGGATGGAAGGGTGGGTGGATGGGTGGTTGGGTAGATGGATGGATGGTTAGGTGGATGGATGAGTGGATGGATGATGGATGGATGGATGGTTGGGTGCATGGGTGGATGGATGGATGATTGGGTGGATGGATGATGGGTGGATGGATGGATGAATGGATGGATGGATGGATGATGGATGGATGGATGATGGATGGATGGGTGGATGGATGGATGACGGGTGGATAGATGGATGGATGATGGATGGATGGATGGATGGATGATGAATGGATGGCTGGATGGATGGATGATTGGGTGGATGGATGATGGATGGATGGATGGATGGATGGATGATGAATGGATGGCTGGCTGGATGGATGATTGGGTAGATGGATGGATGGATGGATGATGGATGGATGGGTGGATGGATGGATGACGGGTGGATAGATGAATGGATGATGGATGGATGGATGGATGATGGATGGATGGATGGATGGATGGATGATGGATGGATGGGTGGATGGATGGATGACGGGTGGATAGATGGATGGATGATGGATGGATGGCTGGCTGGATGGATGGATGATTGGGTGGATGGATGATGGGTGGATGGATGGATGAATGGATGGATGGATGGATGGATGATGGGTGGATGGATGGAGGACAGGTGGATAGATGGATGGATGATGGATGGATGGATGGATGATGGATGGATGGGTGGATGGATGGATGACGGGTGGATGGATGGATGGATGGATGGATGGGTGGATGGATGGATGGGTGGATGGATGGATGACGGGTGGATGGATGGGTGGATGGATAGGTGGATGGATGGGTGGTGAGACTGGTGGGTTGGTAGATATATAGGTATATATTTTAAAACCCAATTTGATAGTTTTTTCTTAGTGAAGACATTGTGTGTGTGTGTATGACCCAAACGAGCATGTCTGATCTGCTGTTTCTGTTTTATGCTTTTTGGGTTTTGAGCTTCTTCCTTGTGTTCTCTCTCTTCCTAAAGAAAATTGGCGCTTTCGTTCTGGCCGGTGACTGTGAAAGTATCAGTCCTGGCTTGGTTTCCGTTGTGAGGAATGTTCTTTAGTCTCCATGTCTCTGCAGGTGACAGGTAAGCATGAGGCTTCACCTGCGACGCCTGCCTTTCAGGAAACTCCTAACGCACCCTCTTGGCAGGGACCCTGCAGGGGCCGGTGAGGCCTCAGGGAAGACTCACCACCACGGGTCCACTCCCGGGCCAGCGGGGGCGGGAAGCAGGGGTTCTGCAGCCGCCCCTCGCCCTGGGCCCACTTCCTCCTCCCCCCGCTGCCTGCCTGGGGGCCTTGGGTCAGCCTGGCCCCAGCTCTGAGCAGCCCCCGCTGTCCGATCTTAGACAGCACAGCTGCCGTCCAGCAGCACCGCGCTTTGCTACAGCAGCCACACCTCCGAATGCAAATGCACGCAAGTGACTGAGGCGCTTTTCTAGCAGCTAAGCCAGAGCCAGGGAGGCGGGGGGGGGGGGGGGGGAGTGGAGGGGGGGGGCTGCCGTGCCCAGGCCAGGGCTCGCTCCTGGGGGAAAAGCGTGTTCTCGGGGGACATCCCGGCAGGAGGGGGCGGCCGTGAACTGCGTGCTGGTGAGGAACAGGAGGAGTTTCACCCAAATCGGGGAAGTAATCCGCAAGATGGGGTTCCACCCCACAGGGGATCCCAGGCCCCGCTTTTGGGACGCCCAGGGCTCATCCTTCAGTGCCCTTGATCCCGTCCACCACCTGCCACAAGGCCTCCCCGGGTCACCAGTCCTCGATCCAGATCCACCCACAGGCCCCAGTGCCCGCCCCAGCGCTGAGCGGGCCACCCCCAGGCACGCTCCACCGCCGGCCACAGCTATTCCTTGGCCTGGCCCGTTCCCCAGCGATGCCCCCTGCAGCGGGGCTCGGAGCAAGCTCCCTGGCCGCTGGGACCCCAGACCCCTAGCTCTGCAGCGACAGGGGCTGAGGAGGGGACTGCTGAGGTAGCGGGCGGGGCTGATCACAGCAACTGCATGTGAGGCCCTGCTGGGGGCAGTGCGGATGCGTCCAGCCCTGTCCCCTCTGGGGGGGCCTGTGCCCTGAAGGCCCCCCTCCCTGCGCCTTCAGTTCCGCTGGACGTGAGTCTTGAAGGAGAGAGGAGACCAGCTTCTCTGCAGCTGCTCAGAGGCTCCAGCCAAGAAGGGGGCGTCTCGGGAGGGTGGGAAAGAGCGGTCCAGCTGCAGGGGGGCCTGGAGCGGGACAGGGAGGGTGGAGGCCTCCCAGAGGGGAGACCCCAGGAGACACCCGGACACCGGCTGCAGCTGCAGAAAGCCGAGTGGTGGGAAAGCCACAGGGACGGACGGCCCTGGACTGGGAGATGGGACGCTGGGGCCGCAGGAGTGCTGGGCGCCGGGCACGGCTGGCAGACGGCAGGGCGAGGAGCCTCAAAGCCACCGGGGCCAGTTCCCACTGGGTGACGAGTTCCCTGCAGGGCAGCCCAGCCTGTGTCCAGTGAGAGCTTGAACCTCTGGTGACGGCACTGAGGTTGGGTCACAGTCTGGGGACCAGAGTTTAAAGGAAAAAGATTGGCGAGTGCAGGCGAGGCGAGCTTTCCATCAAAGCCGTTCGCTCCAGCTTCTGACAGGAATGGAGAGGCCACGGAAGCGTCAGCGTCGCCGCCACAGCAGCGGCGGGGGACAGTCACAGGAGCTCAGGCTCTGCCACTCTCCAAGGCACGGCTCCGGGTCCTGCCAGCCCGCAGAGCCGCTGAGACAGAAGGGAGGCCCGGAGAGCCAGTGGCTGCAAACAGCGTCCTCGGGCGAAGCTCTGTCCGCGTGCGGGAGCCGGGCGCTCCCTTCCCCGGACACACTGGGCCTTAGGACCCCGACCACGACCGCGTGGCCACCCCCAGCCGGTGCCTGCCAAGCCCTGCCCACCAGGGCCCACCGGCACATCAGCGTCTCAGGGTGTGGGCCGTGTCTGCACGCCATCGTCCCCACTCAGCTGGGCACACGGATGGACAGACGATGGGTTTTCGCATGTGGGAGGCTTGGGCCTTCTCATGGCACCTGGCCTGCCCCTCCCGACGCCCGCCCTGCGGGCCAGCATGGCCCTGGGTTTGGGGGTTTTGCCTAAGCCTCCCTCTCCGTCACGCGATGGCCCCTTGGGAAGTGGTCATGAAGTGCACCTCCTCCCGGGAAGCCTTCCGGGGGCCTTAGGGGAAGCGGGTGCCCCGACGGCCATTGGGGGCCTGAGGGGAGGAGGACGGGTGTGGAGGCCGTGTGATGGGTTTGCCAGGGAGCACCTGCCTCCAGTCCACGCACCCTGCCACCCGTGTGTGTGCGCAGTGGGCGGGACTCGGAGGAGCCGTGGACTCTGCCCTGGCGCCTCCCCACCCGCGTCCCCCCGCCTCTGCCAGGGCCTGTCCCCTGCGTGTGAGAACCTCCCTGGGATCATGAGCAAGAGGGAACCACACCCAGAGCCAGACCTCGGACCCTGAGCCGAGTTCCCCTTTCTCTGCCCCAGGTCCCTGGCCCTCCCAGGCTGGATGGGCCCCCAGGACACCGTGTCCAGCCCTGAGCCCCTCTGGGAAGGCTCCTCGCCCCGGGCTGACCCAGTCACGGCCAGTGGCACAGACCTGGCTCCCTCGGCCTTCGCTCGGGCTGGATACAGGCCGTGCAGGAGCGAGGAAGCCCTGGCCCAGGAGCCAGGAGTGTGCACCCCTGCCCAGCCCAGCCCCGCCCAGCCCCGCCCCGCCCCGCCCTGCCCCGCCCATCCTTGCCCTGCCCTGCCCTGCCCAGCCCTGCCCTGCCCTCTGGCTGAGCCACACGCAAGCCCTGGGCCAGGGGGGAAGAGGCTGCCCCGCCGCCGAGAGCCGGGCGCCCCCAGGCGCACACAGGAGGGGGCCTGACCTTCCTTCCCGGTGACTGTCCCCGCAGTGGCACGTCTTCATTAGGGCACCAAGCGAATGACCACGTTACCACATTGTCAGCCGACAAGTAAATCTTATTATAAGAGGCTAATGACGCCGCAGAAGCCATTCTATTCATCCGTGTAGTCCTCTCGTCCCCGCTGACACCTCATTAGGGCTCCCGGGACACGGAGGACGAACACATTAATTTGGCAAATCGATGGCCATCCTTCAGGAGTAGGTTTCTGCCTGGCAGCCCGGTGCACGCAGGGCCACAAGGGACAGCGGGGCGAGGGTCGGACCCGGGATGAGGGCGCTCGCATGCACTGGGGTGGAGGGCAGGCACCCCGGGAGCCGCCCACTGATGGCGCCCAGCAGCCACGCCCACCCACCTGCCCGATGGCCTCTCAGGGAGGCCAAGACCAGCTGTGTGACCTTGAGGGGTCACTGCCAACCCCTCCCTCTCCCCCTTTAAACTGGGGGCACGGAAGGAGGCCCCATTGGGTGTTATGAGGACAGTGAGGATGAGCGTGGACCCTGGCAAACTGTCTGACCTCTCCTGCCTCAGTTTCCTCCTTTGTATAGTGGGGTACGTGCCGTGCTGCTGCTCTGCACCACCTGGGTCCAGGGCAAGACTGGTGGTGGGGGGGATGGGGAGGGAAGGGATGAGATGTCTGCCCGAGGGGACCCCCCCATCCAGCTGGACAGACAGTGGCTGCCCCAGGCTACTGACTGGGAGCAGGGCCTGGCTCTCGGAGGCTGGAGGCGGGAGCCAGGCAGTTTCAAGGCCCCCACGCCCCCCCCCCAATCTCAGTGCTTCCAGCTGAGCTCGGCAGACAGCCCTGCCCCGCCCGTGACGCAGGCACGCCTCACTGTGTCTACATTTTATTCTTTCACTCGACAGAATAGAATGTTTGCACTTCAGAGTCGGTGCAACGGCTCCTGTCCCTGTCCCTGTCCCTGTCCCTGCGCGGACGCAGGCTCTCTGAGGGCCGCCGCTGGGTCCCCAGGAGGGGTCCTTTGGCAAGGTTGCTCCAGGACGGGGAGGGCCCGACCGTCCACTGGCCCTGCGGCCGGGACCCTCCCCTGCTTTCTTTGGTTTCTCAGCAACAGGCCGCCACCCTGGCAGGCCTGGGCGTGCCTGCGCCTCCCGGCAGGCGCCCAGGGCCGAGCTGTCCAGCCGGCTGCTCCTGGGCCACGGCCTGCGCCACGGGCGGTGCCTGTCCCCGCGTGGGACCTGTGCCAGCCAGCTCACTTCTTGTAGTGGTTGGGGGCGTCAGCGAAGGCGAACTTCAGGCGGTAGGCCTCGGCCAGCAGCAGGCTGACCTCCTCGTCGCCCCAGCGGGCCGTGGGCAGGTTCTGCAGGAACAGCAGCAGCTCCTGGGGAGAAACGGCAGGTCAGAGGGCACCGCAGGTCAGAGGGGACTGTGTGGGGGGCTGCACACCAGGCTCTCAGCGGAACCCAGGAAAAGGCACCTGGGCAGCGAGGGGGGCAGCGAGCCCAAGGCACCAGCCCCCGTTGGAAGCAGCCCACAAAGCAACCGTGCCCCCTCCACACAGGGGCAGGCACAGGGGCAGGCACACAGGGGCAGGCACACAGGGGCAGGCACAGGGGCAGGCACACAAGGGCAGGCACAGGGGCAGGCACACAAGGGCAGGCACAGGGGCAGGCACACAAGGGCAGGCACACAAGGGCAGGCACAGGGGCAGGCACAGGGGCAGGCACACAGGGGGCAGGCACACAGGGGCAGGCACACAGGGGCAGGCACAGGGGCAGGCACACAGGGGCAGACACAGGGGCAGGCACACAAGGACAGGCACACAAGGGCAGGCACAGGGGCAGGCACACAGGGGGCAGGCACACAGGGGCAGGCACACAGGGGCAGGCACAGGGGCAGGCACACAGGGGCAGGCACAGGGGCAGGCGCACAGGGGGCAGGCGCACAGGGGGCAGGCGCACAGGGGGCAGGCGCACAGGGGCAGGCACAAGGGCAGGCACACAGGGGGCAGGCACAGGGGCAGGCACACAGGGGCAGGCACAGGGGGCAGGCGCACAGGGGGCAGGCACACAGGGGCAGGCACAGGGGGCAGGCGCACAGGGGGCAGGCACACAGGGGCAGGCACAGGGGGCAGGCGCACAGGGGGCAGGCGCACAGGGGCAGGCACAGGGGGCAGGCGCACAGGGGGCAGGCGCACAGGGGGCAGGCACACAGGGGGCAGGTGCACAGGGGCAGGCACACAGGGGCAGGCACACAGGGGGCAGGCACACAGGGGCAGGCGCACAGGGGCAGGCACAGGGGGCAGGCACACAGGGGGCAGGCACACAGGGGGCAGGCACACAGGGGCAGGCACACAGGGGGCAGGCACACAGGGGCAGGCACAGGGGGCAGGCACACAGGGGGCAGGCACACAGGGGCAGGCACAGGGGGCAGGCACACAGGGGGCAGGCACACAGGGGGCAGGCGCACAGGGGCAGGCACAGGGGGCAGGCGCACAGGGGGCAGGCGCACAGGGGGCAGGCGCACAGGGGGCAGGCGCACAGGGGCAGGCACAGGGGGCAGGTGCACAGGGGCAGGCACAGTCCGAGCCACCCTCCCGCCCCGGGCTGTGTGTGCGGCTATGTGGCCCTGTGCTGGGCCAAGCCCCCCTCCCCGGCCTCAGCTCCAGGGCTGGGTCCCTGGGGCTTGCCTCCCCCTCAGTCTGCCTCTTTGCATTCAGGTACTTCCTGGGCCTGCGAGTTGAGCTCACAGAGCCGCTTCCTGGTGGAGTGTCCCCGGGGACGGCTCAACATCAATCGGCCGCCGGCGCTTCGCTGCGACCGGCACAGGTGCCAATCCAATTCTGCGCAGGTCGTAAATAAACGCCTGGGGTTTTCTTCTTAATCCACTTCGCTCCGTATTAGCATGACCTCGCCACTCGCAAGGTGAGCGCAGGCCCCTCCCGTGACAGGGACGCCGACTCGGCTGCGCACTCAATTTCAGAATCTAATTTGTCCCCGGCTCGCGGGACGGAGGGAAAATGGAAAGGCCCCGCTCGCGGCCTGCGAGGCTGAAGGAGGAAATCCACGCGGTGACCTTTACGAGGGCAGGAGACGGGCACGTGCATCCTTAAACACAGACTCTCTCCTCCGAAGGCCTGTCGGGCGCGTTCACAGCCATGAGCCGCCCTGCGCCATCCACACCACACGGTGCCATCGCTCAGGGGCCTCGCTGGGCCACACCGGTCGCTCTCCGGGGGACAGGCCCCTGGGCTGCGACGCAGGAGGCAGGGGCCGAGTCAGCGGTCAGCCCAGCCATGCTGAGGGCAGCGTATTGTCCTCACTTTTCCACGTGAGCGAACCTGACAACTGCAGTAAGGTTTGCGCACAACAACGACGTGGTGAGATCAGCGCGTCGGATCCGTCCTTGTCCACGAGACGCCACAGCAGCACAGCCAAGCAGCGCGGCCGGCTCCTGCCCTCCTCCCGTCAGCCTGGCCCACGCACTCTCCACGCTGACACGCACTGCCCCACGAGGTCAGTGAAGGCCGTAAGGACAGAACCGGCCCAGCGATCGCCTGGAGGCCTGGGGTCCCAGCCCTGACCCAGCACAGCCCCTGGGCCCAGCACTGGGTGTGCCTGGGCCACGCCCGGTTCTCAGAGGGACCGGCAGCTGACTGTCCCCTGGACACACCAGCACCCCAGCAACAGCGGGCCCGACGGAGAAACAACGCTCACATCCTGCCTCCCCGCCTGACCTATCCCCTCACCCCCAGCCTCCCTCCCGGGGCCCCTGTGGGGAGAGGCCTACCAGTCTCCCCACGGCGAGCAGGGGGCGGACAGGCGGGCCGGGGCTGCTCCTCCCGCGGCGCCTGACTGCTCCAGTTCACGGACCACCAGCGGCAGATGAATGGCGGCCCTGACGCTGACGCCTGACGCTGAGGCGGAACTCGGCACAGCAAGGAGGGGGCGGGCAGGGCGTCACCACCTCCACCAGCTGCACCTCAGTGAGGCCCCGCCTTCCTAATCCCTGCCCACAACGGGGGTCACGTGCGCTGTTCCGGGGTTCCCACCCTGTGAATGACAGGAGACTGGGGACCCTGTCAGGTGGCGAGGACACTGACTGGACACTCCCGGAGCCCCTGTGCGAGGCCCAGACGGGCCCAGAGCGGCAGGCGGGGCAGTGCCTCCCAGCTCCCCCGGACTTGGACGGAGCCCCGGGAACGGCTGCCAGGGCAGGAGAGATGGGGTCAGCGGGTCCTCAGCTCCCTGATAAGGGGCAGCAGCCCAGCCGCAGGCCCATGGCGCTCACGTTCGGCTGGCACCCCGGCCACCCGCCGGCCCAGCTGAGAAGCAGACACACTAAATGAGAGAAGAGCAAATGTTTTTTCTTTGCATGAGGAATTAAAAGATCAGTGCACCTTTTCTGTGTGCTTTATCTCAGAAAACAAACACCCCAAGACCGAACTGAGAAATCCCATCGTGTTTGCCCTGGAAATCCTCCAGCTAATGAGGGTGACAGGGAGGGTGTGCGACGGAGGGCTCTGGTTGACAGAGGACCGTGTGCGTCCCAGCTCATCGCGCTGTCGACTTTGTCCCGCTCACGCCGGCGCGGAGGGACGCCCTGGCGAGGCCCGAGGCCGGGTCTTCCTGGCACCAGACCTTCCCGGGCAGAGGCC
Source organism: Myotis nattereri (assembly GCF_964212035.1). NCBI lineage: Eukaryota > Metazoa > Chordata > Mammalia > Chiroptera > Vespertilionidae > Myotis > Myotis nattereri. The sequence continues at coordinate 214,840,284 of NC_138076.1, read as the reverse complement.
CCACGGCGTGGCCTCCCAGGCGGGAGGCCCGGGCACATCTGCGTCCCCTCGTCGGGACAGCGGCTGCTCCCATGGCCGAGGGCCCACAGGGTCCACTCGCCGGCGCTCTGAGCCCCTCGGGAGTTCGGGGCCTGAAGGGGGCGGGTCAGAGGGTAAGTGTGCCGCAGGGTTGCACAGGAGTGATGGCCATGCAGTTCCAGCTCAGGACTCTGAGGGGCCGGGCTCTTCCTGCCTGTGGCTCCTGCCACTGAACCCGTCTTCCCAGGGAGGACCCCGACAGGGCCCTAGGGTGCAGAGCAGGGGTATAGGGAGCCTTAGGGGTACAGGGTGGGGCCCTGGGGGTATAGGAGGGCTTAGGGGTACAGAGTGGGGCCCTGGGGGTATAGGGGGGCTTAGGGGTACAGGGTGGGGCCCTGGGGGTATAGGGAGGCTTAGGGGTGCAAGGTGGGGCCCTGGGGTGCAGAGGGGGGCTTTAGGGGTGCAGGGTGAGGCCCCGGGGGTGTGGGGAGGGGGTCCTGGGGATGCAGGCCTGGGTGCACAATGGTCACATCAGAAACCCGGGCCAGGGTTAAGTGGGCAGAGAGGACGGGAGAGCAGGCAGGACCACCCGGAGCCTCCGGGTCCTTCCAGAAACAAGGCCCAGGAGCTGGGCTGTCCATGCAGCTAGTCCTGGTCGGAAGGAGGTGCGGCCCGGGGACAGGCCCGGGGACAGGCCCGGGGACAGGGCTCTCCTGGCCATCAGGCCCACTGGGTTCTCTTCATCCCAGGGTCACACACACGGCCCAGGCCCGCCCAGCCGCCTCCTGACTCCATCCCTCCAAGTCTCACCACCCGGCAGCACCCCGAGTTAGACCTGCCCCAGGAGGAGGTGCCCAGGAGGAGGGGGCCAGGAGGAGGAGGAGGAGGAGGAGGGGCCCAGGAGGAGGAGGAGGGACCCAGGAGGAGGAGGAGGGGCCCAGGAGGAGGAGGAGGAGGAGGAGGAGGGACCCAGGAGGAGGAGGAGGAAGGACCCAGGAGGAGGAGGAGGAGGGACCCAGGAGGAGGAGGAGGAGGAGGAGGGGCCCAGGAGGAGGAGGAGGGACCCAGGAGGAGGAAGAGGGACCCAGGAGGAGGAGGAGGAGGAGGGGCCCAGGAGGAGGAGGAGGGGCCCAGGAGGAGGAGGAGGAGGAGGAGGGGCCCAGGAGGAGGAGGAGGGGCCCAGGAGGAGGAGGAGGGACCCAGGAGGAGGAGGAGGAGGAGGAGGAGGAGGGGCCCAGGAGGAGGAGGAGGGGCCCAGGAGGAGGAGGAGGGACCCAGGAGGAGGAGGAGGGACCCAGGAGGAGGAGGAGGAGGAGGAGGAGGAGGGGCCCAGGAGGAGGAGGAGGAGGAGGGCCCCAGGAGGAGGAGGAGGGGCCCAGGAGGAGGAGGAGGGACCCAGGAGGAGGAGGAGGAAGGACCCAGGAGGAGGAGGAGGAGGGACCCAGGAGGAGGAGGAGGAGGAGGGGCCCAGGAGGAGGAGGAGGGGCCCAGGAGGAGGAGGAGGAGGAGGGCCCCAGGAGGAGGAGGAGGGGCCCAGGAGGAGGAGGAGGGACCCAGGAGGAGGAGGAGGAAGGACCCAGGAGGAGGAGGAGGAGGGACCCAGGAGGAGGAGGAGGAGGAGGGCCCCAGGAGGAGGAGGAGGGCCCCAGGAGGAGGAGGAGGAGGAGGGGCCCAGGAGGAGGAGGAGGGCCCCAGGAGGAGGAGGAGGAAGGACCCAGGAGGAGGAGGAGGAGGGACCCAGGAGGAGGAGGAGGAGGAGGAGGGCCCCAGGAGGAGGAGGAGGGCCCCAGGAGGAGGAGGAGGAGGAGGGGCCCAGGAGGAGGAGGAGGGCCCCAGGAGGAGGAGGAGGGGCCCAGGAGGAGGAGGGGCCCAGGAGGAGGAGGAGGGGCCCAGGAGGAGGAGGAGGGCCCCAGGAGGAGGAAGAGGGCCCCAGGAGGAGGAGGAGGGACCCAGGAGGAGGAGGAGGAGGAGGGCCCCAGGAGGAGGAGGAGGGACCCAGGAGGAGGAGGAGGGGCCCAGGAGGAGGAGGAGGGACCCAGGAGGAGGAGGAGGGACCCAGGAGGAGGAGGAGGGACCCAGGAGGAGGAGGAGGGACCCAGGAGGAGGAGGAGGAGGGACCCAGGAGGAGGAGGAGGAGGAGGGGCCCAGGAGGAGGAGGAGGGACCCAGGAGGAGGAGGAGGAGGAGGGACCCAGGAGGAGGAGGAGGGACCCAGGAGGAGGAGGAGGAGGAGGGGCCCAGGAGGAGGAGGAGGGACCCAGGAGGAGGAGGAGGGACCCAGGAGGAGGAGGAGGGACCCAGGAGGAGGAGGAGGAGGAGGGCCCCAGGAGGAGGAGGAGGAGGGGGGGCCCAGGAGGAGGAGGAGGGACCCAGGAGGAGGAGGAGGGACCCAGGAGGAGGAGGAGGAGGAGGGCCCCAGGAGGAGGAGGAGGAGCAGGGGCCCAGGAGGAGGAGGAGGGGCCCAGGAGGAGGAGGAGGGACCCAGGAGGAGGAGGAGGGACCCAGGAGGAGGAGGAGGGACCCAGGAGGAGGAGGAGGAGGAGGGCCCCAGGAGGAGGAGGAGGAGGGGGGGCCCAGGAGGAGGAGGAGGGGCCCAGGAGGAGGAGGAGGGACCCAGGAGGAGGAGGAGGAGGAGGGCCCCAGGAGGAGGAGGAGGAGGGGGGGCCCAGGAGGAGGAGGAGGGACCCAGGAGGAGGAGGAGGGACCCAGGAGGAGGAGGAGGAGGAGGGGCCCAGGAGGAGGAGGAGGGACCCAGGAGGAGGAGGGGGTGGGCCCAGGAGGAGGAGGAGGGACCCAGGAGGAGGAGGAGGGACCCAGGAGGAGGAGGAGGAGGAGGGCCCCAGGAGGAGGAGGAGGAGCAGGGGCCCAGGAGGAGGAGGAGGGACCCAGGAGGAGGAGGGGGTGGGCCCAGGAGGAGGAGGGGCCTCGGCCCTGCACCCTGGATTGGTGTCTCCCAGCAGCATCACAGCAGCCGCACCTCCCGAGGAGCCCCCCCCCCCCCCCCCCAGTGCAATGTGTCCTCCAGAGGAAATGCACCCGGGGCCCAGGAAAGGCCGCCAGACGGCCGACGGGGAGGCCAGGATGTGATTACTGCTCTTCGGGGACTGAGCAGATGAGTGTCCCCGAGCTTGTCTGCTTCCGTATCAAACACCGTTAACGAGATAATGAGGGCCTTTCAATTAATGATTTCAACGGGGGTGTAACTGCTCCTCTGATGGCAGAAGTGAGCACAGCAGAGACACGCACAAGCCGAGCTGGGCTGCCCTTGGCCCACCCCCACCGCAGAGCTGGGCTGGGCGGGGAGTCCTGGCCCGGGAGGAGGGGCTCCACTCCCTGGTTAAATGTCAGCCCGCTAGGTAAGAGGATTCCTCCTTCATGAGAGCAAGGGAGGGAAGGTGAGAGGAGGGAGGGAGGGAGGGAGAGAGGGAGGGAGGGAGGGAGGGAGGGAGGGAGGGAGGGAGGGAGGGAAGGTGAGAGGAGGGAGGGAGGGAAGGTGAGAGGAGGGAGGGAGGGAGGGAGGGAGGGGATTCACACAAAGCTGACAAGGGTGGGCATGGACGCCAGGCCACAGTACCCCTGCCACAGCCACTGTCCTGTGTCTCCTGGCAGCAGCCTGCGAGGCGCCTAGAGAGAACGAACCCATCAGAGAGGCTCAATAAAATACAGACGCCTGCGGACAGGCACGGACACCAGCTTTCTGTGCTCTGCTGGGGACTCTCCTTCTTTCCCCCAAAACCTGCCTGCTGAGTGCGGTTCTTACAGGGAAAGGGTCGGGAGGGGAAGGGGAAGGGAGACGGTCAGGAGGGAACAGTGGCTGCGAAGGCGGGGTGCAGGGGGCCTGTGCCAGGTGAGGTGTGGGATGGCCTGTGCCAGGTGGGGTGCGGGAGGGCCTATGCCTGGTGGGGTGTGGGGGGGCCTGTGCCAGGTGGGGTGCGGGGCGGCCCGTGCCAGGTGGGGTGTGGGGTGCGGGGGGCCTGTGCCAGGTGGGGTGTGAGGTGCGGGGGGGCCTGTGCCTGGTGGGGTGTAGGGTGCGGGGGGCCTGTGCCAGGTGGGGTGCGGGGGGCCTGTGCCAGGTGGGGTGCGGGGGCGCCTGTGTCAGGCGGGCAGGAATGAACAAGGGATCAAGAGATCGGTGGACAGGACAGCGGCCCCTCCGCCCTCCAGCACTCTGCCTCAGGGGACTCCTCTAGGAAGAGGCCAGAAACTGGGCAAGGTGGGTGGGCCTGGCCCACTGAGAGGGGACACACTGCACATAGGGGAGCTCCTGCCACCCCCAAACCTGGTTAGAAAAGGCAGACGGAGGGCTGCATCCAGGCTGTGGGTGCTGAGACTCGGACCTCAATAGCCGAGGGTGGGGACAGGGGGCCCCGGGTGCAGTGCCCACAGGGTGAAGGCCAGGACAGAGCCTGGCACGGGGCCGTCGGCAGAGGGTGGGCCAGCCCTGGCCGAGGTCGGCAAAGGCTCAGGGCTTCTCGGCCCCACGCTCAGGCCACGAGCAGACGCACATCCAAACACCCGCTGTGCAGAGGGCCCAGCAGGCCCCACGGATGCAGCAGACATGAGCCTGAGCGAGTCAGAAACACGGCAGAACAGAGCCCCTCCCTGCTGCCCACCCACCGCCCGCACCTGCGGCCTGCACGTGACCACCGAGGCCGCCTTTCTCTGGGAAACTTCCTCCTCCCAGAGGCGTCTGTTCCCATGGAAATGACTAGGAAAGCGCTAGTTCCCGCGGGCAAATGACATCTCTGCAAAGCCGGCTGTCACCGCTTCCCCGACGACGAAGATGTGTTCCCGTGGAGCCTCGTCACACTGTTTTCCTGGGAGGCCGCGTCGCCTTCCTGAATGTCACATCGCGACAGCTCCCGGGCCCCAGGACGCCGGTTCTTCCCTTAATTTCTGTTCCATTGCTTCCCGTCCCGTTTAGCCCGTCCCCCAGCACACACCGGCTTCCCCCTCGCTCTCCCCGCCCACAGCAGAGTGCCGCTTGTCTGGAGTCTCGGGGACAGGCGGTCTTGGGGCTCCTCAGCCCGGCATCGCGCGGCCTCGTGGCCTTGGGAGTTCTCGCTGCGGTGCCCGGGCTGGGCCTGTCTCGGCCTCTGTCCCCCTCAGGTGAGGGGAGCAGGCCGAGGAGGCCAGCAGAACGCCTCAGCCAGCTGCCCGTCACCCCAGGGACAGCAGGGCAGCATCTCAGCCAGACCGCCAACGCGCTGCCCCTAAAGGTGTGGGAACACGCTGCTCCCCGGCCTCGGGCTCGCCCAGCCTCGGGGCTCCCCCGTTCTCAGGGCTCCCCCGCCTCAGCGAGCGTGCAGGGAGCGAGGCACCACAACGCCCGGGAACTGCCCGACCTCCGCACCGTGACCCAGCGCCCAGCGCCCAGCCTGGCCGCCACGGGAACGGCAAGGGGCTCGAGGAGGTGCAGAGCCTGGGCCTGGCCCCCACGGTCACCGCCCTGCAGGCAGCCCCGCCCGCCCAGGCACCGGGCGACAGGACGGCCCACCGGCACCTGGGGGAACAGGGCCAAACCGCACGCATCGGGCCACCACACACAGGCACAGGGCTGGGGCCTCGGCCCACACGGGGCTCAGCCTCTGATGATGGGTGTGAACGTGGCTTTCCCACCACGTGGGTGAGGAAGCGGGTCAGAGGGGCTGAGCCAGGTGCCCGAGTCACACAGCTGCCCAGGGGCCCATCCCCAGGCCTGGCCCCGTCCCTCCCATGTCAGCCCAGCTGCCTCACTGCTGAGGACACGCCAGCCCGGGAGGCTTCCCCGGGAGCCTGAGAAACAGCCGCACCCACCAGCTGCCGGCCAGGCCGGGCCTGCGGCCTCCCCTGAGGGCTCCAGGCAGCAGGCGCCCCCGCTCAGCCCCCCAGCCGCCGCCCGAGGGAATGCACCCCATGGAGTCCGACGTGAGGCTGCGAAAGGCTGACTTACTTGGAAATCTCTTTCTTCCAGTATCTCCTTCCTCCACCTCACGAGGAACGCAGCGCACACGTACAAGTGGAAGTGAGAGAAGCCCTCGGGCTCCGACTGCAAGAGAGAAGGAGAGAGGTTAGGGCGGGGCGGGCCGGGGGACCACAGCTGGTGGGTGGCACCGGCCGCTGCCCCCAAGCGCCAGAATCCACCCCTCTCATCGCATCAAAATAAACACGTTTTCCCCTGAAGCACCGCTGCCTGGTGAGCAGGATGGGGCTGCAGAGCAGGTTCAGGAGGTTCACACCGGCGCCTGTGTCTCCTGCGCAGCGACAGCCGTGTAACAGCAGGCGGGCCTGTGGCGGGAGCCCGGGCACAGGGCGGACGGAGCCACAGGAGCCACCCGCCAGCGGAGCGGAAGGGGACACAGCAGGCGGGCCCGTGGCGGGAGCCCGGGCACAGGGCGGACGGAGCCACAGGAGCCACCCGCCAGCGGAGCGGAAGGGGACACAGCAGCGGGGCCGGGCCTGCCCCACGCCAGGGCCTCGCTCTCCCCGGGCCGCAGGCGCTGAAGCCGACGGGAGTCCCCTCACTCCTCGCCCTCCCCAGCTCTCCGGCTCAGCTGGCCCTCAGGCTGACCCTCACTCAGAGCACCCAGCCCCGTGGCTGTGCCCGCTCCGAGCGCACACCGTCTCCGACTCCTAAGGACGCGCAGAAGCGTGTTCCCTGGAGCGCTGTTTGCAAAGTCAAAAAACTCAGAAGCAACGTAAAGGTCCTTCGACGGAGGACACAGGCCAGCACCGTCACACCCGGGCTGGGTGGTCCCCGCACGCTCTGTGCACCGAAGACGAAGCGGCACGCTCCTTCCGAGTCCGCAGAGACGGTCTGCCTGCAGGGACCGCTGTGCGCGGGGGCCGGAGTGCACCCCATCCTAGGCTCTGACCTCCGTGACCGGACATCCCCTCTCGGCACCTTCTCCGGGTCGAGGCCCCTGCTGAGGCACGCTGGCCCCCGCCTCCCCTACCTTCCCTGGGGCCCTGCCTGCAAGGCCGCGCCCTCCTGGCCCGGTTTGGGGGCAGCTCGGGGATGAGCAACACCACACAGAGGCGCCGCCCGGCCTGCCCGCCTCGCCTCCAGGGACTGGCTGGTGACAGAAGCAAAAGCAGCAGTCCCGCACAGCCCCGAGTCTCTCCAGGCAGTGGTCCCCGATGCCGTGCGCCCCACAACCACCGAGCACTGGTCCCCGATGCCGTGCGCCCCACAACCACCGAGCACTGGTCCCCGATGCCGTGCGCCCCACAACCACCGAGCACTGGTCCCCGATGCCGTGCGCCCCACAACCACCGAGCACTGGTCCCCGATGCCGTGCGCCCCACAACCACCGAGCACTGGTCCCCGATGCCGTGCGCCCCACAACCACCGAGCACTGGTCCCCGATGCCGTGCGCCCCACAACCACCGAGCACTGGTCCCCGATGCCGTGCGCCCCACAACCACCGAGCACTGGTCCCCGATGCCGTGCGCCCCACAACCACCGAGCAGTTGTCCCCGATGCCGTGCGCCCCACAACCACCGAGCAGTGGTCCCCGATGCCGTGCGCCCCACAACCACCGAGCACTGGTCCCCGATGCCGTGCGCCCCACAACCACCGAGCAGTGGTCCCCGATGCCATGCGCCCCACAACCACCGAGCACTGGTCCCCGATGCCGTGCGCCCCACAACAACCCCAAGGCCCACCCGCCCAGCGTCTCACTCCGCAGGTCATCTGCATGGGGCGCTGGAACCTGAATGCCTAACAGGTCCCCTGTTGCTGCGGCGCGGGCATCACACTCGGAGCAGCAGTGCTGGGAGAGCCCCGCTGGGGTGCACGTGTCCAGGGGAGCATGTCCAAGGTGCCTCCAGCCACCTGGGGGCTGAGTGTGTGAAATGCAGCTGGTGGGACCACGGAACTGAATGTTTCCGCTCTGAAATCTCACTAACGTTCATTTAAAGAGCCATAGCATGTAGACGTGGGGCACTGGATGGCGTCACTTCTGAGGCTTGTGTCTCTGTGCAAAGCTGGATCAGCTGGACCCTTCAAAGAATGTCCCCATTTTCTATTTCACGGACTGTTCCGTTTCCCTGATTGCTGCCCTTTCATTCTCATTTCCTTCCTTCTGCTTCCGTGGGGATCACTCTGCTCTTCTCTCCTACCTGCTAAAGCTGGAAAGCAAAATCGTTGATTTTAAGTCTTTCTTCTTTTCTGATGTTGCATTTTCGGGAAGATGTCAGCTCTCGGAGCACCGCTTTGGCTGCATCCCCCAAATTCCGATGTTGCTTCTCATCAGTCATCCAGTTCAAAGCATCACCTGACTTCCCTCTGGCTTCTCCGCCGCGGTTCTTTAGAAGCTGCTGCTTCATTTTCAAAACGTGGGGCTTTCTAGACCTCCTCGTGTTGATTTCTAGCTTAATCCACTAGGTTACAGGAGAACACGGTGCGATTCCATCTTCCACATTCCACACTCACCGCCCTGTTCCTGGGCACCACGTGCGTCTCACACTCGCCGCCCTGGTTCCTGGGCACCGTGTGCGTCTCACACTCGCCGCCCTGTTCCTGGGCACTGTGTGCGTCTCACACTCACCGCCCTGTTCCTGGGCACCGTGTGCGTCTCACACTCACCGCCCTGGTTCCTGGGCACCGTGTGCGTCTCACACTCACCGCCCTGTTCCTGGGCACCGTGTGCGTCTCACACTCGCCGCCCTGTTCCTGGGCACCGTGTGGGTCTCACACTCGCCGCCCTGTTCCTGGGCACCGTGTGGGTCTCACACTCACCTCCCTGTTCCTGGGCACCGTGTGCATCTCACACTCACCGCCCTGGTTCCTGGGCACCGTGTGCGTCTCACACTCACCGCCCTGTTCCTGGGCACCGTGTGCGTCTCACACTCGCCGCCCTGTTCCTGGGCACCGTGTGGGTCTCACACTCGCCTCCCTGTTCCTGGGCACCGTGTGCGTCTCACACTCGCCGCCCTGTTCCTGGGCACCGTGTGCGTCTCACACTCACCGCCCTGGTTCCTGGGCACCGTGTGCGTCTCACACTCACCGCCCTGTTCCTGGGCACTGTGTGCGTCTCACACTCACCGCCCTGTTCCTGGGCACCGTGTGGGTCTCACACTCGCCTCCCTGTTCCTGGGCACCACGTGCGTCTCACACTCGCCGCCCTGGTTCCTAGGCACCGTGTGAGTGGGAGGACTCGTTCGTGCTGGGCATCTCCAGCTATCGGACTGTTGGTGAGACCCAGCGAGCTGCTTGATATTCTTGCATCTCCTATATCCTTACTGGATTTTGGTCGATTCGTTTTATCAATTCCTGGGACGGACATTAATCCTCCAGTTATGTTTGTGCTGGTTGGTGTTTGCTGACGGGGACAGCCCTTACCGTCTCCATGAGAACTGTTCCAGATTGCGCAGCCCTGTCCCTTGTCCACTGGAGTGCTGCACGGGCTCAGGGCCAAGAGGTACAAGGAAGCACATCCCTCCTATCCCACCTGCGGGCCTGGCCTGGAGGGCAGAGACCCCAACAGCCAGCGGAGGCCCCGGCTCTATCTGATGGGCAGCAGAGGTGCCCGAGGGCGATCCGGCAGGACGGGGTGGGCCAGCTGCCTGGCGCAGGGCCACAGAACTGGTGGCACCGTGCACAGGGCCCTGCCTCGTCCTGAGGAGCTGGTGCCGAGCCTCGAGGAGCGCCCACTCCATGTGTGAAGAATGGGCAGGAGACAGCTGTGCGCCTTTTCCCCAAATCCACACGGAAGGGAGCCACTCGCTCGCGTGGGTGTGGCCTCGAGTGACAGACACGCTTCACCGACGGCCCACGTCTCCACAGAGAAATGGCGTGGAGGTGCTGGGAAGCGCTGAGGCAGGACGAACAAGGTGCAGCTCCCAGCACCTCCTGGGTTGTCATGGTGACGTGTCCAACGGCGCCCATGGATACCGCCAGCCCTTGCCCAACTCTCCTCACAGGTGTGGGGCTCACGTCGCAGGAAAGCACATGAGACCCTGCGAGCGAGCCCCGGGCCCGCTCCTGAAGCGCCGGGCCTGACCCCTGGTGTCCGCGGTAGCAGCCCCAGCACCTCTGCTGCTCCGGAGAAGAGAAGGCAGTCGGATGTCAGATCTGACAGATTTCTTCGGTTCTGTGGTTCCTACCAGCCGACCTGGAACGATGTCCCAGTTCTACGGGGAACAGAGCGCCGCTGGCCCCGGCGCCTGGCCTCAGGACGAGCAGGCACGCGTGCTGAGGTCTCGGTTTCCTCATGTTTCCCCCTCTCGTCGGCCCCCGGTGGTGGGACGGCAGCCCCACAGGGATCATCACCACACGGGCGGACACCGGGAGACGTGCTGGGAGGGGGCGAGGCTGCCTGTCCCACGGGGCCTCTCCGACCTCATGTTGGGATTCGCCCCCCCCAGCTCCTCTGCTGGGACCGCGGGGTCCTAGTGGGGGGCCGCACAGGGAGCTCCAGGGGGGCAGGCGTGACCGGCCGCGGCTGCGAGTAAAGGCGCCGCAGCACAAGGCGGACGTGGCGCCGCCACAGCCCAGAGGAGCGTTTCCGCAGGGCACACGGCTCCCACTTCCCGGAGCCCCGGCCCCAGCTACCTCCTCACAAGTCTGCGCTCGGCCTCACAGGGAGGGAGCCTTTCAGCATCACTTTTCCTGGAATAATTTCTTATCCATCATTTTTATGGCAGCATTAAATTTTAAGAGAGAATTGAGAGGGAGAGAAAATCTATGGCATAGACCGGCCCCAAAAGAAAGCCTTTAATAAATTAGAACTTTCAGATCTACATTCAGATCTGCCCCCAGAACCAAGCCTTCTCTCTGGCCTGGAGCCGTCGCCCTTCACACTGGAGCATGGGGACCGGCCCCGCGAGAGGCACCGCCACGACAGCGAGGACAGGCCGCACTGGCCTCTGACCCAGCTCTGGCGGGTGCTCCTGAGCTGGTCACTCAGATCGGGGTGCCAGGCCCCTCCCCCTACCATGCAGCTCTGTGTGGAGCCAGGCCGCGGGCGCTGGGCAGGGTGTGGCCTGAGGGAACGGGCAGTGCCCCCAGCCTCCTGCCCCACGTGGCAGGGGGTGTGGCACAGGCGCTGAGGCACGGCTGGCACTAACAGGGTCTGGCACGTGCTGGGTACAAAGACCCAGCGGACACCACTCTGCTGCCCCCGGTGCATCGCTTCGCAGAACCGCAGGGCCAGCGAGGGCGGCGAGTGGCTGCGCTGGGCCAGGTCACGTCCCCCGATCCCTGGGGAGCTGGGCGGCCTCCCCACCCGCCTCTGCCCCACGTGCCCTGTGTGTCCACAGCTGCCTGTGCGCACTCGGCGCCTCTGGATCCAGCACATACGTGCCCACCTCGAAATGCTAACTTTCAGGCAATAACACCCTCAGCACCCCGGGGCCCGGGGCCCTCCCAGCACGAGGCCAGCGCCGCAGCTGCCCTCGGAGGGTGGCTGCGCCCAGCCAGGCCATGGGCACTCCCACAGCCCAGCATGCGCCCTTCGCACGCGGAGACGAGGTCTATGCCACACTGACCCCCGAGCTCAGCATTTAAACGAGGAAAAGCGGGTGCTCACTGCTGTCCCCCTCCCAGGCCTCCCTCCATCCTCGGCCATGTGGCTTCGCCCTTCTCTCCCGCGCTCAGGAGCCTGCCTTCCGGAGCGAGTGTGGAGTCACCCGTTAAACACAAGCCCCGAGAACGGTGTTCAGTTCTCATCTCAACCAGCGCCCCCAAGACGCCCAGGGGCGGGATGGCCGGGCGGTCTCCGGTGTGCAATTCAAAACAACGGTGCCACAGGAGACAGCCGGGAGCCGTGCTCGCCAGGGGCCGGGCCCGGGATCCGACGCGGGTGCCTGACAGGCTGCACCCTGCCCAGGGCACGCCTCAGGGGCAGGAACAGTCTGCTGTCGCCTGCTTGCGGGCACTGGGACCGCAGTGCAGCCCGCGCTCAGAACGCCCTCCGCCTCGACCAGCAGCGTCGCCCGTGGGCTGGGCTCAGGCTCGTCTCGTGTCACATCTGCACAGCAGTGACCGCGACCTGGGATCACAGCTGGGACTCGGGGTGCTCTCATCCTGGACTCGCCAGGGAACTGAGCCCCATGAGCACCTTTAAAAACTTGCTTTTGCAACTTCTGTTGTATCACGAGACTTCGCAATAGGAGCTATTTTAACAACGTACAAAGTACTTAGCCACTTAATAACATTAAAAAAATGTATGGGCCTTTTTGAGCTGAACAACAGCCCAGAGTGGTATTTATGAGCGATCCAGGGCTAAAGATAGGCCGCCGCTGCTGCAGGGAGCATGCTCACACCACGCAGTCACAAATAACATGTCTAATTGCGGACTGAACTAATTCTCCCTTCACCTTCTGAATTTCTAACTCCCTGCCTCCTGCATCATTTTAATTGCTTCTCCAGTTCGCTCCCGGGAACTGGCTGACAGAGAATTAATTAGGGTTCGAGGCGAGGCTGCGGCCTTGCTCCCCGCACGGAGCCCTGGCCTCACCCGCACGTCTCCTTTCATCCCACACAATGGCTCTGCAGAGGGCCCGGATGGCACTGTTTGCTCATGAAAGAGGACGCGGTGCTAGCCATCTCCGCGGACAGCGTCCGCGCCCGCCCCTCCCGTCACAAGTGCACGACAGAGCGGCCGTGGCACCTGTGCCCAGGCGGAGGGCACCCCGCGCCTTCCAGCACTGCGCCCGTCCCCGCCAGGACAGGGTCCGGGACGACTCCCGCCCAGGCAAACCCACGGAAGGCAGCCCCTCGCAGGGTGGAGGGGTGCGGACAGAGGTCCGCCCAGAAAGCCCGCCCCCTGCAGCTGGCGCCCCGTCACTGCGGTGGGACCAGGGAGGGAAAAGCGCCTCCTGGGCGGGCTCAGGGTGATGCAGGTCCGCTCCTCCCCCGTGATGCCAACGGAGGGCACCAGGGTGCCAGGTCGTCTCCCCAACGCGGGCCACACAGAGGGCCACCTAACCCGGGGTCACCCAAGCCCACCACCCGTGGGGCCCACAGCAGGTGTCCTGTGGGAGCAGGCAGCCTGGCACCCCATGGGCACCCCAACTCTGCCCACAAGGTCCCACTGCTGGCGGGCTGAGAAAACAGAAGTCGGGCCCCGGAGCTGCCTGTGCTCTGGGAGAGCACCGCCCTCCCCTGTCCCTGCCCGAACGGCCTCTGGCTGCCCTGGCGTCCTCGCTGCCCTCTCTGTCTCCATGCCAGCCTGGGGTGCAGCACAGCGTCGTCAAGAGCAGCTGGATGGGCCGGTGGACAGGCGAGGGGTGCGCCAGGAGGCTGGCAGGCAGACCCAGTGGGGCCTCGGTGGGGCCACTCGGCTGGTCAGTGCTGAGCAAAGCACAGCTGGGGGTGTGGCCTCAATCCGCTTCTCTCGGTTTGTTAACTGCAGGGCTGTGGTCCGTCCCGGAGCTCCGGCCCCAGCGGCTCTGACCCCTGAGGATGCAGGCAAACCTCCTCGATCCTGGGCGCAGGGCAGGTGACCGGGCCATTCTGCGGCAGCCCTGCGCTGTGCGTCCCCCGCACGCCTGTCCCCAGGGCGCTGTGCTGAGTGCACCCAGTCTCAGGAAGAGAAGCCGATCAGCAGGGTGGAAAGGCCTGTCTACCCTTTCGCATGTCGGTGTCCACCTCTGCCCCTGCTCGCCCTGGCCCTGCCCCCGAGGCCCACCCTCATCACCAGGATGGACAGAGGGAGGCAGGACTCATCGGACTAAAAACAAGGCCCAAAGGAGCCGGCACTGGAACCCAGGTCACTGTGCCTTCCTCGGCCCTAATGTTCCAGGAAGAACATGGGGGCCAGGGTGAGGCACGCAGTCGGAAGAATTTTTTTAAATATATTTTTATTGATTTCAGAGAGGAAGGGAGGGGGCGAAAGAGAAACATCAATGATGAGAGAGAATCATGGATCAGCTGCCTCCTGCACGCCCCCCAGTGGGGATTGAAGCCGCGACCCGGGCCTGTGCCCTGACTGGGAATCAAACCCGGGACCCTTCAGTCTGCAGGCCGACGCTCCGTCCACTGAGCCACACCAGTGAGGGGGAGAGCTCGCTAAGAGGGCGGCACCGGTGAGGCCGCCCACCTCAGGGCTGCAGGGACCCCGCTGCTCTAACAGCGCTGCCCATTCCGAAGGGCAGAGGCGCTCTGCCATCGCCTCTCCAGGCAGCGGGCTCGCAGCGGGCGGGAACGGTGGGCCGCCAGCGGGCGGAACAGCAGAGGGGAACGGCGGGCGGAACAGCAGGCAGGAACGGCGGGCGGAGGGCCGGGAGGGCAGGCCGTCTGAGGCCGGCACAGCCTATCCGCCCAAGGACAGCGCCTGCGCTGAGCGGGGACCTGGGCTGTTAGGGGTCAGGTGCTCTCTGCTCTGAGCAGTGACCATGTGCTTTGTGTGCCAGCCTGGGCTTATCTACTGCCAGGGGCTCGGTCCCCGAAGCGCTGGGGTCACAGTGACCACCTTCGGAGGCCAGCTGGGCCCCCACCCCACAGCCATCCGAGCCCTGCCATCGCCTCTCCCTGGGACCTGCCTGGTCTCCCGAGAACCACAGCGCAGGAAGGGAGGGACCTGGACAGCGTGTATCCCGGCCCCGCCTCCCCGCGCAGGGCCCAGCTGGGGAGGAGCCTGCTTGGGAGAAGGGCCAGCACTGCGTGGGCGCCACACGCCAACGGGCACAACTGACGACGGGGCCGGAACGTTAGTGAGCGGCTGAAACCAGACTCAAAAATAACCTTAATTTGAAATGGAGAACGCGCTCACTTAAGAAGACACGACCCGCCCCTTGGAGCACAGCGTTGACGGGGAGATTCGAGCACGCGACGCATCTCCAAGCCCCGCGGGCAGCCCGGGAAAGCCTCCGCTCCCCTGCTCTTGTGAGGCCCCATCAGCAGGAGTTGTTCCTGGCATCTCTGTCGGGGGACGAGGTCGCTCTCACTCCCGGGGCTCCAGGACCCACCTGGCTGTGCTACCTGTCCCCACGCCTCCCAGGAGCATGTCGGGGCGGCAGGCATGTGAGGGTCACAGGCCTGTCAGGGTCACAGGCATGTCAGGGCGGCAGGCATGTCAGGGCGGCAGGCATGTGAGGGTCACAGGCCTGTCAGGGTCACAGGCATGTCAGGGCAGCAGACATCTCAGGGCGGCAGGCATGTCAGGGCAGCAGGCATGTCAGGGTCACAGCCATATCAGGGCGGCAGGCATGTCGGGGGGCTGCAGGCAGGGACGCTGCAGGACTCCGGGCCTGCCCTGCCCAGGGCCGGCTCCAGGTGGGGCACAGGGAAGAGACCTCTGCAGCCGGACTCCCAGGTGCCGGGGACAGAGGCAGACCCAAGCGCGAGAGACACCCCAGGGCCGCGCCAGCCCCGGTGCAGGCGCCGCGGTGAGCACTCCGTTGTCACTGGGCAGTGAGGGTCAGACTCACAGCAAGGCCACACACCTGGGGGCGGGCACTGGGCACGGGCCAGCCCACAGCAACAGAGGACCCTGAGGCCCAGCCAGGCCCACGCACTCGCCCAGGGCCACCCCGTGCAGGCCGGGGGAGTCGGGTCCGAGCCCGGGCCTCCAGCCAATGACTGACAGCTGGCATTGGGGTCTATACGTGAAAGGCAGAGACGCTCCAATGGAACAAAGAAACTCATCCCTGGCTCTGAGGCCACGCGGTTGAGGGAGGGGCTGGGCCCCAGCGTCCCCCAGAAGGAAGCCCCACCACAAAGCCCTCAGCCCCAGTGCTGAAAGGCTAGCACAGGCTGACTAGCTGCATTTGCATATGCATTCCCAGCTTTGACTGCTCAGGAAATATGAGCCTGCAATGCTTTCAACAACACAGACTTATGCATATTTAGATCCTCCTTGGTGTGGAGCTGCCCGCTGCCTCGGGAAGGGCTCCTGATGGCACCTGGCACCTGCCTGTGCCACCCAGGACTGCGCTGCCGCTCGCAGGGCCGGGCAGTGCGGCAGGGTGCTCCGCCTGGAAGCAGACAGGTCCTGGCACTGGGCACGCATGTCTGAAAACCGCTCCGAGAGAAACCATCGCCTGACTATGCCCGGCTCCCTCCGCCCGCTCGTCTGTCCCACGATGAGGGGCCCAGAGGCCGGCCAGGGCACTGGGAGGCTGGTGTTTGGAAACTTCAGTGCTGACCCTGAGGGGAGCCGGCGGCTGCCCAGGCGCTGTCCTCATCTCTGCAGCCCGGACCCCGTGGGAGGAGCAGCCCAGCGAACGGGCGCTTCCCTGGTCATTTACTAAAGGTCGTGGGAAACTGGACGCAAACCTCGACGCTGGGGACACGCGGGCGACTCTCAGGTTAACTTCCTCTCTCAGCTCTCCCGGCTCATGGAGGAAGGGAATGAACCCTACCTCCGAGGAGTCTGTAACTCCCAGGCTCGCCCACCAGGGCAGAGGGGCCCCCGCGGGGGTGGGGCGGAGGGGGGCAGATGACGGCCCTCCCACCCCGCAGGGCATTCCAGGTGGAGGAGACAGGTGAGGGCGCTATTTCAGTTCAACGTGGTGCTGCAGGGGCACAGGGTGGGCGGGCAGCAGTGGAGAAAGGGGTCCCAGTGCCTTCTGTGACCCCATCCCTCCTTAGGCCTGGCAGTTGCCATCATGAATGCCTGCCTTGCCCTTTGCCCTGTGCCCTCGGCCTGGTAAGGGGCCTCTGTAACCAGGAACACAAGTCAAGACAACTGGGGCACTGCCAGGCCAGTGTGGCTCAGTGGTTGAGCATTGACCTATGAGTCAGGAGGTCAGGGTTTGATTCCTGGTCAGGGCACAAGTCCCAATTGTGGCTCCATCCCCAGTAGGAGGCGTGCAGGAGGCAGCCGATCCGTGATTCTCTCTCATCATTGATGTTTCCCTCTCCTTCTCCCTCCCTCTCTCTAAAATCAATGAAAATACATATATTTTTTTGAAGACCATTAGGGCACTGTCTCAGCACCAGGGTAACCAGGGGTGCAGAGGACACACCCAGCCCCTCCGGCCCCCAGGGCAGCACAGGGCCACGCCCACAGCTGTGCTGTGACTGAGCCACCCGTGCTCCCTGACAGTGTGGAGCCTGTCCTTGTCCAGAACAGCCGGCGGGGCCTGGGGGACCTGGAAGTACTCAGTCACACAACAGCCCCGCACCCTTCCGGAAGCAGGCCGACCAGCTCCTCTGTCGCCTGTCGTGGGAGCTGGCCCCAGACACCCGCTCCTGCCGAAGCAGTGGCCGAACTGGGGCAGCTGGGGCGGCTCCGCCAGGCCCTTCCTGGCCGTCTTGTCCCTCTGTCCTCATGGCCGACCATCGTCTATCTCTATCCCCTCATGTAAGGGACGGGGCTGACTCCTTCCACCCACGTCCAAAGGGAAGTCCAGCCCGAGGAGCCTGGGAGGGGCAGGCACGGCCATGCCAGGGAGCCCCATAGACCCCAGCTGGGGCGGGGCCCCGCCTGTGAGGGAGCTCCTGGGGGCTGTGAACAAGGAGTCAGAGACGGCAGCACAGAGAGGGCAGAGCTGAGCCACGCGCCACACAGGGACCCTCCCACCCTTCCCGGGGGCCCGCCACCCTGGGGAGCCTGTGGACCCTGAGCGAGACGCTGATGGGCCATGTGCTGGCCCTCACCCACGCGGCGTGGGCTCCCAGGCCACCGGGCAGGGCAGCAGCGCCAGCCAGGTGCGCGGCCTCACACTCTGCCTGCCCCCGCGGGAGCCGCCTGCCAGCCGTGCCTGACAGACGCCTTGCTGACGCCCAACAGCACCCCACGCGCGCTCCAGAGGCGGCCTGCCCACAGCCACGCGGGCAGTGTCCAGCTAGAGGCAGACTCGGCGCCGCCGGAGCCCGAGCAGACCTGCGCCCACACTTCCGGAGAGTCCAGGCACATCCCTTCCTGCACCCAGGGCCCACGCTTCCGGGAGAGTCCAGGCACATCCCTTCCTGCCTGCACCCAGCACCCATGCTTCCGGGAGAGTCCAGGCACATCCCTTCCTGCCAGCCAGCACCCAGCACCGGGCACAGGCGGGCGGCTCGGGCGGCACTGGGGGAACACCCTGTAGACCCACGGCCGGCGCCACCTCCCTCCTGTGGCGGGTGCCCGGGTGCTTAGAGCCTCGGGAGGGAGCGCCCCAGACGGACGGCAAGTGACCAGATCGAAGCAGAGGCGACGAGCTCCCCGCTTCCTGTCCGGTGACTGACAGCCGCCCGCAGAGTGGTGCCTGCGACGCCCTCCGGCCAGGGCAGTGGACATGTCTGAATCAGACGCCAGGCCTCCGGGTCCCACGGGAAGGAGCTGGGAACAGCTGGGCCGAATGAAGCCATCCTGCAGGGCTCCCGGAGGAGGCAGCTCCTCCTTCCCGGGAGACAGACTCTCCAGGCTGCGGCCCCTCAGCGCCTCCCACCCTGGCCGTGGGGCCTGGGCAATTTCAGTTTCAATGAGTTAAGATGAAGTAAATTTAAAAACCAGTTTGTCACATTTTTCAAGTGCTGAAGAGCCCCCCTGTGCCTGGAGGCTACCCTACGGGCCTTTCCATCTTCCAGAACCTTCCATGGCACAGCTGCTCTGGACTCTCCCGGACTCCCCTGACACACAGCCAGTTTCCCTCTCCTTCTCCAGGGACCAGGCTGCCTCCCTCTCCTCTCTCTCCCTCCCAAGGCCCCGGCCACACACACGGCCTCCTTCTTTATCTGAGCGATACTTGTGTGTGTGCGTGTGCATGTGTGTGCGTGCGTGTGTGTGTGTGTGTGTTCACCCAGTCGTCACTGACGGACACTCAGGGGGCCTCCACACCTCGGCCTCTATGAATAATGCTAAGAACAAGCAGTGCAGCGATCTCTCTCAGATCATGTCCTTTCCTTTGGATAAACAAATCCAGCAAAGGTCAATGTACAAACCCAGTTCCCATGCACTAACAACGGACTATGGAAGAGGAACTGAGAGCACAACCCCATTTACAAATGCATCACAAACAGTGAAACGCTCAGGGCATGTTTACAAAGAGACCAAACACGTCAGGGAACGGCTGACGGGGAAGAGAAGCAAGAGTCAGGGAGGAAGAACATGGAACTGGAGCAGGGAGACCAGGAGGAGCAGCTGGGACAGGAGCAGGGAGACCAGGAGGGAGCAGCTGGGACAGGAGCAGGGAGACCAGGAGGAGCAGCTGGGACAGGAGCAGGGAGACCAGGAGGAGCAGCTGGGACAGGAGCAGGGAGACCTGGAGGAGCAGCTGGGACAGGAGCAGGGAGACCAGGAGGAGCAGCTGGGACAGGAGCAGGGAGACCAGGAGGAGCAGCTGGGGCAGGAGCAGGGAAACCAGGAGGAGCAGCTGGGACAGGAGCAGGGAGACCAGGAGGAGCAGCTGGGACAGGAGCAGGGAGACCAGGAGGAGCAGCTGGGACAGGAACAGGGAGACCTGGAGGAGCAGCTGGGACAGGAGCAGGGAGACCAGGAGGAGTAGCTGGGACAGGAGCAGGGAGACCAGGAGGAGCAGCTAGGACAGGAACAGGGAGACCTGGAGGAGCAGCTGGGACAGGAGCAGGGAGACCAGGAGGAGCAGCTGGGACAGGAGCAGGGAGACCAGGAGGAGCAGCTGGGACAGGAACAGGGAGACCTGGAGGAGCAGCTGGGACAGGAGCAGGGAGACCAGGAGGAGCAGCTGGGACAGGAGCAGGGAGACCAGGAGGAGCAGCTAGGACAGGAACAGGGAGACCTGGAGGAGTAGCTGGGACAGGAGCAGGGAGACCAGGAGGAGTAGCTGGAGCAGGAGCAGGGAGACCAGGAGGAGCAGCTGGGGCAGGAGCAGGGAGACAAGGATGCGTCCTCAGCCCCCATAGGGCGGCCGGGCCATGTGGAGGCCTGGAAACCATCTCCTGCAGCTGAGGCCCTGGAGCTGGACGGCCCACTCTGCGGCCCCGCCCCGCCCCTGCAGCCACACCAGGGCCACTTCCGGGGCGGGTCATGCACGGCCCGGGAGCAGGGCCCACCTCCCTGCTGTTGGGGCATTCCTGGTAGTTTGTGCACTTTTGTGCCATTTTCATGCTGTGGTAACGCACCTTGTTCACTTCCATGCCGCTACCTTGTCTGGGGCTGGGACAGTGATGCTTATCCAGGACCCGTGGGCACGCCCCCAGGTGCCTGCAGGGGCCCAGATAAGAACCCTGGGCCAGGGCAGTGCTCGCTGAGCCCATCCTCTGAGTACTATGTCCTTTCATTGCCAAAGACGCAATACAATTTCATGGTCCGCGGGCCTGTAACATAAAATACCCCGATTTTTAAGATACGAGAGGGTTTATGACCAGGGGACATCCGTTCAGGAATGAGTCCATGGTACAAATGAGTCAACTCATGACAACATTTAATTTCAGGAAAATTAACTCCATCAAGAAGCCCCGCCAGCACGTAAATGTGAACGCCTATTAGGTGTCTCAGCGAGCAGCGAGGGGCCTGGACGCACAGTCCATTCTCTGGTTGCTCCAAGCGCGGTGCACTTCATACCCAATTGACCGTAATGGACAGCGCTCCAGGCGCTCAGCGCTCCGCGAGGGCAGGGCGGGAGCGGGCCCATGGTGGACAGGCCGCGGTTACGGGA
The DNA here is from genome assembly GCF_964212035.1 of Myotis nattereri. Classification (NCBI taxonomy): domain Eukaryota; kingdom Metazoa; phylum Chordata; class Mammalia; order Chiroptera; family Vespertilionidae; genus Myotis; species Myotis nattereri. The sequence goes on along the minus strand of NC_138076.1, from coordinate 214,819,777 downwards.
GATTAAGTTGTTCCCAAGGCCTGGCCAGCAGCACAGGCTGTTCTCCGCTTCAGGCCTGAGAAGAGGCTGTATGTCCCAACAAACGCCAGTGCCCAGAAAGGCTGCGGCTGCCGAGAACCCAGACACTCCAGGCAAAGTCAGGTCGGAGGCCATCTCCTGACGCGAGGATGTCCGCAGCGAGCAGCCTCGGGGTAAAACAGCGCGGAGGCAAGCCGTGTGCGAGCACACAGGGCCGGCGGCGGCGGAAGGAGACGCGCGGAAACAAGTGGCGAGGGGGCCCTGCGGCCAGCACCAGCGTGCCGGTCCCACGGGAAGAGCCATCGTCCAGACCCAGGCCGCCTCCATGAGGGGGGAGGGGGGAGCTGAGACCCTTCCGGCCGCCTGAGGCCCAGCCTCCCACCCTCTCTCCATGCCGTCCTAGCAGACTGCGGGGCCAGCGACTCAGGGGCCACGCACAGCAGCTCCCCTCCGTCCTTGCAGGCAGCGCCCCCACCCCCCACCCCCGCCCCGTCGGCGCCTGCTGTCGTTGAGTCACCCGCAGCCTGGCCTCGGCTTCAGCAATCACCGCCACTGAGACGGGAAGGTAGATAAGCAATGGGACCCTCGGGAACAGAGGTGGTTTGTTCCAGAAAACGCGTCTCCTGAGCAACGGACTCCATCAGGAGGGCGGAGAGGGACTGCATGCTGCACTGGCCGTCAGCGAGGCTTTTAAAGTCTTTATTGTAAGCAGCTCGGAGCGCAGACGGCGTGAGTGTGAGCGCCGGGGCAGACGTGCTCAGACCCAGCGCAGTCACCAGCGTCCCCGCCATCCCCCGGGAGGGACGCTCGCTACAGGCACAACCTCGGAAATGGTTCCTGCTTTCCGTCCCGCAGACGACAGCCGCAGCGCGGCCGAGCGTGCGCAGAGCTCACCTGGTAGGTGTCCCACAGGCGGATGGTGCAGCGCAGGGGCACCTCCCGCATCAGCAGGTTGTTCATCCAGCGGAAGGCGAACTGCAGGTACCGCACCTCGTGCTGCTCCAGGTGCCGGTGCACTTGCTCTGCGGGACAGACAGGCCGCTGTCAGGAGCCTCGCCGCACCCATCTCTGAACCACCCGCTCCAATCACCACCAGGGACCGGGGGAAGCCCACACACGGAGCACGGGCCCCTCTCCGTGGGGCAGGCCCACCAGACAGGCTGGAGGTGGGAGGGACTGAGGGAGAGGTGAGCTCGCCAGTCGCAGGACGACTTCCACCTCACCCGCAAGTGCTCCGGACCCAGCCGCTGAGTGCCAAGTGGGCATGGCCTCGGGCCCTGGGCAGGGGCCTCTGGGCTCCAGGTGTGGGGCCCGGGGAAGACGGCTGGGCCTCTGGGGACAGCCCGTTCACCAGCCACGTTTCCCTGGCGCACGACCTCCCACTGGGGACCAGCGGCTCATCCCCGGCGGCTGCAGTGGCACTCACAGCCTGAGTCCCGCACCCTGCCCGGCCCCGCCCCTGCTGGGCGAGCGGTCAGCCACCAGCTGAGAGGCTGTGGCCCCATGAAGCTCCGTGTCTATGGAACCCTGGGGGCCGCTCCAGGAGCAACGGCCCCGTGACCACGGTGACCTGAGAAGGGGCTGCCCACAAAGCAGGTGCGTGCTGCTCACTGACCGGAGGGAGGGATGGGCCTGTCCCCGCCTGCTGCCTGCGGCCCAGCGCGCTAAGGCCTCCCTGCACCGTCCTGCTTCACCTCCGAGTCACAGACCCGCCCTCGCGCCGGGCCCCCTGCCCCAGTGGTCGGCCCTGAGCAGCCTCAGACAGGGCCTCACAACCTCTGTAGAGCATCTGGTTGAAGGAGTGACTTGCTCGGCCGGAAGGCAGGCATTTTATTCGGGGTCTGAGCACAGACACTGACGTTCAATAGAGACAAGGAAGCCGAGTCCAGGCGCGAGCTGCCTGGCTCCCACCCCGTGGAGGGAGAGAGGGAGCGAGCCCACGGCCTGCTCGGAGACTAAGGCCCTTGAGAGCCTCAGGGCGTGAGGGCCGGGCAGCGGGCAGTCACCGCCAGCCCGTCTACCCGACACAGCAGCGTCTGCCTCCAAGCTTCGCGGCCGGAGCTCAGGTCCTGCGAGGGGCCAGGTCAGTGCGCCCGCAGCCCTCCCCCCAGGCTCCCGGGAGAGGCTCCGTTCACCCATGAACACCATCCGGAGGCCTGTCCTCAGAGTGACCACCAGCCCGTCCCTTCCCCCCGACCCAGCCGCTGAGGACGAGGCATCCCAGGCCATAGCGGCTGGAAGGAGGGGCTGGGACTGGGCTCTGCGGGGGTGGGGGGACAGGTGAGCTGTGGGTCCTGAGGCACCGAGCCGCACCCCAGGCCTATGAGCCTGAGGCCCACAGTGGAGCCGGGCGTCAGAGCACCGGGACCCTCCCAGGGGGGCTTCGCACCACCTGGGCCAAGGCAGGGAGGGCGGGGGCGGGGGCGAGGGCAGGGGCGAGGGCGAGGGCAGGGGCGAGGGCAAGGGCAGGGGCGAGGGCGAGGGCAGGGGCGAGGGCGGGGGCGAGGGCGAGGGCAGGGGCGAGGGCTCGCTGGGGGAAAGCTCAGCCGTCCTCCGTCCTCCCCATGTGGAGTGACCAGCGCCGAGGCCGCCCGCCCTGACCTGAGAGGGAACTCTCAGTGGTGAGCGAGTAAAACCACGCACAGCCCTCCAGCGCCTGCAGCCGGGAGCAGAAACGACTGGGGAGCCGTTTGAAAGCCGACGACGGCTGCCTTGTCCGCAGGTCGAGGGGAATGGCTGCACTTGGAGTCTCCTTGTTTAGTTAAGGAGTCTCGGCGGCATTAAGCGCTGAGCACGCACCTGGGGGAGGGTCATCTGAAGGGGAGCAGCCTTCTGCCTTGAGCTGGGGCCAGCCCTCGCCCTCCCGCCACGCGCAGGCGCCCAGAGCGGCTGAGCGGGCCCTGCCGTGTCCTGAGGGCCCGGAAGGACAGGCCACAGCGCAGAGACAGAGCCTCCCACACCACCAGGCTAGAGCCCTCATCGAGCCCTCACTGAGCACGAGGCATCCCAGGCCATAGCGGCTGGGAGGAGGGAGCTGGGGAGGAGGGCCACGTCAATCAACGCTCCCCGGCCCAGAGCTGCTCCTGTGGGGATCGCACTGCAGCTGTCTGTGGGGACAGCGCCACACGGGAGGGGGGGATGCACGAGCACGGAGGCAGGGCTGGGGTGCAGGCCCACGGCCACAGTGCAGCAAAGCACATGCTCTGCGCATTCAGGGAGCCCGTGGCCACGCTCACACGGGCTCTTTATGGACAACCACCCCCCTCCTCCGGACCTCGCTGGCCAGCTGCTGTCACAGGTCGCCGCCTGGTTCTGCATCGTGTCGCTGTGTCAACGCTCTGTGCACTAAGTCAACAAACTATCAGGAGTGCGGGCTCAGCGGGCCAGCATCCTCTCCACGTCACGTCATTAAACTCCGCTCCCACACGACCGTCAGCACGAGAGGGGGTTATTCTAAGGTGAAGGGGACAGCCTTGCGCAGCCCCCACTTAAACAGAAAGCACAACCTAAGACGGCCGAGCACACACTTTAACCTCCCCGTAACGTGGAAGATGTTATTTCCAGACCCGACAATTAACTAGACCCCGCGGAGAAATCACGCCAGCATCCCTGACAGCAGTGAGTGCCAGGCGGGAACGGAGGCCCAAGGGCACCGGGAGTGCGCACCTCGCCAGGCGGTGGCAGCCCCGGCTCCAGAGCGAGGGCTACCCACTCAGCGCTCCCGACTCCCTCACAGGACTGCGTCCTGGTTCTATCCCTCAGGAGGGGGCGCTGCTGCCCCAGGGGTGGCCTCGGGGGTGCACACAGCCCTGCACCAGCGGTGGCCTCGGGGGTGCACGCAGCCCTGCACCAGGGGTGGCCTCGGGGGTGCACGCTGCCTGCCCCAGCGGTGGCCTCGGGGGTGCATGCTGCTGCCCCAGGGGGGCCCAGGCTGGGCGAGGAGCCTCCTGCCACCCTGCAGGTGGGCAGAGTCCCGGGTCCCACAGCCGCCTCCCTGCCCGCCCCCGCAGAGGCCTCGGAGCGGCTCACCGTCGATGCGGCCCACGAGCTCCTCCAGCATCCTCACTTTCACCTGGATCCCGGGCTGGGCGAAGGTGTAGTTGTCCTGAGGGAAGATAACAGCGCCGTCACACACAGCATGCGGCGTTCCAGGGGGACGCGCAGGGGGACACGTGTGCCCACATGCCAGGCTGCGCACACGCCCTGGCAGTGCCGGCGAGGCCGACTCCGAGGAGGGCCAGCCCGCCCTCTGATGCCAGAGGCCAGCACCCATCCCAGGAGCAGTGAACGCAGTGTCCCTGCGAGGGGGGGACACACCGACGAGGACACTCGGGCACTGAGGGGGCAGCTCGCTTCCGGAGTGCCTGCTGGAAGCGGACGGCGCTCGGCACAGCCACGTGGGATGGCGACCGGCCCGGCGCTGGCAGTGCCACGTCACGCCAACAATCCGAGGGCCAACAGCACGGTGCCTGCCCGGGAGAGTGAGCGTGTGGCCACTGCCCATGAACGCGGTGACGACACTCACAGACAGAGACAGGAACACCAGTCTAAGTCCCAGGGGGTCTCAGGTCAGACGGAGCTGGCGTGGGAGCCTGTGACCTCTCTCGGCTCCGCCTCCTCGTCTGTGCCTGGGAGAACGGGGCTGCCCGCCAGGTCCACTCCACGGCCGGCACTGCCATCACCCGGAGCCCAGCTTGGCTGGAGGGCAGCGGCACCCCGTCCCCCTGGCTGCCCCACACCACGGCCCTGGCCACGGCCACACCCTCAGCCAGCGCTCAGCATGTTCAGAACGAGGCAGCAGCTGGCCTCCTGCGGGAACGGACCTCCACGCGCCAGGGGTGACGGAAGGCCGGAGAGCATCCCCCGTGCCACGCCCGCCCTGGGGCCTGCAAAGGGAGCGGAGGTGCCGGCCAACGCGAGCCGGACGTTCCCCTCGGCCAGGTGCGGACCCTCCCTGCGGTGAGACACGTGCTCCCCGCGGCCACGGGCTGAGACCCCTTCTGCAGAAGGGGGCACGGCCAGCCAGCGCCCGGTGAGCAAGCACCACCGGAAGCCGCTCTCCCTCTGCCCGGCGCCTGGCTGTGTGCTGACTGGGCAGAGCGTGGGTCCACAACCAGATGCGAGGGGCTCGGCTTGTTCACAGTGGGCGGGCCAAGGGGCGGGCTGACTTTGGGGCTTTCAGAGAACGAAGCTGACGAGAAACTGAGATGAGGCCTTTCTACACAACAGGGTCAGCACGTCGAGGTCACATCTTGGACATAAAGGTCCTTTGAGCCTCACACTGCCCAGGGCCATCTGGGCACTTTCAGCATCACTCACAGGCCACACAAAGTCATCAACTTAAAACTACCCTCGACTTTGTTCAAACATTTAATTAATTCGCCCCTAATGCCTTGGCAGGGCCAGAGCCATGACGGTGCGGGCCTTCCTCAGCCCGCGGGCCCGACGCCCCCACCCCTGCTGCAGGTCGTGGGGCGTCTGCTGTCCACATGGGCGACAGCAGGGCCCGTATGCAGCCCGGGCACGAGGGCTGCTGGCCTCCAGTGACGGGCAGGGGTGCGTGCAGCACTCGAGAGGCCGCCCCCTTCCCACTCGGCATCCAGGGCCCAGGAGGGAAGTGGGGGCGACCTGGATCTCATGTGGTGACCGACCACGCAGGTCGCTGCTCTGAGGGGACGTGCCCACGGAGCTAGGAGATCCCAAACCTGGAGGCGGGACGAGGGAACGCGTGGCCGGGTGTCACTCACGGGCCCCCGGCTCGGTCTGGGGAGAGGCTGCCCCGCAGGCCAGCGCCAGTGTCCGAGGCCGAGGGCCCCATGGGCACACGCTCTGCATCTAACACGGCCACGCCCACTCGGCCACGGGCACACGCACGGACCGAGCCAGAGCGGGCGCCGCCGCAGAGCCCGGACCGCCTGCGAGGCCGCTGGACCGTTTCTCCAGAAACGGAAATGCATGGGCTCAGGCGCCACTGCTTTCGGGGAGATTTCTCCCAGCGGGTCCCAGGGACGGCTCGGGGCTCCAACGGCCCCCCTCCCCCGTCTCTGCTCCGTCCCTGCACAGCCCTCCATGATCCTGGGCGTGCAGGGCGGGCTCTCCCGGGGGGTGGCTGCTGCACACTGATCTCCTGAGAAGTGAGGGCGGCCAGAGGCTGGGGTGAGGGATAGGACTCGGGGCGCCGAGAAAGTGTGAGCGTCAGAGAGACCTGGAAGGCCCTCTGGCTGAGACAGAGCCCAGGCTGAGGACAGGGAGCGCTGGTGTCCGTGCACTTTAACAGGAGGCACAGCTGGGCTTGGTCTGAGCGCACAGGGCTGGCCATGAAGACTTGCTTTCCCGCTGGAGAGCAGGGAGCAGGGGGAGGGACACCGCAGGTGGCGGCTGTGCTGGAAGCTCATGCGTGGCCACGGGACCTGGTGGCGGGATGGCGGGGGGCTGGGTGGACGCGGGCACATCGAGGAGGAGGAGTAAAGGACAGAGTGGCCTGGCGTCCTCGGGCAGAGGCGGAGCGGGTTAATGGTCGATCCTGACGCACTCGGAGGCACACCCGCCCGCGGCCCCAGGCGAGCGCTCAAGGACAGGTGCACTGAGGCAGCCTGAGGCCCAGGGCCGCTCCTCGCCGCTCTGAGGAGGCCACGACCCTGGCTGACCAGGGGCCTCGTGAGCACCACAACGAGCTGGAGTAGCTGGGGGGCAACACCCCTAAACATGGGGGCTGCTTCTAAATGGGGGGGGGACGCAGTTGGTGCCACTCCCGCACCTTCTCCGTCCCCAGAATGTCCACCCCAAAGGCACCTCATGCATTGCTGAACCTGGGAGGGTCAGCCCTCCTTCCACCTGAGGGGGCCGTTCCCCAGGAAGGCTGTGCACCCCAAGGCTGTGCCCCGGGGGCACTGCTCCCCAAAGGCTCTGCTGCCCAGGGGATGGCCTGCCTGGCCCGCGCTGGCTCTGATGGGGGAAGCACGATCCTGGGGCTCAGCTGGCCGGGTTCCTGGCTCTCACACGAGACGGCATCTCCACCTTCTCACTGAGCAGGAACAGCAGTTCTTCTCTGGTCTCCCCCTGCCACGGTTTTGTTTCTCAATTTGCTGAAAACCCAGGTAGGGAAGACGGGTTCTCTTAGGATCCAAGCCATGAAGGGCCTGCGTTCTGGAAGAGCCTGGGTGCGGGCGCGTGTGGCCTTGGGGCTCGGGTGGGGGCTGGCCCGGGAAGTCAGCCTTCAGTCCCTCCCCAACGACAGCGTGGGCTCGGCGGGCAGCTGGGCGAGGCCGGGTGAGGCCGGCTCGGGCGCTTGGCCGTGGGGAGGCGCCACCGTCCTTGACGGGCAGGATCGGCTCGCTGGGCGCAGCGCAACAGCGTGGCGAGTCCTGAACACCGGCTTTCCCCTGGAGCCTCGGTCTGGGCTGGGCCAGGCACAGGTGCCTGTGTGACAGGCCTCAGTACCAGCCTGGCACCGAGTCTCCAAGAGCCCCGATGGGCAACACCTCCCACCTGCTGCCACACGAGCAGGACACCTCAGGCCGGCCTGCGTGACAGCGACAGCAAAGCGACCACAACACGCCCCGGGAAGAGAGCAGGAGGCCTGGGCAGCGGCGGCAGCGGGCCTGACGTCAGGGCGCAGGGGACATGGAACGCGAGTCCACGCCGTCACCGGAGCACTCCGCTCGGCAGGAAGCACTGGCTGGAGAACGCGCTGACCAACCTCAAACTGGGGGGGGGGGACCTCAAAACCACGTCTGTGAAAGGGCTGCCGCCACAGGAGGAGCTATGCCAGGCCGCGCTCTGCTGTCAGGTGTGCAAACAGCACTGCCGATGGGGTGCGGGGCGGGGGGGGGGGGGCACCGGCTGTTTTTTGTGTGAAAACGGACTGTGCTCCGACAGCAGGACCCGGCCAGGCCCTCAGGGACTGACCCAGGACAGATGACTCGGGCCAAGAGGACAGGCGCGTGGACGGCACAGCAACTCCAGGCGCCGCCGCCAGAGCCCAGCCGGCTGGGCCGGGCCAGAGGTCAGAGGCCACGGGGCCAGAGGCCGCCGAGGAGACTGCTCGGTAATTAAGGGGAATGAACTATCCATCGGGGCAGCAGCATGGATTTTACGTTTCTCGATGCTGCTGTAAATTGAGTCTTTTTCCATTTTCATTTTCAAGTTGCTGCTCAATGACTCATTCTTAATGAACCCTCTGCTGCGCGCAGGCACCTGGCACGTGCTGTTTAATACCCTGTGCAGCGCTTCCACGAACGGTCAATGTATCGACCAGGGCTCCGGTCCCAGCTCCCAGACTCTCCCCACCGAGCGGGACTCGGCGCACGTGAGGCGGGGGCAGGCCGGCCCATCCACCCTCTCTGCCCACGCTGGGCGCCAGGCACACTGCTCCTGCCACGCTGGCTGCACCAACAGGCCCAGTCAGGGCCCGGGGGCCGCCTGGCGGCACCTTCCCCAGCACCAGAGCAGTCCCTGGACCCCTCTCCTTCCAGCTGAGCTGGAGATGAGGCCCGGGCTGGTCCAGGCTCCAGCGTCTCAGCTGGTATCGGAGGGCCCGAGCGCCAGGGAGCTGGCCGTTGGAGAATGAACCTCTCCACGGACTCCCTGCGCCAGCGCTGGTGTCTGTGACAGGCTGTCCCTGCTCTCCCTGCGGGCACCATCTGCAGTGGCTGACGCACACGCTGTACCTGAGGGACGCCCTGCAGCATCCACACCCGCCCCAGTCCCAGGCCTGTCACCCCGGCTTCCTCCACCGAGCCCCTCCCTGTGCACCACACTTTCGGCCTCTCCCTGCAGACCCCTACGTGGGACAGTGAGGCCTGGAGGAGGCCTGTGCATTTTGCCGACGGAGGAGGGCGCGCCCGCGGCCCGGCTCACCTGGATGCCGTCCAGCAGCCGGCTCATGCACCAGTACGTGTCGGCCTCCACGTTGCGCAGCACGTCCGCAGACACGCGGGACACATCGGCGATGTCCACGTCCTCCTCCTCTGCAGAGCATGGGAAAGACACGGAGTTAGCCGGGGACCACGACACAGGGCACGGACACGGACACGGGACACGGGACAAGGACACGCAGGCGCGGAGGAGGCTGCTCTGCGGTCACCTCTCCAGGCCCATTTCTCTTGATCTAAGGAGGTGACTCATGTCTCTTCCACCTCATCACTTAGTGCTTCTCAATTTCAATACCTAATCAGACGCAGATAATGAATATTCTGAATCCTTTCCAATTAATTAGCATAATTAATATGTTGTTAACGATTGCTTCTCAAGCAATGCACACTCTCATAAGAGAAAATCTACACGAATTACTTATAACTAACAGAGGTCTGGAAGTTCTCGGGAACACTTTGAAGTCCTGATTCTAAGATGTTCCACACTCGCTCAGTGATAATCCTCTAAAGCCATTTCCAAGGTGAGAGGTTTCAAAGCCACGGCAGGTAAATCCCGGGATTGACAAGCAAAGATCCAAGAAGGCAGCCGCGCAGGCGTCTGAGAGGCTACGAGACCCACGATGTCCCTTGAGTGGGAAAACCTAATGAGGAAACACCATTAAAGTCAAAAGACGCAACACAGATGCTTCGCTGAAATGCTATCAGATGTTCGGACAAACTGACTTCAGACCCTTGTAAAGAAGCTGCCATCCGCATGACACTCACAAGAACCTAAAAATGCTGTATCCTGTTTTTAATTTAATTTGCTTTTGTTTTACTTTGCAATTGTGCAAGGCATCTTTGCAAGGAAAACAACTTTAAAATTGAAAACATAAATGTTAAGTGTCAGAGTCCTGGGGATGTGAAGGTGGGGGAGGGGAGAGGGGCACATCTCAGACCCAGGCTGTGTGCTCCGCCGCCCGCAGCCAAGGCCCTACCTGGAAGCTCCCTGATCACAGCTGTGGGCTGGAGTCTCCCAGAGGCACCTGGGCCTCCCCCACCCACCAGACCCCACCCCGCCAGCAGGAGCAGCGTAAGGCCTTTCCTGGGCCAGAGCCAGGTCACAGATGGTAGAAACGGCCTCCTGAGGGGGTGGCCTCGCTGGGAAGAGTTCCTGCGACTTAATCCACACCCCACCCGCGGGAGCAGCTGGGTGACTTCCCAACTCCAGCGCTGAGTCAACAGCAATCACAGCAGCCTCTTCAGAGGCCCTTTCCGCCCACTCTCCTCCTCCAAGGCCCTTCAAGGCTCTCAGATGCTTCCTTCCCGACATGAAAGGTAAACGCGGAGAAAAGCCGTCCAGGACGTGACCGCCTGGTACACAGGGGCGGGGCCCCACGGCCAGGTCCGCGGGACGCAGTTGCTCCCAGGGACGCAGCTGCTCCCAGGCGGCGGGAGCCACGCTGATTTCTCAGCGTGTGTAGCTGGCTCGTTGTTTTATCCACGGGAATGTGGGCGGTCTGTTCGAGGTGTCATTTCTCACGCAGGCCACTTGCTACTCTCCGACGTGATGCAGTGAAGGCGTTTACTCAGAGGCCTGCCCGCCGATTTGAAAAAGCAGAAAGGGAGGAGCGGGCGGTGGGGACAGGAGCAGGCAGCCGGCGGGCCAGCGCCGAGGCGCGTGGTGATGAGCGCAGAGGCCCAGGAGAGGCCCAGGCAGGGCCCAGCTGCCACCGACGGGCAGAGCGCAGCTTCCACATTCTGGGTGCCACCTCCTGCGGGCCACTCATCTGAACCTTGCTGAGTAGCCGACAGGCAAGGCCGCAGCTGGGCACTGGCCAGGAAGGGCACAGCCAGGTGCCAACGTTCCCCTGAAATCAGAGCCACGCCCTCTGCCTGGGTCTCACTGCGCCTGAGACAGGGCAGCACGAGCCAGCGCCCACTGAGCTCCCTGGGCAGACACAAGTCTAGAAAGTATGACTTCGCCAATGAAAGAACAATCCCTCCATCCCCCGCCCCCCGTCACGTGGCAATAGCGCCTGTGAGCACAGCAGCCCCCGAGCGCCGGGTCACCCGAGGCGGCTCGCTGCCCAGGACCAGGCGGCCGGCGGAGGAGCACCTCACTGGGAGCAGGGTCTGGCAGGGACGAGGCCTGGCACAGCGACGGCCCCTCGTGGTGAGCCAGATGGCAGCGGGGTCCGGGACAGGGACCACCAGGGTAAGCCATGCCCCGGACCTCGAGGGCTTCCAGGACACGCCTCGCGCACAGCCCTCTGAGCCAGAGCCTGTGGAAGAGCAGGCGGCGCGAGGAGGGAGCCAGCGGTGAGGACCAGCCCATCGCCCGTGGCATCGGGTGCTCACCAGCAGCCAGAACCGCTCTGCAGCCGCGTCTCCCGCACGCCCCCGCGGGGCTGAAGGTCAGCACCTGGCAGCTCGTGAGGGAGCGCTGAGCCCTTAATCACACGGACTTCAGGTCCGCAGAGACAGTCCTGCTGGGGAGAGCGGCCACCGTCCAAGGCTGTAAATTCACAAAACTCTGGCTCAGCAAAGCAACTGGCGTGGTGCTGAAACTGGACTCGCGGCGAAATGTTTAATCCTGCTGTAAGTACTGTCCAACTGCAGGGTGCAGACCAACCGCCGCCACGGCCCCCGGGGGTCACGGGGCGGGAGCGAGTCGGGAAGCTGCTGCAGCTGTGAGGCCCCCGTGCCTGGATCTTTGGTTCTGACGTGGCTGTGACGGGAGTGCTGGTTAACAGAAATGCTGTCTATTGAAATACTGATGCCACTGTTAACGCGGACGGAGCACTTTATGTCAGAGAAACACAGGGCAGGGAGGGGGAGGCTGAGGCAGCCGCGCCAGGAGTCCGGCAGGAGAGGCCCCGCCCGCCTGGTCCCACTGACTCACTCAACCTGCACCGACTGGCTGTGTCATTGCTATTCGCTGAGCAGGGGCACCTGCAGGGAGATGGTGCTCCCATGGCCACGTCTGCAAATTAGATCCAGCCGGGCCTGGCCAGGTGTTCAGTGGGCGGGAGCGTCGTCCCTACGCCAGGAGGTGGCAGTTCCAGTCCCGGTGAGGGCACGGCTAGGCTGAGGGTCAGAGTCCCGGTCAGGGCACGGCTAGGCTGAGGGTCAGAGTCCCGGTCAGGGCACGGCTAGGCTGTGGGTCACAGTCTCGGTGAGGGCACGGCTAGGCTGTGGGTCACAGTCCCGGTGAGGGCACGGCTAGGCTGTGGGTCACAGTCCCGGTGAGGGCACAGCTAGGCTGAGGGTCAGAGTCCCGGTCAGGGCACGGCTAGGCTGTGGGTCACAGTCCCGGTCAGGGCACGGCTAGGCTGTGGGTCACAGTCCCGGTCAGGGCACGGCTAGGCTGTGGGTCACAGTCCCGGTGAGGGCACGGCTAGGCTGTGGGTCACAGTCCCGGTCAGGGCATGGCTAGGCTGTGGGTCACAGTCCCGGTGAGGGCACGGCTAGGCTGAGGGTCAGAGTCCCGGTCAGGGCACGGCTAGGCTGTGGGTCACAGTCCCGGTCAGGGCACGGCTAGGCTGTGGGTCACAGTCCCGGTGAGGGCACGGCTAGGCTGAGGGTCAGAGTCCCAGTCAGGGCACGGCTAGGCTGTGGCTCAAAGTCCCGGTCAGGTGAGGATTTTTTAAAATTTACTTTTTAAAAAGACCCAGCCAGGTAGAGAGTGTGTGTCACAGTGTGACAGGGACAGCTCAGGCAGCTCGGAGAGCACAGGGCCGGAGCCACAGACGGGCACTGGAGCTGAGCCTTGGGAGACACAGAACTGAGCACCCAGGGACGGGACAGGCGACGGGAGGAAGGGCCTGCGGAGCCCAGAGCCGGGCAGCTGCTCCGGACGTCTGCACAACTGAGGCAGGAGGGCGTCTCGGGGACCACGACGCGCCCGGGCCAGGCTCTGGAGCAGGCTCCTTCTAGAGGGAAGGGGAAGCCCTCGGGGACCCCTGCCCATCGGGTTCACTCACCAAGCTGGTGCCTGCAAGCATGGCAGGTGGTGAGGAATCCGACCGGGGAAGGAAGGGCCAATGCCCCCGCCAGGGCCCGCACCCCCCGACCGCTCCCGAGGCACAGACACACTGGGCGCCAACACTGAGGCCCTCACCTCAGGAAAGACAGTGCCAGGACCAGACCCCCCCCCCCCCAGCATGAGGTGCCAGGCTCTGGGCACGGGCACCGAGGACAGGGGTGGCAGGCGGCTGCCGCACCACCACGGCCCCCTCCGGCCTGTGTCACAGACGTGTCGCCCCCACCATGTCCTCCTTGTCTGCTCTGTCCCCCGCTCCCACCAGGCTGCTCCAGGACAGGAGTGACCTCCGTCCTGCCCACGTCCCCGCCCTCCGGGAGCCCCGGCGAACGAGCGGCCTACGTCAGCGAGCGCACAGCCCCGGGGGAAGGAGGCACGCAAGTGACTGGATCCGAAACAGGGACCTCTGCCAGGACGTTCTGCGAAGAACGGTAGGAACAAAACCCAGGCCCCCCGGCTGAGGGACGTGCGCAGCCCTGCTGAGCCGGGACGATCGTCAAGTCTGGCCTGCTCTGCTGATGGCAGTGCCCACACTGAGTCAGCAGGACTCGGCTGCTCGGAAGGACGCAATCTCCAGACACTCCCGTGGGACGTGCTCTCGTCCACGAGCCGCGGGGCGAGGCTCAGCCCGAGCGCGCCCGGTGTCCCCAGTGTCCAGGGTGACAGGGCCCGGGCCTGCACACTTCAGGCCAGCTGAAGGGTCCCTAAAGCAAGATTCAAAAAGATGGCAGACCAAGCAGATGTGTGGACCTGGGCCCTGCCCTGCGCCTCACACGGGCACCTGTGGGGAGCGCGGACCACGCCCTGCCCGAGGGAAGCCGCGCAGGCCTGGTGGGGCAGCGGGAAGAAGCCCGCTCAGCCGGAACGCAGCTGGGGTCCTGCCCTGGGCCGGGTCTCAGTGGCCATGGCCACGCGTGAGCACAGACAGCTCCTGCCCGACACCCTCCTCCACTGGGGAGCCGGCTCTGAGGACGGCTGGGCGGCTGGGAAGAAACATTCCCAAGAGGCCTGTGGACCCAGTGGCCCCTTCAGAGGCTGTGCCCGGATCGCGGGGGCCAATCTCCTCACCTGCAGGCACGGAGGGTCGTCCTTTTTCACCTTTACTAACTTGACAGATAAAAACAGAACTGCGTTATTGGCTCAATTTGCATTTCCATTACTAGTGAACTAGCTGGGGTTTTCTTTTTAAGTTTATTATTCACTCGTGTTCCCCACTTTGTAACATCTCTGCTTATTTCCAAAAAGAAGGTTTTAACCATCCATTTGCTCTTCACAGAGATAAGAAACGGCGCAAAGAGGACAACTGCCGCTGCCAGCGCCCCGGGGCAGGGGGGCAGGGGGGCAGGGGGGCAGAGGGGCAGGGGGGAAGGGGGGCAGGGGGGCAGGGGCTGCTGCGGGCAGCGCCGCCCAGCGCACACACCTCCGGTCAGTGAGGGGCCGCCTCCTCGCGGACACGGGAGCCGTGGGAGTGGCCAGGAAGTAACTCGTGCTGCCTGACCTTTCTCTCGCGGCCCCAGTCGCGGCACTTTAATCAGATGCATCGATAGGTGCTAATTAGCCCTGCTTGCAGTAAGTCACCATGAACAAGCCACTTCGCTAATAAATCAAAAAGTCGTAATTGGCATTTTAATTTTTCATAAGGAACACACGGCGCAACGCGAGACAGAGCCGCGTCGCAGCGCGCAATCACCCAGAGCAGGGCCCGCGGCCCAGCCTTCACTGTTATTAACGCATAAACGTGCTTTCCGATGAGGAGAAATGGCTGTCAGACCGCATCTTATTAGTCAACTATTAAACTTTCTTAATCATCACTCAGTTTAATTGCTCCTGACATGGGCTATAAATAGGGTTTTGTGGTTCAATAAAACCCTCCGGGGTAACCCCGTCGCTGCCAGCGCTGGTCCGAAAGCTCCCTGGACCCGGGCGGGGCCCCTCGACCTCCCCGGGCCAGGCATTTCCATTCCAATCGGCTGTGACATTCGGAAGCATTTTGCTAATTTATGCCCCAAAACACGTGAAGACACTGCTTATTCCACTCACAGCGTGTTTTCACTCACCTCCCTCACGGTAAGGGAGCCCGCATCCTCGGGTCCATGGACGAGAATGAAGGCACGGACGCCGACCTGTGGGGGCTGCTGGGATGCCGGCCCCTCCCCTCCAGGGCTCAGGGTCCCGAGCCCTGCCCACGCCTGCGCGGGGCTGCAGCAGAGCAGAGAGGAGAGGACACTGACCGCGCAGGCACTTACACGGGAGAACGGGCAGCAGGGGCAGGCAGGACTCGGGACAGACTGTGGCACCTTCCCGCCATCCATCGCAGCTGCCTGCCAGCCGGGCAGCATGTGCTAGTGCATGCCAGGGGGTGAGGCCGGGCCCCCCGCCAGCCAGGGGCTCCCTGAACACCTAGGGGCCGCAGCCCAGAAGAAACCTCTCACAAAGCCTCTCTCCTCCTGGTCACAACTGCATCGCTGTGATAACCAAGTCCCTGCCAGCACCGACTGCCTCTGCTGATGGAGCGGGCTTGCAAGACCTGGGAGTGGCGCCCAACACAGCCCGAAGAGCTGCCATGACATGCTGGCCGAGCTGGATGGAGAGGCCACAACACTGGCTTCCACCGGGGAAGGCCCATCCTGCCTGGAGGGGGTGGGAAGGCTCCTGGAGGCGAGAGCCCGATGAGTCAGGCCTGGAACCATGCACGGGCAGAGCTGTAACTGCCCCCCTGACACCACGCCCCGGGCCGTCCATCCATCCGTCCTGCCACTCGCCAGCAGGGCCCCTGTGGTCACTGCCAGGCTGAGGAGCAGGCTGCCTGACGGACAGGCCCAGACCACGCACTAGGCCGTCCGCTCGCAGCGGCACCAATCCCGTCGGTGAGCAGTCAGGTTTGTGCAGCCTGGGGGCTGAACGAGAAGCCCTCAGTCGCCCTGCGACGCTTGCCCGCGCACAGCTCTGCGGACTGGACGGCTGACAGAGGCGCTGGGCCCAAGGGCACATCATCACGAAGCACGCTCCCCGGGCCCAGACCCAGCATGACGGCTGGAGAAGCCCCACCGCGCTCACGCCAGCGATCCAGACGGCCCATCACTCTGGAGTCCGGCCACTCACCCCGTGCCCTCCACGCCCGTGGCCCTGGCAACGCCACGCCCTTGATGATTCTTTAGAAACACGTAATACAGGACCCAGGAACCTGCGTGAAGGACCCGCATCAGGCGCTGCTGCCTCGCCCCCAGATGCTGTCGTTCCAGAATGTGCTTCTGAAGTGGCTTTGTGTGTTATTAGCAAAGTGATGTTGTTATTGCAACAGTGATGATTAAATACAAACGCCATCAGAGCTGTAATAAGAGCCTGCGCCCTGTGGTCTGTCCCCAGCTCCCAGCACCTCGAGGCGGCGGCGGAAAGCACTGCCTGTCTGCAACGGTGAGGCCGAGGCCGGGCAAGGCAGCTGCCCCGCGTGCAGGCGGAGGGAAAGCGGGGATCGGAAGCCTGTCTGTACCCACGGTGTGCACGCAGCTCACACACTCCTCACGGCAACCACACCCTGGATGCGCCGTTAGAGAGCGAGCGCCATAACCCCGGGTGGGCCAGGAGGAGTCCCCCGGGACCGCCCCTCCTGGAGCGGCCTGCTGTTGGCTTTGCGGGTCACCACACCCAGCTGACGACGGGCACCGACAGGGCTCCCTCTCAGCAGCTACGCTGGCAGCCACCGTCTGCGCGTCTGCAGGGCCTTCCAGCATGAGAGCTGCCACCACTCTTGTCTCCTTGGTCGAGGAACTCCCTGCCGCCACGTCACTAAGCCCACGCGGGAAATGAACAACAGGAGCTCAGACCTCAGCAGGAAAGTGGGCAACAGGCCACGCATCCCCACCTGCCCTGGGGACGGTCCTGCATTTCACAGTGGACGTGAGGCACGCTCCCTCGGAGGAGACGCAGGGACAGAGGCCGCTGGATGCTGGGGCGGCCGACAGCCACCGGCCGGTCCACATCCAGGCCCCAGTTCCTGCCGCCCTGCAGAGCCAAGCCTCCCACCACCGGCTTCTCGGGAGTGGCCACTCCATCCCCTGCAGGTGAGGGCAACCCTGAGGCCATCCTCAGCCCCCTCCCGGGTTGCGGGCTCGATCCCCAGTGCGGGGTGTGCAGGAGGCAGCTGCCCAATGACTGATGTTTCTCTCTCCCTCTCCTTTCCGCTCTGAAATCAGTACAAATATGTTTAAGAATAAAGGGAACATTCACCACTGGACACTGTGTGAGATAAAAACCCCAAGCCAGCCTGCGAGTGGGGGAGGGAGGATGAGGGTCTCCGAAGCCTTCGGTTGAGCCCACACCCCCGGGGCTGTGGTCCTCACATGGGAAAGGGGGTCCGTGGAATTCCTGAGACCTGCCAGGACCGCTCACACCCTCCCCGGCACCTCCTAGTGGGCTCCCACTCGTGGGGGAGGCCTCTCTTCCAAGGCCTGGCTGCAGCGCCGGGATTTCTGGACTCTCCGTGGCACGAGCGACCATGCTCAGCATCCACGCTGTGCTCCGTGGCCGTCTGTTCCACGTTCCCGGGGCCGGGAGGGACCGTGTGGCCCTCTGTGACTGGCTCTGTCACCAGCACCGAGGCTCGTCGCGTTGGAGCGTGAGGTGTGCTGTCCTTTCTTCCCGCCGGCCGCTGGCGCAGCGCCCTTTACTCACGCCTCGCACTGACGAGCCGAGATGAAGAGTGCCCTGTGCCAGCTGCTGGTCCCACACAACCACGTCCCGCGTGGGCTGGAGCGCCAGGCAGTCTGCCGGAGTCACTGCACCAGTTTACAGCCCCAGCCACGCGCCAGATCCGCGTCTGTGCCTCCTGTGTGAGCGCCGCCGTCCCCGCGGGCGCATGGGGTCTCTCGGCGAGGCTTGGGGTTGCACCCCATTGGTTATGGCAGCGTCTTTCCGTGAGCTTATCTGCGGTGTGTGTGTTCCCTAAAGAAGCACTGATTCAAATGCTCCGCCGTGTTTAACAGGGGCCTGGAGTGGTGAGAGCTCGTCGCATGCTGCAGATGCACGTTTCTCAGCTGCGTGCTGTGCTGACTCCCCCCCTCTGCGGTGCCAGCGCAGGGAGCTCCCATCTCGGTGCGGTTGGCCTACGTTCTCGCGCCGCTTTTGCCTTTGGTGTCACACCTCCGCAACCACGGCCTCACCGCGGCTGACGACCCGGCCTGTGTCTCTTACAGGAGGTTCACAGGTCACCTATTTTGTCTGCGGTGCAAAGCAGGGATGGACTTTAGTTGTCTGCGTGTCGATATCTAGATGTCCCAGCACCATTTGTGGAAAAAGACCATCTCGCCACTGAGTGGTCTTGGTGTCCCTGTCAAACAATCACCATCGAGATGAAGGTCCACGCCACACAAGCCTATACCTCCACAAGCCACGTGTCTGTCCACGTGCCACAGTGACACTCGCTCGTTACTGCAGTTTTGTACTAGTTGTTCTGGCTACTCTGGATTCCTTGAATTTCCATATGAATTTAGACAAACCTGCCCATTTCTGCTACCAAGCCAGGTGCCATTCTGCCTGGGACGGAGGGAGTCTTTCGGTCACTCTGGGGAGACTGCCATCCACGCACTTCCAACTCCCCCAACCACGGACATGGACGTCCTTTCCTTACTGAGAGCTTCCTTAACACAGTTCAACCACGTGCTTGGTTTTGAGAGGACAAACCTTCTACTTTTTTGGCTAAATGTACACTATTTTATTCATTTGATGCTATTGTAAGTGGAATCGTTTCACAGTTTCACTTTCGGGTTGTACACTGCAAGTGTAGAAAAATACAACTGATTTTAGTACCTGGATTTCGACTCCTTTCCCCTGGCTGATTGTTTATTAGCGTTCCTGGTTGTCAGTGGATTCCCTGGGGTTTTCTATGTACGAGATCACTTCCTCGTTTCCATCCTGGGCACCACTGCCTTCTTTCTGCTGAGCCACCGGCTGGAACCCGTGCCCGCTGAACAGGGTGGAGATGCCGACACCTTGGGGGAGAGCTTCCAGTCCTTCCCGTTCAGTCCGATGGGAACTAGGAGTCTTCACGGATGCTCTCATAGGAGGAAGTTCTTCTAGTCCTAGTTTGTTGAATGTGTGTTTTTTTCATGAAAGCATGTTAGATTTTGTCAAATATTCATCAATTGAGATGATCTTGTGGTTTTTTCCCCTTTATTCTGTTAATCATATAGTGCATTGCATTCATGGATTTTCATATATTAAACCAACCTTGCATTCCTGGGCTGCATCCCACTTGTCATGATGCCTAACCCTTTGCTGTGTTGCCACATTCAGATGGACTGTTAAATCCATCTTCCTGAGGGACGTTACTCTGCGGTTTTCTTTCCTTGGGATGTCTCTTCTCACTGTGGTATCAGGATTTCAGAATAAATTGAAAAGTATCCCACCTCTTCTACTTTTGGGAGAATCTGTGAGGGGTGCTGAGACTTCTTTGTTAATGCCTGGTGGAACTCACCAGGGAAGTCAGCTGGTCCTAAGCTCTTCCTTGTGGGAATTCTTTAAACCACAAACTCAGTCTCGTAGCTGCGTTGCTCTTGTACATGTCCACACAGGTGCTGATGCTGACAGGCATGTGCACACACGTTGGCTCTACGCAAAGGCTCGTCCTTCCAGTCTCGTTATGTCTCAGATACACCTTCACAGCCGTGTCAGGCCTGGCGTTCGACAAGCCCATGGCGCCACGGCCTGGCTGTTGGGGAACTGTCTTCCTGGGCGCGATTCCTTCCATCTCCGCTACCTAATCGGAGAGCTGTCCGCCACGTTCCCCTCGTGCTGCTCATTCTACCCCTCGCGCTGTCAGGGGCAGGAATGCTCCTTCTTTCTGGATCGTCCGGGTAAAGGCTTGTCCATTTTTCTGAGATTTTTAAAGAACCATCTTTGGTTTTATTGGTTCCCTCTGTTGTTTTTCTCTTTTCCAATTCACTTATTTCTGTCCTAGCCTTTATCTCCTTCCTGCTGCCTGTCTGGGCTTCAGTGTTTTTTTCTTTTTCTAGTTGATGAAACTGAAGAGTGAATGATTCAAGTTGTTTTTAACACAGTCATTTACAACAGGATTTCTCCTGGAGCGCTGCTTGAGCTGCATCCCGTAAGTTGTGGTATGTTGTGTTTTTCTTTTCACTCATTTCTAAGTAATTTCTAATTTTCCTTCTACTTTCTTCTCTAACATAATGCTTTTTATGGGTGTGTTCTACAATTTTCATTATTTGTTAAGTTCTTCGACTTTCCTTCATTCTGGGGTCTAACTTAAAGTCACTGTGGTCAGAGGACACACTGCGCATGCCTTCCCCCCGGGTGTGAGGGCGGCCTCAGAGGAGCTGCTGTGGGGGCCGGGCCCTGTGCACCCGGGTCAGCTGGTTTCTGCTTGGCTCAGTCTTCCTTCTGGCTCCTTGGTGGTCTTCTGTCTGGTTTTCCTACCTCTTATGGACGTGGTGTGTCACTCCTTCTTAAAAAGACATTTTCGACAATGTTTAATGCCTTTGCAATGAGGTAAAACTTAAATGCAAACAAGGAAAGTTAAAACAATTTATCTAACTGTGATTTATCATGAGAAACTGGCAGCAGCTCTCCCCTCCCTGTCACTCACAGCCCACTTGCTACTCCGATCATGGACACGGGCAGGAGAATGGCTGCGGTGCCCGCACAGTTGACACAGACTCCTGCTTATCTCCTGGGCCACTCCCCTCGCCAGCCTGCGCTAATGACCACGCCAGGGCACTCCCGGCTCCACGGCCGGCACCAGAAAGGTCTTCTCCGGGCAAAATGAACACATTTAAAACAACCCCTACTTCTGAGATTCTGACTTACAAATAGGAAAATGCAAATAAATATTCATGTTCGTAAGTACATGCATTTATTCCAACCCCATTCCACAGGTTTCCAAAGTCATTATTTTAAGAGAAAATGACATATAAAAGCAAATCTGAGCTCACACATGCAGATCATGAGAATCAATTATAAAACAACCCTCACCTTCCCACGTGTCATCACGCCTCCCCCGGGGCCTCGCCCACGTCCAGTCTCTGCAGGTGTGGGTCCAAAGTGCCCCTCAGAACTGAGTCTAAGCTTAAGTGGAGGATAAGGTGGGGGATGCTTCTTCGCTTTTACTATGGTGAAAATATTTAGTGAAACTAAAATATAATTCTCTGCTTAAACTGTGCAATTCAAGGTGATGGAATAATGTTTCTTATTTTTAAACCAAATTTAACATTGTTAAATATGACAGTCACTGTTTGAAAAATTCTGGCTTTACTTAGAAATTACATCACAGCCAGGGGGCGGACCTCAAAATTGCACAACAGTGGACTGGCTTCATGAATCAGGCTACATCATCTCCACAGAATGCTACGTGCCGGAGCAGAAGTGATCTTGACAAAGACTTAACAACACGGGAAAGCCTATGCTACGAGGTTAAACGGGAACAAAGCACAAAGCAGAGTTTTATGCACGATGTGCTCTGGACTCCGTAAATACCACGCACGGAAAGAGACAGCGGGAATATGGCATAACAGCGTTACCAGGAGTGGGGTGGCCGCGCCCCGCTCACTGGGGCCCGATGGGGCCGCGCACAGGCCCAGGCGCACGGCCCAGAGCAGAGGGCGGGGCGGGAAACACAGCGCAGGCTCCGGGCGGGCGGTGCGTCCCCCTTCCTCCCGGCGCACGTCTGGACGCTGGGACCACGTGCCCAGCTGAGCCTGCAGGGGCGGAAACCAGCCGATCCGACTTCCACCCTGAGGCCCCGAGAAGGCTCTGCGCTCAGAGGCCGAGCTCGGGCGGCACCCGGAGGAGGGCTCACACACAGAGACACAGGAACGGAGGACCCAATGGAGCTGGTGGAGGCCAGACGCCCACCAAGCCCACTAGTGACTCCTGCGGGGGAGGCGGGTGCGGGATGGGAGCGCGCAGCCCCGCCCGGCCCCACCTGCTACACGGAGAGGCGCTCAGTGCAATGATGGCCGCAAGGAGAAGAGATGAGCAGTGCTGCCCTCAAGGTGGGCGGTCTGTGGGGGGCTTGCCCCTCCTCCACAAGGCCGTCCACCCCTCCCTTGCCACCCCCGCCCCGCCTGTGCCTGTGCTCAGCAAGCAGCCCGTGGAGAGTGCTGAGAGCTGTGTGGCCGGCCTGTGCGTCACACCAGCGCCCTCCCCAGGGATCCGCCTGGCCTCCCTCGGCGCAGAGCGATGCACACGGACACACGCCCCGTGCAAGGGGCCGACACCACCTGGGGGCGAGGCGGGGAGAGGAACACCCCACAGTGACAAGGCAAACCCCAGTCGTGGTCTCAAAAGCTGTGAGGGACGCGTGTACTGCACCTCATTTTAAAGTGAAAGCGGCAGCAAGGGTGGGGAGGAGGTGCACAGACTGGAGCCCCCCCACTTGGCTGGGGATGTCCATGGGGCGGCCACGCTGACAGCAGTCTGCGGTCCCCCAAACTGTGACACGAGGAGTTGCCGTGTGGCCCCGCAATCCCACTGCGGGTGCGTGACCGGGAGAAAGGACACCATGTCCTCAGGAAGCCTGTGCCCAAGGTCCTCAGCAGCGTCATTCCCAGCAACCGCAGAGCCCGAGAGCCGGCTCCTTCCACGCATGAACGGGTAGAGGGAACGTGTCTGTGCATGCAACGAAGTGCTAGCTGGTCGTAAAGGGGCTGAGGCACTGGCACGCTCCGACATGGATGGGTACGTGCTATGACGCGGACGGGCGAAGACACGCTCCGTGAGAGGAGCCGGCCCGGCCCCACAGTGCAGGCGTCACTCACGTGAGCTGCGGGCAGAAAGGAGACGGCGGCGGACGGGGCCGGGGCCGGGAGTGACGGCTCCTGGGTTTGCAATTCTTTTCAGGACAATGGAAATAACTCTGTCGCTAACAGGTGGTGATGGCTGTGCTACTGTGAACCCACCGAGTTCTTCACTCCACGGTGAGCTGCCCGCACGTGAGCCCATCTCCCTAAAGCTGCTCTCGGAAGTTCCCGCAGCTGCAGGCTCTGGCGCGGGGGGCGCAGAGGAAACCGAAGGGCAGACCACGACGACCTTGCTGCCGGGTGAAGGGCACGGGCTCCCACCACCCGGTAACTCCCAGAACAGAAAGAGAAACTGTCCAGAACCCAGAGCTCTTCAAAGGGAGCTGGGGGGCAGGGGAGGGAGTCCCGGGGACAAACACAGGTGGCCACGTGGGCGATGTGAGCTCGGGGACTGGGGTAAGGACGCCGGTGCATCTCTGAGAGTTGCTGAGAGGAGCCTGGAGAGTCCCATCACGAGAAAAAGCGTTCCTCTCTGGTGACAGACAGGAGCTAGACTTGTGTGGAGGTCATGTCACAACATCACAGTCTCCAGCCTCGATGCTGCATGTGGGAAACTAAGGCACCGCTGTCTGTCAGGCACACACAGACCTTCGGTATGAGGCCTGCGGCCACTCCACCCACCGTCCCGTGTCCCCACGGCTGCCCCAGGAGGGGCTCACGCATGCCCCCTTGGACCTGCCACCACCCTCTGCCCACGTCTGGCAGGTCACAATGGCAGGCGCTTGGGTAAGTTCTAGCCGCACGCCTGTGGCACCGCACGCTGCCTACTACTCCTCCCTTGAAACCGTCCGCACACTGGACTCCTGAGACACCCCTGTCTTGCCTCCAAAGCGCCCCCCCTTTCCCCGCCACACACGGCCCTCCCCGGCCTCTGCCCCAGGAGGTGATCGCAGACCCGCTGCGGGCAAGGAGCCCATGAGGACGGGTCGGGAAGATACGAGAACAGTGCTCTCAGCCGACATGCCCTGTGCCCTCCACACCGAAGGTGGCACGAGCTGCATTTTCTGCAGGATCGCCACGGCAGAGACGCCGGGGACACGTCAGTGCCCACAGCGGCACCTCCTGCTCACTCCGCACACCCGGCACAGGCTCTGCGCTCCTCATGCTCTCACTCACTCAGGCCGAACAGCAGCCACGGAGGCGGGCTCTGCCTCCGGTCCCTGCCCCGCGGCCCCCGCAGCTGGGCAGAGTGGCCGGACCTGGCAGCTGCAGAGCCGCATCCCAGCGCGGGGCTCAGCAGTGCCAGCGGCCTGACCACCGAGGCCCAGACTCCTCCGCAGAGAGAGCCTCGCCTGGAGGCGGGCAGCCACGTCAGGCCCTGGAGCCAAACTCAACCCAGCCTGGCGGCCCCGACACTGGGGTCAGGACGGACCCTGCCCCGCCCTCCCGGACGAGCCCACCAGCCCGGACTCCCGGCGGCTCCCGGGCAACCATCCCCACAGCGGCCTCATCGCCAGCCCGTCCAGCGGCAGGAGCTCTCACGCTCTCCGCTCCAGCTGTTCTCCTCTGCACCACGTGCTGCATCATCAGCACCACGTCCACGTCCCTCCGCCCGTCCCGCGGCTGCCAGCAAACGCGCTCAGGGCCGCCGGGGCCTCGCGCACGATAGGGGCCAAGCAGTTAGGACGAACTTATTTACCACGTTAATTAAATGGTCTAGTTAACATGGAACATCAATTCTCCAATCACATCTCGGCTGATCTTTCTCAATTAGCAGCCTTGACGTGTGCTGACAGGGGCCTCCTGCTCGGGCATTAAGAGCGGCCCTGAGCGGCGGAGTGGAGGGCAGGCCCGGCCTCCTGTGGCCTCTCCCGACGCGGGAGACGAGGGAGGGAGCCCGCCGCTCATTAGCTGCTGAGCAACGAGAAGCCCTCCGCCAACATCACCAGGGGAACGAGGTGCGAGGGGCTCAATGAGGTGCCCTAACGGAGCCCCGTCCTCCTCGGACAGCCGTCCTCTAGGAAGCCGGGTCTCCGCTGCAGGGACGGGACACAGCGGACACGGAATCGGCGGAGACATGCACGGACACGCGAATCCCAGGACGGAGGGCCACACGGAGACTGTCACAGCCGCGGCCACAGAAAGGCTGCAGCCCGGGAGCAGGCCTGCCTGCTGTCCCCTCTGCCGCGGCGGTGAGAGCACAGCCCTCACGCGGAGCATTGGAGCTTTCCTGAGGACACAGAGGGAAGGAGACGCACGCGGGTTCAACAGCAGCCACACGGCCCACCCGACCTCCATCAAACCGGTCATCGTGCACGTACTTAACACAGCTTCCCGGAAACGACACGCTGGTGCGTCAGGCAGAGAGGTGGTGAAATGTGCAGAAACGCCATCAGAGACGACCCGTCTTTACCTTGTAAGCAAAGCATCCCCCTAACACGCCCCACCTCCCACAGCACGCAGTCACACCACTAATACCCCACCTCCCACAGCACGCAGTCACACCACTAATACCCCACCTCCCACAGCACAGTCACACCACTAATACCCCACCTCCCACAGCACGCAGTCACACCACTAATACCCCACCTCCAACACCAGTCACACCACTAATACCCCACCTCCCACAGCACAGTCACACCACTAATACCCCACTTCCCACAGCACAGTCACACCACTAATACCCCACCTCCCACAGCACGCAGTCACACCACTAATACCCTACCTCCAACACCAGTCACACCACTAATACCCCACCTCCCACAGCACACAGTCACACCACTAATACCCCACCTCCCACAGCACACAGTCACACCACTAATACCCCACCTCCCACAGCACAGTCACACCACTAATACCCCACCTCCCACAGCACGCACTCACACCACTAATACCCCACCTCCCACAGCACACACTCACACCACTAATACCCCACCTCCCACAGCACAGTCACATCACTAATACCCCACCTCCCACAGCACAGTCACACCACTAATACCCCACCGCCCACAGCACAGTCACACCACTAATACCCCACCTCCCACAGCACACAGTCACACCACTAATACCCCACCTCCCACAGCACACAGTCACACCACTAATACCCCACCTCCCACAGCACGCAGTCACACCACTAATACCCCACCTCCAACACCAGTCACACCACTAATACCCCACCTCCCACAGCACGCACTGACACCACTAATACCCCACCTCCCACAGCACAGTCACACCACTAATACCCCACTTCCCACAGCATGCAATCACACCACTAATACCCCACCTCCCACAGCACAGTCACACCACTAATACCCCACCTCCCACAGCACACAGTCACACCACTAATACCCCACCTCCCACAGCACGCAGGCGCACACAGAGCTGGTACTGACGGAGAGCGAGACCCTTGGCGTGGACTACGCTCCCGCTCGCACATCACCAGAAACAAGGCACCGACAGTGGCAGCTGCACCCTGGCCTCAGTGGCGAGGCACCTGGACCAGGGCTGTTACGGCGAGAAAACCACACTTCCTGTTGTTAGCTCACCTTCCTGACGCTACACTTGGTGGCAATTCTCCACGTGGTGCAATCACCCACAGAAAGGCCCACAAGTTCATGGTTACCGCCTGTGAGGAAGCGCGCCAGGACGTGCTCTTACCCGTGTGCTCGCAGATGAAGACCACGAAGAAAGGGGTGACCAGGTCATTGATGCCCTGGACGTAGCCGCTGGCAGGGTGACGAATAGCCCATATGAACAGGATCCTCTCGAAAATCTGGAAGAGAATGGAGCACGTGGTGAAGCAAACAGTGAGCCATCAGAGGCATTAGGACGCACTCTTTCACTTAAATACAAACTGCCCGCTTCCCGCTGTCACTGCTATTAAAGTATCAACAAACGCCAACTGGTGTCCACCTCTTCCTACAACTCCACCCACCTTACTTTCATTGACTCACAGGCAACATGCAGTGCTCCCCCAGCCCGGCGTCCACCGCACGCGCAGCGGGCACCGAGGATGCTGCTCTCGGCTCCTCCAGGCCCTCGGGTGCCATCCGCACACGGCTGCCCGGCCTGGGCCGGAAGGCAGCAGTACCCGGCCTACCAGCGACCCAGCCTTGACAGGGCGCATGGCCCATGGCAATCAGAGCCACGGATGCCTGGTCTGTACCAGACAGAGCGACCACAGGGGGGCAGTCCAGCCAGAGGGATAGGAGCAGTGCAAGAGCCACTCTGTAAGAGACACTCTAAAGGGAGGGCACGCCCTCTCCACCGCCCTGTCAGTGCTGCTGGTGGAACGCAGATGCTGCAGGGCGCCAGAGCAGCCAACGTGGACACGCGGGGAAGCCAAGCACAGAGGAGCGATGCTAACGGAGCCTGTGAAGCCCCTCGTGGGCCTGCTGCAGGCGCCCGTGTCCAGGCCCAGCCTCCGCTTGCAGAGACCACACCTGGGTTCTGCCTATCGACTAACACAAGACCTAGGTTCCCAGGACATCCAGCCCCTCCTCACGACATCACCCCCCACAGAGCTGTGCCCGAGGCCCCGTCCCCGCTCAGGCAGCTGCAGGGCCCCGCCTCCCTGGGGTGGGACAGCCCTGCAGGGGCCTGGACAGGCCTGCAGCTCCGCGAGCAGCCACAGGAGCCCCAAAGACATGAAGGGGCGGGACCACCGCCAGGGCACGGCGCCTCGAGCCAATGGGATCGAGGTCTCCGACATCCCAGACAAGCAGGACAGACACCGACAGTGGTGATGGGCTCTCCTCTCCGACACGAAAGACGGTCTCCCAGGTGCGACAAGCGGTAGGAAACCATAAAACGAACCCAAGTACCGAGGCAGACTCCACTTCCCGTTAAAAAGCCAGCAAAAGAGAGGCCATCGCTGGTGGTGCAGACACAACAAGCACAGCCCCTGAGGAGACAAGCACAGCGCTGCTCCCAGCATGGCTCTTCCGCAGACACGTCCGATCCGCTGTGCTCTGCGACCGCACGTCCTTGTGCCTTAACAAGGCTGGACGTGAGCCCGGCCGGGGCTCAGTGCGTGAACGGCGGGCGACCTACGAACCAGGAGGCCAGGGCACAGGCCTGGGGTGCAGGCTTCATCCCCAGTCCAGGGTGCGCAGGAGGCAGCTGAGCGATGATGACTCTCTCTCCTCATTGATGCCTCTCTCTCTCCCTCTCCTTTCCTCTCTGAAATCAATAGACACATATTTTTAAAATTACAGGAATAATAACTCTGGGTTCTTGAACACGTTATTGTTCCAGATGCCTCGGTCTGAAGTGCAGCTACGGGAACAGGCGACACTTAGCAAGTACCTCAGACAAGGAAAGCCGCATTTTAGAGAGACGCCATTTATAATAGCAACAGAACACGGCAGCGAGGAATAAGCCTAATAACACATACAGACCTGTTATGAGGAAAATTTTAAAACCTCACTGAAAGGCATTAAAAGCGGCCCCAACAGGGCATTAGCATGTTCACACCCGCCATGGCAGCAGCCTCCCTTCGCGTCGGCGCCCGGGAGGAGTCTGGCCTGTGGCCTCATACGTGCACACGAAGGTCCCACACAATACGTGGGAAACGCCCACTGTCCAGCCACAGGTCAAGGCCACAGAAGCGTGGGCCAGCGACGAGGGCGACGACACAGTGAGGCAGACGAGCCGACGCAGAGTCCAGCCCACATCACCGCCTGGCAGTGTCACTGTCACATGACATGCACGCGCCTCGTGAGGAATCACCAGCATGAAGTGGGCGGGCCTCCACGTGAGGCTGAGAGCAGAGGCAACGCAGCACGGGCGTCACGCTGGAGCGGGGCTCGGTCCGCCCGGGCGGGTCCGTGATGGGGGTGCCCCCCGCGGCACGTGCCACACCACCAGGCTCCTTTCAGAGCGGAGAGCGACCCCTTCAGCGACGCCGTGCGCACGGCCTGGGGTACAGCGCCTTCCCTGCCCACGCGGGAGAGTGGGCGCTGAGCCCAGCGAAGGGGGCCCCTGAGCGAAGGGGGCCCGGGGCCGCGCTTACCTCTGTCACTGCGGGCTGCAGCGTCAGCGCCTCGGGACTCATCCGCGGGATGTCGATGTGGATCTGGAGATGGAGGAGAAGAGACAGGATGCCAACCAGCCGGGTGTAGCCGGAAGCGGACGCTGGCGCGCTGCCCCCGCTGTCTGCTCGGAGACGCTGGCCTCACCGAGTGCGGCTCGGATGGGCTCCCGAGTCCTGGCATGACGGACGGCTGACCTGCCCGCCCGAGCAGCGGCTGCCACGTGCGAGGACAGCGCAGGCCTCGGCCACTGGACACACGGTCCACAGCCATCAGCGAGCGTCGGCTCCGGACAGGGACGCGCACGTGCGTGCGTCAGCCGCAGCTCAGCCGCGACAGTGCTTCTCGGACTCAGGCCACAGGAGAGTCACGGGAAAGTCCACTCGCAGAGGGACACGCACGGCTCAGGAAGCAACCAAAACAGCATCAGGGCGTGAGCTGGCGGCACGCGGGCTCCAGCACCCAACACCCACGAACATCCCCCACGGGCCCAGCTGTCACCACCCACCACCAGGGACACAGCCCAGCCGGCCACGGGGACACCTGCACGGTGAACTCGGGTCCACGCCCCGTGCTTACAGGTGACCTGGGACCGCCTCCCGCCAGCCAGCCTGGGCCTGGGCACACCAGGCGGAGCTGCTACCCTCATGGCAACTGAAGACCGCCCTCACCGCGGTCCCAGCCACCTCCCCCGGACTCCCAACAGGAGGAGCTGGTGCACCTCCCGGAGAGGTGCCAGCGTCACCGCCGAAGTCTTCTTCTTAAATAAAAATGCATCAAAACATGTTCAAAACACTATCGACGCCAACTATTCTCTGAGACTAGCAGGGGGGCGGGGGGGATAAAGCAGGCGGGCTGTCCGCCCCCTGAGCAAGCGCCTTCTGTCTCAAACCGGCTTCCTGAGTGGCGGGTGCAGTGCCAGGCCTGGGAGCCGCCCGTGTGCCCGAGTGCCAGGACAGGCTCCGGGAGCAGCTGGGCCAGGGCAGAGGGCGCCTAGAGGACGGAGGAGGCGTTCTTGCCCTGAGTCCTCCTCCTCCTCCCTCTCCTCCTCCCTCTCCTCCTCCCTGAGGGAGCGGCTCTTCCCCGGAGCCTCCCTGCACCCACCCGCGGGGAAGACACGTCCACGAGTCCACGTAACTGACAGGAGCTCGGGCGCCAGCAGAGGCGAGCCGGGCCTGATGCAACACACCCAGAACACGCTGACGGCAGTGGCGGCGGGTGCAGCCAGCCCAGGGGGAATTGGCAAGGCTCCTTCCTTCACCTGGAGGCGGGGCTCCACGAGGAGGGCTGGACAGGGAGACGCCGGCCGTGAGACCCGCTAAGAGCGCCGTGGAGCTGGGCTGCGGCACAGCCACTGGAACTCCGGCATCTCGGAGCCGGTGAGAACTCAGGGTCTCCGAGCCGGGCCAGCAGCGCCCCCTGCCCCACCGGGAACCACAGAGCGGTCATCTGTTTGCACGCGCACCGTTTCCTAGGACACAGCGCGGCGGCCAGCGGGACACAGAGGGAAACACTGCCGCCTGCAGCCCCGCCAGGCGGGGCCCGCGAGGGACGGGAGGGCAGGCCCACCTGCCTGTAGGTGTCCTGGTGGCCCTCGTCGTTCCGCGAGTCGTAGTAGTGCTCCACGAAGGCGAAGTACTCCTCCCGCTTCCTCTGCAGCGTGGCGGCCCTGCGCTCCGCGTTGGCAGGAAGGTAGCCCTGCGGAGGCAGACGAAGGTGAGTGTGGTCCACGCCGACCACGCATCTCCCTGGGAAGGCGCGAGTCCCGAGGGCCTCCCACCAGGGCTGTGGGGCCACCAGGGGAGGCCCAGTGGGGACCAGCCGCACACTGCCCACAGGCAGGGACGCCCAGGGCTCTGCGTGAGCAGGGCGAGCATGCGGGGCTCCTCCCTGTCCCCCAAATTATAACTCCACTTATTGAAACTGAAGTTCTCAAAGGCACGGATGCCACACTGGCAATCAGAGCCCCCACATCCTCCTGCCACTCCCGTTCCTGAAGGAAAACACACATGCACGTTGAGGCCTTTAGACAATTAAGCAAAACTAGGAATTATGCAGATGAGGTACATGCAAGCATGGGCTGAATCTAAACGACAGAATGACAGGGAACGTAACTGCTGCATTAGCAGGCTGTGAAAACACCAATCACCAATGTCAACCCACACACGCAGGGACGCGGGTCCAAGCAGTCCCGGCGACACGACCGGCGCCCCCTGCGGCCACGTGCGAACCCCCAGAGGCGGGGACGCAGGACCCATGTCACCGCCTGTAACCATTCTACCACCAGCGCAGGCGGGACCGTTTCCCCAGCTGTGCTCGAGGTCTCTGAAGCGTCATTTAAAAAGGGCCCAGGCTGTGCGTCCCACGGCGCGCTGTGCACAGCCGCCACCTGCGCCAGTGTGAGCCTCAGCGGGGCGCGAAGGGGCTCCCAGCAGCAGGAGCGCCTCTCGTGTCCCTCACTAAGGCCCAGGGCCACCGCCCCTGAGGACAGCACGCCCACAGCCACCGGACCACGTCTCTGACGGGTCGTGGACACACAGGAAGCAGTCCTGTTCACGGGCCTTGACACAGGTCCACGTTCAAGGACACAGGCTGTTCGTCCTACTGACCTGGATAAATGGTAACGTCTCCATCCTGGTGCAGGGCTGAGCCCTGGGTCCTGGAGGCAGAGTAGACAGGACAGAGCACCCCCCGCCCTCCACTGAGCCCCCGGGACCACATGTGCCCAGGCAGCCCCGCACCCCCACTCCCAGCAGGCACCTCTCTCCCTGTCCCAGGAGCCCAGTGTGCTGGAGCAGCAGTGCAACCCTGGGCACACCTGGGACCCTGTGGGCGCCTCGGTGTCAGTACCTCCCAAGCTCCCAGGCGGCACGACCAGGCGCCCAGCATGGAGAGCCAGGTCCAGGGGGGCGGCCGGGGCTGCCACATCTCTGCTGCACCCTGTCCCCGCCCACCCGGGGGCACCTGTGGCCTCTCCGCTCGGCTCCTCTGCCCCGAGGCCCAGGCCAATCCCTGGGCAGCATGTAGAGGATCTAACCGTGACCCGCAGTCGGGCACCGAAGGAAGAGAACAGGACGCGGTCACGCGCGACACCTGCCCAGGGACGCAGAACACCCTCAACGCAAACTGCCGTGAAGGGGCCTCACAGCCTTTTCACCCCAACTTTCCACAATTCCCTCTGAGGAGCTGGAAACCCACCTTAAAGGGAAAGGTAGGAAGACTGGAGAGAAACGCTTAAAACAAACAAAACACCAGCAACTGCAGCAGGTCTAACTGAATAGCAAGAGAGCATTTAATCAATACGCAGTCACTGTTCAGGCTGCACCGTGTTTAGGATTACGAGGCGCTAAGCTGCAGATTGATTGAGACTCATTAGCGGAAAGCGTCCTTTAAATTGTCAAAGTCAGGCCCATTCAGAGCAAAGAGAGTCCCCGCTGACTTAGCTCCAGAACAATGAAGGGGGAGCTGCCCCACCGGGAGCCCCGAGCGGGCGCAGGGCCATGACCCACCCCTAGCCCACGCGGCCCCCGGACCAGAGCTCTGTGCGGTGGGGAGCGAGGGCTCCGCCCTCATCACAGAGGCCGTTTCCATCAGCCTGCCCCGGCGCCATGGCTGAGAGCTACAGAAAGCACGTCCGACACGCCCTGGCCCTCCGCCGCCTCCTCTCCACGCAGCCTTTCACCAGGTCTGCACGCCTCAGGGAGATTATTCACAACAAGGAGGTCAGGGCGAGAACACACAGCCGCCCTGGCCGGGGCTTCACATTTCCTGGCAGCCCTGTCACCCCGGCTCCTCATGAGGCCAAGGGTGGGCCTGTCCTCAGCCCAAGGCCTGCATCGCGACAGACCAGGCGTCCGGTGACCAGCCACACTTCTGGCCAGATGAGGGGGACGGACGCGGGGCTGCCCTCCTGGGGGAAAGACGAGGGGCCGCCCTCACGGGGACGGACCCCCTCATGGGACGGACGCGGGGCCGCCCTCCCGGGGGATGGACGAGAGGCTGCCCTCACGGGGACGGACCCCCTCATGGGACGGACGAGGGGCCGCCCTCACGGGAACGGACGCCCTCATGGGACGGACGAGGGGCCGCCCTCCCGGGGGATGGACGAGAGGCCGCCCTCACGGGAACGGACGCCCTCATGGGACGGACGAGAGGCCACCCTCCCGGGGGATGGACGAGAGGCCGCCCTCACAGGGAACGGACGCCCTCATGGGACGGACGAGAGGCCACCCTCCCGGGGGACGGACGAGAGGCCACCCTCCCGGGGGATGGACGAGAGGCCGCCCTCACGGGAACGGACGCCCTCATGGGACGGACGAGAGGCCACCCTCCCGGGGGATGGACGAGAGGCCGCCCTCACAGGGGACGGACGCCCTCATGGGACGGACGAGGGGCCGCCCTCACGTGGAAGGTGGCGACGGGCAGGCCCCGGGATGAGCACTCACTGAGAGGAGCTTCCACGTGATGGGACGCACCGGCTTCGGGATCCCGGACCAGCTGAGCCTCCGCAGCTCCTCTGTGGGCAGAAGAGACGAGGGAATCGGGGTTAGTGAGTCAGCGCCCATGCGCCGCCCCGCCCCCACGTGCCGCCAGATGCACCTCCACGATGGGCATCCGAGCAGTCAGCACCACCCGGGCGCACGGCCGCTCAGAGGACACGCGTGTCAGTGCACCCGTGTCCCCGCTCCCCCTGGGGCAGGGGAGGACCAGAGGTGCCAGTGCCCCCACCTCCCTCCTCCCCTCCCACTGCCTTCGCTGCCTCCTGCTCGCTCTCCACCCCCATTGCCTTTCCCCAACTTCACGCCCAATGCGGCTGTGGCTCCTCCTCTCACCCTCAGCAGGAGAACGCTGTGCGGTCGCTTTCTTGGACGAGTTTTGGAGGAAAGTGCCTTGGAGAGGCCTGTGCACGGCACACATGAAGGTGTGGGTGCTGCACGCATGAAGGTGTGGGTGCTGCACGCACCAAGTGGGCTGTCACTCTGCCTAAAAACACCCGCACGTGCAGAGGTCACGCAGGGCGGGCCGGCCGCCCGGGGCAGGGGACGGAGGGGCAGGGGACGGGCCCCTGGATCCTGCCTGACCCTCGTGTCTCCTTGAGTCCCACTCACATGCCCTGCGTGGCCAGAAACGCATTTCAACGTGCAGGTGTGTCGCCACTTGGCCCACTGCCCCTGAGGCAGACATTGCTTCCCTTTAAGTCCAGAAGCACCGACAGCTGGGAGCAGGCGATTCGCACTCGGAATAAAGACGGATAAGGAGGCAGCCCCGGTGGTTGAATCAACCAAAACAGCGCCAGCACCTCACCGTTTCCAGTTCTAAAGCCCAAGCAGTGTGTGGAGAGCGACTGGGCAGCAGTTCCAGCAACAACTTCACGTCACAGCCACCTGGGAAGATCCAACCCTCCCCGTCCCCGAGGGCCCTAAGTGGACACCACGCGAGCCCGCAGGCCGGCCCGGGGGGAGGTGGCCTTCCCGACGCCGTCCGTTGGGGAAGGAGCCCGGACACCTCCGGTTCCAGGTCCCGGCAGCCGTCTCCTCGGGGACGAGCCCACAGCTGGGGGCCCGAGCGTAGGTCAGAGGTAAGAGAAGGGTCTGACCACAGCGCCGGCGCCCAGGGAGCTGCCACAGAGGCAGCTGGCTCACCGGGCGTGCCCCTGCCGGGAGAGGAGGCAGCAGCCGGCCAGGGGGCCCGGAGCTCAGGGACCCTCTCCCAGGTCTGTCCACTCTGTGACCTGCTGGCACGGAAGAGGGTTTGGTACCACAGACCCAGTCACGTGTGGACACAGACAAAGGGTCCACACACACCCAGCGACCAAGACAGAAGCAGATGTTCCAGGAAGGGCCCACGGGTGGGGTCACTCCGGAGAGCATGGCTCCCCTGTGTGCTGACCTGGGCCGCCGGGGAAAGCCACCTCACAGAGTTCAGGCCCCCTCGCCCATCCACCTTCCCACCAGAACTCGGGGAGCACCCCCCCAGCACCCCTGGAGGAGGCAGGCGGAGAAGAGAGCACGTTGCTGGGCTCCTGAGAGGCCTCCTCGCTGCTGGGAACCCTCTGAGGCACTGGGTCGGAGGTGAGGGGGGCCGCCCCCCCAGGAACCTGACCCGCCTCCGGGGAGGCCGAGGGAGAGAGGCCGGCAACACCAGGAGGCAGAGGACCGGGCTCCGAGCCCAGCACCACGGCCAGACCAAAACCAGAAATCGACAGCCGTTCTCCACCAGCAGAAACAATGAAATAGAGCGAAGAGGGTATAGGCAGAAGCTGAACGAGACACGGACACCAGCCCACGGAGAAAGTGACTGGTTTTACTTAGACTCACAGAGGAAGGGGGCCCCTGGCCCGCTGAGCGAGCGTGACTTCAGGGCACGTCCCTGGGGGCACGGGTCGCGGGAGGGGGGGAGGGGGAGGGGGAAGGGAGGCACAGCCAAGCCCAGGGCCCACCTCCCCGGGCACGGCCAGAACCACTACAACGGCCTGCGTGTCTTTTCCTCAGACATCAGCCTCTGCTTCCCGCTTCCTACAACTTCTCCGTGAGGTTTGGAGGGGCTCATGTTGCCTGAGTAACCGGCGGTGAGAAGCGTCTGCCCCCCCTTCTGAAAGGCCTCTGGGGACTAGGTCGCTCCTGCTGTAAACGTTCAGAGCTCACGAGTAACGAGTAACGCCATCGGACCTGACGCTCTCCCCTGAAGGTGTGCGTGCCACTGACTCTTTAAATTGACAAGGAGATCGTAAAGCAGGGGTCCTCAAGCTTTTTAAACAGGGGGCCAGTTCACTGTCCCTCAGACCGTTGGAGGGCCGGACTATAGTTCAAAAAAAACTATGAACAAATTCCTATGCACGCTGCACATATCTTATTTTGAAGTAAAAAAACAAAACGGGAACAAATACAATATTTGTATTTGCATGTGGCCCGCGGGCCGTAGTTTGAGGACCCGTCGTAAAGCTTTGATTCCTCTTGGTCCCTCCACCAGGCCCTGCCTCTCACGGAGTCCGTCCATTCCACGTGCCTTCTCGAACCCTTTGGCGTAGACTTGGAATACCCCCCGAACCCCCTTAGCTTTAATGTCTGTGGGTCTGTAGTGTTGTCTCCCCATCCCTTCCTCACACTGGGCGTCTGCTTTGTTTTTAAATAAGTCTACCGACAGGTCTGTTTTGCTCTTTCCCAGGAACGACTGTAGGCTCTGCTGAGTCGCCTTCTTCTCCACTTTCCAGTTCTCTGGTTTGTTTCCATCCTCTCCCCCTGCCCTTCTTTTACCCGGTTTTGGTGAGTGTCCTCCTCTTTTCCTAGCTTCTTGAGGTGGCAGCTCTGCTGCTGGATCAGAAGCCCCGGCCCTCTTCTCACAGACTTCCCGCCAGGCCTGTTCCAAGTGATCAGACACGCGCTGTGTGCGCCGTCATCGCTCAGCTCCAGCGCTCTCCAGCGCTCCATGACCCTTTGAACGTGAGTCGTGAGAGAAGGGTGTCGACAAAGGTCCAGATACCGGAGCATTTCCTGGAATCTCGCCGTCAGCCCGACCTCTAATGGACAGTCGTTGGGGGGGAACCCGGTGCCCGCAGTGCTGTGGTGTTCACCCCAGTCTGCCGGGTGACGGACGCATCCTCCCGCGCTGGGGTGCCTTCTCGCCCGGTGAGGGCCGGGGCTGGCAGTGCGCGCGCATCTTTCACCTCTTGCCGATCGTTAAACGTGCACGTTTCAACGCTCAGGGAGGCAGTTACAGGTCGGCCTCTGACTGGGAATGTGTCCCTCCCTCTCTCTTCCCGTCGATGTTGGCTTCACGCATTGTGCACCTGGATTATTGGGCGCACACACATTTGGAAAGATATTATCTCCTTAATGAGGTGAGCCCTTTATCATTATGAAACATCCCTCTGTCTCTAATAAAACCCTTTGTCTTGATGTTTACCTTCTCTGGCATTATTATAAGCAAATGAGTTTTCTCGTGAATGATGTTTGCATGGCCTTTCCAGCCTCTATTGCAGCGGCCTGCGTCTGTGCTGAACGCTGTGTCTGGCGTTCCTTCAGCCGCCGGTCCCGTTTCCCTGCACTCACACTGCAAAACCCCGTCCTCCAAGAGAGCGAGCTGAAGTGTGAGAAGTTTTGAGATGCCGAAAATAAACGAGAAACGACATGTCTTTCCTCCACAACAGCGGGTTTGCATCCTGAAAAGTAAAGTTTTGAGCTATTTTCATGAAAACAATGCCAAGACCACAATTCCTTGTGATCTGCACTGTGAAGGCTGCATCAGTACAATCCCACTGGGGAGATGGTCCCTGCAGACACTCCATGACCGAGGGGGGCAGAGGGGCCTGCTGCTTCTGTCTGATGGTGCTGGTTTAATGCAGTGACCTGCTCAGATCGCAGGTGGGATCCTCTCCCTTCTCCCCTCTCCCTTCCTTCCTCTTGCTTTGGAACGTACTTCAGTGAACACACAGATGCCTGACGGGGAGACAAATCCTATTAAAACACCAGCTGCTTCCTCAGCGAGGCGGGAAAAGCACCTCTCTGCGAGGGGGGGGAGGGGAGGTGGCAGGGGGTAGATGTGTGCTGCCTGGGGCTGGGGGGTGGGGGGGAGGGGGCGGGGGTAGATGTGCGCTGCCTGGGGCCGGGGGGGCAGGGGGGTGACTGCTCGTGCGCCCCGGGTTCGGAGATCTAAAATTCACAGAGCGACGGTGACACAACTCTACAGACTCACTCAGAGTCCCTGAGCGGGACACTGAAAGGTGGCTTCTATCTCAGTGAAGATGGCAGAGTCCGGGACAAGGGGTTTCTAAAGACTATAACCCAGCTGCCCCGGGCCCCGCCATCGGAACCCTTGGAGCCGCCTTGAGGAGCCGTGCTGACATGCAGCGCGGCCTGCGTTACGCTCCCTGCAGCCAGGCTCAGGAGTCTGTGGGCCCAGACCCCCTCCCGCCAGCTCTCTGCTCGCAGCCTCCCCTGCAGCCGCTCCCCGCCTCCGGCCCCAGCAGAGCTCCGTCCACCCTGGGACACACCCTGCGGGGAGAGGCGGCTGGAGCCACCACAAGCTCAGAGGCGCTCCTGTGCCTCTGCCGCTCTGAACAAGCCAACCCTTCCTACCGGGGAGCACAGCCGCCTTCCAAGTACTGAGGTCAGGTTCACTCTCCCACCCGTCCCGGCTCCTCCTTCCCAGAGTAACTGTTGCCCAGAAAGAATGTCCAGGGCAGGGCAGCGTGCAGGGCCAACCGGCCTCACTGCAGAGCCTCCATCTGTTCACTCACTGCGTTTATTTTACCCGAGGACAGGTTTTTATTGATTTTAGAGAAGGGGGCGGGGGGGGGGGGAGACATCAATGGGTTGCCTCCTGTGTGCACTGACCGGGGATCAAACCTGCAACCCTTTGGAGTGCGGGACAATGAGCCAACCAACAGCGCCGCCCGCCAGGGCACACACACACTCTCCAACTTCTTCCCCAGGCGCCAGAGCACAGCAGGCCCTTTACATGTTTAGTGTTTGTATATGAAGGTCCATTTGGAGCTGAAACTCTTCATTCTAAACCTCAGCCCCCTCCCTGGGGTGAGCGGGCCCCTCTGCAGACCCAGGGCTCCCGCAGCGCGGCGGCCTCATGCATCTTGTGATGAAGGTCTCAGAAGTCCTGCTGGGGAAGACACGAGGCTGGGAGCCAGCAGCAACCTGGCAGCGTGACTGAAGGCCAAGAGAAAAGAGCAACTGTCACATCTGCCACGTCATGTGAATACGGGGGGGTGGGGGGGGGTGAGGAGCAGACTCCACAGAGGGAGGCAAGGACCCACACGGCCTAGCGCCACGCAGTCCCGCGTGCGCCCATCTCCACCACAGAAGGGGAGGGGCCACCCCTGCCTCCCAGTCCCTCTGCCGCCCAGTCTCCCGGGCTGGCGACATCCTTGACGTCCTCGACGACAGGCCTCACACAGGGAAATCTAAACGTCAAACAGCCTGAAACGTAACAAATGCCTCCAGGGTGGGGAGCCCCCCCCACCTGGCTCTCCAATGCGAGGGGGCTCACCACAGATGGGCTCCCAGACCGCACAGCCTTCGCCCCATTAGCCAGACCCCTGGCTCCGACGCGAGGAAGGCGGGGCCCCCAGTCCAGCCGCCTGGGGGACCCACAGGAGACTCTGGGAAGGGAGACACGGCCTGGAGGCCTCCCAGCAGTGCCATGTAGAAACCGGCAGGGTTTTGGAGCCAGAGGCACAGGATGGGAGGGGACATGCTGTTGGACCGGCGCTGAACCACCACAGCAAAGGAAGGGGAGAGACAGACCGCGGACCATCCTGCTGACTCCCGGTGAGGGGGGCCTGGCGTGCTCTCCACCTCAGCCTGTGTTTGGCATTTTTCACAACTGGCTTAGAGCCTTCAGACCTGCAGCCATGATGGATCGCCTCCCGTCTGGAAAGCTGCGTCCGGTTCCCCAGGAGAGAGCCCTCATCCTTGGCCAAGAAGATGCCCCCCACACGCTGGCCCCAGCCACATGGCCCGGGGAACTGACTCCTCCCACCTTAACGGCGAGGAGAGCAGGGACTCACAGGCCCAGAGCCCCGGCTGGAGGCTGTCACCAGGCCCGGGGCAAACGCCGAGGAGGGACAGGGCCTAAGTCATCCTCCCCGAAAACCGCAGCAGCTGCTGCACATCAGCCTCACGGTTTACACGCCAGATCACGCCCCGTGTGCTGCTGGGCAGAGGGGACAGGAAGGAAGGGAGCCCTGGGCACACTCTGCCCTCCAAGCTCTCAGGGGTGCCCCCCTGGCTGGACCTCACAACAACCCCAACAGCAAACACCGAAGCTGGTCCCAGAGGCACGTTGGAGACACGTCTCCTCTGTAATCACAGCTTCTCTCCGCACCAACCCTCCGGGCCCTCGGCGACATTCTGCCCGCTCTCTGGCAGGCTGCCGCCTGCGCATCACTGCAGCCAGGTGCCCGTCCCCCACAGCGGCCTTCCTGAGGCTGGCGACCGGGCGCACACAGCACGACGTCCAGCCCCCAGGCTGCAGCGAGTGCACGAGCATCGTTCTATCACTTCCCCACGAAGGAGCGGGTGTGAGCATGATGACTCCAAGGCGCTCAACACTTTCTCTGCACGCATTATTCATCTTGTGACACAAAACTGTTATTTCTCCGAGATTACTGTAAATCGCTACATGAAGAGCTGGCTTGCATGAACAATTAAATGATAGATATGATAAACTAGACTTATAAGCTTTATGCTCCTACCACATAAATTCCTTGAATGATGGAACTCAGCAGAGCTGGGAAATCCTTCCGGAGGCCGGGCCCGTGGACCCGCAGCTCCCCCAGCAGCTTCTGACAAAAACGACGGCAGCGGAGAGGAGAGGAGCATGTTTAGCGGAGGCTTAGCATTACTATGGTAACCGCAGCCACTTGTTTCAAAAATGAATAATAGCTCTGTTAGGTGCTTCATTAAAATTTTTTCAACCACATACTGCCCTTAATCTTCTCAATGGAACAAAAGACTTATTCAGAGCCCGTGCAGAAGACGGAGCAGGCCCCGGGTGCCGGGCGCCCAGCACAGGCACGCTCACGGAGGAGGATGGCACCTCCCGGCGGAGGGGAGCTGGGCACTGCCCCTAAAGGAATTCCCCAGGAACCTCCACAGCCCAGTGTTCTGCTCCAGCTCTTCTCTCCACAACAACCGAGGACGCCTGCCTCACAGACATGGCCGCTGACACAGGAAGCTGCCCGCAGACCCGCAGGGCCCAGGGCAGGAAGGCGGCGCTGCGGGCACACTTCGTGCAGCTCTGCAGAGGCTCAGGGCCGCAGCGCCGGGACCAAGATTCGAGACTGATCCACAGCCCTTCCTTCGCCACCCAGGACGCTGTGCCTCCGGGACAGCCGGGCCCACCCTCCGCAAGCAGGGCTCTCCCTGCAGGAGTCACGCGAGGCCACGAGCCTGCTACCACGCTCAGACGGCAGTCCTGCCACCCACCAGGGCCATGCCGCGTCAGCCTGAGGCTGGGTAGGACGCCAC
Organism: Myotis nattereri; assembly: GCF_964212035.1. Classification (NCBI taxonomy): domain Eukaryota; kingdom Metazoa; phylum Chordata; class Mammalia; order Chiroptera; family Vespertilionidae; genus Myotis; species Myotis nattereri. The sequence goes on along the minus strand of NC_138076.1, from coordinate 214,779,097 downwards.
AGCGACCCAGGCGGAACCACCCGCCCAGCCTCCCCAGGACCCTTCAGCGCACGCCCCGTTACGCGCTGCTCTCCCACTGTCCTCCCAGCCCTGCCCATTCCAGTCCTGCCCTGTCCTACCACCACGCCCGGCTACCAGGGGGGTCCTCACTGATGTCACCCACACGCTGTGCACCGCGGGCGCCTTCTCTAGGCTGCGCTGTGGCCCACGGCGGCACAGGCCGGCGTGAGGAAGGCCGGGAGGGCGCCTAACGAGGGAGATGACCGCCCAGGTGCTTCATGGGGACACATTTGCTGTCACAGCTGGGCTGCTACACTTCCCAGAAGCGGGGAGAGGTGGGGAGGCAGCCAGCCCCCCAAAGCTTCCCATTCTCAGCAGCGGGGCACGGGACTCACTGACCCTGACCACGGCAGGCGGGACCGCGGCAGACGCTTCCCCATCACTCCCCCCCCACCCCAGCACCGCGAGTGGCTCCGAGGAGAAGTGCGGCCCAGCGTGTCTCCACAGACGCACACGCGCTCACCACAGCGAGGCTGGCCAGCAGCGGGCCCACACGCTTGCACATGACAGCCAGCGAGACGGGGACTGCAACCACCAGGGCTGGCAACCACCACACCCGGCTCGGGATCGCCCAGCCCCCCACACATCGCTGGCACAGCAAGGCCTGCAGCGGGCATCGTCCACCTGTAGCAGGCATCGTCCACCTGCAGCAGGCATCGTCCACCTGCAGCGGGCATCGTCCGCCTGTAGCGGGTACCGTCCGCCTGTAGCGAGTACCGTCCGCCGGCAGCAGGCACTGTCCGCCGGCAGCGGGCATCGTCCGCCGGCAGTGGGCATCGTCCGCCGGCAGTGGGCACCGTCCGCCTGTAGCGGGCACCATTCGCCTGTAGCGGGCATCGTCCGCCGGCAGTGGGCATCGTCCGCCTGTAGCGGGCACCATTCGCCTGTAGCGGGCATCGTCCGCCGGCAGTGGGCACCGTCCGCCTGTAGCGGGCATCGTCCGCCGGCAGTGGGCACCGTCCGCTGGCAGCGGGCACCGTCCACAGTGCGCTGTTCTCACAGGGGAATCATCCTGGAACAAGACGTCACTTACATCCCTTAATACAAAGGGGGCCCGACCTCCTTCCCCCGAGAGAACCTGCTAGCAGTAACCACGCTGCAAACAGAAGATACATGCTATGGCCCCTCTACAGAGAACTTTCCAGAAGTCTCTAGCAGGGGTCAGTCAGCCGGAGAATGAGTGACCCCGCCGACGGCAACTCAATCCCAAAGGCTGCGGGGCCGCCCCCAAGTGCTGCAGCCACACTGTGTGCCTGCTGGTGCAGATAGCCCGGGGGCCTCCAGGAGCTCATCCACGGGCACAGGGAGCATGCCCGACAGTTTGCCATGGCAGCCAGAGCCGCTCGGTCCCTGGGCATCGGGTGAAGAGCCACAGAGCACCATCTGGCTCCTCTCGTCCTCTGTCGCCTCTATCTCTGCGAGGTAGTTGTCATGATTGTTGTAAAAATGCACACAACGGGGGCAGTAACCCGCGAACGTTTCCCGGCACCGCTCCACGCAGGGCTGTTCACGGAGCCCGTGTGCTCACTGCACACTTACAGCTCGCCGCCAGCTGGGACCGGCAGCGCACCGCTCACTCCCACGGGAAGGCGGGCACTCACTCCCACGGGAAGGTGGGGACACCTGCTGCGAGCAACAGAGGCGCCTGAGGCACCACGCCCACAGACCACCTCACAGGTAAGGCCAGCAGTTTGGAGGTCTAAAACTTGCTCAAAATGGCAGGCTTAGGATGAGGAGAAGGATGTCCCCAAGTCCACGGTCACCCCACGAAACAGGTGGGACCATGTGCATGTCCCACCAATGGCCCGGCACGCACAGTGTCCACCAGGCCCCACGCCACTGAAGAACTGGGCCCGTGGCCACGCACACCCAGCCCCTCCCCTCTGCCCGCTTCCATCCTCGCGAGCACGCGCCGAGCACACACCCATCGCCCTGCTCATCCATGGCGCCCAAGCACCGCTCAATCCCCCTTCCTTCCTAATCAATAAAAATACATACATTAAAAAGTAAATGACTGAAGTGAGCAGCCCGTTTTTAAGAAGGCACCTTTTTCACAGCCTTAAACCCCACTCCCCCCAGTGACACAGGCATCCCAATCAGACTCCCCGCTGGGCCTCCACCTCGCCAGGACACCTCCCTGTGTGGACTTGGAAGAGAGAAGGAACGGCAGCCACACTGGCTGGCCTCCCAATATTCCCACCGTCACCTGACAGCCTGTACCCGGGCGCCGGGCTGACCCAGGACCTCCCGCTGGCGGACACCTGACAGCCGATCCAGCGGGTCAGCGGATTCCCACACCCACGAGGCCAGCCCAGCCTGTCCGTGCTCCTGGCTCGGCCACGGTGATGGCTGCCCTGCGCCCGCAGACAGAGAGCCAGACGGCGTTTTGTCGGGGTTCCTCTAAAAGGCCATCGGAGGCTCTGCAACACGATTTATGGGTGCATTGTTTCCATTTCTTTTAATTTTATTTATAGCCTCTGCCAGAGCCGTGGGCACAGGCAGCTATAAATCAGACCCCGAACCCGCCGCACACTCCCCTGCTGACGCTCAGGCCCAGGGCTTGCTGGGTGAGCCCTAACGGGAATCCTCATTACCTTGCCCATCAGCTCTGGGGTGAACGCTCTTGAAAAACTGCTTACAAGAAAATTTCATTATCTACTAGACGGGATCTGGAGCGGAGGCCTGGGAGCGGCCTCCATGAGAAGGAGCAGTCACGTGCCCTGTGCCCAGCACCAGGCTGACTGCGGCTCGGCCTCGATGGCGGCACGACCTTGGGGCACGTTCTTGACCTCTGTGAGCCTCGGTTCCCTCACTCTTAAAACCGTGGCCAAACCCGCTGGCGTGGCTCAGTGATTGGGTATTGACCTGTGAACCAGGAGGCCACCGTTCAATTCCCGGTTGGGGCACATGTCCGGGTTGCGGGCTCGATCTCCAGTGAGGGGCGTGCAGGAGGCAGCTGATCCATGATTCTCTCATCATGAATGTTTCCATCTCCCTCCCCTTCCTCTCTGACATCAATAAAAACGTATTTTTAAAAAATGTGGCCAAGAGAATCCGCTTGGAGAATGTGCTGGAAACCACACAAGAGGCTCTACGGAGACCCCGGAACCATGTCCCGCACAGGGAGCCCTCACCCCAGGTCCTCCCGCTCATGGCAACCTCGGTGGCTCTGTCCGTCCTGTGCCTCACCCCACGAGCTGCTGCAGTGGCCCACCTGCCACCATCGCAGTCCTCAGGGAGCCACAAACCCAGTGTCCCGCACCCAATGCCGCCCTGCCCACCTGCTCCTGCCCATGGCCTCCTCTCCAAGGAGGTCGTGCCATCTACCCAGGGTCCAAACCCAGCCTCCTGCTGCCCCTGCACCCCGCACTCCACGGGTCCCCAATCCTGGGGCGCCACCTCCCTCTGACACCTCTCAGGTCTCCTTTCCTTGTCGCCCACGCGCGCCCGCTTGGCGGCACCCCTTCCTGCCCGGGCAGCCCGAGACGCGCCTCCGCACATCGCCTTCCGCTCGGCCGCCAGGATGCGGGCCCTGCAAGGGACAAACCCTGGCTGGAGGGCGCACCCCAGCTCGAGGGACCGCTTCCCTGGGAACCATTACATACTCCTGCCCCTGAGGCGGGCCTTGGCCATGCGGCCCTCTGGCCACTGCAACGGGAGTGGGTGTGGCACACGGCATCCTGGCAGAAGCCTCCAGAGACGCCAGCACCCCAGCCAGCCCCTGGCCTCCACCCTGGGCACGAGGTCAGTCCTTGTCACGGACACTGCGGCCTCCCCGAGCGCACCCAGGCCACACACGGGCCCAGCACTGACCCGCCAGCCCTGACACAGGCCCGTGTGCTGACGGGGAAGACGCACAGGAGGGTGAGGACCGGACCCGCCTGCCTCCCGGGGCTCAGGAGCCGGCAGAGGAGAGGTCACTGGCACCGGCAGCCGCACTCCTCAGGATGAAGCAGGACATGGATGGGTTCGCAGCGGAGAGGGCTGCGCGGAGACTCATAAACAGACCCCGAGGAGCACGGAGCACAAGCCCCTCTCCAGGCAGTGGCCTCCCCGCCCTGCAGCAGTCACCCGAGTGCCAGCGCAGTCAGGAGCCGTCCTGGACACGGTGGCCTGACTTCCACGGTGGAGTCAGACCAAGGCCAGCTCCCGGCTCGCTGCCGCCCAGCCCGGGCTCAAGGTGTGAGCGCCCCCTGCGACCAGGAAGGGCCGTCCTGAGGGTGTAACTATGCGAGATGAGGTGGTCAGAACCCAGCAGCTCCAGCCCCTTCCCCTGCGCTCTCCATGCAAAAATGTCAGCACAGCAGCCAGCGTGGCTCAGTGGGGGGGCGTAGGCCCGCACACAGCAGGTGGCAGGTTCAATCACCCCTCTCCCCGCCCTGCCTTTCCACTCTCTCTAAAAATCAATGGAAAAAACATCCTGGGGTGGGGATTAACCAAAAAAAAAGCCACGACCAATCGCCTGGGAAAGCTGAGTGTCCCTGAGTGGGGGGCGGGGCCACACCTTTAGGACAGAGGCCTCCAGCGAAAGGGGGCCGGCGCCCGCCGCTGGGCCGCCTCAGCACCGGGCCCGGGCAGTGGCCGGCTGCGCTTCGGGGGCTCCGCGGTCGCAGTCCTCGGCTCTGCACCGCGAGCCAGGGGCCCGGCGGAGCGCTCCCACGAACTCCATCGCCGCACACACATGATCACCGTTTCCTTCCATTCTGAAGTGACACCGATCGCCACTGTGATTTCTCAAAACTGCGTGTGCTGCACAGCGAACGAGTGGTCGGGGCCACGTGCCTCCTGCATCCGGTCACCAAGGAAAAGCAGCTCTGTCCACGCCAGCACCCCAGCAGCCCGCAGCCTCCACCCACCTCGCGGGCAGGACGGAGCCGGGTGGGAACACTGACAAAGGTCACACAGCAGGTCTGGCCCTGCGCCTCCCACAGCGAGGCTGGCGCGACACAGGAGCCAGCCCGCACTGACAGAGGGATGGTGTCATGCCAACTGTCCCTTTAAGAGCCAGCCCGTGGAGCCTGGAACCCTTTGCAGAAGCAGAGACTGTCCACAGAGACAACTCGGCCTCAGAGCGTGTGCCTGCTCCTCCTCCAGCGTCGGGGGACGCGGAGCAGCGCTGCACGCAGAGCGCCAGGGGCAGGTGCGGTGCTCCAGGGGCTGCCATGGCGCAGGCTCCCTCTTCCCCGAAGCGCATTCACTCTGAGGAGGAGCCAGAATGCCCAGTGGGTTCAAACCCTGCCCCACCCCTTCGTGGCTGTGTGACCTTTGACCAGTAGCTCTGAACCCCACTTTCTCGGTGTAACTCCGGCATGATGACTCGGACCGTGGGCTCGGGAGCCCTGGTGAGAAGGCACCTGCTATCAGAGGGGCCTCCCGCCAGGTGCCCAGACACCCCCCGCCGCCCCCATCCACCTTCCGGACCAAAAGGGCAAAGGTTCCCTCATGGAAACCCGCTCCCACACGCGCACACCATCACAGAGAAGCAGGCACAGAGTTCCAACAGAGAGCGCGACGGTCCCCAACGTGGGCAGAAAACCCACCACGTCTAGCGAACAGGCACAGCCTGGAAGCCGTCACCTGCACCAGCAGCGAGCCCAGAACACCAGGGCAGCAGGCACGGGGCAGCGCGGAGCGGGGGGACCTGCAGACACAAACGGGAGCCACGGGCCCAACGCCGGGCACGTGTGCCTGTCCCACGCCTGCCTGCGGGGGAGGCACCGAGGGAGAGGCCGGACTCACTGCGCAACGAGACAGAACACGGCGGTTCTCGGCCCCACGCATTCTGTGTGGAACGTGACTTTCCATAGCGCCTGTCTAGTATGTGAGACGATCTTTATAAAACGACCCGGCCTCATCGTTTCCGGCGGGAGGCAGCGCATGCCCCTGGTGATGGAGACAGCAGCTCCTCTGCATCTCTGCCGCCACCAGCCGCGTGGGAGAGAGGGAGGAGCTGGAAGGCAGGGCAGCCTCCGGTGCTGTGCTGGGGGAGGAGGGGGCGCTGCTCTGAGCAGTGGACAGAGGGGCGTGGCTCCCAGTGGGCAAAGCTCCACGCCCACCACGACTGGGTAGGGAACAGAGAGGGGACCCCCAGGAGAAAAGGCATCGCTAAGAAACTCCTGGCAGCAGAGGGATTTGGGATCATGGACATTTAGCAATCAACTTTAAATTGTTTACACAGCTATTCCGCTAGCCCCTCCTGAGACCCCAGCTCTTCCTGAGGCCTGCCTGCCGCGCACTCAGATGCCGTATTTTAAGGCGAAAGAAGTGTGCTCCCCCAGGAGGCTGGCACAGGAGAAAGGGGCGCTGTGCCCTCGAGCCGTTCTCCCCGAGGCCTCCCCTTCGCCCAGCTCCCTCCCCAGCGGCCGACCCACATCTCAGCCAGCTCATCCCACAGGCACTCAAGCCCCACGTGCCCCCAACCACTCCCGTCCTTTCTCCCACAGCCGCCAGTCCCCATGAACGGTCCCCCTTCTAACCCCTGCCCCAGCCCTAAGGGCCCCCCAGCGCCAGCAGGTCCAGCTTGGGAGGCTCCAATGTGCCCCAAACAGGTCCCCCGGTCTCGCCCTCTCCCGTGCCGCCCACCCCCCCATGCCACCAAGCTTCCCTGGACCACGAAACTCCTCCGAGGTGTTCCCGCCTCCCCAGGAAAGGCAGAGGGAGTGTTCGGAAAGCGCCAATCAGGAAGTCACGAGTTCCTTCTCCTAGTTCAGTGATGGCGAACCTATGACACACGTGTCAGAGGTGACACGCGAACTCATTTTTTTGGTTGATTTTTCTTTGTTAAATGGCATTTAAATATATAAAATAAATATCAAAAATATAAATCTTTGTTTTACTATGGTTGCAAATATCAAAAATTTCTATATGTGACATAGCACCAGAGTGAAGTTAGGGTTTTTCAAAATGCTGACAAGCTGAGCTCAAAAGGTTCACCATCACTGTCCTAGGAGGCCCCCAATCTTTCTGTCCAAGCTTAGGTGTCACCTCATCAGAGGATCCACCGCCACCCTCATAGGCAGCCCCTCCCACACTATCCCTGTGCTGTCCAAGGGGAGCCAGAGCCACAGGTGGCCACTGGCACCCGACACCGGGCCCGCCTGAGACGGACGGCTCGCAGTGTGACACCAGATGTCAGCGACAGCCAGAGCAGGGGAGCTGACCTCACTCGGTTCCAAACGATGACGCTGAATTCCTAGCACGTGAAGGTGTCCTGTACAGGTGAGACCGGCCAATAAGGAATGGCATCAGCATCCACTTCCCAGTGCCTGCACTTCCTGGGGCTACAGGAACAACGACGCCCACAGTGGCTCGGCAGCGTCTGCCCTGGGGGCGCCGCCCAGGATGGGGACCTGTGCCCCGAGTCACAGTGCCCTGTCCATCCCAAGGGGCGCACCTCTGGTCCTGGCCACTGCTGCCACCCCTCCCGGAAGGCCCTGCACCCAGCTGGGCCTGGGCGTATTCATCGCCACTGCGTTTCGGGAGCACCGCCTCCGCCAGGCACCGCTGAGCTGTCCTTAGTGATTCACTGAACCCACGTGGTGCTGCGTGTGGCCAGGATGAGACCGCGCTGTCCACTGCAGTCCCACCCCAGCATGGGCGCCACCCCAGGCACTGCCATGGGTGGGGCTGCCTCTCCCCCCCGCAGGCCCTGGCCCTTCTGAGAGGACCTGCCTTTGGAGGTGGCCCCGGGATACAGTGACACTGACCACAGGAAGAGCACAGACACGTCCCAGGGGTCAGACACCCCAAGTGAGGCCTCTCGGAGATAGTCCTGGCTGCTTCCAGATCCTAACAGGCTCAGCATTACCTAAGCAGAGGCCTGCTGCTCCGGACACACCTTTCACTGCTCCCACTGGGGACGCTGAAGGTCACAGTAAGCTACTGAGGTCCACGCGGCCTGTCACCTCCCAAAGCCCCAGGCAGCTGGTCCGCGCGGCTCCGGACACAGTCTGGACACGCTGGCACGGCTCATCCTGTGGCCCCTCCCAGAACAACGGGCAGAGGCCAGAGGCCCGCTTTGCTGTCTATCTCAAGATCCCCAGGAGACAGGTGGGCGGAGCGTGTGCCCGGCTGACACAGCTCTGAGCCCTCCAGGCCAGGCCCCGGGACAGCTCCTCTGCCTCAGCTCTTCTTGGGACACTCGGGAATCGTGGCCTCACCCTGTCGCCCGCACACCGCTGACTCACCTGCCCGCGCCTCAGTGGGCTGCCCACACGGTGCCTGCGCGCACAGGCCCACAGAAACCTCCCTGAGGATGGCGGGGCGACACCTGCATCCGCTCTGGGCGGGCAGACTCTCCTCAAAGCCTGCACCTCCGCCTGAGCCCAGGCTCTGGGGTTTCCTCACTGTCACACCTCGTGCACGTGAGCCCCAGTTTCCTCGTCTATAGAACCAGGCTGATCACAGCACCCACCTCACAGGGCCACTGGGAGGACTTGGCCGCACACCTGGCACACGGCGAGCGTGAAAAGCTATTACTTCTCTCATTCTGACGCACAGGCTGAACTTTACACACTCAACGTGGGTAATTTTAAATGATACTTACTATCACAGAGGAACAAACTTAACATCCACACGAAAAGGCAGTGCTCCTTCACCCAGGCCCGGGAGAAGCAGCCCCGCCCCGTCAGAACACGCGCCGCTCCCGAAGGCACAGCCCACCGCCTGCCGGCCCCACCCACTGCTCTCCTTGGAGGCCTGGTCTGCCTCCAGCCTCACCCCTGCCTCCGCAGGGAGACTCACAGGTCCATTGTGAGAGGGAGGGAAGATGGCGGCATAGGTAAATGCCTATACTCGCCGTCTCCCACAACCACATCAAAATTACAACTAAAACACAGAACCGCCATCATCCAGAACCACTGGAAAGCTGGCTGAATGGAAGTCCCACAAGTAGAGAAATAAAGAAGAAAGCGCACTGAGACAGGTAGGAGGTGTGGAGGCGGGGAACAGGCTGGTCTGGCACCCACGGGGGCCACTTTTTTAATCGGGAGGGAGATCATCTCTGCAGAGGCCACCTGTGAGGAACAAGGGGTCTCAGCCCCACACCAGACACCCAGCCCAGGGTCTCAGAGCCGGAAAAGAAGTCCCTACAGGCAATAAGAACTACAAGCTGTAAAAACCAGTGCTGACTGGGGCTCACTGACACAGAGGCTGCTGGAGACCCAGCTGCTCTGCTTAAAAGGCTGGCACCACGAACTGAACTTATAAGGTCCTGCTTCCTCTGAGCTCCAGCGCCGGGCGAGGCCCTGGGGAACACAGACACATACGAGGAGGAACTGGACTGTCTGGCATCAGGGCAGGAACTTGGGGGTGACTTTCTCCTGATCATTGTTCCCATGCTGAGACCTCCCCAGTCACAGGGCTGAGTGGCAGCCATTTCTGTTTGCTCCGCCCTGGTGATTCCCTGAGATGCCACCTCATCCAATTTACAGCCCCACCCAAGCTGTGGGCAGTGGCTTTTGCATATGAATGGTCTGTCCTTGCTCAGGCTAAAATCTCTCAAACAAGCTGCAGCTGCATCAGGGAACCCCAAACATGTCAATAAAAGGCCCAAGGCCCAGCACCGGCACTGGCACCAGCCTGCCTTGCTTCACAGCTGGGCCTCATCTGGGCACTTCCAACCCCTATACAAAGAGGAGGAATCTGCAGATCTCTCTGTAGCTCCTGCTGGGTGGCCCCAGACAGTGGCTGACTTTGCAACTCCCTGGAGACCCAATAGCCAGTGTACCCAGGTGGTCAGTGTGAGACCATCCCAGAGTACAACTCTTCACATCCATAAGTGACACATCAAGGGGCAGACTCAATGAGCACCAAAGCCCCACTGAAGCAAGTCCTGCCCCATAAGGGTGTCTCCTGCACAGAAGCTCTCCCACTGTAGTTGCAACTGGTTCTCACAGCCAATTGGCCTGGAGGTGAATTCCTCCCAGTAATACCAATAGCAATCAAGTCTCAACTACAACAAGACTGTGCTTACAGCCCATAAAGGGGTGCACCTAGAGCTCCGAGCTGAGCCACGGGCCCTATAGAACACCCACTACACAAGGCCACTCTACCAACTCAAGGAGACATAGCAGCTGTACCCAATACACAGAAACAAACACAGGGAAACAGCCAAAATGCAGAGACAAAGAAACATGTCACAAATGAAAGAAATGGAAGGAAGCAAACTACTGGATATAGAGTTCAAATCCATGGTTATAAGGTTATTCAAGAATCTTCTGGAAACCTCCAAAAAGATGGAAAAGGACCAGTCAGAAATTAATCATACACTGACTAAAATAAAGAATAATATACAGGGATTCAATGGTAGAGTAGAGGATTCTGAAAATCAAATCAACAATTTGAAATATGGGGAAGTAAAAAACACCCAATCACAAGAGCAAAAAGAATAAAGTATCCAAAAATATGAAGAGAGTGTAAGGAGCCTCTGGGACAACTTCAAGCGTACCAACATTTGCATGATGGGGCTGCCAGAAGAAGAGAAAGAGCAAGATACTGAACACCTATTTGAAGAAACAACGACAGAAAACTTCCCCCACCTGGTGAAAGAAATAGGCTTACAAGTACAGGAAGCACATAGAGTCCCAAACAAGAGGAACCCAAAGAGGACCACACCAAGACACATCATAATTAAAATGCCAAGGGCAAAAGACAAAGAGAGAATCTTAAAAGCAGCAAGAGAAAAGCAGTTAGTTACCTACAAGGGAGTGCCCATATGACTGTCAGCTGATTTCTCAACAGAAACCATGCAGGCCAGAAGGGAATGGCAAGAAATATTCAAAGTGATGAATAGCAAGGACCTACAACCAAGATTACTTTATCCAGCAAAGTTATCATCTAGAATTGAAGATCAGATAAAGAGCTTCACTGACAAGAAAAAGCTAAAGGAGTTCATCATCACCAAACCAGTATTACATGAAATGTGAAGGGTATTCTTTAAGAAGAGGAAAAAGTAGAAGAAAAAGAACAAAAATATGAACAAAATGGCAACAAATACATACCTATCAACAATTGAATCTAAAAATCAAAATAAACTAACAACAGGGCAGGAACCGGGTGAAGGGGAGTAATGAGGGGGGAGGGGTGGAGATCAGTAATAATCTCAACAATAAAGATTTTAAAAATAAATAAAAAGAAGTCCACCCTTGCCACTGTCCTAAGCACTCACTCCCTGAGTCATGGTCAGATCTCCTCTTTGGATACCCTGCCCCACCCAGGGCCTGAGGTAGCCCAGGGGACACACCTGCTCTGCATGACTGCCATGCCCCCCACCCTGCACCCCCCACATTGGCTCACGCTTGCTCACCTGCTCTTCATGACTGCCATGAGCCCCTCCCCCGCCACTGTACTCTCAGGTGGGCTAACATTTGCTCACCTGCGCTCACAGAATGTCACAATTTACACAGGAGTCCTAGCCCCTCCCTGCTCGCCTGCCAGCATCTTGCTCTCTCTCTCTGTGGAAGGGGAGCCCCGGGACCACGCACCTGGCCCGCTAGGAGCCCACGATGAACTGTAATTGAATGAAATCACCAAAAATAATTGTCACTATTAATAAAAGGAAAATAGGGGAGACAATAAAAAGCTAAGATGAAAATAAGATTTCTCTTTCTCTCAAGAGGCAGCAACACTGGCCAAAGCAAAGCTAAAACCTCACTGAAATTAACTGTGAATTAGTACTTAGTACTAATGACCAGAAAGTGACTTTGAAAAATAGATTTTATACTTTAACTAGAGGCCTGGTGCACGAAATTCATAAAGGGAGGGAGGAATGTCCCTCAGCCCAGCCTGCACCCTCTCGCAATCTGCGACCACTCGGGGATGTCCAACTGCAGTGGGATCGGGCCTAAACCGGCAGTGGGACATCCCTCTCACAATCCGGGACCGCTGGCTCCTAACCGCTCGCCTGCCTGCCTGCCTAATCGCCCCTAACCACTCACCTGCCTGCCTGATCATCCCTAACCACTCGCCTGCCTGCCTGATCACCCCTAACCACTCGCCTGCCTGCCTGATCACTCCTAACCGCCTCTGCCTCGGCCCCTGACACTGCAGTTTCATCTGAAAGGATGTTCGGAATGATGTCTGGAAGGTCATTTGGCTGTACGGTCTAATTAGCATATTAGGCTTTTACTAGTGGCCCAGTGCACAAAATCCGTGCACAAAAGGGGATTAGAGAAAATATTTTAATGTTGTTATTTGCCCTTTCTCTATAATAGAAGTGTCAGAGATGAGAAAAAATTAGTAAGATGTATATGGAAATCTTCCTCCTGTCAGAGTCTGGGGTGCACCATGGGACCCAGAGTCAAGTCCCCGCCCACCCACATGCGCCTCAAAATTGCGCGAGACCCAGACCCGGCCAGCACCCACCCTTGGGCTAGATCCAGATCTGGCCGGTCCCACCCTTGTCAAGCCCCGGTAGGCGAGGGGCGCAGCCTCAGGTCCCCTGGCCCGGCGCCAGGGTGGGAGGTCCGGCCTGAGGTCCCCCAGCCCGGGCCAGGGCGGGGGGCATGCCTTGAGGTCCCCTATCAAGCTCCAACGGGTGGGGGGGGCACGGCCTGAGGTCCCCTATCAACCCTCGCCAGGCAGGGGGTGTGGCCTCAGATCCCCCGGCACGGCACCAGGCGGGGGGTGCAGCCTAAGGTCTCCTGGTCCGGTGCTGGGACGGGGAACGCAGCCTGAGGTCCCCTGTCAAGCCCTGCCAAGCAGGGGGTGCAGCCTGAGGTCCCCTGGCCTGGCACCGGGGCGGGGGGTGTGGCCTAAGGTCCCTGCTGATTGCTCGTTAAGGCTCCTTATGGGAACTCAGCCTCCGCTGTGGGTGCAGCCATCTTGTGTTACGGAAACCCCACCTCCGTTGTGGGAACGGCCATCTTGTGTTACAGAAACCCCTGCCTATGCTGTGGACACCGCCATCTTTGTGGCAGAGTGATGGTCAATTTGCATATTCCCTCTTTATTATATAGGATTATTAAAAAGATAATTTTACATTTTTTTAAACATATTTTATTGATTTTTTATAGAGAGAAAGGGAGAGAGACAGAGAGTTAGAAACATCGATGGGAGAGAAACATCGATCAGCCGCCTCCTGCACATCTCCTACTGGGGATGTGCCTGCAACCCAGGTACATTCCCTTGACCAGAATCGAACCTGGGACCTTTCGGTCCACAGGCCGACGCTCTATCCACTGAGCCAAACTGGTCTCGGCTAATTTTACATTTTAATATTAATATATGCAGAGTGCTGAGGGACAAGAACGCAGAAAAGATCATTGCTGACCAGTTTGTGGAAACAGGCAAACCCATGTCTGCACGGGCTGGGAAACATTACCACGTGACCACGCCCCCCGTGTGACAGCAGCACAACAACAACACAGGGGTGAGACCCCGCCCAAGCCCATCACCTGCACCTGCGGGCCTTCAGCACTCACCCTGTGCAGCGCCTCCCCGCCCTGGAAGTCCACCTCAGCAGGGCTCAGGAGCCACAGGGGGGCAGGCAGGGGCCGGGGACCCTGAACGGGCAGCCCCAGCAGGAAGGAGGATGGTCCAGGAGGAGCCGGGGGGCCTCCATCATAGACCCCTGGAGCACAGAGCGCAGACGCGAGGCCAGCGTCACAGGCCATGATCCTCAGGACTCAGGAGCATCCCCACCTCCAGTGGCCCCAAACAGCCTCATTCTACCGGAGCCCGCTGTGAGCGCGGGGCCTGCAGAGAAGAAAGGCTGGTGCCCGCCGAGCAGGGGGAGGAAGAGGGCGCCAGGGAGCTCCGGCTGCCACACTCAAAGCGCAGCCACTCCCCTGCGGGAACCGCAGCGTCACCCTCTGTCACTTGCCGCCCACGGGGGATCATCACACAGGGACAGAGGCCAGACCGGCTTCCCCAGGGCAGTTCTGATCACTGCGGCTCCCACCGACCCACAGAACAAAGTCGGGGTCGAGACTTCCACCTGCACCGCCCCGTGACTGTGCCGCTGAGGAAACCGAGACCTGGGACGGGTCCGCGACGGAGGCATGAGGCGGCGGAGGCAGGGTTGAGCCCGAGGCCTCAGCACCTCCTCCGTGGCGTGTGCTCCTCTGCACCAGGCTGCCTCTCCGCCCACCCGCTCCGGCACGGCACGCGCTCTTCAGAGCCCCGCAGTGCGGCAGAGCAAGGACGCTCCGCGGCCACACCTGGCTTCCGGTGTGGGCTCTACAGGAGGGTGACCCTGAGAGGGTGACGTCGCCTCTACACGGTTCCAAGAACAGCTCCACGGGCCGCTGCACACAGCTCAGCACTCGCCTGTGGCGCAGATGTGCGGCTGCTGCGTGCTCACTGCCCAGGCCCGGCTCCCCGCACTTCCTGCCCGGTGCTCCGCCTGCCCAGCCCCCACACCCATGGACATGACCCCACAAATGTCGGCCCTACACAGCACAGGCCAAGCACACGTCAGCTGCCTGCACGGAGCCTGGTATTGGCAAACATGTACCAAATATGAGGTACATGTTCCCCTGCAGCTCGTGCTGCCCGCCCTCGGAGGCACTGCCCCAAGTCGCCTCACACCCCATCCCACAGACCTTCCTGGCCGGCCCAGCCACAGGCCCGGGGCCTCTCCGCGGTGGCCTCGGTCACCTCCCAGCCTGTGCCCAGCCAGAACAAGCTCGCCGGATATCGGTCACTGTCCACCATCCCTGGGAGTGGGAGGCCAGTTGCTGCCCTGTGTCCAGGGTGCTTGGTAGCGCGTCGTGTCCTGAGTCACAGCCAAGTGACCGGACTTGGCACACAGACTCCTATGGCCACGCTGCCCCGAGGCGGAGTCACAGGCTGGCTGCAGGTGGCCACCGCCTAGGGCCCACAGCCCAGCCCAACCTTGGCAGCAGATTGGGGATAAAGCCTCCCTCCTTTTCCTTTCTTTTTTTTTTTTTATCCTCACCCGAGGAGATTTTTCCACTGGTTTTTACGGAGAGTGGGAGAGAGAGGGAGAGACAGAGAGAAACACTGACGTGAGAGAAACACATCGATGGGTTTCCTCCTGCACGAGCCCTGACCAGGGCCTGGGCCGGGAAAGAGCCTGCAACCAAGGTCCCTGACCAGAATCGAACCCAGGACCCTTTGGTCCTCAGGCTGAAGCTCTATCCACTGAGCCAAACCAGCCAGGGCAAAGCCTCCCCTCCTTTTAACAACCCTTGCCCTAACCCAGGAGCCCCAGGGGGCCCAGCCCCAGCGGTGGACTCACGGGGCTGAGCAGCCAATGAGGCAGGTGCGCCGTCATCCGGGACACGCCGCAGGGCAGCACACCTGGCCGGCACGATGGCTGTCACCCACAGACGCAGCACACGCCCTGTGCCAGGTCTCACACAGATGCCGCTGGACAGGCATACGGACAACGGTGTGAGCCTTACAGGGAAGATGGACAGTCACCCTTGAACTGCGCCCGGTATTCACCCCGGGGTCGGAGAGGGGAGCGACGCCGGGGGCAGGTCCTTTTCCTTCAGAAACCACTCAGTTCCCGGCTGACTGTTCCCTGCACACCAAGAGGGGTGCAGGGCAGAGGGCCCCCGGGATGCTCCCACATGCCCACGGGACCCTACAGCCCGTGAGGGCACTGCCTTCCTCTCCCCCCTGACTTCAGATGTCACCTGAAGACTGGTCCCAGGATGCTGTGCTGTTTGCTAAATCCCCGAAGTCGGCTATGTGGGGGTGTCTCACATCCCTGACAATGACCTGGGTCGTGCAAAAACAAGCAAACACGCTATTTTTCGAACTCACCCGGGACCCGGCTCCACCACCTAAGTCCCGTCCCCCTAGGCAGCTCCGTGCTGTGGGCTCAGTGCACGGGCCAGGCCCGGGAGTGCGCACCCGGCCACCTGCTGACCAGGACGGGACAGCCCCCCGAGCCAGCCACGCACGGCGTCCAGGGCGGAACCCCATGCGGCCGCACTCATTGGGCCTCTGCTGCGATCCTGACACCAGTGGGAGCCCCGGGCATCGAAGCTGCCCCACAGCACTCCCGTGGGGGCAAGAGTCATGGGCCGGAGGCATCGCACTGCCCAGGGGCTGATGTCATCCCCATGAAAACGTCTAACCCAGGGCGGCGGCCAGGCAGCCGGGCGCGGGAAGGCGGCTCTCGCCACCTGATGACGGGCCTAAACCCAGTTATGCACTTGCTGTCAGGCAGAAGGTAGCTGCTCCCGGCGACGCCGCCTCTGACAGTCCTGCATGAAGAACGTATCGCTGACCTGTGCTTCCATTCGTGTCAGGTGCACGACACAGGGTCCAGCACGTGCGCGGCTGGAAAGGCCCCCACACCGCAGGGAGCGGCCACCACCACACGGTTCCCTCGCTCTTTCCTGTGAGGAGGCCTTTACGCCTGACTCTCAGCGCCTTCACCTAAGCTGTGGGCGGCCACCTGCAGCCACATGCTGCGTCCACACCAGGACTGGGCACTCTGCCAGGGCCGCACCTTTGACCCGGCACCCATGGCGCTCAGCGAGCCCCCCCCCGCCCCCCCCCCGGCACCCACTCTCCGCGCTCTGTGGCGAGCTGGGTGTTCGCTCGGGGTCTGGGTTTTGCTCGCGATCCCGCAGGAAGTGAGATGCTCGCTGTCTCCCTCTGCCGGGCTTCGTTCACTCACATAAGGCCCTCGGGGCCCCTCCCTGTCGCCAATGGCAGGATGTCCATGTCCTACAGCTAAGTGAGGTTCCTGTGCCTGCATGCACGCGCATGTGTGCATGTGTGTGTGCACGTGTGAGCATGTGTGTGCATGTGTGTGTGTGCGTGTGTGTGTGCGTGCACGTGTATGCCATGTCCTCTCTCCGCTCACCCCCTGGTGGGCGCTGGCAGTTTCCGTGTCCTGCCGACTGTACATGACGCTTTGATGGACACGGGGTGCAGATGCCTTTCCAAGCTCGTGTCCATTTTCTCTGCGTAAAAGCCCTGCTCGAGGCGCTCTCACACTGCATGTGCTCTAGCACTTACAACGCGTAGTTCATGCAGTGAGTTTCACCTCAACCCGAAGTCTCTTTTCACTTGAAAAGGGGGCGACCCCTGCCATTTGCACCCTGTGGGAAACGACTGCACCTGCGCTAGTGTCGCCCGCTCCCGGCGCCGGTGTAGGCACCGCAGTGAGAAAGGGACCTTCCACGGGGCGGAGCCACCTGCACACACAGGCACTTCCGGAAGGAGGGAGGTGGGGCCTCGGAGACCATGCAAACATTGCAGAGGAGGCTTTCTCAGCTAAAACAGCGCAGGCAGACACAGTGAGAACGCGCACTGCCTGCTCCCACCCCGGCAGTGCCGGCACGGGGAACCTGCTCTCAGCGTGGCTTATTCCTCACCCGAGGATGTGTTCCCACCGATTTTATAGAGAGTGATAGAGAGGGAAAGACAGAGGGAAACACTGATGTGAGAGAGACACACCCATTGGTTGCCTCCTGCACGAGCCCCGACCAGAGGCCCGGGCCGGGGAGGAGCCTGCAACCAAGGTACATGCCCTTGACCGGGATCGAACTCAGACCTTTCAGTCCGCAGGCTAATGCTCTATCCACTGAGCCAAACTGGCTAGGGCTATGTTACATTTTTTGAATGCTATTAAATATGTCTAGATTTTGATTAAGCACATAAATTAAATGTTGACTTAGACAGGAATACAATTTTAACAACCATTTTAAGTAAAGATCATTTTGAAAACATTATACAACCATTAAAAGTGATGGTTATGAAGACTAGCAACAGGGGAAAGGCTTACGACACAGTATTAACAGGGAAAAACGGGTAACGAATCACCTCTATACTCTCGCTGCCTCTACGGAAAGAAGAGGGTCTACAGAGAAAGACAGTGATGGTCGCGCAGAGCCGCGGCGGCAGCCCACGCCGGGCGCACCGCCAGGCCGTCTCCTCAGCTCCCAACACCACGCCAGCGCCATCACCCCCTGCCACACGTGCAGGGACAGGACCCAGAGGACGGGAAAAACCAAACAGGACCCCAGCCCTGTTAGTAAATGGCGAGGCGTGCCGAGGCCGCTGTGACCCAAGCCCACGGTGTCCACACTGTCCCCCACAAAGATGAGGCTCACGGTGGCAGGTGGCAGGCAACTGTGGTTTCGGGCTTTGCTGTCACTGGCTATCCTTACTTCTAGACCCTAACACTGTGCAGGGGCCAGACTGCACGCTGGGGAAAAACGGGTTTACAAAGATACCCGTACCTCGCTTTTTTAGAATATCTTCTGGTAAGAAAATGGCTTCGTTTTTTAAGCACTCGAAGCAAACGTGAACCCTTCCCTTTAGGACCAGATTAACACACCGTCTAAGATGCCTGCGGAAAGCATCCACCTGCTATTGACCTCTCAGGAGGTAGCCCAAAACCAAGACCAAAGCCTCGCCAGGCACCGCCTCTCTCCCCCCAGTGACCTCGGGGTAAAGGCCATTATCTTGAGGCCCTACAAGCCCAGTGTCTCCTTATTCTCAGCGCTGACCACAGTCTCCTCCGCTGTAAAGAGCTTCCTGCCTGTATTACATCCAGCTGTAATGCCAAACGGAATTATTCTCCTCTCCCCTGCCCTGCGCTTCTATTCCTTAGACACTCCTTCCTGTTTTCTCCCTTTAACCAAGTGTGACTTAATCCTGTATCAGGTTTCTAAGAGGGAATCTGTCGTGCCCAGGAAGGTGAGAAAGCAGGTGCAATACAGCGAAGCCGGCGGCGGCTGCCACCTGCTGCCTCCCCCTGCAGGCCTCCTCCCTTTGGGGGTCTGGTCCCTTACAAAGGAGGCCCCAGGGAGCTCCCTCGTCCCTGCCCCCATGGGACACAGTGAGAAGACACAGTCAGTGGGCCAGGCCGTGGGCCCTCGCAGACACCAAGCCCGCTGGGGCCAATCTTAGACTTCCAACCTCCGGAACGTGACAAACACTCTATTGCTCATGGCTCAGTGGCTGAGCGTCGACCCATGTACCAGGGGGTCACAGTCCAATTCCTGGTCGGGGCACATGCCCAGGTTGCGGGCTCAGTCCCTAGTTTGAGGCTTGCAGGACCAAGGGCCCAGTCATAACCAGCCCCTGCAGTGGGTGAATGCCACCTCAGAGGTGCCACACAGACCTGCACCCCAGGGACCCTAGGCCGTGAGTGCCACGCAGGCCTGCACCCCGTGGACCCTGTGCCGTGAGTGAGTGCCACGCAAACCTGTACCCCGTGGACCCTGTGTCGTGAGTGAGTGCCACGCAGACCTGCACCCCGTGGACCCTGTGCCGTGAGTGAGTGCCATGCAGGCCTGTACCCCGTGGACCCTGAGCCGTGAGTGAGTGCCACGCAGGCCTGCACCCCGTGGACCCTGTGCCGTGAGTGAGTGCCACACAGACCTGCACCCCGTGGACCCTGTGCCATGAGTGAGTGCCATGCAGGCCTGTACCCCGTGGACCCTGAGCCGTGAGTGAGTGCCACGCAGACCTGCACCCCGTGAACCCTGTGCCCTGAGAGTGAGTGCCATGCAGACCTGCACCCCATGGGCCCTGTGCCGTGAGTGGGAGGCAACCGATCATGTTTCCGTCTCACATCGATGTTTCTCTTTCCCCCTCAGCACTCCTCTCTCTCTAAACCAATAAAAACAAGTCCTCGGGTGAGGGTTAAAAAAGAGAGAGAATGCGATGCTCAGCTGAGCAGGTGACCACAGTCCACTGGACTCTGTTAAATGACAAAGCAAACCACCAACTCGCATCCAGACGCAGCACAGACCGTGCCTCACACTCTGTCCCCGCAGATCTGCTCCGCCTGGGAGGGGCGCCCGTGTTTGCTGCAGGGCACCGACCGCCACCATCACAGCCCCCGCTCCTCTGACACGCCCACCGCCATCGGGCAGTTCAAGAGGGAGGCCCACCCCACCTGCCCTCTCCTGCCCCAGGAGCCCTGCACGTGGCCTCCCGAGAACGGAGGGCCTGGGAGTGACAGAGTCTAGAATGGCACCCACCCCCCTTTCTTCTCCACTTCCTGCTTTCCGTCTCTAACTCTGCTTCCCTTCCTCTTGTAAGTCCTTGGGCCCCTGGGCTGAGCAGACACCTGACGTCCCAGAAGGCCCCTGGAGCAAGGGGGCTGGGGGGCGTGGGCTCCGTGCATGTTCCCAAGAGAGGCAATGACCAGACAGAGCCTCCAGGGACGGGAGGCACAGTGAGCACGGCCTCTGGGTCCTGGAAGGCACAGCATGCTGTGGCAAGGAGGGCAACAGAAAAGCAGACAGCCTGCACTCGGCCCTCTCTGGAGACAGCCTGCACTCGGCCCTCTCTGGGCTCCTTCCCCGGGATTCCATGTCCTTCCATGTACCTGACACATAGCAAGCACTCAATTATAAGCTCACCACCACAACCCTCACACCACCATCACATCCCCATCACACCACCATCCCCATCCCCATCCCCATCCCCATCACACCACCCTCACACCACCACCACCATCCCCATCCCCATCACACCACCAACACCATCACACCACCACCATCACATCCCCATCACACCACCATCACCATCACACCACCATCACCATCACACCAACGCCACCCCCATCCCCATCACACCACCCTCCCCATCACACCATCATCACCATCACACCAACACCATCCCCATCCCCACCACCATCACACCACCATCCCCATCACACCACCAGCCCCATCACACCACCAGCCCCATCACACCACCATCACCATCACACCACCATCACCATCACACCACCATCACCATCACACCAACGCCACCCCCATCCCCATCACACCACCCTCCCCATCACACCATCATCACCATCACACCAACACCATCCCCATCCCCACCACCATTACACCACCATCCCCATCACACCACCAGCCCCATCACACCACCATCACCATCACCATCCTCATCACACCACCATCACCATCCCCATCACACCACCATCCCCACCACCATCACCGTCACACCACCATACCCACCACCACCATTATCACACCACCAAAACCAAAGCCACCACCATCCCGTGCAAGGCAGGGCCAGGCCAATCCATCCCCAAAAAGCAATGCGATGCAGCATCATGAACAAGGTCCCCACTGAGCCCTGCTGTCCCAGCACCGCACACTGGGATGGACTGCCGATTCCCAAACACACGTGTGTCCACAATATGCCAGACCCCGCCCAACCCACGAGGGCCACAGCCACCTGGCCGCTCGGGACCAGAGCTCAGGCTGCCTCAGAAACTCGACGGCCCTCTTTTTAAAGCGCCTCGTCTGTTTCACTAAAAGCACTTTCCTCAAACCAGAGCCGAGATGAAAGCAGGCCTCGGGGGCCCCTGCCCAGCCTCCTGAGGGCCTGTGTGGCCGTCGCTCCTGCCCTCTCTTCCACTAACAGCTTCCCAGCGGCACCGCGGGCCGGGGCAGGGTCCTCGTGCCCATCCCAGGAAGCCCGTCTGTAGCTGAACTGCACCAGCGGCCACTGATTACACACTGGATGCAAACAGGACAGGAAGCCAGTGACTGGGAGGCGGGAGGTGCACTCAGCCAGGAGGAGGGGCGGGGGGGGGGGGGAAGCAGGAGCAGGGGAGGGGCGGGGAGGAGGGGCAGGAGCAGGGGAGGACGGGGGAGGAGGGCGCGCTGCCTCCCAGGGCCAGCACTTTGTGCTCAGGTGGCTGGGGCACTGACACGCAGAGGCGACACAGAAGCCACTAGGACCCTAGGAGAGGCGAGTGACCAGGCAGGACCAGGGGTCAGGAGTGTGCCCACGCCAGGGGCCTCTGCTCTGGGCTGGCCGTCCCGGTGAAACCCTGCTGAGGAGGTGGGGACATACTGAGCTGCTGGAGCTCTGCTCTGGTCCCACTCAGGTTCCAGGCCCTTCTGAGACCCCACCCTGCCCTCAGGGCACCTGCTCAGCAAACACCTCCAGCAAGGCTGCCAGGCCGGCCCCTGGCCACACGCTGCGGGCCGCTGGCCTGGGGCCAGACCTGCAGGAGCAAGAGTGTCCTGGCCACAGCACAGAGCCCTCCCCAAGGCCCAGGCAAGCCCCCTGCTCCACGTTCTCCACCAGGCCCCAGGGGCTGTGAGTGCAGCCCAGGAATGACTGTGACCAGCTCGCGCCCCTCTGGCCCCGCTGTCTGACTCAGCCTGGTCATCTGTACACTGGGAGCAGGTACAATCTGGAGCAGGCAGCTGGTAGGCTTGGACTTGCGGGAGTGGGGTGGGGGGATGTACGTGTTTACATGTATATACATGTGTGCATGCACGTGTATCTACACTAATAAAAGAGAAAAATGGTAATTGGCATACGAGCTACCCTTTTCATTGGCTAATCAGGGCTATATGCAAATTAACTGCCAACTAAGATTGGCAGTTAACTGCCAACTAAGATTGGCAGTTAACTGCCAACAAGATGGCGGTTAATTTGCATATGTAGGCACAATGCAGGGAGGCGAAAGGGAAAGCAGGAAGAAGCCCCCTGCCACTGACAGTGATCGGAAATCCAGGGGGGAGCTAAGAGCTGGGGGGCAGGGCAAAGGCGGCCCTGGGGCCGCCTTTGCCCTGCCCCCCAGCCATGATCGGAGAATCAGGTGCCTTTTCCACCCTGGCCAGTGATAGCAGGAAGTAGGGGTGGAGCCAGCAATGGGAGCTGGGCACGGTTGAAGCTGGCAGTCCCAGGAGCTAGGGGTCCCTTGCCTGGGCCTAAAGTGAAGCCCACAATCGCGAGGCCGCTGCCACTGCGGGTCCCCGCTGCCCGGGCCGGACGCCTAGGCCAGAGGCGTTAGGCCTGGGCAGGGGCAGAGCCTGCAACCGCGGGGAGCTGGGGGTCCCCTGCCCAGGCCTGACACCTCTGCCGGAGGCCTCAGGCCTGGTCAAGGGGCCGATCCGGTGATTGGTGATCGGAGGGTGATGAGGGTCAACTCCTCTGGCCGAGGCATCAGGCCTGGGCAAGGGGCTGGGGGTCCCCTGACCAGGCCTGATGCCTGGGCCAGAGGCATCAGGCCTGGGTGGGGGGCGGAGCCGGGGATTGGGGGGATATGATGGTCCCCTTGCCCAGGCCTAAAGCCTGGGTCAGAGGTGCTAGGCTTGGGCGGGGGGTGGAGCAAGCGATCAGAGGGAGATGGGGGTCCCCTGCCCAGGCATGATTCCTGGGCCAGAGGCCTCAGCCCTGGGTGGGGGCCAGAGCCAGTGATCGGGGGGAGATGGGGGTCCCCTGTCCAAGCCTGACACCTCTGGCGGAGGCGTCAGGCCTGGGAAAGGGGCCGATCAGGCGATCGGAGGGTGATGGGGGTCTACGCCTCTGGCCGAGGCATCAGGCCTGGGCAAGGGGCAGAGCCAGCAATCGGAGGGGGTCGCGGGGTCCCCTGCCCAGGCCTGATGTCTGGGCCAGAGGCATCAGGCCTGGGCTGGGGGCAGAACCAGTGATGCGGGGAAATGAGGGTCCCCTGCCCAGGCCTGTGATTGGAGGGTGATGGGGGTCAACGCCTGAGGGCTCCCAGTATGTGAGAGGGGGCAGGCTGGGCTGAGGGACACTCCCACACACACACACACACACACACACACACACACACACACCCAGTGCACGAATTTTGTGCACCGGGCCCCTAGTATATGTATAAGAACCCAGCATGGCAGCAACGGTGCAATTACTTGGATCTCCAGCAGTTCCCCGTTATCCACGGCCCCGTGGATGTCTGAGACCTGGGAGAGTACCGAGCCCTGTGCCCAGGTGTTTCCTGTGCGCGCACCTTCCCACCAGGAGGAAGCTCTTCCTGCCTCTTTCTGAACATCAGACTGCCAGCGTCCTGCACGGGGTGGGGGGGCTGCTGAGGGAGAGCAGGGGACTTGAACACAAGCTGCGAGACCAGGGCAGCCCATCTGAAAACGAGCCACACTGAGTGACGAAGGGTGGGGCGGCATCAGGGACGGTTTCGTCGCCAGGATGAGAGGGGCCGGGAAAGAGACCATCGCACCACGCAGACAGCGTGCACTTAAACTCTCCCACTGCTCCTTCCTGGGAGCTTCTGAGTAATTTTCTCGGACCCCACTGACGGCGGTGGCTGAGCCCGCGGAGAGCGCCCTGCCGAGGAGGGACTGCCGCGCCCCAGGCCTCTCCCAGCACCTGTGCCTCCCCGTGACATGGCGCGTTCCTCGGGCGTGCTCCATCCGTGTCCGTCAGCTGTCCCCAGTCCTCCCAGCCCCTGGGCTCCGGGTGATGGTCTTGGCTTGCTCTGTCTCCCCAGCTTCACATCCAGCAGGCGCCGGGCCCACCGCAGCCCTGCAGAGCCTGGAGAACTGACCACCGGACCGCACCCACTTCCTGGCGTCCCCCGAACGTCCTCCCTGTCCCTGCTGTCCCTCCTCGTCCCCACTTGCGGGCAGCAGCAGCCTGAGGAGTGTGCCTCGGCCCAAGGCCCTCTGAAAGGCCCCGCTCAACAGTCCTCAGGGCTCTTCCTTCCACAGAAGGGCTGCCAGGCTCCGCTCCTCGAGCCCAAAGCCTCCCAGAGGCCTGGCGCTGCCCTCCGGTGCGCTGCCCCGCTTTCCTGCCTGCCAGCCTCGGGACCTGTCTCCTGTGCAGCTGGCCTCCCGTCCCAGGCCCGGCTCAGCAGCTGCTCTCCGCTGCTCTGGCAGGAGCGTGCACCTCAGGCCATGCCAAGCTGGCCGCCCTGGAGCCTCCTCCCCACCTTCCAAGGCCTGCTTTGCCGGCTGGTGTGGCTCAGCGAGGTCACAGTTCAATTCCTGGTCAGGGCACAGGCCCAGGTTGCGGGCTCGATCCCCAGTAGGGGGCGTGCAGGAGGCAGCTGATCCATGATTCTCATCATTGAGGCTTCCATCTCTCTCTCCCTCTCCCTTCCTCTCTGACATCAATAAAAAATAATGTTTTTAAAGCCGCTTCCTGCCCACACCTGCAAGTACAGCAGGACTTGATCCGTCGCTTCCTTCCCCATTGGTTACAACGCTGACGAGACGCCAAAGGAACTGAAGTCTCGCCTAGGGCACGTGGCCCGGGTAAACTGGGTGACAGGTCACTCCGCCCCATGGCGGAACCTGCGGACGAGGCCAAGTGAGGACGGACCGCAGCCTACGCCAAGGGGCCTGCAGACTCCCCCACAGCAGCTGCCCCCCCTCAGCGCAAGGTCCACGTGCACTCAGCACCCCCAGCAGTTCCTAGATACCGCCTGGGCGTGTCTGTCTGTCTCCCTGAGCCAGGGCAGGGTCTGGCCCCGTTTCGCCGGCGTCCACACCAGCAGCAGAGGCTGAGGAGTCGCGGGTATGTGAACGAACTCCACGACGCCTCAGGCCTGTTCCCGCCTGTGTCACAGGCCCCTGCAGGCTCGGTCCCGGTGCTGAGGCAGGAGGCCAAGGCACCTGGCCAGGTCGCTCCCGCCCTGGCGGAGGCTGCACGGCCGCCTCGTCCTGCCTCACGCCGGCAGCTGCCCTCCAGCCCAGGCCCTGCAGGGGCATCCAACCGAAATCCTTGCTTTCAGAGTGAACACTGCACACCCACCACCAAAAACACAAAACACACGTCACGCCCCACGTCAGAAACACCTGTGAGCGCTGACCATCTGGAAGCCAGACCAGGGCTCCCCGAGGACATGTCCGTGTGCCTGGCTCGCTCCTCTGTCCTCAGGGCTGCGTGCCACACACCCACCTCACACACCCGCCTCAGGCCCCACTCCCTGCCAGGGACACCATGTCTGTGTCCTGCCAGGTCGCTCCCACTCACAGCCGCCGGGGTCACGCCATGACCTCTGAGTGCCCCTTCCTGGGATCGGCCTTCTGCGGCTGCTGCTCCTCACCCGAGGACATTCTCCCATTGGTTTTTAGGCAGAATAGGATGGAGGGGGAGAGACAGAGAGAAAAACGTCGATGTGAGAGAGACAGAGCGACTGGGTGCCTCCAGCATGCACCGGACCAGGGTGGGTGTCAAGCTCAGAACCCAGGCATGTGCCCTTGACCAGAATCAAACCCAGGACCCTTCAGTCTGCAGGCCAACGCTCTAACCACTGAACAAAACCAGCCAGGGCTGAGCAGCAGCGTGTGATGAGTGAACTGTGAGTCTGCTAAGGGCAGGAGGAGCTGCCCCTGCGTTTGCCACTTCCATCCCCAGCTCCCAGCACACAGGCCACACAGACGTGGCGCCTGAGGAACAGGACGCGCTGGGGGGGTGGGGAGGGGCGCGTTTCTGGGCACTTCACCCGGCTGCGTGCTTCCCACGCAGACACCTGCCACTACGTCTTCCCCGTAACATGAAGATAATGCTTCCGCCGTCCTTGAAGCTACTGTACGTACGTGCCTTACAATGGCGGCAACGTACTGCCTGTAATTTCTCCTGCCACTAAGTAAAACCCAGTAACTACTGAACTCTGAAAGATCTGGGTTTAGCTTTTTGTTGTTAGACATGATGGCTAAATAGAATTCTGAAGAAAAACCCATAATCCCGCCAACCGAACGAAGAACCTGATGTTAAAGTGTTACCTTCAGCCTCTCACGTTTTCCCAGTGGCCATAAAGCTCTATCTTAGGTGTGACTTTGGTTTCCAAAAGTGACCCCAATGACAACAACGCGAGGAGGCTTGCTCAGGACGCAGAGCCTGGCCCGGAATGGGACTCCCATCAGGCAGCCTGGCTTCCGCAGCCTCGCTCCTGGCCCGTCAGAAACCACCACACACGCCTAGGAAGTCCCTGCAGACCGCCTGGCGTGCCAGCGCCTCACAGCGACGTGTCTGTCCACGCTGTGGAGTCAAGTTGCAGGGCCACAGGCCAAGGCAAATGGAAACAAGAAAAACCGACTAACTTTCCTGAGTGCCTACTGTGTGCTGGCACCTCTGGCCCTGTGTGCGGTATTCTGCACCTAGAGCTGCTCTCGTGCCCACAGAGGAGTGAGTCAGCCACCGGCTCAAGGTCAGGGTCCCGGTGAGGAAGCTGCAGAGAGAGCCCCACCCCCACCCCTGCCCCCGCAGGCAGCCTGTCCCCTGAACCTGCGCTCACGGCCGCTCTGACTGGCCCGCACCACCTGTGGGGCAGCGTGTGCTGGTGGCTCCCGCACATGCTCAAACCACACGTGACTGGGAGGCGGGAGCACCGAGTCCTGCGCGCAGGCCGTCCCTCCTCGCTGGTGGTAAGACGCCCGCCCAGTTCTCAAGCTGCCCCTCCCCGCCAGCCACACTGGGGACACCTGGGACGCCTCCAGCACCGGGCGAGACGGCATGTGAGGTGCAGCAACAACAGAGTCCGGGTCACCCGCGTGCCCACCAGGAGGAACGGTCGTGCCGGGCCCGGGGGCACGCACAGAGCTGGCACCTCCAGGACCGGAGGGAAACACACTGCTCGTGGGGACAGGAAATACATCATGCCAATGCACCCACCGTGTCTCTAAGACCCTTCTGAACCCCAAAGGGGAAGGACAGCTGGCCCCTGGAGCCTGAGGCATCGCCTGAGCCACGTGACCCAATGGGCCTGTCACCGCTGGACATGCCAGCACACGGTGCTACGACCACCGAGGACACAAATGACTGGCCCACGTGTCACCAGAGGACGCGGGACCCCCACACCGAGGGGCCTGTGCTCTTCAGAATGTCAGGCCGAGACCACACCGCAAGCGGGCGCTGCTCCAGGGTCACGGAGGTGAGCGACGTGGCAGCAGACACCACGCTGTCCCCGATTCCAGACCAGAAGGAAGAGGAAAGGACGTCACGGGGACAATGGTCCAGGGAACGTTGCCCGCGGACTAGACAACAGTGCCCATCGACATTACACGTCCTGACTGGTGTCGCTGGGACCGAGAGGAAGTCTTTGTCCTGAGGAGACACACAGTGACGTTCTCAGGGGCCAGGGGCCACAGAGACCACAGAAACGGGTCTGGCACAGCACTGTTCCTGCAGCGTGTCTGCAAGCGTGAAGCTGGGCCTCCACTGAAGGTGAGTGTGGCGCGTGCACGGGCATCTCTGCAGGAAGATGCTGGGACCAGCCCGGGGAGGGCTGGGGAAGGAGAGGACCCGTACCCTACACCCCGCACTGCACTGTTGTGTCCCACGTGCACACGTGCAAAAGCAAAGGACAGGACAGGAAAGCCCACGTGAGACTGGCGCCCAGGGCAGCAGCATCTCACACCCACAAGGCCTCGGGGCCCAGGCGGCTGCCTCG
Source organism: Myotis nattereri (assembly GCF_964212035.1). Lineage (NCBI taxonomy): Eukaryota > Metazoa > Chordata > Mammalia > Chiroptera > Vespertilionidae > Myotis > Myotis nattereri. Next base: position 214,750,965 of record NC_138076.1, on the reverse strand, counting down.
GCCTTGGCCAGGCTCCCTCCTGCCTGAGCTGCTCTATGCTGCCCGTCCACAGGCCTCACGCGCCACCTGGTGGTGGCACAGGGCACTGCCAGCCTCAGGCTCTGAGCCCTCAGAGCTCCAGCCTGGTGACCTGGTGACCATCCTGAACGCTCCAGCGTCAAGCGAGCGGCCTAGCCCCGCACAACAGCAAGTCAAGACAACCAGAACACTCCCGACCCCCAGGCCTGTGGAGTGGCTCTCTACAGAGGGAGACATAAATGAGGGATGTGACCCAAGGGGATTCCACAGACGAGCGAGCCATGCCTCGGAGCGTCCACGCGGTACACGACCCACAAGCAACACTGCTGGCCACACCCGCCCTGCTGGCCGCACTGTCCCCTCCTGACTGCACCGCGCCTGCTGGCCTTTGCCCCCTGCAAGGCCCTAGCCTTCACGCTCTGCCCCAACAAGGAGGCCCTGCAGGGAGGCGCAGACTGCAGTGGTCATGACGCCAGTCACCAGCGCCGCGCCCAGGCTCACGGTGACCAGCCAGGTCCATCTGCCCAGCCTGGCAGAGCTCACCACGGCAGCTCTCAGAGGCAGGAGGGCCCCTGGGGCTTAAGGAAAAAGAACAGGAAGTACTCGATGGAATCGCTCTGGAAGCACATGAACTACCACGTGCACACGAGGTGAGTGACGGAGTACGGGCAGTGGTGCCACGGACGGATCGGGTCCTCCGAGAACCGCCTCGCTCAGAAGCAAGACTTACCCAGGTCCGTGTTGGGGCCGGCCAGGAGCTGCTTGAACTTGTCGAGCCGGGAGGCCTCTCTCTCACTCAGCGCCGAGCTGCTGAGGGTCCCGGGGTCGGACGTGCTGCCCAGGGCCACGGTGGCCGCGTGCGGGAGTGACTGGGACCTGTGCAGAGGGGCAGGGCCGCTGGCGCTCTCTGCGGGGGAGAGAGAAGAGGGTGAGGGGAGGGGAGGGCGGCCACGAGCCACTTCCCCGTGAACGCTGGGGTCAGTGTCTCCTCCCACAGCGCTGAGGGGGGCAGGCCCTAGTCTCCGGAGCAGGAACTGACCTCGCTAACGCCTGTGAGGTCACCCCTCGCTCTGCTGGCGCAGTGTCAGCCACCAGTGAAACAGACACGCCCCGCAGCACAGCAAGACCAGACAACCAGAACACTCCCGACCCCTGGCCTGACAGCGGCCAGGATGCCCCCAATCAGGCCTGTGGGGGGCGTGGCCCAAGCACCTGTGGGTGCAGGCAGGGAGGAGGGGCCTGAGCCAGAGGAAAGCTCATCGCCCGTGACGGGGACGCAGTGCGAAGGGCACCGAGGACAGCAGGCAGAGGCTGGGGCACGCCGGCGCCCGGGACGCTGTGCGCGCAGCACTGTGCCCCTGCCCCTGCCCTGCCCCTGCCCCTGCCCCTGCCCCTCCCTGCGCCTCCCCGCGCCACGAGGAGCAAATAGAGCCAACCTGCTGCAGATGGGGGCGGGGGGACGGGGGGGGGGGAGTGCGACAAGCACAAGCTGGTCCTGCCCTCCCCAGGTGGCAGGGCCTGTGCCCACGGAGACACCACCCGCAGGGTGAGGTGACAGCATGCCACATCCGCAGCGCAGGACCAGGGACAGCCCAAGGGAAGAGCCATAGGCCTTCGGGTCATTCGACAAAGAGCCACCAAGACCAACCAGGGACAAGCAGCAAGAGGCACGGCGGGCTCTGAGCCCCGCGGCTGTCACATCTTCCAACGGCAAGTGGACGTGGAGTAAGAATAATCCCACGGAAACGGGACAAGGAGCGAGCCCTGCGGAGGAAGGTGCTGACGCCGTGCCCGGAGTGAGCTCATTCCAGCAGAAGGGGAGGGGAAGGCCGCATCCGCGGCCTCGGGGCAGAGTCTGGCCCAGATAAGCTTCCAGAAAAGCCTGCGAAGTGGGCAGAGCAGGGAGCACTCCCACTCGCCTGGGGAGCACGGGCAGGACCAGGCGGCCTCAGGCTCTCTCCCCAGAATCCACTCCTCAACCACGTCTCAGGAGCCACAGGACCGCGCCAGCAGGAGGCTCAGGCCACAGTGGGCGGCGAAGGTGCTGGACGGCACGCACCTGCACTCAGAGACGAGCCGGGGCCGCGCTGAGGCAGGGAGGACCGTGCACTCCTGGCAGAGCGCACCGTGGGCCCGCAGGGCGGAGGGATGTGGAAGGTGACAGTGGCGTCCCGAGGAAACAGGAAGACCGGCACCAGGTCTCCCTGCTACGGTGCGTGGGAAACACGGCAAGTCCCCGAGGGTCCCTGAGGGCGGGGTCTAACCGCCACCTGTGGGCAGCCACACCAGACCCCGTGCGTGGCTCCGACATGGTCAGCGACGAGGACAACTGTCACCTGGCCGTGCCCACTGAGCCTTCCCAGCCACAGATGTGCTGTGCCATGAACCCAATGGCTCCCTAAAACAAGCAAGTGCATCTGGCTCAGGCACGAGGCCTCCTCAGACGGTCATTAGGAAAGTCAGGGCAGCGGGAGGTGTGGGGCGGGCGCGAAGGCAGCTACGAGCCCAGGCGGCACCGTCTGAGCCCCAGGCCGCCGTCCACCCAGGCCGAGTGTCGCAGCGGATGCAGCAGGCGGGCCTCGTGGGCACTGCGCAGGGGACACCTGCTCCCCACGGCCGCACCCATGACAGGCCTCCAACATAAATGCTGGCGTGGCACGTCACGGAGCAGGAGAGGCAGTGCTGACTGGACCGTCCGGGAAGTGGAACACTCCAGGACATGAATTACAAAATGCTGTCATGTAAGCAACAAAGTAAAATGGAAATCACAGCCCGAGCCCATGTGGCTCAGTGGATAGAGCGTTGGCCTGTGGACTGAAGGGTCCCAGGTTCAATTCCAGTCAAGGGCACATGCTCGGCTGGATCCCCAGTAGGGAGCATGCAGGAGGCAGCCGATTCATGATTCTCTCTCATCACTGATGTTCCTCTCTCTCTCCTTCTCCCTTCCTCTCTGAAATGAACAAAAATATTTTCAAAAATTAAAAAAATAGTCACAGGTCCTCCTCTGAGCAGAGGCCTGGCCTGGGACGTCCCTGTGCAGGGACAAGGGGGAGAGCACGGAGGGTGGGGAGGGCAGGGCACAGTGGGAGGCCCGCGGGCGCCAGGCCCTGAGGACAAGCTAGTTCACTTCAACAGCGTTTATGGAACGACAGCGGGCACCAACAGAAACAGGGCCCTGGGACGAGGCCCATCTTCTGGGAATGTGCAGACGAGGCTGCAAACAGGACCCTCCTCAGGGGCAGGAGGCCTGACCTGCCGGCTGGGACTCCCCGCCGGGAGGGCTCACCCCCGGAACCCGCAGGCCTCCCCTCCCCTCTGAAGCCTTCGCCGACACGCCCCCGCCTTCCACACGAGACCGAGCCGGGGCTCCCACGCTGGGTGCTCCTGGATCCTGTCCACCGCCGTGTCCCATCCGCCTCACGGAAATGAGAGCACCCGCGCCCCGCGTCTCCCGATGGAGTGCCAGTTGGCACACAGACCGGGACCGGGTCCCTGAGAACCAGGCCTGCCGTGTTCTCCTTCGTGCCGCCGCTGAGCAAGCTGAACCTGACGACACGCCTGGTGACCTGTCACTAGCCAGGTCAGTCTCCAGAGGACCGGGAGCGCCCCGGCTGTGCCCCTGCAGGGGAGCTCCCGTGGGCAGCCCATCCTGGGCACGAGGGATGTGGCGCAGCAACCTGACCTCCGCCCACTACATGCAGTGGCAACACCCAGCCCCAATGTGACCACCAAAAACGTCCCGAGACCCTGCTCCATGTCCCCAGGGGCAGAACCGCCTCCAGGTGAGGCCAGAGTGAACACAAGACCCCCACACTCTGGGTGAGGCCCAGCCCACAGCGCTGGCCCGTGGCGGATGCTCAGGCACTGGGTCCCACACCCCAGACCCTCCCGCACAGAAAGTGCAGGAAGTGAGCACCATGGCGAGGACGGCCGCTGAGTGCCGCAGGCAGGCAGGAGTGCAAACAGGCCCCCCCGGAGTTCCTCATCGGCACACACACCACAGACCCCGCACCCACGTGAGTGTCCCTGGAGGCAGCACCGCCGCTGCCACAGGAGGTGCATCCTCTGCCCGTGCAGCTGGCCTGGCCCTGCTGGAAACATCCCCCCGAGAGCGACCAGGGCACACCTAGGAGGCCCGAGCCGTGCTCACTGCACCCTCTCAAGATGGGCCCACAGAGCCAGGGCCCGCCCTCCATGAGAAGGCGAGAGGCTGAGAGCCGGGCACAGAGCTGCGAGCGGCTTCTCCCACTGGGGAAGCCTGCGGGGCCTGGATGACGCCCTTCGGGGCCTTCAGGGCCGAGCTCCTGCTGCAAGGGCAGGGCTCCCCCTACTGCGGGAGTGCACACCAGCTCCGCCCCAGCCCACCTGCAGGACAGGGCGCGTGGCTCTCGCTGACAGACTTCACCAGCCGCAGGTCCCCGCTGGCGACCGGAGGCGGCTCTGCCGCGGGCTTGGGCTTCTGCCCGGGCCCTGGGGACTCCTGCAGCTTGTGCTGCTCCTGCCGCTGGCTGTGGTCGCGCAGGACGCGGTGGGCCGTCTCCATGACCACCTCGGAGTTGAGGCGCTCAGCCGCCATGGCCAGGAGCTCGTCGTCGTCTTCGCCCGCATCCCAGGCGTCGCTGGTGTTGCTCTCAAACTCCTGGAAGGTGCTGACTCTCTTGGCCTTCACGGGCGTGGTGGGCACCTTGGGCGTGGCCTTGAGCAAGCTGCAAGGCAAAGGCAGTCACTGGACCCTCGGAGCCCTGAAGCTCCCCCACAGTCAGGAGGGAGCCCCCAGGTGAACAGCACACACCACTTTCCGCTTCCATGGAGCTGGCGGAGGGGAGAGCACACGCGGACCAGAGCCAGCCAGGGGCGGGAGAAGCTGCGGGCTCAGGCAGGGCAGACGTGGTCCCTCCCGAGTCGGGGGGGGTGGGGGGGGCGTGAAGGGACCGCTCACAGACACAGACAGGCCTTCGGGGCACGGATGGGGATGTGAGAGGCCCACAGTATGACTGTAGACGACATCTGGGCCACACCTTCCTCTCGCTCACCTGTGACAAGGAACGGGACACACAGGGCGGAGGGAGCCGTGGGCAGCTGGGCGGGTGCGTGGAGAGCGAGGGACACCACCCCCCGCCGGCGGGGGAGCCAGCTCCATGTCCCCTGCACAGGCAGCCCACTTCGGGCTGTCCTTCCACATCTGCCCCCCCGCCCCCCCCCCCAGGGGGACGAGCGTGAAAGGCCAGCAGTGTCTCACGCGTGTTTGCTGGACGGAAGACCGTGCCCTCCCCCAGGAACTCCGGGGAGCAGGAGGGTGCCCTAGCCCCAGGACCCCGAAGCCCCCGGGAGAGTTGGGCATCACTTACGTGCCGTGTAACAGTGGATCAAAAGGGGGGTGCTGGGCGCCGTACACGTGCTGGATGCTGGTTCAAAAGAAAGGGAGTGCACGTTAGCTTCTAGCTCCCTAGACTCCGTGGCCACGGGGCCAAGGCCAGCCCTGGACCCCCCCCTGAGGCGAGCGCTCCGCCAACGCCACCCGGTCACCCTCCGGCCCGTCTGAGGGATGAATGCGCCATACAGGCCCACGCCCCACAGAGAGGAGGCATTCAGCACCTCCCCCCCCGCAAGGCCACAGCCCTAGCGCGTCCCCCCCCCGCAGGGCCACAGCCCTAGCGGCGTCCCCCCACCCCCCCGCAGGGCCACAGCCCTAGCGCGTCCCCCCCCCCCCGCAGGGCCACAGCCCTAGCGCATCCCCCCCCCCTGCAGGGCCACAGCCCTAGCGCGTCCCCCCCCCCCACAGGGCCACAGCCCTAGCGGTGGTCCCCCCACCCCCCCGCAGGGCCACAGCCCTAGCACAGCCTCGGGCACCGCCACAGGGACAGGGCTGCTGGAGCCACAGGGCAGTCCGGCACACACGCCATGGAATGCCATCAGGAAGCCCCCAGCTGGCACCGTCTGTCTAAAGCCGATGCACAAGCACAAAAGGGCGCACACAAGTTTTAGAGATTCCTGGTTCTATTGTCACCGTCTGACGCTCATCGGGATAAACTCAGGATAAGATGGAAGCAACACGACCGTGTGGCCGACAACCAGGTCGGTCAGCTGCGCGGCCCCGCCTCCTGGGGACGTCCAGCCAGGGGTGGCCACGTGACCCTGCGGGCCGGTCAGCAATACGTGGCAGGCCTCCCTGCCTCACAGGCGGAGACAGTGGGGTTCGCACCCCGAGCCCCGGCTTTCCCTTTCTCCTGCTCGGCACACGGAGGTGCGTCCTGGGACGGCCCAGCCACCCAGCCACCCCGAGACACGCAGGAGATACTGCCGCCACCACGGGCGGCGGGCAGGAGGGGCAGTGTGGGTGTCTGGCAGCACGGCCCCGCTGCCAGCTGGCGGGGCCGCCCTCAGCTTCCACACGGGGAGCACGGCCTGGCTGAGGCTGGCCACACGGGGAGACCGCGGGAAGGCTGAGGCAGCGGGGCTGGGCAGTGGGGACAAACGCAGACCTGGGCTGCTAGGTACGCGGATGAATGTTTTCATTTGTCGAGACAGAATGAAATCCTACCTCTTTACTTAGCAATAGAGCAGGCCTAGTTGCCCACGTCATTACTATTCTCCAATGTACTTAAATGCATTGACCTACTTTGCCTGTGCTGCTGGGTAGCTATAAAAAACTTAAGCAGCACATGTAAACTTACCAGCACGGCAATGAGAAGGGCACACAGGATTTTCCTACACATTCCTCTGCGCTCCCTTGTAACTCTGTCATTATTTCTGAATTAAGTCTTGAAAATCTGTGCTGATGGAATGAGCACCAGCGGACTCATCCCTGCCTGGCCATCCCCCGGACAGAACGCCTGTCACTCCCCGTCCCACCATATGGCTCCGCCATGAGCATGCAGCCAGCGCTGACTGCCAGACACGCAGCTGCTCCGACGGCTGGTGACTGTCACAGCAGCACACACTCTGGGGACAAATGCTGCCAGGACACTGTGCTCCGAGGATAAGCTCCGGACAGGGAGGCCGGAGACACGAGGGACGCACCGCTGCAGTGGGGCAGCAGGCGCCACGGCCAGCGCAGAACGCCCGCGGGTCGCCGCGAACCTGACGGAGGCACATGGGCTCTGCGGGTGCGTCTCCTCCATCCTGGTGAGGGAGCAGCTCCTACCCCTTCTGTCATTTGTGCTCCCTGTCGCTCCCTGCCAGGCCCTCGGTCCGTCTCCCTAAGGGGCGTCACCCTTTTCTGCTGATTTTCAAACCTTCCTGAAATCAGAGGACTCCTGCCATTCAGGCGCTGTGGCTGCAGAGTAAGGGCCTGAAGGGTGTCACATCCTGACCCGAACCTGTGCTGTGTCGCCTGGCGGGGCCCAGCGGGCTTTGTGGGTGTGCCTGAGGACGGACCCGGGCTTGTCCTGGAGTGCCCAGGTGGCCCCATCTAATCGCAGGTCCCTCAGGGGCCCCTTGCCCGGCGCCGCCAGGAGCGCCCGTGGAGTGGTGGGCGAGCGGTGCCAGGGCTGGCTGTGCAGTGGAGAGGAGACCACCCCCGAGGAGCGCGGAGGCCTCCCGAAGCTGGGAAGGGAAGGGAACGGGACAGAAAGCTCGGGGAGCCTGCCCAGGTCAGCCCAGCCAGCAGGTGGCAAAGCCAGGGTCGCGCGCAGGGGCTCCCACGCGCCTCGCAGTGAGAGACCACGTCACGGGCCCGGCATTCCGGCCCACGGCAGGGCTGAAAGCACCCATCCCCTTCCCGGCCCGCCTCCTCGGAGCGACACCTGAACCTGACACGGCACCTCCCTGCAGGGGTTGGCGTTTCCACCGAAGGCTCGGTCTCCAGGCAGCGTGTCACCTCATTCTGCACGCGTGTGAAGTTCACGTTAATGTTTATATGTCTTTGCAGCGTTCCGTCAGGACCGCGTCGTGGGCAGTGTTAACGTGCCAGTTTTGTTGTCCTGTGGGGTTTCGTTTCATGGATGTGAGGGGAGAGTTTTGGCCATAAACCAACTTTTCCAAATAACCTGACATGGAAACACGATGCAGACCAAGGCAGAGCCGTTCCGGGGAGCGGGGAGCAGGAGCCGCCCACAGGCAGCCCGGCCACGCGGGGAGGAAGAGAAGAGCCACCGCAGGGACCCCCGCAGGAGCTCGGGGATCCCTGAGGAGCCGCCGGTCTGGCTGCTTCTTTAGAAGGCACAGCCTCAGAAAATGGTAGAGAAAACCTGAAGGAACTGAGGGTGGTCCTTTGAAAAGATGAGCAAAGTCGACAAACTTTTAGCTAGACCGACTGACAGCGAGGCGGGAAGACTCGAATTCCCAACGTCTGGGTGCGGGGGGACGTGACTGTTGACCCCACAGGCAGAAGGGGTGGGGAGAGCACCATGAACAGCTGCACAGCAACCAGCGCGGTCACTGAGGTGACCGAGAGACTCCCAGAAAGTCTCAAACCACCGGAATTCAATGGGGAAAGAACATCTGACAGACATGAATGAGTCATGGAGACACTACACAGAGAGCCTAGGCCCAGGTTTGTTTCCCTGGTCAGTTCCAACAAGTATAAGGAAGAATTAAGGCCAGCCCTTCAGAAGTGCTTCTGACACCCAGGAGCAGAGAGAACGCTTCCCAGCTCACTCCATGGCGCCAGCATCACCCGCTACCAGAAACAAACCAGGTCACTGCCAGCGAAGAGCACCGCGGACCCCTCTATTCTATGCACCTAACAGGCTAAGTGACCAGCCGTCCGTCCGTCCACCCAGCCGGCCAGTGCCTGCGACGCGCACTGGCAACTGAAAAATAAATGTTGACTCATGCATTTGTGATAATATAAAGCAAGGGAAATCAGTCAAGTGCTCTGAAAGTGTTTTTGCTCTTAATGTGGTATACAGGGAGGTATCAGAATAAGTTTAATCAATTCATCAGTCATTTCTATCCATGTTGTTTTTCTCTTTTTTCCTTTTTTTAAAATATATTTTATTGATTTTTTACAGAGAGGAAGGGAGAGGGATAGAGAGTTAGATGAGAAAGATCAACCAGCTGCCTCCTGCACACTCCCCCCACTGGGGACGTGCACACAACCTAGGTACATGTCCTTGATCGGCATCGAACCTGGGACCCTTCAGTCCACAGGCCAACCCTCTATCCACTGAGCCAAACTGGTTAGGACTCAATGTTGTTTTTATATCATTTTTGTTGTTTTTATATCATGTCTTTGTTGTTGTTATGTCATGTTGTTATTGTCTATTTGTTAATCAATTTATACTGGTATATTATTTTCATATACATTTTACCAATTTTCTTTCATCTCTGACACTTCTATTATAGAGAAAGGGCAAATAGCAATATTAAAATATTTCTTCTAATTAATTTCATTTCAATGTGCACGAATCTATGCACTGGGCCACTGGTATGTCTATAAATATACATGCAAAGGCAAACAAAATGCCAGTGAACGAAATACAAGATCATTTTTTAAATATATTTTTATTTATTTCAAAGAGGAAGGAAGAGGGAGAGACAAAAACATCAATGATGAGAGAGAATCATTGACTGTTGCCTCCTGCACGCCCCCTCTACTGGGGATCCCGGCATAAGGCCTGACCAAATCAAACCGTAACCTTCTGGTTCATAGATCGACGCTCAACCACTGAGCCACGCTGGCCAGGCAAGATCATTTTTTAAATGTATATATCATGCCCGGGCCAGTGTGACTTGGTTGGAGCACCGTCCTGTGCACCAAAGGGTTGCAAGTTCAATTCTCAGTCCGGGCACATACTCAGGTTACAGGATCCATCCCCAGTCTGGGCATATGCATGAGGCTGCCATCAATGTTTCTCTCTCTCCCCCTCCCTTCCTTTCTCTAGAATCAATGGAAACATACCCTCAGGTGAGGATTAAAAAAATAATTCTATTACATGACAAAATGGGATTTTTCCAAGGAATGCAAGGCTATTTTTTAATTCTTTATTGTTTAAAGTGTTGCCCTAACCGGTTTGGCTCAGAGGATAGAGTGTCGGCCTGCGGACTCAAAGGTCCTGGGTTCGATTCTGGTCAAAGGCATGTACCTTGGTTGCAGGCACATCCCCGGTAGGGGGTGTGAAGGAGGCAGCTGATCGATGTTTCTCTCTCATCAATGTTTCTAACTCTCTATCCCTCTCCCTTCCTCTCTGTAAAAAAATCAATAAAATAAAATAAAATAAAGTGTTACATAAGCCTCCTTTTTTCCCCATGCAAGGCTAGTTTTGAGGGGGGGGGGGGGTCGTGTACAAGCATAGGACCACAGTTGTTTGTGGCAGTCACCTCACTCACTACAGATGAGCAAGTTCCTTGTGGACCTGGGAGACGGAGGCTGTGTTACAGGGAGAGCAGGCCCTGGGGTCAGGCCGCCCGGAGCCCACACCAAGGACAGCCACCTGAAGGGCGCCTCTCTGCAGCACTCGGACTGGTCTCTGCAGGGACCGTGAGAGAAGGCAGGCCCGGGACTCACTACCTATTGACTCTCCCCACCCGCTGACCTGCATATAATCAGCCCCTGGCGAGGGGGCAGAGCAGCATTTCCAGGGTGACCAGCCGACGGCTCTCCCCATACGGCGGAATCACTGGGATAAACACTCCCACGTGATTCAGCCTGGCCTCTGATGACCTGGGCTCCAGCAGGGACAGGCGGCCTCAGATCCACTGTGTCCGGAATCAGCTTAACAACCAGAAATCAATTACTACAAAATACCATATTAACAGAAAAAAAGGACAAAAACCACATGATCATCTCAGCAGAACAGACACTGTAAAACGTCAACACCCTTCACGGAAAAAGGCTCCACAAACTAGAATTCGAAGGAAGTGCCCTCCCTCTGATCAAGAACATCTGCAAAGCCCACGGCTCACGTCAGACTTCGGCCCGAAGAGGAAACAAGACGCCACCTCCCTCCACACTGTCCTGCAGACCTGTCCGGAGCAATCAGGCGAGAAGTAAAGGGCACCCGTTAGAAAGGGGAAGTACGGCTGCCGAACAAGGTGACAGGATATTTCCTGGGTACAGTGAGTCTTAAGAAATCACTAAAAAAATCAGAACTTAGAAACAAATTCAGCAAGGTTTCAAGATACAAGATAAATGCACAAAAATGAATTACATTTCTATACACTTGCAAGGAACAACCCGAAAATGAAATTAAAGAAACAATCCCACATATAATGGCATCAAAAAGAATGAAACGCTTAAGCATGTATTTAACAAAGGGATGTGAAACTTAGACCCTGAAAACCAAGATGTTGCACTGAAAGAAATTAAAGACCTAAATCAGTGGAAAGACAACCAAATTCATGTATCGGAAGACTTAGTATTGTTGCTATGCTCCCCACATTCAATACAGATTCAATGCAGCTTCTCTGCAGACACTGACAAGCCGATCTGGAAGTTCATGTGCACATTCAAGGGACCCAAGAAACCAAAACAGTATCGAAGAAGAACGAAGTGAGAGGACTCACACTCCCCGATCTCAAACCTCACTGGGAGACCCGTCACCGAGTCAGCGTGGCCCCGCTAAGGATAAACACAGGCCCGCGCAGGACTCAGAGGCCCGGGGTTTAAGCCAAGGTGCCAAGACTCCCAACGGGGAGAGAACGTCTTTCAACAGCTGTGCTGGGACGAGGTATCGACACGCAAAAGAACAAAGTGCACACTAGCCTCTCCACGTACACAAAAGCTAACTCAAAAGCAGAGACCTAAATGGAGGAGCTAAAGCTATAAAACTCTGAACAAAAAAACACAGAACTCAGGATAGGTACTGGCTTCTTAGGATGACACCAAGAGCAATAACAACAACCACATCAACTGGACGTTGTCCAAAGTAAAACCTTTGGTGCTTCGAAGAACACCATCAAGAAAACAGAAAGACCCGCCCAGGCCGCGCCAGCTTCGCAGACGGAGGGAGCGCAGGCCTGGCAGAGCCCCACTCCGTCGCCTGCTTGCTGGGCGGCTGGCGGCCGCACGACAGTGACCAGTGCTGAAGGCCGGGCTGTTGTGTGTGTCCAGGTCCCTGTCTCCTTAAAGGCACCGTGGCTGCCCTCAGACCCTTGAAGCCCCCAGACTGTCCAAAAGAGGACCAGGACGTTCCTCCGGCACCAGTCAGACCGACGCGTCAAGATTGAGCGGGGCGGGCGGGAACCCAGAGGCACTGACAACAGGGGCGGAGAAGATCCAAGGGCCAGATCCTGATGCCCAACACCGGTCACGGGAGCAACAAGAAACAGCACATGCTGCCCGCCGGCTTCCGGAAGATTCTGGTCCATAACGTCAAGGAGCTTGCCGCGCTGCTGACGAGCAACAGGTCCCACTGTGCTGACTGCTCACACGTCTCCCCAAAGACCCACAAAGCCACTGGGGGAGGAGCAGCCCAGCTGCCAGCAGTCACCAACCCCAGGGCCAGGCTGTGTGCAGATTGTATGTGTGTGTTCATAAAACCATAAAATTCTGCCCCAAAAGAAGAAAGAAAATAGAAAGACAACCCACAGACGGGGGTGGTGGGGTGGGGGCTGTTGCAATCACATATCTGATAAAAGATTGCATCTGGAATATACGAAGAACTCTCCAAACTCAAAAATAAAAGAACAATTAATTTAAAAAAGGAAAAGGGATTTGAATAGCGATTTCTCCAAAGAAGATACACAATAGGTCAAGAAACAAATGAAAAGATGCTCAACATCTGGTCATTAAGGAAATGAAAACCACAATAAGCTACCACTTCACACACACTCGCTGGCTAAAGTAAGAGACACATAATAACAAGAAAACAGGAAACAGAAGCCTTATGCCTGCTGCTGGGAATGAAAATGGTGTAGCCATTTTTGAGAAACAGACGGACAGTTCCCCAAATATTTTTAAAAAGAGTGACCATATGACCCAGTCACTCCATTCCCGGTGAATACCCGAGAGAAATGAAGACATCCCACACCAAAACTCACACAGTCCGTCAGCAGAGACATGGAAAACAATGCGTGGTGTACCCACACAATGGAATACTATTCAGCTATAAAATGAAGTGCGGACACGCCACCACATAGAAGAACCTTGAAAACATGCTAAGTGCAAGAAGCCAGTCACATTCCACCTACATAAAATGTCTAGAATGGACAAATCTAGACAGACAGAAAATAGAGGAGTGGCTGCTCAGGGTGGGGAGTGGGAAGGTGGGGTGACAGGTACAGGGGACAGCGTTTCTTTTCCAGGTGATAAGCATTATCTAAAACTAACTGTGAGGATGGGTATACGACTCTTGTAATACATGGACATATGTCACTGAAGGTAAAACTTTAAATGAGTGAGCGTACTGTCTGTGAATTTAAAGGGGTGAATTATATTGTGTGACTCTCAATAAAGATGGGATTTTTTAAAGGCAATCTAGCTGCCACCCAGTCCTCCTGGGGTCTCTCCTGGAACGCAGCCACCATGCTAGCCACACTGGAGCCCCCGTGCAAGCCTCCCCACTCGCAGCGCGCACGGTCCCAGCTGACAGCCCGCGTCTGCCAGACACATGAGGGAACCAGCCTCGCACTGGGTCCCCGACGTCCAGGCTGCCCAGTGACACCCGGACCCCATGGGGCAGACCAGCCGCTCCCACTGAGTCAGGTCTGAGCTCCTGACCCACAGAATCCGTGAGCAGTTTTTCATAGGGAAAGAAAGTAGCTGCCTGCCTAGACCAAGCACAACCCCTCAGCGATGGCCCTTCCGGAAGCGTCACAGAGGCCTCCTGACCTTGGCAGGCAGTTCCCAGTTGTAGGGATCAAGAGGCCTGGGTTCGAGTCCCACCTCCAGCAGGTACGAGCTGGCACATTATTAACCAAGTAACTGCTCTGAGCTTCAGCGTCCTCGTCCCAGACATGGGAATAAGAATGTGTATGAAGCCCGGCGTGGTATAGCTCAGTGGTTGAGCATCAACCTATGAACCAGGAGGTCACAGTTCAATTCCGGTCCGGGCACAGGCCCGGGTTGTGGGCTCCATCCCCAGGGTGGGGCAAGGAGGAGGCAGCCGATCCATGATTCTCTCTCATCATTGATGTTTCTATTCTCTCTCCCTCTCCCTTCCTCTCTGAAATCAATAAAAATATGCTTTTTTGAAGAAGGAGTATGGAATGAGATGACCGTGTACGATAGCAGTGTGAGTACTGCAACGTGATGTACAAACAGGCTCACCAACACGCCCACCCCATCTGTACTGAACACTCGCCTTCTCCCGGACGTCGCAGCGTTTACACGGTTCAAAGCAGGAGGCCGCGCCGCTGCCTCTGGATCCGCGTGTTCACGAAAGCCTCGCAGCGTTATCGCAGGCTGCAGGCCCCCTCCCGCCCGCGCAGCAGCGAACTCATTAATTCTTCATGGGCAACCACTTGTGTTTATTGAGCAGAAAATGTTCCAACAAAGTTCAACCTCCAACTAAAAGGAACCTCATTTCACCTTATTAAAATTTCATTTCTATTTGGTCTTGCATAGCTGAGAAGAAAAACAAGTTTCAACTGAAGCCATTTTAGAAAAATAAGTGGCAACTACCTCATTTCAGACCATGAAATCTTTCTTTTAAAAACACGACCCAATAAGCTTTTTAATAAATTATACTGCTTTAAAGCGCTACAGTAACTCAGTTTTAAAGAGAACAGTAGTGGTTTCTTACGGAAAGGAGGCACCGGGACATAACTCCACTTGTGAGCACATGCCCTGCACACCAAGGGACAGGTCAGATGTTTGTAACCTTTGCTTTCTTTTTTAATTTTTAAGAATTATTTGAAAAATAAGTAGACAAACTGGACTATATACATATAATGGAGCATGAACCCAAAGAAAACATGACTGAACCACAGCTACAAGAATTAAGGTAAGTAAGCTTCATGGCACGACTTTGAAAAGTAAGCCAGATGCGCACAGTATGACAGCATCTCAAAGGGACCTGTGTGGCTGTTTTACACACAGGTCTAGGAGGTTTTTTAAAACCCCAAGATCAAGACTATCTGGGCCTACATGTGCACGGCCAAGCTTTGGAACTCCACTACCCCTGCAGAGCACCACTCCCTGCTACACCTGGCCCTCAGCCCACTCCCCCCACACCTGGCCCTCAGCCCACTCCCCCCACACCTGGCCCTCAGCCCACTCCCCCCACACCTGGCCCTCAGCCCACTCCCCCCACACCTGGCCCTCAGCACACTCCCCCCACACCTGGCCCTCAGCACACTCCCCCCACACCTGGCCCTCAGCACACTCCCCATCACACCTGCCCCTCAGCCCACTCCCCCCACACCTGGCCCTCAGCCCACTCCCCCCACACCTGGCCCTCAGCACACTCCCCCCACACCTGGCCCTCAGCACACTCCCCATCACACCTGGCCCTCAGCCCACTCCCCCCACACCTGGCCCTCGGCACACTCCCCCCACACCTGGCCCTCGGCACACTCCCCCCACACCTGCCCCTCGGCACACTCCCCCCACACCTGGCCCTCGGCCCACTCCCCATCACACCTGGCCCTCAGCACACTCCCCCCACACCTGGCCCTCAGCCCACTCCCCCCACACCTGGCCCTCAGCCCACTCCCCCCACACCTGGCCCTCAGCCCACTCCCCCCACACCTGGCCCTCGGCCCACTCCCCCCACACCTGGCCCTCAGCCCACTCCCCCCACACCTGGCCCTCAGCCCACTCCCCATCACACCTGGCCCTCAGCACACTCCCCCCACACCTGGCCCTCAGCCCACTCCCCATCACACCTGGCCCTCAGCACACTCCCCCCACACCTGGCCCTCAGCACACTCCCCATCACACCTGGCCCTCAGCCCACTCCCCCCACACCTGGCCCTCGGCACACTCCCCCCACACCTGGCCCTCGGCACACTCGCCCCACACCTGGCCCTCGGCCCACTCCCCCCACACCTGGCCCTCGGCACACTCCCCATCACACCTGGCCCTCAGCCACTCCCCATCACACCTGGCCCTCAGCCACTCCCCATCACACCTGGCCCTCGGCACACTCCCCCCACACCTGCCCCTCGGCACACTCCCCATCACACCTGGCCCTCGGCACACTCCCCATCACACCTGGCCCTCGGCACACTCCCCCCACACCTGGCCCTCAGCACACTCCCCCCACACCTGGCCCTCGGCACACTCCCCCCACACCTGCCCCTCGGCACACTCCCCATCACACCTGGCCCTCAGCACACTCCCCCCACACCTGCCCCTCGGCCCACTCCCCATCACACCTGGCCCTCGGCCCACTCCCCATCACACCTGGCCCTCAGCCCACTCCCCATCACACCTGGCCCTCAGCACACTCCCCATCACACCTGGCCCTCGGCCCACTCCCCATCACACCTGGCCCTCAGCCCACTCCCCATCACACCTGCCCCTCGGCCCACTCCCCATCACACCTGGCCCTCAGCCCACTCCCCCCACACCTGGCCCTCGGCACACTCCCCATCACACCTGGCCCTCAGCCCACTCCCCCCACACCTGGCCCTCGGCACACTCCCCATCACACCTGCCCCTCGGCCCACTCCCCATCACACCTGGCCCTCAGCACACTCCCCCCACACCTGGCCCTCGGCCCACTCCCCCCACACCTGGCCCTCGGCACACTCCCCATCACACCTGGCCCTCGGCACACTCCCCCCACACCTGGCCCTCAGCCCACTCCCCCCACACCTGGCCCTCAGCACACTCCCCATCACACCTGGCCCTCAGCCCACTCCCCCCACACCTGGCCCTCAGCACACTCCCCCCACACCTGGCCCTCAGCACACTCCCCATCACACCTGGCCCTCAGCCCACTCCCCCCACACCTGGCCCTCGGCCCACTCCCCCCACACCTGGCCCTCAGCCACTCCCCATCACACCTGGCCCTCGGCACACTCCCCCCACACCTGGCCCTCAGCACACTCCCCATCACACCTGGCCCTCGGCACACTCCCCATCACACCTGGCCCTCGGCACACTCCCCATCACACCTGGCCCTCGGCACACTCCCCATCACACCTGGCCCTCAGCCCACTCCCCCCACACCTGGCCCTCGGCACACTCCCCCCACACCTGGCCCTCAGCACACTCCCCCCACACCTGGCCCTCGGCCCACTCCCCCCACACCTGGCCCTCGGCACACTCCCCCCACACCTGGCCCTCGGCCCACTCCCCCCACACCTGGCCCTCGGCACACTCCCCATCACACCTGGCCCTCGGCACACTCCCCATCACACCTGGCCCTCAGCCCACTCCCCATCACACCTGGCCCTCGGCACACTCCCCCCACACCTGCCCCTCAGCACACTCCCCCCACACCTGGCCCTCAGCCCACTCCCCCCACACCTGGCCCTCGGCACACTCCCCATCACACCTGGCCCTCGGCACACTCCCCCCACACCTGGCCCTCGGCACACTCCCCATCACACCTGGCCCTCGGCACACTCCCCATCACACCTGGCCCTCGGCACACTCCCCATCACACCTGGCCCTCGGCCCACTCCCCCCACACCTGGCCCTCGGCCCACTCCCCCCACACCTGGCCCTCAGCACACTCCCCCCACACCTGGCCCTCGGCACACTCCCCCCACACCTGGCCCTCAGCCCACTCCCCATCACACCTGGCCCTCAGCCACTCCCCATCACACCTGGCCCTCGGCACACTCCCCCCACACCTGGCCCTCAGCACACTCCCCATCACACCTGGCCCTCAGCCACTCCCCATCACACCTGGCCCTCGGCACACTCCCCCCACACCTGGCCCTCGGCCCACTCCCCCCACACCTGGCCCTCGGCCCACTCCCCCCACACCTGGCCCTCGGCACACTCCCCATCACACCTGGCCCTCGGCACACTCCCCCCACACCTGGCCCTCGGCACACTCCCCATCACACCTGGCCCTCAGCACACTCCCCCCACACCTGGCCCTCGGCACACTCCCCATCACACCTGGCCCTCGGCCCACTCCCCCCACACCTGGCCCTCGGCCCACTCCCCATCACACCTGCCCCTCAGCACACTCCCCCCACACCTGGCCCTCGGCACACTCCCCATCACACCTGGCCCTCGGCACACTCCCCCCACACCTGGCCCTCGGCACACTCCCCATCACACCTGGCCCTCGGCCCACTCCCCCCACACCTGGCCCTCGGCCCACTCCCCCCACACCTGGCCCTCAGCCCACTCCCCCCACACCTGGCCCTCAGCACACTCCCCATCACACCTGGCCCTCGGCACACTCCCCATCACACCTGGCCCTCGGCACACTCCCCATCACACCTGGCCCTCAGCACACTCCCCATCACACCTGCCCCTCAGCCCACTCCCCCCACACCTGGCCCTCAGCCCACTCCCCATCACACCTGCCCCTCAGCCCACTCCCCCCACACCTGGCCCTCAGCCCACTCCCCCCACACCTGGCCCTCAGCACACTCCCCATCACACCTGGCCCTCGGCACACTCCCCATCACACCTGGCCCTCGGCACACTCCCCATCACACCTGGCCCTCAGCACACTCCCCATCACACCTGGCCCTCAGCCCACTCCCCATCACACCTGGCCCTCAGCACACTCCCCATCACACCTGGCCCTCAGCACACTCCCCATCACACCTGGCCCTCAGCCCACTCCCCATCACACCTGGCCCTCAGCACACTCCCCATCACACCTGGCCCTCAGCACACTCCCCATCACACCTGGCCCTCAGCCCACTCCCCCCACACCTGGCCCTCGGCACACTCCCCCCACACCTGGCCCTCAGCACACTCCCCCCACACCTGGCCCTCGGCCCACTCCCCCCACACCTGGCCCTCGGCACACTCCCCCCACACCTGGCCCTCGGCCCACTCCCCCCACACCTGGCCCTCGGCACACTCCCCCCACACCTGGCCCTCAGCCCACTCCCCCCACACCTGGCCCTCGGCACACTCCCCCCACACCTGGCCCTCGGCCCACTCCCCCCACACCTGCCCCTCAGCACACTCCCCCCACACCTGGCCCTCAGCCCACTCCCCCCACACCTGGCCCTCGGCACACTCCCCCCACACCTGGCCCTCGGCACACTCCCCATCACACCTGGCCCTCGGCACACTCCCCCCACACCTGGCCCTCGGCCCACTCCCCCCACACCTGGCCCTCAGCACACTCCCCCCACACCTGGCCCTCGGCACACTCCCCCCACACCTGGCCCTCAGCCCACTCCCCATCACACCTGGCCCTCAGCCACTCCCCATCACACCTGGCCCTCGGCACACTCCCCCCACACCTGGCCCTCAGCACACTCCCCATCACACCTGGCCCTCAGCCACTCCCCATCACACCTGGCCCTCGGCACACTCCCCCCACACCTGGCCCTCGGCCCACTCCCCCCACACCTGGCCCTCGGCCCACTCCCCCCACACCTGGCCCTCGGCACACTCCCCATCACACCTGGCCCTCGGCACACTCCCCCCACACCTGGCCCTCGGCACACTCCCCATCACACCTGGCCCTCAGCACACTCCCCCCACACCTGGCCCTCAGCACACTCCCCATCACACCTGGCCCTCGGCCCACTCCCCCCACACCTGGCCCTCGGCCCACTCCCCATCACACCTGCCCCTCAGCACACTCCCCCCACACCTGGCCCTCGGCACACTCCCCATCACACCTGGCCCTCGGCACACTCCCCCCACACCTGGCCCTCGGCACACTCCCCATCACACCTGGCCCTCGGCCCACTCCCCCCACACCTGGCCCTCGGCCCACTCCCCATCACACCTGGCCCTCGGCACACTCCCCATCACACCTGGCCCTCGGCCCACTCCCCCCACACCTGGCCCTCGGCCCACTCCCCCCACACCTGGCCCTCAGCCCACTCCCCCCACACCTGGCCCTCAGCACACTCCCCATCACACCTGGCCCTCGGCACACTCCCCATCACACCTGGCCCTCAGCACACTCCCCATCACACCTGCCCCTCAGCCCACTCCCCCCACACCTGGCCCTCAGCCCACTCCCCATCACACCTGCCCCTCAGCCCACTCCCCCCACACCTGGCCCTCAGCCCACTCCCCCCACACCTGGCCCTCAGCACACTCCCCATCACACCTGGCCCTCGGCACACTCCCCATCACACCTGGCCCTCAGCACACTCCCCATCACACCTGGCCCTCGGCACACTCCCCATCACACCTGGCGCTCAGCACACTCCCCATCACACCTGGCCCTCAGCACACTCCCCATCACACCTGGCCCTCGGCACACTCCCCATCACACCTGGCCCTCGGCACACTCCCCATCACACCTGGCCCTCGGCACACTCCCCCCACACCTGGCCCTCGGCACACTCCCCATCACACCTGGCCCTCGGCACACTCCCCATCACACCTGGCCCTCGGCACACTCCCCCCACACCTGGCCCTCGGCACACTCCCCATCACACCTGGCCCTCGGCACACTCCCCATCACACCTGGCCCTCGGCACACTCCCCATCACACCTGGCCCTCGGCACACTCCCCCCACACCTGGCCCTCGGCACACTCCCCATCACACCTGGCCCTCGGCACACTCCCCATCACACCTGGCCCTCGGCACACTCCCCATCACACCTGGCCCTCGGCACACTCCCCATCACACCTGGCCCTCGGCACACTCCCCATCACACCTGGCGCTCAGCACACTCCCCATCACACCTGGCCCTCGGCACACTCCCCATCACGCCTGGCCCTCAGCCCACTCCCCCCACACCTGGCCCTCGGCACACTCCCCCCACACCTGGCCCTCAGCCCACTCCCCCCACACCTGGCCCTCAGCCCACTCCCCCCACACCTGGCCCTCAGCCCACTCCCCCCACACCTGGCCCTCAGCCCACTCCCCCAACACCTGGCCCTCAGCCCACTCCCCCCACACCTGGCCCTCAGCCCACTCCCCATCACACCTGGCCCTCGGCACACTCCCCCCACACCTGGCCCTCGGCACACTCCCCCCACACCTGGCCCTCAGCCCACTCCCCATCACACCTGGCCCTCAGCCCACTCCCCCCACACCTGGCCCTCAGCCCACTCCCCATCACACCTGGCCCTCAGCCACTCTCACTGTCAAGAAGGTGCAGACAAAGCCCCTGACTACACAACACCCCGCACACCCAAGTAAGTGCCTCAAGGAACAGATGGTCCCTCAGCCCAGTGTGATGTCACCCACGCTGCGTCAGAATTCCCGCCCTGCCCATGCTGCTGGGCCTCTCCTCACGCCTCCCCGGCAGAGCGAGTCACGTGCTACACGCGGAGCTCAGGGTCGGTGTCCCCTCCCCACGGAAGGGCCTCCGCTGCAGGACCGCATCGGCTCCTTTGCACACCCAGGCCTGGGAGCAGGGAGGCCCCGTAGCGCCCGCTCCCTCTGCCCGCTCTCCTTCCCATGCAGCCAGTGATGCTGAAGCCTTTCCAGGTACAGCTGCAGTGCAGGCAGGAGGCAGCTCTCACAGGAGGGACCAGCGCGCCCCCTGCAGGCCCCTTCCTGCAGGAGCTCCTTAAATCAGGGCGCTTTACCTAACCCCATCGGCTGGGACCTGAATGCCGCAGCGGCTCTGGTGATGGGTTTGGAAGAAAGTTAAGCCCAGGTTATCAATGAGCCTAAGAGAACGCAAGACGGGTCCACAGCGGACGTGCTGCACGGCCGTCCTCGAAACGTCGGTCACAGCAGCCGCGGCGCTCCGGGGCCGCCCGCAGTTGTCACGCAGAGGCAGGCGGGACCCTCCGCACAGGCGAGGTGGCGTCCGGTGCCCCACCCCAATGGGCCGTCCCAGAGCCCGAGCCGAGGGGACCCCGTCCTGTGCTGTACACACTGAGAGTGGGCCTCAGCGTCTCCCCTGAACCCTGAGAAGCCTGGCCAGCCCCCGCCGCCCGGGTTTCCCACCCCAACGGCACAACGCGCAGCCCCACAGCCGACTGGCCTCGCCCCCTGCACACGCGCGCACATGGGAACAAGAGCAAGGTGCACGGAGCAGCCTGGAGGGGCGCCCACACCCCGGGCTGCCCCATCACCTGCGAGGGCTTTGGGGAGGATCGGGAGCTCACCCAGAGGGCGGGACAGACGCAGCTCCGTCTGTGGTGTGAGCCTCAGAGCCCGCAGGTCATTCCACTTGTGAGTTTAGTAGGAATGTTTATTGAAAGGAAGCTCATCTTGCCCTAGCTGGTGTGGCTCAGTGGATAGAGTGTTGTCCTGCAGACTGAAGGGTCCCGGGTTCAATTCCGGTCAAGGGCACATGCCCAGGTTTCGGCCTCGATCCCCAGTGGGGGGCGTGCAGGAGGCAGCTGATCAATGATTGTCTCTCATCACTGATGTTTCTATCTCTCTCTCTCTTCCTCTCTGAAATCAATAAAAACATATTAAAAAAAAAAAGGAAGCTCATTTTGAAACCTGCAGAGAGAAGACGTGGAGAGCAGCTCCCCCCACAGGCCAGCGCCGCACCAGGGAGGTCTGCCCCGCAGCAGGGCCCAGCTCCAGTGTGCAGTCTGTGTGAGAAGGAGGAGCAGCCGACGCCGCGCCAGCCGGGCAGGCACACACCAGGCTGGCCTGGGAGGACGGCCCAGGATGAGCAAGGACGCACAGGACGAGGCCCACAGGTCAGAACCGGGACCGGTGGGCAGGGCAGCCTGAGCTCACGCCAGCCAACGCTCAGGAGCCGTGGCCCTCGGAGCCTCCAACGCTGCCCGGAGGCTGCCCGTGCGGAGAAGCACACGCGAGCGGCTGGCCAGGCCTGGCGGGCGGCGCGTGCTCCCTGCGTGGCCCCATCCGTCACCCACGTGTGTCCAACCCCCGTCCTCGCTGTGCACAGGGAGCCTCCACGACTCTGAGCCACTGAGACTCCGCGCCTTCCACCCTGGGACCCAGCTGGCATCTCCACTGAGTCCCAGAAAAGAGGGAGTGTGTTACAGAACGGGGGACAAAGACTGGGGAGACTCAAAGCGGGAGTTCCCCACGGCGCAGGGCTCCTGACGCCCTCCTCTCATCGGCAAAGCGGGAGTTCCCCACGGCGCAGGGCGTGGGCCCCATAAAGGGAAGAGATCGCTGCCCCACGCCCTCTGGGCCTCCTGACGCCCTCCTCTCATCGGCAAAGGGAACGTCGGGGGGAACCGAGAGCGAGCTGCTCATCGCACCCCTCAAGCGCCCCCAGAGCATCAATGGCATGAAATGTGGGCGCTGGAAAACAAGCCAGCAGAAGGAACTGCGAACAGGGCAAAAGCCACCCACTGGTGCTCCCAGGTCCCCCTCGAACATGCCACCCCCGCCAGGGCACAGGTTCCTGGGTCCCTGCCACAGGAACCGTGAGTAAATCACAGGCCAACAGCTGTCAGAAAGCACAGCAGGCGGACAGGCTGACAAAAACACGCGAGCACGCAGGTCGGGCCGCAGCTCAGAGCGTCTCAGCAGGCAGGGGCTTGGCAGAGGCTGCCAGTGGGGGAACCGGCACCGTGAAGACTGACCCGGGCACCCATCCACGTTCGCGGCAGGACTCTGCAGGGCAGGGCAGAGGGCTACCTGCAACCCTCCCCCCTCCCCAGGCACACACCCCTAACCCTCCCCATTCCCCACCCGGCCTGGCTGTGGCCGCTGCTACAAACGACCACAAACTGAGCGGCAGGAGTACTCCAGCTCTGAGGCCGGAACCCGAGCCCCGCCCCCCACCCCCGCCGAGCCCAGGTTCAGCGCAGCCCTCGGCGGCTCGGGAGCACCATCCTGCTCACTCAGGTGTTGGCGGGGCGCACACTCCTGTGGCTGAGGGGCCGAGGCCCCTGCCGGCTGCAAGCAGAAGGCTGCCCCGCTTCCGGAGGCCACCGCACCCTCTGCTCCGGCCCCTTCCTCCTCCGAGCCAGCACGCCCAGAGCAGGGGCCCGCGCCACACAAGCTCTCACCACCCTGACTCCCTCTGCCACGTAACATGACGCCCCGCAGGTTCTAGGGATGAGGACGTGGGCATCCTTGGGGCCCTCATTCTGCCGACCACACCCATCCTCAGGCCAGACCCTGGTGGTCCCGAGGGCCCAGAACCAGCGACCAGCGAACCCCACGACACCCACCTGCAGCGTGGCCTCAGCCTGTCTGCCCACGCCTCTGGGACCCCAGCCGCGGCCACGTCCTCTCGGTCCTGGCTCATGGCTCTCAGGGCCAAGACCCAAATCTTCTCCATAGACCTCAGAGCCTGCGTGCTCTGGGCTGGCTCCCCTCCTGGCTTCCTCCTCCGGGGCCCCTGGTCTCCGCGCGGGCGAGTCCCGGCCAGGAGTGGCGCAGCCACCCCACATGGCTGAGCGGCCCCTCTCCAACGCCAGGTCTCAGCCTGTGTGGCCTCCTCTGGGAGGACATGACCCTCCACCACAGTGCCCAGCGACTCTGCCCACGTGCGTTCCCAGAGCGTGGCCTTCGGAGCACTTGCGACGTTGGCGTGTCTCCGTGTTTACTGTCTCCTTCTCCCGTGGCCACTGGAGGCCATGCCTCCTGGCCAGCATGCCGTGCGCCTGGCCCGTGGGAGGCACTCTTCAGTGGTCTGAGTAAAGGAGTGTCCCCCACGATTCCCTCCGCGCTCTGTAAGCCAACTGTCTCACCTGCTCAGGCCCCTCGTGGCCGTGGCAGCTGCGGCTGAGCTGTCAGGGCCGCGACACCGTGAGCCTCTCGTGCTCGGCTCTACCCCAGGCACCCACAGCCTGCCACCCTCCATCGGGCCATCCTGCCGCCAGCCACTCATAAATGTTGCCCAGGCAGGCCCCGCCGCCAGCCCGGCCTCTGCCAGCAGCACCCGCCAGGCAGGCCGCCAGCACACAAGCAGGGCCCGCGGCAAGGCTGCTGACTCGCCCGCCTGCGAGGGTTCGTCCTGGCATCTAACAGTCAGGGTGCCGGCTGCAGCTGCAGAGAGCATGGCCCCTCGGGAGCCAAGCGGGTCAACGGCCCGAGAAGAACAGGCCTGGGGAGTCAGAGACTGAACCTCTCCTGCGTCTTCCTCCACCTGCTGCTGCGCATCCAGCCACCATCACCTCCCCCTCCCGGGATGCTCGCAGCGCCGGCTGGTCTCCCGCTCAGCCCAGCAGCCCCGGGAACCCCGCCACCCACCGCAGGTCACGCCACTCGCCGCCGAGGAGCCCACAAAGGCCCTTCTTACAGAATAAAAGCCTGAAAGACCAGTTCTTCCTGTGACGAGCCCCTCCCCCTGCACCCCAGGACGCCCCCTCCCTCCCCCGTGCACTGTCTTCAGGGCCCTTTGCTCTCAGACACACCAGCACTGATCCCGAACCAGGGCCTTTGCCCTTGCTGGCCCTCTGCCTGGACCCCTCTGCTCCAGCCTCCCGGGGACTGTGCCCTCTCCTCTGCACATCTTGTCCCCAGGAGGCCTGAGGGAGTGGCACACCCACCTCTGGACTCCCCACCCCACGTCCCTGCTGTCTATCTGGATGACACAGTCACCCCCCGACGGAGCTTGGCTCAGCCCGGCCTCCCCTGCCCACTGCACGCCGGGACAGCAGATTCCGGTCTGTCTCCTGCTGTGTCTCCAGCACCTGAAACTGTTGCTGGCACCCAGTGTGGGTGAAGTAAATATTGGATGAGTGAATAAATGATCAAACTCTCAAAATGTTGAAAAGGCCTCCTCTCATTCTCATCAATGAGGCCAAGCGAAGATCCTCCCGCAGGTCACAGCCAGGACTAACCCGCTCCCTCAGGCCTCGCGTGCAAACTGATGGGGCGGGAGCGACATGCCCGCAGGTCCCACGGGGATTAACAGGAAAGGAGGCAAAAACCCGGACCACAGACTCCCGGTCAGAGGCCTTTCCACCTCTGACCAGGTTCACTGGAGGGAGGTTTACAAATCTGTACTAATAAAAGCCTATGTGGTCGTCTCGCCCTCACGCCCTCATGCTGTAACAATCCATCACCAGGAGGCTGCGTGTGCAGCGGGCGGGCGGTCACGGGTGGGCGGGGACTTAGCACTGTGTGTGCGGTGCAGAGGCAGGTCCCGGTGGCTCTGCGAGGCGACGCCGGGGTTCCCAGCAGTTCCGAATGGAGCCGCGGGGGCGGGTCCCAGCAGCTCTGCACAGCGATGCCAGGGCCAGGGCCCCTGACTCCGGCCTACCTCTTTGGGGCAATCCATCGAGGAGCCCCGGATGGGTGTGTGGGGTCTACCTCTTTGGGGAGATCAATCACAGGGCTCCCGCACTGTGAGAGGGCACAGGCCAGGCTGGGGACCCCCCCACCCCCTGCCCCAGTGCATGAATTTCTTGCACCAGGCCTCTAGTTCAATGATGGCGAACCTTTTGAGCTCGGCGTGTCAGCATTTTGAAAAACCCTAACTTAACTCTGGTGCCATGTCACATATAGACATTTTTTGATATTTGCAACCATAGTAAAACAAAGACTTACATTTTTTATATTTATTTTACATATTTAAATGCCATTTAACAAAGAAAAATCAACCAAAAAAATGAGTTCGCGTGTTATCTCTGACACGCATGTCATAGGTTCGCCATCACTGCTCTAGTTAAAAAATAATACGACCAAGCAAAAGGGAGGAATGGGAGGGCAAGGATTTGGTCTGATGAGAATGAAATTGATGAGCACCACCTGGCACAGGCAGCAGCTCTGCTCAGCAGAGTTCAAGCAAGGAGCGCTGGGAGACGTGGCGGGGACTAAGCAGGGTCGGGTCATGAAGGGCCTGAGGCATGATGGGAAACACTCCTGCTTCTCAGCACCCCTTTCAGGGGCTCCAAACCCAGCCCGCCTCGGTGAGCACCGCGTGGGGCAGAGCGCGTCTTGTAAACGCCAAACCCCTGGAGACTACACCTGCCAAGCACAAGGACAGCAGCCGCAGGGACGCCCAGGACACCCATCAGGGTCGCGGGAAGGAGCACGAGGGAACGATCACTAGGAATCACTCATCATTCAGGCTGTGCCACAGACAAGCCCCTCACAGCCCTGCACTGCGTGGGGGTGTCTTCCTCCTTCGAGTTCCTCTGGGTTCGGGTCCACACTCAAAACAAAGAGCTGAGCAGTCATGGAAGCACCTGAAGGGCTGGCAAAGCCACGGCACCTGGCGGGGACCTGCCCGGGTAGACGGTGCCTGTGGCCAACGGTCACCACTGACCTCCCGACAGGAAAAGGACAAACCTTTGCAACTCCTGTCCCGCGACGCAGTGGCACTGCCAGGGCAAGGCCGCCACCAGGGCAGGGGGCACGGGGCAGCTGCACAGGCCATGGCGGGCCACCCTCCCTGGGTCCTGCACCGGCAGTGACAGCCCCTAACCGTCCTCCACGGCCCCACACACTGTAACTGTAACACAGGAGCTGCTCTCAGAAACGCCTGGGCACAGCCCTGCACGGGCACGGACGGAGAAGGAAGGCTGTCTCTGGGACACGGATCTCAGAGAAGTCGAGGGCTGCCTCCGTCTCCTGCGGCCGTCCCAACCCACGGCCACAACTCAGGGTTTCCAACCGCAGACACTTGTCCTCTCCTGGTTCTGGGGGCTAGAAAGCAAAGTCGAGGTGTCGCGGGGCCACCCTCTCGGAAGGCTCTGGGGGAGGGCCCTCCTGCCTCTTGTCACTCCCGCGGGCTCCCAGGTCCCTTGGCGCTCCCTGGCTTGTAAGCGCGTCGTTACAATCGCTGACTCCAGCTTCAAACGGCGTCTCCCCAAGGTCTGCGCCTCTGTCCAAACTTCTCTCTTCTTAGCAGGACACCAGGCACTGGGCTAGGGCCCACCTACCCCAGCGTGAGCCCTTAACCTGATGACGCCGCACAAGGTCCCAGTCGCAGGCCCATGGATTTGGGGGGGGGGGGGGGGCACCACTGAACTCAGTCCGATGACGAATCACCAAGAGACAGTCATCCATCCAAAGGTTTATTCGCATCAGAACCACACCCGGGAGCTCGACTGCCTCCATCTGGATTGGTTGTTACGTGATTCGGACTGAAGTGGCGCCAAACCTCAAGACCTAAAACCCACACGTGCGTTCTTTTTTTTAGTTTTCATTGATTTGAGAGAGAGAAAGGGAGAGAGAGATAGAAACATCAATGATGGGAGAGTCATGGATCGGCTGCCTCCTGCACGCCCCCTACTGGGGGCTGAGCCCACAGCGCGGTGGACGAGCAGCCCGAAGCCTGCCCTGGGTCAGCCCGTGCCCTGACTGGGAACTGAACCGTGACCTCCTGGTTCACAGGTCGGTGGTCAACCACTGAGCCAGCCCCGGGCAACGTGTGTTCTGATGCCACGTGGCTCCTCTTCCGAGTCCGCGTTCCAGAGCACTCGTCCCTGTCACTCCTGGGGCTTCCTATTTGCTGCCGGTCCAGGTTTTCACGTCCTCTTGGACCCCGACGCTGGTTCTAATGAAAGCTCTTTCTGTTCCTCAGTCAAGCACAGTCCCACACAGCGAAGAGGGTCTCGGGGACCCCCTCCCAGCCGGCGGCTCACCCTGCGGGCCCCACATCCTCTGCCCAGACACAGTGGTCTCCCAAGCGCACGATCCACACGCGCACGTGGTGTTTCTCAGGAACCCTGATGCCGAAGCTGGGCCTGGGGTGAGTCCCCTGGGAGTTAGGGTCACACCACGATTCTTGGGGTCCAGTATCTCAGCCTTGGTTTCCAGACAAAATGGGCTTAGAAATCCTGGCCTTTGTTTACACTCCTCCCTCCACCAGCGCTACTCCCTCCTCCCGCGATCCTCCCCCCACCGGCACTCCTCCATCCATGGATGCTCCCCCGCCCCCCGCTGCTCCCCCCACGGGTGCTCCTCCCTCCACCCAGGCTCCTCCCCCATCAGCGCTACTCCCCCCACTGGCTCCTTCCCCGCCCCCGCTCCTCCCCCCACCCAGGCCCCTCCCCCCACTGGCTCCTTCCCCGCCCCCGCTCTTCCTCCCACCCAGGCTGCTCCCCCCACCCAGGCTCCTCCCCCCACTGGCTCCTCCCCCGACCCCGCTCCTCCCCCCCACCCAGGCTCCTCCCCTCACCAGCGCCCTGAGGAGTCTTCTCCCTCCAGCTCTGCGCCCCTCGGGCCGGGCTGGGCGGTGACAGCCCCTCGAGGCGGCCTAGGGGAGCCCTGGCGCCCCGGGCCGCGGCGGGAGCTGGTCTGTTTTTCATCGCTCTGCTTCCTGCCGCGCAGTCAAGCTAGTGGGGCCACGGAGCTTCTCGGGGCGCCTCCCACCGACCTTCGCGCCCCCGGCAGAGCGGCGGCCACGGAGGGACCGGCCAGCCTGAGGGTCAGCGCCGCCGCGCCCCGAGCAGCCCGCCAGCCGCCTCCGGACCCCGCCAGGCCCCGCGGCCTCGCCCCGGCACCCAGAACGGCGGGAAGGCCCCCCTTCCCGGCCGCGCCCCCTCCCGGCCGCGCCTCCAGACCCCGCGCCCCGACCCAGGCCCCTCACCCGCGCAGGCCCCCGCGAGCCCAGGCGACCCCGCCCCGGGACCCCGACGCCACCCGCCCCCCAGCAGGCCGACCTCTGACCCCTGACCCCAGCCCAGCGCGCCCGTCACACCCACCTGCCCGGGACCTTGCTGTTGCTGCGCTTCCAGAACTGCTTCCTGGCCCCGTCGCTGGACATGGCGCCTCCTCATCCCTCAGGCCTGCGGCCCCGACACCCCGAGCGCGGCCGGCCCGCCCCGGCGGTTCTCTCCTGCACCCGGGGGGCCCTCAGCCGTCCCGGGACACCCCAGCGCAGAGCCAGCGACTCTTCCGCCTCCCTCCGGAAGTTGTGCCTCCGCGCACCCGGAAGTCCCGCCCACGTCCCCGGCGCGCGTGAAAGAGCGACGCCCGGCGGCGCGGCGGTGGAAGTGCAGCGGCGGACCTGCCCTGGGTCCACTGACAGGTCCTCTTAGGCCCTAACGGCGGTTCTCAACCTTCTGGCCCTTTAAATACAGTTCCTCATGTCGTAACCCAACGATAACATTATTTCCGTTGCTACTTCATCACTGTCATGTTGCTACTGTGATGAATCATCATGTAAATATCTGAGATGCAGGATGGTCTTAGGCGACCCCTGTGAAAGGGTCGTTGGACCGCCAAAGGGGTCGCGACCCACAGGTTGAGAACCGCTGCGAGAGGTCCTGAGCCAATGGCAGGCGACACCCCGCTGCGGCTGGTCCGGGCTGTGCGCCGCCTGCTGGAGGGAAGGGGAAGGGAAGGGGTCAGGCCTGGAGGCCAGAGCAGTGCCCTGCATGTCTGCCCGGTCCCCTGGCTGCAGGATGTCCAAGGCTTCGCGCAAAGTGAAGCTGAAATATTACTTTTTACATTGATCACAGGTTGAAATAAGTATTTCTGGTATATGGGCTTCACTAAACTATATTGCCAAAATTCTTTTCACTTCTTATTTTACTTTTTTTTTTTTTTACGTTACATTTATTGGGGGTGACTTGGTCCACCTGAACATATAGGTTTCAGGTGTGGGTTCCTATGTGACAAGATCCATATATTGCACCACGTGCTCACTGCCCAAAGTCAAATATTTTACTTTTTTAACGTGGCCACCGAAACATGTTACCTTAGGTATGTGGCTTGCGTTGAATTCCTCTCGGCCGGTGGCAAAGACCGGGGCGTCAGGGACCAGCATTCAGGCTGCATCTGCAGTAGAACTTCTGGGGGTTACGTGCCCTGATTAAAGTTCCCCCGTGCCCCCCCCCATCACCGACGGGACGTACACTGAGTTAGAGCTGCCTTGCATTGCGCCAGGTACGGTGTACGCATTGCCTCAGGCATGGGCCAACCAGCACCCCCAGGAAAGATCACCCCTTGTCTCGGAACAGAATGTGGCTCCCTTGGCTCTCACGACCCTGAGTTGTTGTTGTTTTCTTTTAAGATATTTTTATTGATCTCAGAGAGGAAGGGAGAGGGAGAGAGAGAGAGAAGCATCCATGATGAGAGAGAATCATTGACGGGCCGCCTCCTGCACGCCCCCCACTGGGAAAGCCCGCAGCCTGGGCCTGTGCCCTGAGCGGGAATGGAACCTTGACCTCCTGGTTCGTAGGTCAATGTTCAGCCCTGAGCCACGCGGCCGGGCACGGCCCTGAGTTCTTTACCCCGCCTCGTGTCCGCAGGGCTCCCGCGGCTCCGGACCCACCCCGTGGCTTCACAGAGCCCGTGTCTTCCGTGGGGCCTCTCCTCCTCGCTGTACGGCGCTGACTCGCCGCCTCCGCCTCCTCCCTCGACCACTGCCTCAGGCACGAAGCCCATTAAACGCACAGTGACGTCTGGTCGGCGTCAGAAAGGCTCCGGACAAAGCCGTGGGCCTGCTGACCACAGGAACAGCTTGGGTTAAACTAAATACAATGTCGGGACCCAAGGCCCATGAAAGCAGACATCCCCCCACCACACCCCGAAACTAGTCAGACTGGCACACGCGGTGTCAGAACCTGAACCAGCAACCAGCTCCTTCCTGCCCTGGCCCCAGCCCATGGGGAGAGCCCGGGACCCCCACCCCCTTAGTCACCGTGATCGATGATGTTCCCCGTGTCCGGCCTGCCCCTGGGGGCGCTCTATGCGTGTTACATGGAATCCTCCAGAAATCTCCTCTAGTCTCAGCTGTGGAAACCCTAACCTCAGCAGATGCTCTGTGACCCTGCGACCCCTCAGTAGGTCCCCGTGACCCTGCGACCCCTCAGTAGGTCCCCGTGACCCTGCGACCCCTCAGTAGGCCCCCCGTGACCCAGCGACCCCTCAGTAGGTCCCCGTGACCCCTGCCGACCCCTCAGTAGGTCCCCGTGACCCTGCAACCCCTCAGTAGGTCCCCGTGACCCTGCGACCCCTCAGTAGGTCCCCGTGACCCAGCAACCCCTCAGTAGGTCCCCGTGACCCTGCGACCCCTCAGTAGGTCCCCGTGACCCCTGCTGACCCCTCAGTAGGTCCCCGTGACCCTGCGACCCCTCAGTAGGTCCCCGTGACCCTGCGACCCCTCAGTAGGTCCTCGGCTCCTGTGCGGCTCTGCCTGTCGAACTTTCCCGGGACCCTGTCCTCATGTGACCTCAGGGAAGCCCCTGACCGAGCCCTGGGGGGCCTTAGGGGTCCTTGCTGGGGGGCCCTCCCGTGGAGCCCAGGGAGCCCAGGGATGTGGTCACAGCCGAGGCCCCCCACGCCCTCCTCAGGGGTCCCTCAGCCTCGGGGGTGCGGACACTGCGGAGACGTGACGGGAGCAGGTGCGGAGGACGGTGGGGGGGCCGCGGCCGGCAGGACAGGCGTGGAGCACCCCTGCCCGCGCGGGGTGCCCTCGGGGCTCCCGCCTCGACCGCCAGCGCGGGGACCACGGCCACGAGCCCCCAGGCGTGGCCGGTCCTCGCCCAGCTCCTGGGTGACCGCAGTGACTGTGTGGCGTCCCGACCGAAGGCCGGCCCTGTCCGGGGGACCGAGCCCCGGCACAGCCGCTGGGACGTGACCAGAGGGCACCATCCGAGGGCCGGCCGGCCCCCATCAGCCCCGGGCGGATGGCGGGTGCAGGCTGCACGGGGCGGACGGGAGCCTCAGGGGCAGCCCTGGGCAGCGCCTCCTGGCCGCTGCTGGTGCCTCCCCGTCGCCTCCTAGAGCAGCTCAGCCGTCAGCTCTGTCCTCGCCGCCCAGGCCCCGCTCCGTCTCCCACGGGCGCCGCGGCTCCTGTCCCTCCGCCCACGGCCACCTGGCGGCTGGCTCCTTCCCAGGCCTGGGGCTGGGCGGCCCTGCCTGCGGTGCTCACAGCCCCCGCCAGGGGGCGCGCCGGGCCGCGGGAGGTGGGCCGCCGGGTCAGCCACAGGGAAGTCCGGGGACCCCAGGCTGCCCGGGGTGCGGGTCCATGCCAACGCCCCTGCGTTTGAGCGAGACGCCTGGACAGCAGCCCGGGAGCCTGCGGGAGCCGGGCAGTGCTGCCTGCCCCGAGTGACCAGGTCTACAGGCCCAGCAGCCTGCCCTGCGCCCCGGGCATAGGGCAGCCCGGACCCCCCGCCTTGGAGGTCAAGCAGTGCCTGGAGAGTGGCTGAGCCCAGGCAGCCCAGGCAGGGAGAGGCCTCTGCCAGAGCCCGCGGTGCCAATGCCAGGCCCCCGCCGACCGCCGGAGGGTAGCGCCCTGGGGCTCCGACGCAGCCTGCAGGGCCCCCCAACCCCACCTCCCCCCAACATCTGGGCTGGGATTTGCGAGTCCCAGCAGCAGGCCGTGTGCTCACCAGCTCCCACTCTTGCCCCCACCACTCTGCCTGCAGGGGTTTCTGGTAGGTGACCACCTCCCCCCACCCCGCCGCCTTCCCTGGCTCCTGGGTCGGAGCAGGCTGGGCGTGCTCTGCAGCTGGGCTGGATGGAAAGGACCGGAAAGAAGTGGAGACAAGAGAGCTAGGGCCACCTGTCCCGGCCCCAAGGCCTGGAACCCGGCACCTGTCCTGAGCCTCGGCCCAGCTCACTGCCCGGAGGACAAGCGGCCGCCGCAGGAGTTGCTGTCAGAGGGGGGGCTCCGCTCCCCACGGGCCACACGGGCATCAGGCCCAGGCGTGTCCCACAGAGAAGGGGCCCGGAGGGAGGGGAGGCAGCCTGGGCATGTCCGACCCTCAGGGCCTCACCTTCCACCTGTAACACCACCCGGGCCCTGGCCCGGCCCAGCGTGTCCTCTCCTCCGGGGCCTCCGGGGGCAGCGGGAGGGAGGGCCAGGCTCCTGTGCGCAGAGCAGGCTGTGCGTCCTGCGTGAACGCTGCAGACAAAACCCCTCACGCCCTCCTCCTCCCCCAGTGAGGACAGGCCAGAGCAGCCTGACCGGAGTCCCCGCGGGAATGGACGGGAGGAGGACATTTAGGAAACGCCTGGGCCAGGCTGTCCCTGCCTCCACGCTGGGGGCAGGTCAGGCTGGGCCCGCGGGCAGCCTGGCCCAGGCGACCCAGGGAGCCGCAGGCTGTAGGCTGTCGCCGCCTGGAGGGGGGTGTAGTGTCAGCCCTTCTGCTGCGTCTCACTGGGGTCTTAGGGTCGAGGCAGAGAGGAGGCGGGAGGAAGGGGGAGGGGAGAGGGGAGGGAGGAGGAGGAAGGGGGATGGAGGAGGCCTTCTCTTCTTTCAAGCCCAGATGAGCTGCTGACAGACTGCTTTCAGCCCGGGCTCGTTCCTGGAGCTCTCTGCGGCCTTGGCCCTGGGCCCTGGGCTCTGCCTGGGAGGATCCTGGGCGCCCGCCAAGGCCAGGGGCGCTGCGCACCTGCTGCCCCCCTCCCCGCCCCGCCCCACCCGCCTCCTCTTTCCTCGGTCACTCCTGTCAGCCACTGACCCCAGACGCCCCTTCACGGCTGCCCGCCTTGGCCACACCCGGCGTCCAACCAGCCGGCAGCCTGCGGGGGGCACAGCGCGGGCCTCGGGCTCCAAGAGGCGCTGAGTCATCACCCACAGGCCGCTGGGCAGGCATCTGGGGCTCGGGGAGCGTCTAGGACTGAAGGTTCAGAGAAATCAGAAAAAGGAACTGGACGCTGTTTCCCTAGAGCCCGGTGCTGCAGCCCTAGCACCCCCCCATGCTGGACCCACAGCAGGGGCTCCCACAGCCTCTCTCCCCACCCCGCCCGCACCCACTGAGTCACGGGCATCGCCTCGCCCTGTAAGCCCGGGGCAATGCCGGGTGCAGCCATAAGTTGGCCGGGGTCAGGTGGTCCTACTTGGTGTCACCTGAGCTCTGCACAGCCCCTCTCTGGGCCTCCCCCTCCCCGTCCCGTGTGCCCCACAGGCTCCCCCAGAGCTCAGGCTCAGAGCAGTGGCGTGGTGCCAGGCTCGGTGCCAGGTCTCGCCCAGGCATCCACTGGTCAGCCGGTTCCCAGGGAGGCGCAGTGAGCAGGTGGCCCAGGCCCAGGTGCAGCGAGGTGCAGGGCCTGGACTGGGCCTGGCGGACTCGGGCCGGACAGCACCGAGCAGACCCACCACGTGTCTCTGGCACCGCAAGGACCACCTGTGCCCAGACCCCTGGGGAGTTGGGAGCTGCGGCTCAGCCCCCACCCCAGTTCCTGAATCAGGGTCTGCGGGCTGTGCCTCCCTGGCCTTCCTTGCTCTCACCCTCGGCCAGCGGACAAGCAGGAGGGAGCGGGGGCAGGGCACCCTCTCAGCGCCTCCCACTGGGAGGCACTCGGCTGTGGAATTTTCCACGGCCCTCCAGGTCAACCTGCAGGAGGCTGGCAGCGGGCTGGCCCCGCTCTGGCTCCCGGCAGCCACTCATTGGCACTGCCTGTTCTGCTTGTGCTCTAGGCCTGAATGGGGCCACCCACCGGGGTCACCTGAAGTGAGCCCGCTGCCCAGCGCCGTGCCCAGACAGGCTGCGAGACCGGGGGCGGGACCCCGAGGTGACCGCCGCTTGAAACGGAACGATCTGCCAGGGCGGGGACTTCAGATGCCAAAGCTGGGCCCAGGCCGGCAGGAGGGCTGGTCACCGGGGCAGACAAGGCGATCCTGGGGGGCCTCCTCTGGGGGCCAGCTCCTGGCTGAGCTGGCTGGTGGGGAAAGGTGTGGCCTCTCCGTGCCGTGGCCTGTCTGTGCCGTGGCCTGTCCGTGCCGTGGCCTCTCCGTGTGTGGCCTCGCCGTGCCATGGCCTGTCCGTGCCGTGGCCTCTCCGTGCGTGGCCTCTCTGTGCGTGGCCTCTCCGTGTGTGGCCTCTCCGTGCCGTGGTGCCAGACTGCAGTGCACGGCGCAGCCCCACCTCCACGCCCACCAGCAGTGCCGGGCTCTGGCTGCCCACGCCCACGCCACTGCTTCTCTCCCCATGTTTTATGGTGGCGTCCGACTGGGAGTGAGGCGGCATTTTATTGTGGATTTGACTTGCGTCTCCCTAAGAACTGATGGTGCTGAGCGTCTTTTCATGCGCTTGTAAATCTTGAGGAAACGTCTCACAGGCCGGAGGCATAAAACAGAGCTGTGCGCGCTGCCGGGGTTCCCCGCCGGCTGTCGGGTCTCAGGCCTGCTCCTGAGTGAGGCCTTGTGAAGGCAGAGCTCGCCGCTGACGCCGTGGACTCCGGACGGAGCCGGAGCTGTCGGGCATTGAGCCAACAGCCGCCCCGTGCTGCTGCCCCTCCCGGCCAGGGCAGACATCACCCACCCGCCATGGAGCTGGGAGACAGGGGCAGGTGTCACCCACCCGCCACGGAGCTGGGAGACGGGGGCAGGCGTCACCCACCCGCCACGGAGCTGGGAGACGGGGCAGGCATCACCCACCTGCCACAAAGCTGGGAGACGGGCAGGCGTCACCCACCCGCCACGGAGTTGGGAGACAGGGGCAGGCGTCACCCACCAACCCGCCACGGAGCTGGGAGACGGGCAGGCGTCACCCACCAACCCGCCATGGAGCTGGGAGACGGGCAGACATCACCCACCCGCCACGGAGCTGGGAGACGGGCAGGCGTCACCCACCCGCCACGGAGTTGGGAGACGGGGGCAGGTGCCACCCACCCGCCACGGAGCTGGGAGACAGGGGCAGGCGTCACCCACCAGCCATGGAGCTGGGAGACCCAGAGAGGAAGCCACTGGGCCCCCTGGGCAGTCGGGTGGGGTGTCTGCCCAGGAGTTCACTCACGAGGAGAAGGGAAAGGAAAGGCCGGACCTAGGTTTGCAGGGGCGGAGTGGACGTCTGCCCTGGGGCAGTGGCCCCCGAGAGGGTGGGCTCATTGTACCCAAGGGGGACACAGAGGTGATGATGGGGATTTGGGGGCCTCGAAATAGCACCCCTCCCACGTTCAGAGCCAAGCGAAACACAAAGGGCAGACGTCAAATTGTCAGCTTCACTGCCGACGACACGAGGGTGGCCCGCCAGGAAGTGAGCCTCATGCCCCCAGGTGGCTGGATCAGAAAGACAGGGGAGCCCGGCTGGTATAGCTCAGTGGTTAGAGTGACATACTGCTTCGTGCTACAACACAGGTGATTCTTGAACACATGATGCTCAAAGAAAAGTCACATCTGTGTGACTCCGTCTACACGAAACACCCACCACAGGCAAAGTCACAGGCAGGGGGAGGTTAGGCGTTGCCTAGGCTGAGGGGATGGTGGGGTGGCTGCTAAGGTGTGAGGTTTCTTTATGGCGATGACATGTTCTCACAGTGATCATGGTAAACACGCCCTAATCCGGCGCTGCGTGCTCTAAGTGAGGGGAGGGTGTGGCGCGTGGACGACACCTCAGTACAGCGATGGTTAGAAAGCAAAGCCAGGGCTCTGGGCCTCGGCTGCCTGATCCTTGGCTGAGCCCAGACGCTCCTGGCCCCCTGGCCCCCGCCCAGGACTGTCCTGCGTGGTGACTGCAGCCCATTTCTCAGGCGCGCGGCCCCCTGGACTTGGAGCCTGTCTCTGGGCTGACCCCACGGCTCCCGGCTGGTGGGGTCCCCGCCGAGTCCACCTGCGTGTGGACGCTCACGTTCATTATCTTCTCCTTGAAGTTCTAGGAAGTTGTCCTTTGTGATTCTGTGCCGGTGCTGTTTGGGGCACCTACACACACACGCGCGTGCAGGCACGCACGCATACACACACACACACACAAACATACACACGCACACACATGCACACACACGCACACACGGCATGCACACACACACAAACATACACACGCATACACACACACACACACGGCTGCTGTGTGTTTTCCAGTCCCTGACCTTGGAGAACGACCTTGGCAGCCCA
Organism: Myotis nattereri; assembly: GCF_964212035.1. Classification (NCBI taxonomy): domain Eukaryota; kingdom Metazoa; phylum Chordata; class Mammalia; order Chiroptera; family Vespertilionidae; genus Myotis; species Myotis nattereri. The sequence goes on along the minus strand of NC_138076.1, from coordinate 214,713,419 downwards.
GCTGAACTGCATGAGGTTTGTTTTCCTGCGGGGTCTAGTCCAGCTCTCCACGGGGGGCCGATGTTTAAGAGCACAAGGTTCCCCACATGCAGGTGTGGGTTTCTTTATTGTTTTGATTTTTGTTTTTGGTTAATTCTCAACCAAGGATATTTTTTCCATTGATTTTTTTTTTAGAGAGAGAGTGGAAGGGAGGGGGGCAAACAGAGGGAGGGGGGAGAGAGCAGGAGAGAGAAAGAGAGAGAGAGAGAGGAGGAGGAGAGAGAGGGGAGAGAGAGATGGGGCGGGGCGGGGGGCAGGAAGCGGGGAGGGAAGGAGAGGGAGAGAGAGCGGGAGAAAGAAACATTGATGTGAGAGAGACACATCAATTGGTTGCCTCCACATGCTCCCGACAGGGACCAGGGATCGAAGCTGCAACCCAAGTACGTGCCTTTGACCGGAATTGAACCTGAGACCCTTCAGTGCGCAGGCCAGCGCTCTAACCATTGAGCACACCAGCCAGGACCAAATGTGGGTTTCTGGCTTCTGTTAGAGTCTCCAACTGTCTGACAAGGGTCCAAGATTCTGCCTGGAGCTGAAGGGCTGGGCTGTTCACCTTTGGACAGGCAGGTGCCATCTGGTCTGCCCCAGGCCCCACCAGGCCCTATTACTGCCCCAGTGAGTGTCTCTGTATACAACCCTTGACTTAAACTCCACTTTGTCTCCAGTGAATATTGTTCCATTGACTTCCCTGCGCTTGCATTGTCCTCATCCACTCGCTCAGCGAATATTGACAGGTGACCTACGCTTTGCTAGGCCCTGTATTGGCTCCGGGGACACAAAAATGAAAAAACAAGACCTCCCAGACCTCCCAGCCCTGGCACCTCTCAGCCAATTCACAGCCTCAGGCCCACCTTTCACTCCAGTAGCTGCTTGCCCGCTGCCTCAGGGCCACCTGCCCCTGGAGGCTCAGCTGTCTCTCTGCCCCCGCCCCTTTGCTTTAACACCAGGCACCTGACATCTGCAAGACTGAAATTAACACCCTGGGGAGAGGGGGGCAGGGGGGAGGATGAACCTGGGGTGGCCAACCCTGAGGTTCATCCCACAGGGCTGGGGGTCCCGCAGGTGGCGCACCAGCCACAGGAGGCCTGGCCTGCTCCTGGACTGACCAGGCTCCCAGGCCCGGGCTCCTGCCCCCAGGCCGCTCCCCCAGGAAACCGCCTGCTGGAAAGCCGTGGCCTTAGGCTCTGCTTTCGCTTCCAGATACACCTGTGGCCCTGGGCATGAGGGGAGGCAGCCGTCTGCGGAAGCACCTCGGAGACGTGATGGCGAAGAGGATGACGGGCAGGATCCGGCAGGTGTCCCCTCCCGCCGGATCGCAGGCGGCAGGGTGGGCGGGCACCTGTATCAACGTACAACCACTCAAACCTGTAACGCATTTTGTGAGTTTATTTGAGCCAAACTGTCGACAATTGCCGGGAAGCAGAACCTCAACGGATTGGGATAATGCTCCGGAGAACAGCGGGTTACATCCGTATTTATACGTCGCAGTCAAAGGAGGGACGCAGGTGGGCTACAGGAAACGCACTGGTGATAGAGCAGAGAGGCGGGAGCAAGCAAAGCGGGGAAAGCCCTGGGATTAAATAAAAAGTAAAATGGGGAGACGCATGCCCCTTTTACTCGGGTGGGTGCAGGGTAGTTAACAGTCAACAATAACATGAGAACAGTAACAATGAAGGAATCTGTGGTCTCTGCCCTGGCGCCCAGCACATTTGGCTGTGCACCAGGGGCTCCAGAAAAAGGGAAGTTACCAGTCACCCAGACATGTCAAGGGCATGTTCTCACAGAGAACAAAAAGACAGGCAGGCTCAGTGAAGGTAGAGGTTGACCTTGGCAGGGAAGATACCGGCCGAGGAGGTGACCACCCACCATCGCTGCTTTAGTTACAGTTTAATGTCAGACCATCCCTGTGGTGACCTCAGGTCTCTGAGTCTGCAGGACCGCCACGCAGGCCGCCCCTGAGCTGTCAGGTCAGCACGTGGCCCCTCCCGTCCACAGAAGGGTTATTGATCGGGGAGGCACCAACTGAGCAGATGGGAGACCTAGTGATGCCTCAAATCCACGTTAAGGAAGCGCAGAATTCAGGCTTCTTTTCTGGGAAGGGAAGGGAGGTGGGAGGGGCAAGAGGTGACTGGTCCCAGACCTCTGGGCGCCAGCAGGGGTTCGAGGAAGACTGTGCTTAGTCTGTTGACCCTCGTTGATGGGCGTCCGGCACAAGGTTCCTGCAAATCTTTGATCAATAATGCGTAAGTTCCCTCATCCGCTGGGAGAGGCGCTTCCTGGTAAGGGGCTGCTTTTGTGAAACTCCAGGGGCAAGGAGGGAACTCTAGGGATTAGAATGCCGATGGGTAAGAAGGAGTCCGCCTGCAGGGAGCATATGGACAGAGGGGTCACTTCCCCCTGTGGCAGCGCCCTGATCACCCAGCCCCCACGGGAGCCGGGAGTACACGCACGTGTGGTACAAACGCGGGATCCTGCGTGAAGCCCTGCCCTCAGTCAGTGAGCCCTAAGCCAGCACAGGAACACCCAGGACAGCCTGGTGTAAACACGTTAGAAAAACAAAGAGGAGGAAGGGGGGGCGGGAGCAGAGACTGGAGTGACGGGAGAGCCGGCCAATAGGAGTCCAGGGTGGAAACCATGCTTGGGGAAGTGCAAAGGGGCTGAGGTGACAGGAGTCTTGGCTGCTGCAGAGCCGGGAGCAGGAGGAGGGAGGCTGGGGGGAGGGGCCCTGGGCGGGGGGGGGCAGGGGGGGAGACTTGGATGGAACCTGGTTCTCCACTTTAACAGAATCCCTCCGGGCCGAGGGAGGCAGGAAGGCCCGCTGGTTCTGGGAGTTTGGTTGGGAGGCCTCTTCCTTCCTGGGGTGTGGGGTGACCCTCCTGACAGCCCCAGGCCAGCCTGATCGTAGGAGATGGTGCTGGCACCTTCCCCAGGGTGGGCAGCGGTGTGGGCGAGGAGGGGCCACACGCCAAGCCCGGCCCGCTCAGGGGAGGCCTCTGGCCGGACGCACTCAGACCGAGCACCCAACCGCACCGGAGGGTCGGAAACGAAAGCTTCCTCGCTCGAAGCGAGCCGTGCGGGGAGCCGTGTCCTGGCCCGTACCTTCCCCGACGGAGGCCAGTCTTTCCTGGACGGAGCCTGTCGGTGGGCTTTTGGCATCTGGGACCCCCAGGCCTTTGGAATGCGGGGTCGTTCCCTTTTCCTCCGGCCCCAGCCCAGACCACCAGCCCCCCGTGTTCTTGTCACCCGGCTCGTTGTTCACTGCGAACTGCCCTGCGCCCACCACGCCCACGCGGGAGAGAAGTCTGTGTCCCTCCCTTCACTTTCCGTCCAGGCCCACAGGTTCCCCGCTGTGCCTGCTCCCGCCTCCCTACTCGGTCCCCAGTGGATTTCCTGTCACCCCCTTGACTGTCATGTATAAAATAAGGTGCAAAACTGTCACCCTCTAGAGCAGGGGTTCTCCACCTTCCTAATGCTGCGAAATACAGCTCCTCATGTTGTGGGGACCCCCAACCATAAAATTATCTTCGTTGCTACTTCATAACTGCAGTGTTGCTACTGTTATGAATCGTCATGTAAATATCTGATATGCAGGATGTATTTTCATGGTTACAAATTGAACATGATTAAAGCATAGTGATTAATCACAAAAACAATATGTAATGATATATGTGTTTTCCGATGGTCTTAGGCCGGGGTCCTCAAACTTTTTAAACGGGGCCAGTTCACTGTCCCTCACACCGTTGGAGGGCCGGACTATAGTTTTAAAAAAAAAACTATAAACAAATTCCTATGCACACTGCACATATCTTATTTTGAAGTAAAAAACCAAAACGGGAACAAATACAATATTTGTATTTGCATGTGGCCCACGGGCCGTAGTTGGAGGACCCCTGGTCTTAGGCGACCCCTGTGAAAGGGTCGTTCGACCCCCAAAGGGGTCGCGACCCACAGGTTGAGAACCGCTGGTCTAGAGCATTATCCCAATCCGTTGAGATTTTGCTTCCCAGCACTTGTTGACAGTTGGGCTCAAATAAACGCAAAAAAAAATTCTCTATGGATTTGGACGCTCCTCACGTTGACGTTGGGGAGAAATGATGCGCGTGGGTGGAAGGGGGCGGGAACAGGATGTGGGTGAACCAGCTAGTGTTGCATGAACATGAATCACGCTCTGTGAACGGGGTGGTTATTCTGATGAAGGAAGGCACATTCCACCCCGGCTGCAGCTGACCTGGAGGGGCGACCCTCCCTCCCTGTGAGGAGCTGCCTGTTGTCAAGGGAAGATGAACAAAGATTAGTTACAGGAACCAGGGTCACCGGCCCTTTTTGCTACCGGCAGGCCTTTGCGGACCTCCAGCCGGCTCACCTGGTCATTGACTCCCTTTGGCCATTTCCCCATGAAGGCCCAGCCCTTGCATGTCGCTCAGCCCTTTGAAGACCCCTAGTCCCTTTGCATATCTGTAAACTGCCCTTTTGCCTACTTTCCTTTGTACTTACACCTATACTAGAGGCCCGGTGCATGGATTCGTGCACCGATGGGGTCCCTCAGCCTGGCCTGCGCCCTCTCGCAATCCGGGACCCCTCGGGGGATGTAGTAGTGCAGGAAGCGGCAGGCAGCCGGGGAGGAGCCCGGGCCGGGCGCCATGCAGCTCCTGCTCTTCCCGGCCCCGCTGTGCCTGCCGCCGCCACCACTTGGTAGCACTGCCGTGGAGGCGGGAGAGGCTTGTGCCACCGCAGCTGTGCTTGCCAGCCATGAGCCCGGTGTCTGGTGCCCATTGGTCAGCTGAGCAGCATTCCTGCTATAAAAGCGCACTGACCACCAGGGGACAGCTCCTGTGTTGAGTGTCTGCCCCCTGGTGGTCATTGCATGTCATAGCAACCAGTCAACTGGTCCTCCGGTCGCTTAGGCTTTTATATATGTAGACTAGGGGCCTTCTGGCTGCCGGCTGGGACCTTCCTTTGTTCCACACCAGCCCCCTGGTGGTCAGCACACGTCATAGTGAACAATCAAACTCCCGGTCTCCTGGTCAAACTCCCAAGGGGACACTTTGCATATTAGCCCTTTGTAATATAGATAAGCAGCCGGCTTATGATGGGCTGCAGAGCAGACTCCGTGGATGCCGTGCTGCTCTCCCGTGCTGCCAGCAACATTAGAATAAGCGCTCAGGTGTGATTCAACCCTGTCTCTGCTCAATTGGCTCAAGTACTGATGGGCAGCACGGACCCACTGTGTGTGGTTACACGGGGACAGCTTCTCTCAACCCCACGTGTGCACAAAGCCCTGGGGGCCAGGGCCTCTGAGAAAGGGCTTCACAGGCCCCGGCTTCTCCTTTTGTTTGGTTGTTGGAGGTCTTATTGTCCCCTCCCCTGCGGACAAGGAAGCCTGCCTGTGAACAGTGTCCGGCTGAGAAAGAGCAGGGCTCGCCTCTCCCCCCCTCTCCCCCCTCACCCCCCCACCTCCTGCAGCAGACCAGGCCTCAGAGCAGGGGTGGGCAAACTTTCTGACTCGAGGGCCACAATGGGTTCTTAAACTGGACCGGAGGGCCGGAACAAAAGCATGGATGGAGTGTTTGTGTGAACTAATATAAATTCAAAGTAAACATCATTACATAAAAGGGTACGGTCTTTTTTTTTTTTTTTTAGTTTTATTCATTTCAAACGGGCCGGATCCGGCCCGCGGGCCGTAGTTTGCCCACGGCTGCCTCAGAGCCTGTAGCCCATCTTCTATAAAATGGGCACAGCCATCGTGTTCCCAGGGAAGGCTGTGAGCAGCCCCGACCGACACAGAGCAGGGCGTGGGTCACGGAGGGCGTGGGGGCCGGGCAGGGGCCCCCGATTCCCTGCTTCCAGTTCTGCAAACTGTGACATGCCTTCTCCTGCGAGGACGGTAGCTTCTGCCTCGGGGCACCCGCTCACCCCGCCCACAGTGCACCCAGTTCTTCCAGATGGAAACCTAACCCCCTTTTCCCAGGAGGCCTCCCAACCCTGGTCCCGGCCGGACCCTCTGCTGGGAGCTCTCAGAGCCAAGGCCCCGCCTGGGACTCCCTGTGCCCTGTGAGCTCTGCGGGGCCCTCGTCTGTCAGCCTCTGCGCGTGGGTGGGGCCCTCCCTGCCTGGCCTGGCACACGGGAGGGCTCCGTGGACGTGAGTTGCAGGACTGGCTGCATTCCTGTACTTCTCCAAGCCCGCTGCCCCGCTCTGGCCTCAGTTTCCCCATCTGTACGGGGGTGGAGTGAGCTGCTCCAGCTTCCGGGATCTCCCTGCCCCAAGTCCAAGTTCCCGCCCCGTCTCGCCTGCTGGCTCGCATGCTCTGTCCACACGTCTCCATTGTCCTGTATTGTCCTTGGAGTCCCCCCGCCTGTCCCCCCACGCAGGGTCCTCGGCCACCATCACGCCCAGCCGCCCGCTCAGCGTGGCTGGCCTCTGCCCCCAGGAGTGGACTTCGTGAATCGCTCGGATAGGCCTGTTCCACGGACCTCCTCCCCTCCTCTTTGTATTTTCCTCTGTGGACTCGGTGTGACATCCCTTGTTTATGTTGCAAAACCTGTGAGCTGGACACCGACTGTCCTTCCTCGGGTGTCTCCCCCGGGGGCGGGCTGCTCGCACTGGGCCTGTGGGAAGCAGGGCTTCTCCCCAGCAGCCCCTCCCTTGCCCCCGCATCCCCACGCAGGCCTGACGCCCCTGAACCGAAGTCCCCGTGCCCCTCCCTGTCCCCCGCTGAGTCGGGCCACCTGGCTCCTGGGCCTTTGCCATGTCGCTCTCTGTTTTTATGGACTTTCCTTATAAAAAGGCAAATAAACAGGCTGGGCGAGCTGCCTTATCGGTCTGATCATCGCAGCTTACGGCTCTGTGAGTCCCGTTCCCTTGCTCGGGCCATAGATGTGCGGCTGGGGGTGCGGCTGGGGTGCAGCCGAGCTAGACACCAAGCCACTTCCTCTCCGTGTTGGAGCCGGGTCGGGCCCAGCATCAGCCCGTGGTGGGGGTCCACGGCGTGGGCCACACGGAGGACGCCAGGAAGCCAAGGGGAGCCACGAGCCCAGCGTGCTGAGAGGAGCCACCTTCTTTGTTCAGAGGATTAATATCCCCCATTTCGCCCCCCCACCTCCTCTCCCCAGCCCCCCCTCCCCCGCCATGGCCACGCCCACTCCGGCCAGTGACCTCTGTTCCCAGGTGTAGCTGACAGCAGGCACCTTCCCGTCTCCCCGGCTTCACTGGGCGTCGGTCTGTCTTCGCGCTGTGGTTCCCTCCCCCAGTGTTTTGCAGGGAACATGCCTGTAACGTCTGGCCTTCCCTTCGCTCCTGTCCTATTATTAATAACTGGAAGCCCAGCACGCGAAATCGCGCAGCCCCGCCCACCCGCGCCGGTCTTTGGTCGTTAGGGCCACCGGCCTTTTATAATCTAGATTAGCTCATTACAAGGGCATCACACCCAACCAGGGGTACAAAGGCCTCTTGAAACTAGGGCTGGGCACAGGTGTTGCCAGGATGGGGGCCTCCCCAGCACCCCTCCTCCCCTGACTCCTGAGGCTGGACCTTGCAGCAGCTCCCAGCCCCTAACAGGAGTCAGACCACACTGCACCCCAAGCGGACCCTGTGCTGAGACCCGGGGAGGCACCCACAGTCCGCCGCCCGCATGGGCTCTCCCTGCCCCTAAGGAGGCCCGCGTTCTGGTCTCCCACCCACCCCACTGCCCAGCCTCCTCCAGTTGCACGGGGGCCAAGGGGTGTCCCTCCCACCGGGAGCCGCCCCAGAGTTCACCCAACAGAACCGGCCTTTTTCCGGAGCGCCTGCCTCTAGGCCAGCCCCCCAGGAAGGCAGGCGGGCCGGCTCACCAGCAGCTCACGCTCCACGCTTGGGCCTCTGTGGGCCCGGATGTTTCTTCCAGGCAGGCAGCCTTGTTGCGCCGCAGCTGGACGGCTCCTCCTCCAGGGTGGAGGGCAGGGTGGAGGGCAGAGGGGGCATGCCTGGCAGCCTACGCGGCGGCTGGTGCAGTGTCCTCCTGCCCCACCCAGATGCTTAGGCGTCAGGTCCTGTGGCTGCCTGGCCCCGGTGGTGGCCAGGGCTCTGGGCAGGCGGGGCCAGCAGGTATGGCATGGATGACCCAGGGGGTGTTGAGTGGAAATGCCGCGCGCCTAGGCAGGACCTCAGGGCCCAGGCAGCCAGTGTGCGAGGTCACCTGGCGACGCTGTGGGTGTTGCCTGGCGGGGCAGGATGTCTGGCTTTGACCAGCTGCCCAGACGTGGGCCGCAGCCCAGGCCTGCAGACCGGACAGGGACAGGTGGCCGCGGGCGGGTGGCAGGCTGATTGACGGAGGCTCCTGGCTGCGGGCTGAGCCCAGGCTCTCCGGCCCAGCTGGCAGCCTGGTCACCTCCACCGTGACAGGTGGGCGGGCACAGTCTGTAGCCCTGCACGTGGCAGCCGGGCGGGGAGCCCCGCGGGGCAGTGCCCACACTGTGGGCTGCCGGGCACTCAGTGGCATGAAGGGCGGGGAGGTGGGGGAAGGGAGGCTGAGTGGGCTGTCCCCGACAGGCATGTGGGAGGGGCCCTGTGCCAGGCAGAGGTGGGCCAGGGGGCGGGGACGCTGTCAGGGGAACTGGGTCGCGCGGCCTTTGAAGGCTGGTGTGGACGATCTGGGAGCCTAGACAGCCAGCTCCAGCGCGGCAGGTCAGGCAGCGCCTCGGGCAAAGCTGCCTCTTGCCTCCCATGGCCCAGGGCTGTGCCTTCTCCCTAGGGGTCTTGTCTTGCGTGGGCCAGGCCCCTCCCGACTGAGCCTAGAATTACCCCCCACCCCCCAGGGTGGACGGCCACCGTGTTACTTTGCTGGGGTGGCAGATACCACAGCCTGCGTGGCTCGACGGTCAAACGGTTTCCTCTCGGTTCCAGCTCCCAGAGGCTGGAGGCCCGAGGTCAGGGCCGGCAGGTCGGGTTTCCGCTGAGGCCGCTTCTCCTCGCACGGCTCCCTCTGTGCTCGGGCGCCCTGGCCCTGCACGCCCCGACTTCCTCGTGTAAGGACCCCGTCCAGTTGGATGGGGACCCACCCCACGACCTCACTTTATCGTCACCACCTCTCTGAAGGCCTGGTCTCCAAATACAGTCCCATTCTGAGGGCCCGGGGGTGAGGGTTTCAACAGGTGAATTTTAGGGGAAGCAACTCAGCCCATAAGAGCGCTGAGAACCCGGGCTGGCCTCTGAGCTGGGAGTGAGGAGGGCGAGGGTCCCGCCTCAGGCCCCCGGGGGCCCCGGTGTTTTATCTCTCAGGCCCCCCACTCAGACTCCAGGACTCCAGGGGCGTTAGCGGGCCTCCACTGAATAACCCAGCGGGGGCTAGGAGCCCGGCCAGGGAGGTGGGCGTCCCGGGCCCCTGCCCACTGCCCCTCCCTGCCATTGTCCTTCCCACGCAGCTCCGGCTTCCAGAGAAGTTTCACGTCCACATTTCTGGAGCCGCGGAGCAGCAGCGTGGGAGGGAGGAGGCTGGCGGGCAGACCAGGCCCGCCTTGCCCAGGGGCGGGGCTGGGACGCACATCCTACCTTCTGCCCGGTGGCCGCCCTGCTCTGTGCTCCCAGCACCCGCCTGGAGCTGGGCCGGGCTCCCGGGGAAGCGTGAATCACTGGGTGCTGGCAGGATCAGACCCGTGCGGGTGGCTACGTGGTGCCAGGCACAGGCGGCCAGGATGTGGGCTCGCCCTCTGCTGGGCAGGCTCCCGTGGGAGGCACCCAGGGGACGCTGGGCTGGGAGCTGACAGGAGGCAGGTGGCTGGGGCCCTTGGAGCCAGACCTCTGCCACCTCTGCGCCCTGTGCCTTTAAGGCACGTTGCCTTCTCTCAGCGCAGCTTCCTCACTGATCAATCTGGGGCAGGTGCCCTGTGTGGACGGTGCCAGGGCTGCTCTTGGCACCAGGGCTCCAGAGGAAGACGAGTCATGCCTCCTGGAGCCGAGGCGGGCAGACCCGCTCCCGGGGCAGCGATGGCTCAGTAGGGGGGTCAGGGAAGACCCCCGCGAAGAGGGGAGGGTTGAATCTGGGCTCAGACCAGCAGCTCCCTCTCCCAGGAGGGGAGGGCTCGGCTGCCTCACCCTCCCACCCCCCAGCGTCCCAGAAGGAAGGCCTCCTCCTCCAGCTGGCCTTCCCTGCCTGCAGCCTGCAGGCCCCCTTGGCTCTGGTGGCTCCCAGGCGCTCACACGCCAGCATTCCCCTCGCAGGCTGGCCACGAGCACCCGGCCAGGGGCTGTGGGACCCCGGCTGCTCTCCGCGGCCCCAGCCTGGAGGGCCTCTGAGCCAGCCTCCTCGGGGGGCTCTGCCCTCAGCCTGGGTGTGCAGGCACCTGGGACCCCCAGACCTGGGAGGAGGGACCCGCCACACCTGCCTCCCCAGGTGGCCTCAGGGTGGGCCACATGCGGGGGAGAGGGCGGCCACGTCCACCTGGTCTCACAGGGCCCTCTCCCCCCAAGGCCGCCCACCCTGCCTCCCAGCTTATTTCCCTGGACGGCAGGCCCGCCCAGCCCGGCAAGGAAGGGGTCCGAGAAGGGACCTGGGGCCCAAGCCACATGCCGGCCCGGGGTGGCTGCACCTGGATGGCGTGGGCCCCTGCCACCCACTCCCAGGGCCGGGCCACTGGGCTCAGGCCTCCCCGCCCCGCGGTGCCCAGGCGGCATTTCTGCGCGGGGACCCGCTGTCATCAGGACCTGCCCGGAGGGGGGGCCGCTGTCATCAGGACCTGCCCGGAGGGGGGGCCGCTGTCATCAGGACCTGCCCGGAGGGGGGGCCGCTGTCATCAGGACCTGCCCGGAGGGGGGGACCCGCTGTCATCAGGACCTGCCGGGAGGGGGGACCCGCTGTCATCAGGACCTGCCCGGAGGGGGGGACCCGCTGTCATCAGGACCTGCCCGGAGGGGGGGACCCGCTGTCATCAGGACCTGCCGGGAGGGGGGACCCGCTGTCATCAGGACCTGCCGGGAGGGGGGACCCGCTGTCATCAGGACCTGCCGGGAGGGGGGGAACCCCCTGTCATCGGGACCTGCCGGGGGCGCTACTGAGCTCCCCGGCGGCGGCCGCAGGAGGGACCCAGCCACCAGCCGCCAGCGGGGCGCCGCTCCCCAGCTCGGCCTCCGGACGCGCCCGCCCCGCGCGAACCCGCCGGACCCGCTCCCTCCTCGGCCCCCACCGACCCGCTCGCACCCCCCGCCCGGCCCCCGCGGCTCCCCCTCGCCCCGCCCGCCCCTCGGCCCCTCCTCGGCCCGCGGCCGGCGTACGGGGTGACGCAACGCCGCGCCCGCCCCGCCCGCCCCGCGCCGCCGCCGCCGGCCGGGCTCCAGGGGCCGCTAACGGTCCCGCGCCCCTCGGCGTCCGCCCGCCCGTCGCCCCCCGCCCCCCGCCCGGCCGAGGCGGCGCCCGCGGGGCCGGCGCGATGGGGGCGGCCGAGCCGCTGCGCTCGGTGCTGTGGGTGAAGCGGCAGCGCTGCGCCGTCAGCCTGGACCCCGCGCGGGCGCTGCTGCGCTGGTGGCCCAGCCCGGGGCCCGGAGCCGCCGTCCCCGGCGCGGGTGAGTGTCCGCGGGCCCGGGGGGCGGGAGGGGGGCGGGCGCCGGGGCAGGGGGTGCGGGCGCCGGGAGGCCGTGGGGGAAGGGAACGTGGGGCGGGGAGCGAAGGGGTCGGAGGAGGGGCGCGGAGGGGGCGCTGGGCGCGGAGACCTATTCGCTCCGGACGCATGGAGGGACCAGGGGGCGGAGGGACAGAGGGACCAGGGGGCGGAGGGACAGAGGGACCAGGGGCGGGCAGGCGTGCGGGAAGGCGGCCGGAGGGTGCGGTCCTGGAGGCCGAGGGGAGGGGTCCGGGCCCTATCCCCCCTGGGGCGGCCCGCAGGGAGCCGAAGGGCACCGTGGGGACCAGTGTGATGAGCCACCCGAGGGGCGCCCGCAGCCCCAGGTGTGTCAAGGTCACCCCGGGGCAGATGCTCCTCTGAAAGGGACCCCGAGCCTGGGAGGCGGCCTCCCTCTGCGCGGGCAGGGGCTGGTTCTGGGGAAAAGCCAAGGGCGGCTGGGGACCCGCTGCCGGATCGCCAGGGGTGGGGCTCGCGGGGGTCTGGCCGGCCACGTGGCCTCCGCAGGCCTCCCTGTTGAGGTGTAATCCAGAGAAGAAAGGAGAGGATGCGGGGCCGGGAGGACGCTGGGTGGACGTGGACAAGGACAGGGCGCCCTGAGCCGAGCACTGAGATGTCATTTGATCCCGGGAAGGCGGGGCTTGCAGGAGACCAGGTGTGGACAGTGAGAAGGGGGTGGCCGGGCCCAGGACAGCCTGGCGGTGAGTGTGAGCAGGTGTGAGCGTGTCCCCAAGCTGCTGTTGGAGGCCTGCGGGGCAGGGCGGAGCAGGTCCCAGCCTGCGGAGAGGACAGACGAAGGGGCGCACGGGCATGTATGTGTGAGGAAGAGAGCCCCGCAGGGGGGCAGGTCACGGGGGGACAGGGGGTCCCCGCAGCCCTCGCTTCCCTCTCAGCATTGACCAGAGACCTGGAGAGACCAGAGCGCTTTGGGGAGAGATGCTCCAGGCAGGAGGAACAGGGAGTGCAAAGGCCCTGAGGCCAGCCAGGAGGCCAGCATGGATGGGGGGAGGGAGGGATGGGGGAGAGCTGGGGGAGGGGACCGGGCCTTGTACTGGCAGGGCTGAGGTGGGACTTGGCCTTTTACGGTGAGTGCCATGGAAGTCCCGGACGCCTCCTCCGGTCTCACCTTCATTCTTCAAGGCCCTGTGGCCCCTGTGGGGAGAGTGGACAGAGCAGGGTCAGGCGGCTGCTGGCCTGGTCCGGCCGGAGCGAGGGTAGCAGGGCTGGGTCTGCACGGCCTGGGTTTGTGGCCAACTGAAGTCACTGGGGGAGGAGCAGGGATTTATGGTTTCCGTGACTGGGTTGGGGGGTGGGGGTCAGAATTGGGGATGCCTTTTCCACGCCTTGGGGCAGTAGGGGGCGCTTTCTGACGTCGAGGCTGTGGGGTCTGCAGGCGGGGCAGAGTTGGAATGTCGGTCGACCAAGGGCAAGGGTGGCCTTAGGCCCTGACCACCGTTTGGTTTCTGGCCTTGGAGTCACCAGAAGCCTGTGGCTGGGTGTCCGCGCGTCTGCTCCTGTAGGGTCGCTCCGACGTCCTCCCAGGGAGCGATGTCACGCTCTGCCTCCTGGCGGCCCCCGCAGGGCCCTCCATCTGATTCCTGCTCTGTGAAGCCCAGGCGAGCGGAGCCGGGCCGGCTCCCGTGGCTCTGGGCTTGAGGATGACCAGGCACCGCCTGCATCGTCCCATTTGAGGGGTCCCTCCAGTGCCTGCCATGAGCGGCCCCTGCAAACAGCCCGCTCTGCTTTGCAAATGAAGGGACTGAGTCACGGAGACTTTAAGTCGCTGGCCCAGCCGGTGGCTGGAGCTGGAGGCTTGGTGGGTCCCAGTCCCGCTGCTGTGCTTGTGAGCAGCCGGCGGCGTGGCCACCCCCAGCCTGAGGGGCCCCCCCTCCCTGCGGGATGCTCCCTGCCTCTTGCCGCGTTGGCACCTCCGCAGGCTGCTATTATGGCTCCGGGTCAGCAGAGCCGGTTTGGTGCGGCCGCTTGCATTTGCAGGCTGCCGACTCCTCAGCGGACGCAGTCCTCCTGGGGGGACCCGCTGCTCCTTTTGTGAGCATTTTGATGCAAGTGCACCCCAGCTTCCTGATGGGACCCCCTCCTGGGAGGCTGGGCCTCCTGACCTCCTCCAGGGAACGGCCTGTGCTCATACACTCTGCTCTCCACCGCGGTGGGGGAACACAGCTGCCAGCTCTGTGGGTTTCCTCATAACCGCACTCCCAAAAGGCCCCAGGCCCCGGGCAGGAGGGCAGACACACACTGGACACTGGGTTCCGGGAGCAGACTGCGCGCCCAGCTGGACGGACGGTGGCCCGGTGGGGACGGAGGGATGGAGGCTGTGCAAAAACAGGTTCTAGGAGGGCCCCGGAGGCCAGGCTGGGGGCCACCATGCAGCTCCGGGCACAGGCGGGGGCGGGGTGAATTGAGCCCCCCCTTCTCCTGTTCTCAGAGGAGAAAGCTGGAAGCCCGACCTGATGGCCCCCAGGCGCAGGCTGTGCAGAGGGAGCGGCTCTGGGTGCAGGCGCGCTCGTCCTCTTGCCGCTGCGCTGGGAGCGAGAGTCCAGGAGCAGACGGAACCGGGGGCCGGCCCTCCTGCACCCCGTGAGGCCGCTGCGAGGAAGCTGGGAGCCAGCATGTGCTCCCTGGCGGAAGTGGGGTGACTGCAAACAGGAAACCTGGCAAAGTGGTTGAACTTGAAACAGACTGAAACTGTGTCTGGGTTACACCCCTGGCAGTACACGCACTCAGACTCCGAGTGGGGTCTTTTAGGGCTGGGGCTGGGAGCCGTGTGTGTGTGTGGGGGGGGGGGCATGGGCACTGTCCTGGCTCCGCCTGGGATGCCCCGGCAGGTGGCCAGCTCCTCGGGCAGGTTGTGGCTGTGTATAAAGTGTGTCCCCAGACGTGGGCAGCCACAGAGCCCCGAGGGACGGGCCAGGCTGGTGGGTTCCTGAGCTGCGTCCTCCCCTGCTGTCCCTTCAGGCTCTGGCCTCGGGTCTCATCAGGTCACATGACTTAGCAGCTGGCGGAGAAACTGCCATTGTCCTGAGATTGCTCCAAGGTGACCTGCCATTTGTTGTTCTAAAATAGGTCAGCGGCACTGTCTTAAAGGGCCAGACAGCAAAGCGTTCAGGGTTGTGGGTCACCATTCTCAGCTCTGCTGTTGTAGCAGGAAAAGCAGCTGCGGGCCGCGGGCCAATGAAGGTGTGCGGCTGCGCGCCAATAAAGCTTTATCGATGCGAGCAGGCAGCGGGCGGGCGCCAGCCTGACCCTCCGCGCAGTCCCTGCTGCCGAGAGGAGTGACCGTGGGATGTGCAAGCAGCGGGTCCCCGCGGCTAAAACTCCTCTGACCTTCCCGACACCCAGCGCGCCTGGGAAAGCGCCGCCGCTGGGGGCGCTCACTTGGTTCTGACCCCCCCCCCCCCCACGTGCCCGGGGCCGGAGGCAGAGGGATCCTGTGGGCACAGCGTGTGCATGGCAGGCTGCCCCAGGGTGTCTCTAGTCTAACCAGTTGCACACAGACCTGCCCGTGGGGTCAGTGACTCCAGGACCAGAGGAGGGCCCGGGCCGGTGCCGTGGTTGGTCGGAGCATCATCCCGGACACCCAGAGGTGGGAGGTTCCTGGTGTCGACGTGTGTCACCGTAAAAACACTCAAACCCGTAAGGAACTGTTGTGAGTTTATTGAGCCAAACTATCGACCATTGCCGGGAAGCAGAACCTCAGCGGGTTGAGATGATGCTCCACAGAATGGCATTTCTCATCCGTATTTATACGTTTCAATCAAAGGAGGGACGCAGGTGGGCTACAGGAAATCCATTGGTGATAGAGCAGAGAGGTGGGAGCAAGCAAAGCGGGGGAAACCCCTGGGATTGGATGAAACGTAAAATGATGGACACATGCTTCGGTGGGTGCAGGAACAATTAACATGATAATCTGTGGTCTCTGTCCTGGCGCCCAGCACATTAGGCTGTGCCCCAAGGGCTCCAGAAAAAGGGAAGTTACCAGTTACCCAGACATGTCAAGGGCATGTTCTCACAGAGGCAAAAAGACAGGTAGGCTCAGTGAAGGTAGAGGTTGACCTTGGCAGGGAAGACACCGGCCGAGGAGGTGACCACCCACCATCGCTGCTTTTAGTTGAAGTTTAATGTCACCTAACACCGCCCCTGTCCTGCCGCCAGTGGACCAGCAGGTGATTCCTAATTTCAAGAAGCTCTTCACCGAAGCACCTGTCCCGCCACTGCCTTGAGGTGACGGAGAGCACAGACCTCACCCTTCGAGAGTTCTGGAAGGACCACTAGAACATCGTGACATGCCTCAGAATTACCGACATGGCCTGGCAGGGTGTTACAGAGAGGACCTCGACCTCTGCGTGGAAGAAGCTGTGGCCCGAGGTAGCGTCTGAAACGGATTCTGAAAGACTCGCCCCCGCAGCGGCAGCGGTGGAGGAGACTGTATCCCTCGGCAGGTCTATGGGCCTGGACGTGGATGAAGGTGGCATCAATGAGCTCGTCGAGGAGCACGCCGAGGAGCTGACAGCGCAGGAGCTAAAGGAGCTGCAGACGCAGCAGCACACGGGGGTTTTGCAGGAAATAGATGGCACGGAGGAGGAGGAGGTTATCGCTATAAGTGAGATAAAGGAAATGTTGGGAATGTGGGAGAAACTTCCAGACTTTATTCAAAAGAAACACCCAGAAAAAATTGCAACTGGGCGTGCGATGGAGCTATTCAATGACACTTGCCTAACTCCTTTCAGAAATATTCTGAAAGGGAGGATGAAACAGATCTCATTGGACAGGTTTTTATCGAAAACGCCTGTAGATGAAAGTGATGAAAGCGTGGCGAAAAGGGCAAAAACCAGCGAATAAGATTCAGTTATTCAGTTCAGCCTTTCTCCTCCAACTCCATCGGCATCTTTAAGTTGTTTGATCTCCAAGGTCAATGCTGTACATTAAACTTAATAAAATAAGTGTATTGCACTAAAAAAAAAAAAAGTTTAATGTCAGACCATCCCTGTGGTGACTTTAAGTCTCTGAGTCTGCAAGACCGCCACGCAGGCCGCCCCTGAGCTGTCAGGTCAGCACGTGGCCCCTCCCGTCCGCAGGGCCCAGGTGGCAGGTTGGTCTCCGATGGTCGGAGGGGCCCCAGGACACGTGCGGGTCGCCCCACATTGTCTCATCTTCCCCCACGGCGGGCCGCCCCTGGGACCTGGGTGCTGGCTCGGGTGGCAGTGCAGCTCCCAAGGCCTCTCTGTGCTCCCTGCTGTTCTGCACGGGGCGGCCAGGGGCGAGTCAGCGCACACAGTCAAGGCCCTCCTGCCGCGCTGCGACCCCACAGGCCGCGCTGTGACCCTATGGGCCCCTCCGGCCGCGCTGTGACCCTATGGGCCCCTCCGGCCGCGCTGTGACCCTATGGGCCCCTCCGGCCGCGCTGTGGCCCCTCCGGCCGCGCTGTGACCCCTCCGGCCGCGCTGTGACCCTATGGGCCCCTCCGGCCGCGCTGTGACCCTATGGGCCCCTCCGGCCGCGCTGTGGCCCCTCCGGCCGCGCTGTGACCCTATGGGCCCCTCCGGCCGCGCTGTGGCCCCTCCGGCCGCCCTCTGGGATGGGTTCCCGGGTGCTGTTGTCTGCCTCCACCCGCTGTTCGGGATCGCAGGCTGCCCTGCGGTCACAGCTGGAGAGAGGAGGGAAGGGAAATTCCGGGACTCCCGCTCCACCCTGCGCCTCCCCCTCGGGCTGCTCTGGCCCGGCCTCTGCTGTTTGCTGCTAGAGCCCTCGGTTAATATCCGATCAGCGGAGGGGTGAGTGGTCCGCCCCCCCTTCACCGCCACGTCCCCCCACGGGAGCTGGGGTCTTCGTGCTGCGTCTGTTTACGCTGATGCCCGAGCTGCAGCGCTCCGTGCTGCCTGGAGTCCTCGCCTCACCTTGGATGATCCTAGTGTCACCCCCACTTCAGAGATGGGCCTTTGGGGCTCATGGTGGCACGTTCTAGATCTGGGACAGCGAGACCCTGGGGCTCGCCCCGTCGAGGATGTGGATGTGGGGTCGTGTCTCTAGCCCCCACGGGCCTTTCATAGCCGGCGCGAGGGGGGAGCAGGACGCAGCCGGTCCCCAGCCCCGGCCTCTGAGGCTCACACAGGCCCTGCCGTCTGGGCCTCGGGTCCTGGGACGGGGATGCTGGCACAGGGTGGCACGCGGTGCGGGGAGTGGGAGGCAGACGGGGTGTCCGCTGTGGCAGTGTGTGTCCCCTGGAGCTGGCTCTGTGGGTGCAGGGTCCGCAGTACAGGGTTCATGTGGCCCCTGAACCCCCAGACTGCGGGCCCAGAGGAGCCCGGCTCTGCCCCGCCCTCCAGAACCTCCCGTTCACAGGAAAAGCCTGGGTCTGGATCTGCCTGGGAGTGGACCTGGGCAGGGGCAGGGTGCTGGGCAGGCACCGGCCCAGACCTATGTGAGGAGCGGGCGGGGGGGGGGGGGGCGGGGGGGAAGAAGCCACGGCCATGGAAGGATCTGGCAGAGCGTGTCGGGCCCACATGGTGTCTCTGGGCCTCAGTGGGTGCACACACGCCCGGGGGTGGTCTGAGGGGCCGGGCAGGGAGGGAATCAGAGGCTCTGGGGTTGCTGGGCGGTGAGCCCGCAGACAGAGCGGTCTTGCCCAGGATGGGGGTGCGGGGGAGGGGGAGGGGGGAGTAAGACAGACAGGCTTAGGTTCAGACGGTTGGTGCGAGGCCCTCGTGGTGTATACCAGGGCTGGCCTGCGTACTCAGGACCTCAGGGGGCAGGAAAGCACGGGTAACACCACAGCGGTGCCGCCTCCCCCCGGGGCCCCAGCACCGGCCTTCCCTGGCTTGGAATTTTCTGCATCTCAGTTGCAGGCTTAATCCCTGGCCCCCATCGGGGCATGTGCTGAAGGCAACCAATCGATGTGTCTCTCTCACATTGATGTATCTCCCCCCCCACCCGCTCTGCCCTCCCCTCCACTCTCTCTAAAAAAAATCAATGGATAAACCCTCAGGTGAGGATGAGGAAACCGGGGAGGGGTTGCTAAGCACATTGGCCCCATGAGGCCGTGGTTGCCCCGGGAGACACTGGCCAGCGTCTGGCCGAGGTGCCCGGGGTGCGGGCAGCCCTGTCTGGGGAGGCACCAGGGGCTCTGCAGGCCCCAGTGTGCTCTGTCCTTCAGGTGCCGTCCATTCCAGGAGATACTCACTCAGACGTTCCCTTAACAGAGGGCGGCAGTTGCTACTTTATACAGAGAAAGGCGACTCTGGGAGCCGTGACCAGTGCTCCGTCCACAGATGGGCCGTGATCAGCCCGGGACCAGCCCCGGGACCAGGCGGTGCTGACTGGGATCCTGGGCGCCATTCCACATGGCTGAGGTGGCGAGAGTGGGCTCAGCGAGGGCACGGCAGGTGTTGTGGGTCCTGGCCCCGTGGCGAGGTCGCTGCTGCAGCCATGCCCGAGGACTGACGGACAGCTGTGCCCGGGGACTGACAGACAGCTGTGCCCGGTGACTGACGGACAGCCTGTGCCCGGGGACTGACGGACGGCTGTGCCCGGGGACTGGCGGACAGCTGTGCCCGGGGACTGACGGACGGCCTGTGCCCGGGGACTGATGGACGGCTGTGCCCGGGGACTGGCGGACAGCTGTGCCCGGAGACTGACGGACGACGGCCTGTGCCCGGGGACTGACGGACGGCTGTGCCCGGTGACTGACGGACGGCCTGTGCCCGGGGACTGACGGACGGCCTGTGCCCGGGGACTGACGGACGGCCTGTGCCCGGTGACTGACGGACGGCTGTGCCCGGGGACTGACGGATGGCCTGTGCCCGGGGACTGACGGATGGCCTGTGCCCGGGGACTGACAGACGGCTGTGCCCGGGGACTGACGGACGGCTGTGCCCGGGGACTGACGGACGGCTGTGCCCGGTGACTGACGGACGGCTGTGCCCGGGGACTGACGGACGGCCTGTGCCCGGGGACTGACGGACGGCTGTGCCCGGGGACTGGCGGACTGCTGTGCCCGGGGACTGGCGGATGGCCTGTGCCCGAGGACTGACAGACGGCTGTGCCCGGGGACTGACGGACGGCTGTGCCCGGTGACTGACGGACGGCCTGTGCCCGGGGACTGACGGACGGCCTGTGCCCGGGGACTGACGGACGGCCTGTGCCCGGTGACTGACGGACGGCTGTGCCCGGGGACTGACGGATGGCCTGTGCCCGGGGACTGACGGATGGCCTGTGCCCGGGGACTGACAGACGGCTGTGCCCGGGGACTGACGGACGGCTGTGCCCGGGGACTGACGGACGGCTGTGCCCGGTGACTGACGGACGGCTGTGCCCGGGGACTGACGGACGGCCTGTGCCCGGGGACTGACGGACGGCTGTGCCCGGGGACTGGCGGACTGCTGTGCCCGGGGACTGGCGGATGGCCTGTGCCCGAGGACTGACAGACGGCTGTGCCCGGGGACTGACGGACGGCTGTGCCCGGGGACTGACGGACAGCCTGTGCCCGGGGACTGACGGACAGCTGTGCCCAGGGACTGACAGACGGCCCGTGCCGGGGACTGACGGACGGCTGTGCCCGGGGACTGACGGACGGCTGTGCCCGGGGACTGACGGATGGCCTGTGCCGGGGACCCATCTGCGTGGAGGGCGTTCTGTCCTGCTTGCTGCTGGCATCGCCTTGGCCTCCCCCAGGGTCAGTCTGGTCTGGGAGGGAACCTTCCAGGCGGTGCCGTGGCCTCTCGTCTCCTCGCCGCTCGCCCACAGACCTTGCCTTTCTTATCCAGCCTCGGGCAGTGAAGGTCGTGCACACGGCAAGCAGCCGCGGTGCTGGGGGGAAATGGCGGTGCCCGCGCGCCTGCCGCTGGCTTTCCCACGCGCCCACTGATCCGTGGTCCCGGTTGGCGTGAGCTGGGTGCACACGACAGGGACCACGGGGGTCTCGCCAGCACGTGCAGGTGGCCCGTCCTCCGGGCACAGGGTGGCCTCGGTGCTGTCCCCGTGGCCTGACCTGAGGGAGGCCCGCATCCTGGGTGACCTCGGGGTTCTGGCGGGGAGCCCTCCTCGGGCCGCCTCACCCGGGCCTCACCTGGAGGCGGCTGCGGTCCTGTGATCGCAGCTGTCAAACCGCCCACACAGCTCGGGCCGCCGCCTCCTGGGCTCCCAGAGGATAGAAGGGCTGGGGCTCTCGCCGCCTCGGTCCAGCCACGTCTCCCCGTCTCCCTCCGACGCTGATGGGACCAACCCCCTGCTCCGCCTCGGCGCGGCCCCGCGTCCGGCTGTCCGGCCGGGCTGTGCTGTGTGCCTCGGCCCCACCGGGGTTTCTGAGCCGCTGAGGACGGACCCCCCCGGGTTCTCCACCGTCTCTCCCCAGAGGGCGGGCCGCAGCCCCTGCAGCTTGAGGGGTGAGCGGGTCCTGGGAGTCTCCTCCTGCTTTTGGTGACTCTGTTGGATGAAACACGCCGTCTCCTGGTGACGCCGAGTTCCCCGAACTTACAGAGCTCTGAGTTTAAATTACATGTGGCTTTTCCTCTGGCCTTTGGGTTTCTGAAGACGTGAAAGCAGCCAGCTGGTGCGGCTCAGTGGTTGAGGGTTGACCTGTGAACCAGGAGGTCAGGGTTCGATTCCCGTCAGGGCACAGGCCCGGGTTGCGGGCTCCATCCCCAGTGGGGGGCGTGCAGGGGGCAGCGGTCATGATTCTCTCTCATCATGGATGTTTCTCTCTCCCCCTTTCTCTTCCTCTCTGAAACCAATTAAAATGTGTGTATATATTTTTAAAAGAATAGGGGAGCAGTGGGTCCGCACCGTGGAGCCGGGCCTCCTGTGTCCGTGCGCTGGGCGAGTCGCTCTGACGCGCGGCCGCGGTGTCGTTGCAGGCGCCTGCTCGGTGCCCGTGGCGGAGATCATCGCCGTGGAGGAGACGGACAGTCACGGGAAGCCCCAGGGCAGCGGGAAGTGGCAGAAGATGGAGCCGCCCTTCTCTTTCACAGGTAACGCCCGCCCAGCGTCTCTCCAGCTCAGCGTCTCCTCGTTTTCTGCACACGGGCTCCCCGCGCCCTTCCCCGCCCCCGGCTCCAGCTCATGTTCTGGTGCTGAGCACCTTTCCTTTCCTTTCCCGTTTTACCTGGTGAGGAGGCCGAGGAAGAGGGTTTCTCTGGTGGGTGTGGGGATCCCCACTAGTCCGCGGGGACAAGCTCCGGGGCGTGTGGGGCTCCGGGCTGCGGTGGGCAAGGCCGCCATCCTGTGGGACCTCCCGGGGAGGGGTGGGGGGTGCGGGCGGGAACCAGCGCTCCTGTCCCCGCAGTGCCCTGCGTGAGGAGGGCCCGTGGGGAGGGGGTGGGGGTGCGGGCAGGAACCAGCACTCGTGTCCCCGCAGTGCACTGCGTGAGGAGGGCCCGTGGGGAGGGGGTGGGGGTGCGGGCGGGAACCAGCGCCCCTGTCCCCGCAGTGCACTGCGTGAGGAGGGCCCGTGGGGAGGGGGTGGGGGTGCGGGCAGGAACCAGCACTCGTGTCCCCGCAGTGCACTGCGTGAGGAGGGCCCGTGGGGAGGGGGTGGGGGTGCGGGCGGGAACCAGCGCCCCTGTCCCCGCAGTGCACTGCGTGAGGAGGGCCCGTGGGGAGGGGGTGCGGGCGGGAACCAGCACTCGTGTCCCCGCAGTGCACTGCGTGAGGAGGGCCCGTGGGGAGGGGGTGCGGGCGGGAACCAGCACTCGTGTCCCCGCAGTGCACTGCGTGAGGAGGGCCCGTGGGGAGGGGGTGCGGGCGGGAACCAGCGCTCCTGTCCCCGCAGTGCACTGCGTGAGGAGGGCCCGTGGGGAGGGGGTGCGGGCGGGAACCAGCGCCCCTGTCCCCGCAGTGCACTGCGTAAGGAGGGCCTGTGGGGTGGGGAGGGGGTGCAGGCAGGAACCAGCGCTCCTGTCCCCGCAGTGCACTGCGTGAGGAGGGCCCGTGGGGAGGGGGTGCGGGCGGGAACCAGCGCTCCTGTCCCCGCAGTGCACTGCGTGAGGAGGGCCCGTGGGGAGGGGGTGGGGGTGCAGGCAGGAACCAGCGCTCCTGTCCCCGCAGTGCCCTGCGTGAGGAGGGCCCGTGGGGAGGGGGTGCGGGCGGGAACCAGCGCTCCTGTCCCCGCAGTGCACTGCGTGAGGAGGGCCCGTGGGGAGGGGGTGCGGGCGGGAACCAGCGCCCCTGTCCCCGCAGTGCCCTGCGTGAGGAGGGCCTGTGGGGTGGGGAGGGGGTGCAGGCAGGAACCAGCGCTCCTGTCCCCGCAGTGCACTGCGTGAGGAGGGCCCGTGGGGAGGGGGTGCGGGCGGGAACCAGCGCCCCTGTCCCCGCAGTGCACTGCGTGAGGAGGGCCCGTGGGGAGGGGGTGCGGGCGGGAACCAGCGCTCCTGTCCCCGCAGTGCACTGCGTGAGGAGGGCCCGTGGGGAGGGGGTGCGGGCGGGAACCAGCGCCCCTGTCCCCGCAGTGCACTGCGTGAGGAGGGCCTGTGGGGTGGGGAGGGGGTGCAGGCAGGAACCAGCGCTCCTGTCCCCGCAGTGCACTGCGTGAGGAGGGCCCGTGGGGAGGGGGTGCGGGCGGGAACCAGCGCTCCTGTCCCCGCAGTGCACTGCGTGAGGAGGGCCCGTGGGGAGGGGGTGCGGGCGGGAACCAGCGCTCCTGTCCCCGCAGTGCCCTGCGTGAGGAGGGCCCGTGGGGAGGGGGTGCGGGCGGGAACCAGCGCTCCTGTCCCCGCAGTGCACTGCGTGAGGAGGGCCCGTGGGGAGGGGGTGCGGGCGGGAACCAGCGCTCCTGTCCCCGCAGTGCACTGCGTGAGGAGGGCCCGTGGGGAGGGGGTGCGGGCGGGAACCAGCGCCCCTGTCCCCGCAGTGCCCTGCGTGAGGAGGGCCTGTGGGGTGGGGAGGGGGTGCAGGCAGGAACCAGCGCTCCTGTCCCCGCAGTGCCCTGCGTGAGGAGGGCCTGTGGGGAGGGGGTGCAGGCAGGAACCAGCGCTCCTGTCCCCGCAGTGCCCTGCGTGAGGAGGGCCTGTGGGGTGGGGAGGGGGTGCAGGCAGGAACCAGCGCTCCTGTCCCCGCAGTGCACTGCGTGAGGAGGGCCTGTGGGGAGGGGGTGCAGGCAGGAACCAGCGCTCCTGTCCCCGCAGTGCACTGCGTGAGGAGGGCCCATGGGGAGGGGGTGCAGGCAGGAACCAGCGCCCCTGTCCCCGCAGTGCCCTGCGTGAGGAGGGCCCATGGGGAGGGGGTGCGGGCAGGAACCAGCACTCGTGTCCCCGCAGTGCACTGCGTGAGGAGGGCCCGTGGGGAGGGGGTGCAGGCAGGAACCAGCACTCGTGTCCCCGCAGTGCACTGCGTGAGGAGGGCCCGTGGGGAGGGGGTGCAGGCAGGAACCAGCGCTCCTGTCCCCGCAGTGCACTGCGTGAGGAGGGCCCATGGGGAGGGGGTGCAGGCAGGAACCAGCGTTCCTGTCCCCGCAGTGCACTGCGTGAGGAGGGCCCGGCGCCGCCGCTGGAAGTGTGAGCAGGTGACGTTCTGCGGCGCCGACGAGCAGCTGTGCCACCTGTGGCTGCAGACGCTGCGGGAGCAGCTGGACAAGCTGAGTACGTACGGCCTGCGCATATGTTTTGTTGTTATTGTTACTTTTGTTCATCTTCTCCTGGGGACATCTTTTCCCGTTGACTTTAGAGAGTGGAAGGGAGGGAGCGAGGGGCAGAGAGAGACATGGGTGGGCTGCCTCCTGCATGCACCCTGACGGGGCCCCGGGCTCGAACCTGCCACCCAGGTAATGCAGCCTCTGTATTTAGAGAAAGACCAAGTGGCTGTGGTACCTGCCTGCACACACGTGTGTGTGCACGTGTGAGATCATGTATGTGTGTGCGGCATGTGCACGTGTGAGTTTGTGCATGCATGCGTGTGCTGCCATGACCTCTGCTTCCCTCCTCCTCTCTCAGCCCCTGTAGCCGAGCTGGAGGTGAGGCACCGCTGAGCTTTTACGCGTTTTCTAGTTGGAGGAGCAGGGTGTGTGCCCGCAGCACCGGCTCTGCCTGCGGGTTCGGCTCCGTGTTGGGGATGTGCATCCCCGCCCTGGTGTGAGCTGGAGGTCGCCCTGGTGTGAGCTGGAGGTCGCTCTGGTGTGAGCTGGAGGTCGCCCTGGTGTGAGCTGGTGGTCGCTCTGGTGTGAGCTGGTGGTCGCCCTGGTGTGAGCTGGTGGTCACTCTGGTGTGAGCTGGTGGTCGCTCTGGTGTGAGCTGGTGGTCGCCCTGGTGTGAGCTGGAGGTTGCCCTGGTGTGAGCCAGAGGTCGCTCTGGTGTGAGCTGGTGGTCGCTCTGGTGTGAGCTGGTGGTCGCCTCTGGTGTGAGCTGGAGGTCGCTCTGGTGTGAGCCGGAGGCCGCCCTGGTGTGAGCCGGAGGTCGCTCTGGTGTGAGCTGGAGGTCGCCCTGGTGTGAGCTGGAGGTTTCCCTGGCAGCCACGGGCCTCCGTGGTGTGATGCGTGTTCCTTCATCCAGTTGACAGTGACGGTCATTGGGCAGCTCCCGTGTGGCTCTCACACGCATCCCAGCGCGTGTCTTCGGCTGAGCACGCGCGCACTTCCCTTGGGCGCCTGCCTGGGACTGGGATTGCTGGGCTGGACGGGGTGCATGTGTCCGGCCTCAGTGGGCACGGCCCGCCTGTCCCACAGTGGGGGTCCTGAGGCTCCCTTCAGGGAACCACCGAGTTCTGGCTGCCCCATTTTGACCGCGCCCCGAACATTGCAGCCTTTCTGGTGGGTGTAGTTTGCATTCCCTGACGCTGGCGAAGGAGGAACACGCCTCTGGGGGGCCACCCCGAAGCCCTCTGTGAGGTGTCTGTTCAGCTTCGGGTCCATCTTTCTGTGGGGCCGTCTTTCTCACTGACGTGCAGACGTCCCGTCCGCGCTGTGGGTCGGGAGCTTTTCCTGGACTTGGACGCACAGGTACCTTCTCCCATCGAGGGCTTGTATTTCACTGCCTTCACTCCATTTTTTAAAAAATATATATATTTTTATTGGTTTCAGAGAGGAAGGGAGAGGGAGAGAGAGAGAGAAATATCAAAGATGGGAGAGAATCATTGATCAGCTGCCTCCTGCACGCCCCCGACTGTGCCCTTGACTAGAATCGAACCCTTCAGTCCGCAGGCCGACGCTCTATCCACTGAGCCACACCGGCCAGGGCTTCTCTCTGTTCTCTTGATGGTGAACAGAGTCTTAACTGTGACCTGGTCCCATTGATCTTTTCTCAGACGCTGTGGCTGGGCTGTGTCCTCTTAGGGCGTCTTTGCACTGAGGCCATGGGGGCCTCCTTGTCTCTAAGCGTGAGACCCATGACCCCCGGAGCTGACCTCCCACGTGGTGCGAGGTTCCGTCCTTTGGGTGTTGACACCGGCCTGACACCCCCCTCCCCCGTCTGCGGGAAAGACTGTCCTCCCTGCTCTGTGCTGTGGCTGTTGTGTGTAGCTCGTGTGTAGACGTTGAATGGAGTTTTGCGTTTCGCCTCCCGCCCCATGGCTTTGCCGAACTCACTCATTAAGGAGCAGTTTGACGACGTCCCCGTCGGCTGGGCAGACTCAGTTCTGCCTCCCGCCTCCGGCCTCGTGCCTTTTCTCGCTTCTCCTCTGCGTGGGCCTCGTCGGGCTGTCACTGTCCTCTCCGCACGGACAGGAAGCCCCCAGCGCCGCCCTGACCTGTCAGTACCGTGCCCGAGGCTCCACGCGGAATCCCAGCCCCTGCGCCTCCGTTCGCTCAGCGCGGAGCTTGACCCACGCACCCTGACCCCACGCTCTGCCTTGCAGCCTGCAGACCGAAGCGCCTGCTGGTGTTCATCAACCCGTTCGGAGGGAAGGGCCAGGGCCTGCGGATCTATGAGCGGAAGGTGGCGCCGCTGTTCGCGCTGGCCGCCATCTCCACCGAGGTCATCGGTAAGGCGGGAGCCGCGCGGCCGGGAGGCAGGAGACCTGTTCGGATGTGGGCACTGGGGATTGCAGACGGAGATTTTTAAAAAATTGATGTGAGAGAGGAAGGGAGAGGGAGAGAGAGAGAGACATCAATGAGGAGAGAGAATCATGGATCGGCTGCACCTGCACGCCCCGCACTGGGGATCCAGCCTGCAACCTGGGCCTGTGCCCCGACCGGGAATCGAACCCGGGACCCTTCAGCCACAGACCGATGCTCTAGCCACCGAGCCACACCGGCCAGGGCTCCTGTGAGATTTTAAACAAAATAGAATGTGGGTCTTTGTTCTCCCCCCACACAAATCAGAAAGAGAAGAAGACGATAAAGAACGTAGAGTTTCTAGCCAAGCCCTCCAATGCCCGCTCTCAAGAAGTGACTCAGGACAGTGATGGCGAACCTTTTGAGCTCGGCGTGTCAGCATTTTGAAGAACCCTAACTTCACTCTGGTGCCGTGTCACCTATAGAAATTTTTTGATCTTTGCAACCAGAGTAAAACAAAGATTTATATTTTTGATATTTATTTATATATTTAAGTGCCATTTAACAAAGAAAAATAAAAAAAATGAGTGTCATAGGTTCACCATCACTGCTCTATGAAGATAAACGGATGAAGACCACGGACAGAAATTCTTGCAAGAAAGCGATGGCGTTTTAGAAATAATATTACCAATAAGCGACATTGTGGGGAGCGAGTGCCATGCCACGTTGCTGACTCCGAGGTCCCTGAGCCAGCTCTGGGAGCCGGGGGCCCGGGAGGCGGGCGCTGCGAGCGGCCCGTGTGAACCTGTCCACGGGCCCCCGGCGAGGGGCCGCTGCGGTCCCGGCCTCAACCGGGAGGGTTTGCCCGGAGCTCCTGTTCCCGAGTCCCTCCGAGGAAGACGGTGCCCGTCGCACATTTTCTAGCAGCAAAACGTGGAAAACACTCGCTGTCCCCACGCGGGAAACAGGAAGACAGACCTGGTGACTCGGCCGACGGGCATGTGGTCCTCACACGTGGGCGTGGCACACAGCGCCTAACGGGGAGCGCGAGGGCCTGATGCGGGAGGGGTGCGGGCTTTGGTTCCTCACGCGGGGCAGCCGGGCTCTGGGCTGCTGCTGTGTTCTCTGCATCATGGCTTTTCTAAAACTTTCAGAGTAACTTGGATGATAAGGAAGAACTGTAAAGGAGGAGAGTGGACTCTTTCCCAACATCCGGTGTCCGTTGGCGATTACACGCCCGAAAGTGGTGCCTCCCGGGGCCGTGTCCCCGAGGGCCGTGCTCCGTGGCGGGCGGTCTCCTCGGAGAGGGACGGCGGTGCCGTGGGAGCAGGGTGGCTGGCGGGGGCCTCCTGGGGATCACATCCTCGTTCTGACAGGACGGGCCGCTGCCTTTGGCTGTGGGGCGCCCACAGGTCTGACGCCGTGCGTTTCTCCGCAGTCACGGAGCGAGCCAACCACGCCAAGGAGGCCTTGTATGAGATGAGCGTGGACAGCTACGACGGGTGAGTGCGCCGCTCGCTTCCTGCGGGCCGTGAGGAGCGCGTGCTCGCGTCCCCCGGCTGCCTGGGTTTGGTTCGCGCCCTTTCCCCACGCTTTTCCCGGCTGAAAGTGAGCATGCTTCTCATGGAAAGTGAGCTGAGGGCCCTGCAGAGCCCGCGTCTGTGACCCGGGGAGACCACCGGCTAGGTGTGCGCTTCCCTTGTGGCCTTACCACCTACATGGGCTTGTGTGAACACACGTTACAGCATGAGCACACTGCCTACATGGTGTGAATGCATGTTACAGGCATGAGCACACTGCCTACATGGTGTGAATGCATGTTACAGGCATGACCACACTGCCTACATGGTGTGAATGCATGTTACAGGCATGAGCACACTGCCTACATGGTGTGAATGCATGTTACAGGCATGAATGAGCACACTGCCTACATGGTGTGAACACATGTTACAGGCATGAATGAGCACACTGCCTACATGGTGTGAATGCATGTTACAGGCATGACCACACTGCCTACATGGTGTGAATGCATGTTACAGGCATGACCACACTGCCTACATGGTGTGAATGCATGTTACAGGCATGAGCATACTGCCCACATAGGCCTGTGTGAGCGTGGCAGGCCACCCAGTTGTCCCAGGAGTCGGGCCTGTGCTGCCAGGGGCAGGCTGCCCCCGCAGGAGCGCCAGGAGGAGCCTTGGAGAGAGGGGGTGGGGGGCGGCCGTGCAGGGCCCTCACGAGCCCATGTTGTCCCTGCAGAGTCGTCTGCGTTGGCGGGGACGGCATGTTCAGCGAGGTCCTGCACGGGCTGATCGGCAGGACGCAGAGGATGGCCGGCGTGGACCAGAACGAGCCCCGGGCGGCGCTGGTGCCCTGCCCGCTGCGCATTGGCATCATCCCCGCAGGTAGGACCTGGCTGCCCTCCCGCGCCCAGTGCCCACGCCCCACGCCTCTCGGTGCCTGTGACACAGAGCGGTTAACTCCCAGCAGAGTCTTTTCAGAACACAGGGCCTGGCCGGTAGCTCAGTTGGTTAGAGCGCCTTCCCGATGCACCAGGTGAGGGTGTGATCACCTGTCAGGGCGTGGGTGGGACCCAGTGGAAGCAGGAAGCGCGGAACAGCAGACTCACATTCCCCTCTTCCGCCCTCCCCGCCCCCTCACATCAGTGAGACCAGCCCTCCCAGTGGCTCAGCGGATAGAGCGTCGGCCCGACTGAAGGCCCCAGTCAGATTCCGGTCGAAGGCACGTACCTCAGTTGCAGGCTCATTCCCCTGCCCTGGGCGGGAGGCGACCGATCGGCGTGTCTCTCTCGTCAGTGTCTCTCCCCTCCCTTCCACGCTCTCTAGAAATCTTTGGGGAAAATATCCTCGATGAGGATTAACAAAAAAAAGTTTTTTTAAATGTGGGGTTTTTTTCTTCAGCAAAATACCCCTGAACCTATCAGAAACTCAGTTTACCTGCCTTGCTCGCTGCGAAGGACTCGATGTGCGGGGGGGGGGGGGGGGGGGTGCGTGCCCCCGTCCAGGGCCGGCCCGGCGAGCCCTCTGCGTCGTCTCTGGAACCCACTGCCTGTGGCTCCGCGCTGCCCCCGCTTTCGGCCGGCAGCTGGCGGCTGCTCCTACTGGGTGCACTGGGACGGGGGACCCGTGGGCCCGTCCAGCCCAGCCCCAGGGGCCAGGCCTGCCCGGCCACGCCTCCCGCGAGAGGGAGCCCCGCTGAGATGGGCGGAAGGGCCTGTGTGTCGTGGGGTGAAGAATGGTGTCCCGTGGTCCGGGGCTCCTGCTTTTCCCCAGAACAGAGCCCTCCTTGAAGTTCCTTAGGGGACTTCCAACCCCCACCCCTTTTTAATGTATTTTTATTGATTTCAGAGGAAGGGAGAGGGAGAGAGAGGCGCGAAGTCTGAGCCCACAACCCGGGCATGCGCCCTGACCGGAATCGAACCCGGGACCCTTCAGTCCGCAGGCCCACGCTCTGCCCACTGAGCCAAACCTGCTGGGGCCCAGCTTCCTTATAATGGCTGCTTGATGTGAGCAGTTAGAGGCGAGGTAGCCCCAGAAATGAGGGGGGCCTTCAAGGTTTGGGGTCTTACGACCGGGGGCAGCGGAGAAAGCAGCGCCCGCCCGGCCATTTCATCTGTCGAAGGAGGGAGGGCGGTCTGACGGGTTCCGCTGTGAAGGACGTTGGTGAAGGAGCCAGCAGCACAGCGGGCACCCGGCTCTGAGGACTTCCGGAAAGTTCCAGGGCGGCGGGACCCCACCTTGGGGCCTGGCTGCAGCGGCTCCTTCCCGGCTGGTCCTCTCGGGCATGTGTGCTTGTTGTCCGGGCCCCTCGGTGTAACGAGGAGGGCGCGGGAGGCCGGCGGACCCCGTGCTGTGGCTCAGGGTGACGTTTTGAGAATCAGTCACTCCTGTCGTCTTAAACGGCCGTTTAAAAACTTTTATTGTTTTGGCTCATTTTTTGAATCAGCTGTCACTCCAGTCAAGATTGACGAAAACACGTACATGTTACGACGTAGGAGCCTGTGTGTGTGAGTCGCCGTCAGAGCCAGGGTAGCCGAGACGCAATGATTAAGACCCTCCGCTCCGGTCTCCCGCGGGACAGGCTCTGTGCCACCCGGGACCACGGGAGCCGCAGCCGCTGCTGGGACGGGGCTGGCAGG
Source organism: Myotis nattereri (assembly GCF_964212035.1). Lineage (NCBI taxonomy): Eukaryota > Metazoa > Chordata > Mammalia > Chiroptera > Vespertilionidae > Myotis > Myotis nattereri. Next base: position 214,682,702 of record NC_138076.1, on the reverse strand, counting down.
CCTCCCCCACGTCACTGGCGGCGAGAGACCTGTCGGGGCTCAGGGCCACCAGCCAGGACGTCCGTGCCTGCTGACCCAGGGCCACCCTGGCCGGTGTGGCTGGCGGCCGCGCTGTGCGATGGCAGATCCCGCCACATGGCTTATTCATGGGAACCCCGACCAGGGCTCCCAGCTCCTCAGCCGTCTCCTAAGATCCCGGCTGCGCAGCCCCGTCCCAAGCCGGGTCCGCTGGGCGTGGGGCTCAGGACTCGGGCATGAACTGTGCCCGGGGCTCCCTGCCCACACAGCCGAAAGCGCGACCTGGATGCTGACCCAGTTCAGAAGCAGGACACACCGGGGAGGACCGGGCGTTCCTGCCACGCCCTCGGGGCCCGGGCACAGCTGGTGCTCTGAGGTCACCCCAGTACAGACCTCGGCACTGGCGGGGCTCGGCCAGGGCACGCGGAGGGGCCGGCGTGCGCCTCTGTGAGCGTGGCGCCTGCCTCGGGGTGCCCACCTCCCCGGCTCCCCCGTGACCTTCGCCAGCCGCCGCCCGCGCGGTCTGTGCACTTGCCCGGGGGCGGGGACCCAGCGGGCAGGGCACTGCGCTGCTGGGCCGGCCGCCGCAGGCGTTTCTCGGGGCTTCTCTCCCGGCTGCGGAGCTCGGTGGTGTTGCAAGGCCCCTTGGCATTTCTGAGAGCTCATCTCACTGTCCCAACGTTCATTTTGTGGGTAAAGCGTTTGTTCCTTATGTTCTCGGGGGCCCTGGAGGAAAAGCAGGCGCCGTGCACTTAGCCATGAACTTGGTTTTCTAAAATCTTTATGTGTTAAGGGCCTTCTTTTCCCTTCTTAGGGTCCACAGATTGTGTGTGTTACTCCACCGTCGGCATCAACGACCCAAAGACCTCGGCCCTGCACATCATCGTGGGTAGGTCCCGCCCATCTGTGTGGGTAGGTCCCGCCCATCTGTGTGGGTAGGTCCCGCCCATCTTTGTGGGTAGGTCCCGCCCATCATTGTGGGTAGGTCCTGCCCATCATTGTGGGTAGGTCCCGCCCATCTGTGTGGGTAGGTCCCGCCCATCTGTGTGGGTAGGTCCCGCCCATCTTTGTGGGTAGGTCCCGCCCATCTGTGTGGGTAGGTCCCGCCCATCTGTGTGGGTAGGTCCCGCCCATCTGTGTGGGTATGTCCCGCCCATCTGTGTGGGTAGGTCCCGCCCATCATTGTGGGTAGGTCCCGCCCATCTGTGTGGGTAGGTCCCGCCCATCATTGTGGGTAGGTCCCGCCCATCTGTGTGGGTAGGTCCCGCCCATCATTGTGGGTAGGTCCCGCCCATCTGTGTGGGTAGGTCCCGCCCATCTGTGTGGGTAGGTCCCGCCCATCTGTGTGGGTAGGTCCCGCCCATCATTGTGGGTAGATCCCGCCCATCTGTGTGGGTATGTCCCGCCCATCTTTGTGGGTAGGTCCCGCCCATCTGTGTGGGTAGGTCCCGCCCATCTGTGTGGGTAGGTCCCGCCCATCATTGTGGGTAGGTCCCGCCCATCTGTGTGGGTATGTCCCGCCCATCTGTGTGGGTAGGTCCCGCCCATTTTTGTGGGTAGGTCCCACCCATCTGTGTGGGTAGGTCCCGCCCATCTGTGTGGGTAGGTCCCGCCCAGCCCATGGACTGTGAGCAGCCCACGCTGGTAGGGGCTTGCGAGCCTCCCTACCCTCCGTGCCTGGCCCGTCTGCCAGCAGGGCTCTGTCCCTGAGGCTCCCCTCCACTGCCATCTGGCCCCATCTTCCCACACCGCCAGGGGGTCTTGCAAAGCACAGACTCTGCTCAGAACCCTTCCAGAGCCTTGGGGGGCCAGCACCCCGTGACCTGGTGGCTCTCCTCCTCGGTGTCCCCGCACTGGCTGGGCTGCCCCTCTATCCCAGGCTCTGCCCCAGGCGCTGTCCCAGACTCGGCTGGGGCCCTGCACTCGGCTTTCCCTCCACTCAGGGCCCAGCCCCTCGTCGCCGGGCAGGGGGCAGGCCTTCCCCGAAGGTCCCTGGCCGCCCGCCACTGTCCTGTCCTGTGTGCCTGCCTCGTGGCCCCTCCGGAGGGACCCCTGTGCTGCGGGTCAGGGGCCGAGAGGCAGGAGGCCTTGGGCAGGGCACCCACAGGACAGATGTCGCAGCGACGCCCTTTGCGTCGTCTGCCTCTTAGTCACGCCTCCTGAGAGCTTGCCGGGCGCCCGGGAAGGGGGCGGGGGGGGGGGGACAGGCTGGCGGCCGATGGAGGGCACGGCCCCACTCCGGCCTCTCTCGCAGGGGACTCGCTGCCCATGGACGTGTCCTCCGTGCACCACCACGGCGCGCTGCTGCGCTACTCGGTGTCGCTGCTGGGCTACGGCTTCTACGGGGACATCGTCAAGGACAGCGAGAAGAAGCGCTGGATGGGGCTCATCAGATACGACTTCTCAGGTAACGGAGTGGCACGTCGGTGCCCTTGTCGGCACAGCGCCCTGAAACAGACAAACCCAGGCAGGCTCCCCGGTAGCTACAGACCCGGGCGCCCTGAAACCGCCCTCCTCTTATCTGCTCACGGAGCTGGGGCCACAGGAACCACGGTCACTCCCAGGCTACACGGAGGTGACGGTCTGCGTGGCTCGGGGCCTGCGTAGACTCGCTGTGGCCCTCGGGCCCCGCTGCCCATGCCCTGCAGGGCGGCCTCCTCCAGACGCTGCTCAGATCCATGCCGTGTGCTCGGGGTGGCGTGTGGGGGCCCGGCCAGCTCAGGTGGCTGCGCCCGGCCTCGGCGTGCTGCGGGCACAGGCGCTTTGCCAGAGCGCCCCTGGGTGGCATTGTTGCCCTGGTCTTCGTCCCAAGTGCTGACAAGGCGCCAAAATTGCCGGGATGAGTTTGGGGGCCAGGCCTGGGGCTGCGGGGCCAACACTGACAGCCTGGGAGGAGCAGGGGGACCCGGTGGGCTGCCCTGAACGTGGCTCAGCCACGCAGACATCCGGCTTCAGAGGCCGCGCCACGCAAGCCTCAGGCAGGACCAGCGGCGCACACAGCCCTGGCGGCCAGGCGCCCAGCGTGGCAGCTGTCACACGGGGTCACACTCCGTCACGCTGGCCCTGCACCTCAGACGTGCCGCCCAGCACAGGCCGGCGGCCACGCTCAATCCCCGGTGCTGGCCGAGCCTGTCCCTGGGGCTCCCCCGAGAAGGCCTCCAGGGGGACCTGCTCCCCGAGGCTCACCCTGACGATCACAGTGTCGGGAGGTGTGTCAGGCGCTGACCGTGGCTGCTTTCCTCCCTCGCGCCCGCCCCAGGCCTGAAGACCTTCCTGTCGCATCACTGCTACGAGGGCACCGTGTCCTTCCTCCCGGCGCAGCACACCGTGGGGTCTCCGCGGGACGGGAAGCCCTGCCGGGCCGGGTGAGCGCTCGCTGCGGGCCGGCCGGGCTCAGGCGGGGGAAGGCGGGATGCCCGCTCCCGCTGGGAGGGACACGCGGTTCCCAGATGTGGGCCCGACGCGGGGTTTATGCTTTTGGTTCACACGCGCCCTGACCAGAGGGTATCTCGTTACCCCTCCCGCCGGGTCCTATGCCCCCGGTGTTTTAAAGTAAATCTCGTTTTGAGAATTCAAGTTAGTATGTTGAAGAAGTGGTTTTTTTTAATCCTCACCTGAGGATATTTTTCTGTTGATTTTCTTAGAGTGGAAGAGAGAGGGAAAGAGAGAGAGAAACATCGATGTGAGAGAAACACACTGATTGGCTGCCTCCTGCGCGAGCCAGGGCCTGGGCTGGGGAGGAGCCTGCAACTGAGGTCCGTGCCCTTGACCGGAATCGAACCTGGGACCCTTTGGCCGATGCTCCATCCACTGAGCAACACCGGCCGGGGCCAAAGAAGCCTTTTTAACTGAGCCTTGGACGCCGCACCTCCCGCCGCGGGAAGGACTGAGAGGCTGTGGGTGCCACGCGGGTGCCCACTGCCCTGGCGGAAGCGAGCGGCCTCTTGTGTTCCAGGTGCTTCGTCTGCAGGCAGAGCAAGCAGCAGCTGGAGGAGGAGCAGAAACGGTCGCTGTACGGCTTGGAGGGCTCGGGTACGTCGGGCGGCTCTGTCCTCTCGGGCCCTGTGCCGTGAAGGTCAGGCGGGAGTCCCCCCCCGCCACCCCCCCTCCCCGTGCCGTCCGCTTACTGTCGCTCTGGCAGCTGCATGGGCTGCGGGCCAGGCCCGAGGGAAGAGAGTTGGGAGCCGCTGGGCATCGCCGTGGCTGGCGGCCTGGTCTTGGCCCCCGGAGTGGGCCCACGGTGTCTCTGAGGGCTCGTGGGGACGTCTCGGGACAGGAGTGGGCGCGGCCCTGGCGGAGGTTGAGTCGTGTGGGCTGCACAGTCACCGGCTGTTACCCTTGATCTTCTCAGTCGTGAGAAATTGTGGCTCGTCCTCGGCTCCCGGGCCAGAGTCCGAGGGCGGCCAGGTCAGGGCCCCGGGGAAGGGCCAGGAAGTGTCCCAGCGAGCACATGGCCTCCGTGGCAGTTTCCTTAGTGTCCACGCCAGACGTGGGTGCGCGCGGCCCGTCCTGGGCGTGGCCCGGATGACCCCTGAGCGTGGCCCCTGCTCCCTCTGCTGCAGAGGAGGTGGAGGAGTGGAAGGTCATCTGTGGGAAGTTCCTGGCCATCAACGCCGCCAACATGTCCTGCGCTTGTCCCCGGAGTCCCAGGGGCCTGTCCCCGGCCGCCCACTTGGGAGACGGGTCTTCTGACCTGATCCTCATCCGCAAATGCTCCCGGTTCAACTTCCTGAGGTTCCTCGTCCGGCACACCAACCAGGGTGACCAGGTGAGTGCGAGCGTGCCGCGGGCCCCTGGGCGGGTCCTACTCGGTGCAGAGCTGGCTCCATGGGCCCCTGGGCAGGTCCTACTCGGTGCAGAGCTGGCTCCATGGGCCCCTGGGCGGGTCCTACTCTACTCGGTGCAGAGCTGGCTCCATGGGCCCCTGGGCGGGTCCTACTCGGTGCAGAGTTGGCTCCATGGGCCCCTGGGCGGGTCCTACTCTACTCGGTGCAGAGCTGGCTCCATGGGCCCCTGGGCGGGTCCTACTCTACTCGGTGCAGAGCTGGCTCCATGGGCCCCTGGGCGGGTCCTACTCGGTGCAGAGCTGCCTCCCGCAGACTGTTGGGCGGGTCCTACTCAGTGCAGAGCTGGCTCCATGGGCCCCTGGGTGGGTCCTATTCATTGCAGAGCTGCCTCCCGCAGACGCTGGGCGGGTCCTACTCGGTGCAGAGCTGCCTCCCACAGACGCTGGGCGGGTCCTAGTCGGTGCAGAGCTGGCTCCCGCAGACGCTGGGTGGGTCCTACTCAGTGCAGAGCTGCCTCCCGCAGACGCTGGGTGGGTCCTACTCTACTCAGTGCAGAGCTGCCTCCCGCAGACGCTGGGCGGGTCCTACTCGGTGCAGAGCTGGCTCCATGGCCCCTGGGCGGGTCCTAGTCGGGGTTCCTTCCGCGTGAACCCGTCACTGAGCTCGCTGGAAGAAGGCCGATTTGTTTGTGTTTCGCCCCTTTCACTCTGTCACATGACTCCTGGTAAATCTCACTGAAAAGCACAAACTCTGAGCACAGAGACAAGGAGACGGGAACGTCTGTGTCATCCTGTCTCCGCTTCCTGTTTAAACAGAACAGTGACCCACTGACATCTGTGTGGCCCTGCGGGTGGCTCACAGGCACCATTCGGCTCCTGAGCCGGGGCTGGGGACACCCCCCCCTCCCCCCGCCACCACCGTGGCCCTGCCCGGCCACTGCCGTCCTTGCAGTTAGGACAGGGAGACCCCGAGCCTGCCTGGAACATGCAGAGAGCGGGCCAGTCATTTGGGTTTTTTGGTTAATCGTCACCCGAGGATGTTTTCCCATTGATTTGTAGAGAGAGTGGCAGAGAGAGGGAAAGGCAGGGAGAAACATGGAGAGAGAAACACACCGACGGGCTGCCTCCTGCACGAGCCCCGACCAGGGACTGGGCCGGGAGGAGCCTGCAATCAAGGTACGTGCCCTTGATCGGAATCGAACCCGGGACCCTTTGGTCCACAGGCTGACACTCTATCCACTGAGCCAAACCGGCCAGGGCGCAATTTGCTTTTTATGTTTTTAAACTTCAGTTATACTAGTGAAAACACTCCTCCGATAGTGCTTTTCTGAGGCTCTTTAACTAGTTCTTGTGAAAAAGATAAAAGAATTCCCCCAGGCCCTGCTCGGAGCTGATGACCGGCGGGTCCCGGGGCTCAGGGGTGAGCCAGGTGCCTGGAAAGGCAGGGCCCAGACTCCTGTCCACCTCCAGCCGCCCGCTCCCTGGGCAGCACGGCCGGCAGCACCAGCAGGGCCGCAGCCTGGAGGGCGAGCGCACGCGGGGCAGGAGCTCGCTGCCCAGGACCCCCCCCCCCCCGCCCCTCCCCGCACAGTGACGCAGGAGCACCCTCTCTTGCCAGTTCGACTTCACCTTCGTGGAAGTTTATCGCATCAAGAAGTTCCAGTTCGTGTCGAAGCAGGTGGAGGACGAGGACAGCGACCTGGGCGAGCGGGGGAAGCAGGGGCTGCGCCAGATCTGCAGCCAGCACCCCTCCTGCTGCTGCAGCGCGGCCAGCAGCTCCTGGAACTGCGACGGGGAGGTGCTGAGCGGCTCCGCCGTGGAGGTCAGGTGGGTGAGTGGCCGTCGCCATCGCCGCGGGGGCCAGGGCGCCACGCTGCTGGGGCTCCCGGCCCTGAGCTGGGCCTCCTGCCGCTCGGAGCCCCGCCCGGAGCGCGTGTGGCCCAGGCGCCTATGCTGCCAGGTGTCGCACGCCCTGTGGGTGCCGCGGTCTTAACCCTGGGGACACGCCAGGTGTCCATCACCGTCACGGGCCTTTGAAGCCCCTCGATTTTAAAAAGTATATTTTACTGATGTCAGAGAGGAAGGGAGAGGCAGCGAGGGAGAAACATCCGTGATGAGAGAGAACCCTGGGTCGGCCGCCTCCTGCACGCCGGCCACCGGGAATTGTGTGACAACCAGGCAGGCAGGCGCCCTGACCGGGAATGAGCTGTGACCTCCTGGTTCATAGGTCGATGCTCCACCGTGAGTCACCCGGCCGGGCGAGGCCCCCGATGTTACCCTTTCTCTCCTGCACCCGCACCCCGCGCTCTCGATTCTCCCCCTGCGAATGGCCTTCAGGGCGCTGTCTGAGCCCTGGGCTCACGGCGTCCACCGGAGGCGCCGCGGCCTCAGGGGCAGCCACTGTACGGGGAGGAGAGCCAGGCGGCCGGTGTCTGCGGCCCCCCCGTGGGCAGCTGCTGTCCGGGGGGAGCCGGCCGGCTCAGCGCGGCCTGTCTTGCAGGGTGCACTGCCAGCTGGTCCAGCTCTTCGCACGCGGCATCGAGGACGGCCCGTAGGGAACCTGCAGCCGAGGCCCCATCGCGTCGTCGCTGCGCGTGGAAGCGTGAAAATGGAGAGAACGCAACCGACCAATGATGTGGCTACGTACATTCAGACTTAGAAGTTTATTTTTGATAGTTAAATCTCGGTTTTAGAAAAAATACCTTTTGTCCACGGTTCTGTGGGCGCATCGGGCATTTCAGTTCCACGTGACCCTCTGGGTTGCATCTCACTAACGACCCTCCCCCAGCGTCGCTGTGGCCTGGGCGCCGGCTTCTTAGACTTCACCCGCGCTGACGGCCGACTTAAAAACGGCCCGTTAGTGGCTCTAGTTCAGTCGCTTTACAGACAGTGTCGCAGGAGAGCCCTCCGTCGATGTCACCCGTCTGGACAGGGGGCGCCCACCATCACGCCGACCAGCTTGGCGAGACTTGCCTGGAGTTGTTCGTGGTCCCGTTCCGAACGCTGTGGGCTCTGCCCCCGTCCCACTGGAGCTCACCATCGGCACATTCCTGCTCCTCCGGCTGTGCCCCGCAGGCACCACGCGCGGGGGCCAGCTAGCGAGAGGCACGCGGAGTAGTCGTGCTCCCCGCAGCCTCAGCCTGGCCCGCCGCCCTCGGTCCGGACAACCGCGGGCGGCCCTGGGCCCACGGTGCCCTGCTGTGTAGTTAGAAACACCCATGCTTGCAGCCAGGAGGCGCCCTTTGTGACGTGTTAGCTTCAGACCCCGTGGGCCGGGGGTTGGGGGGGGTCCCACATTCCAGGGGCGCTTGGTGCCGCCTCCCGTCTGGGTTTGTTCTTTTCCGACCTTCCCTTTCATTTCTACATATTTATTGACAGTTTTGTCCTTTTAAACCAGAGGAGTCATTAGGTGTCTTCATGGTTGGTGCTTGAGTTTGCTGCGGCCACAGCCCCGGACTGACCCCCGGGGCCCGGTCTGTGCCGTGGCCTTGTGGTCTGCGCTCGGCTCGGGGACAGCGAGGGTGCCTGCGCCCCGGCTGTCTAAAGACAGGAAGTGTGGCAGAGCTCTGGCCTGGACGGCTCGGCGTGGGCTCTCACTCGGGCCCAGTGGCTCAGCGCGTGGCAGACAGCGGCGTCCTGAGTCCACGTGCCGGGGCGTGTGACGTGTGATGTGCATGTGAATCTCCTGTTCATTCTCTCCCCCCACCCCCCGTCAGGCAAGAGCAGCTGTAACAGTGTTTTTCTTTTTTTTCTTTTTTCAAATAGACCGCGTTTAAGGCGATTGGATTGATGGTTGGTGGGTGGAGGAGGTTTGGGCATAAAGAACTGACAACACGCTGGCGCTTCTGTCCTGCCTGTTCCTGGGAAGAAGCCGGAGACGCGGGACTAGCGGCTCCGTGTGGGGCGGTGGCCGCACCCGCAGGGCCCGGTAACTCCGGCAGCGAAGCGCTCCTGAGGGTCCCCCCGTGGGACCCCTGCTGGGCCGCCCGCCTCGACGTCCCGTGGACTCCGCTGCTCACAGCCGTCACCGCCCTGGTCAGCGCTCCAGCCCCCAGGCGGCCCGGAGTCTGCGCCCGGGCCCGGCCTGAGAGGGAGCACGGCGTCCAACAAGACGCCAGCCGCCCGTGGCTCCCGGCTGCACGCTGACCTCCGACTGCAGACCTGGGAACCTCTGGGGATGGCGCGACTGAACCCCAAGGCGCCCCGATCGTCTCACAGGACGGGAGTACCGCTCAGACACCCCACGCCGGGGCCTGGCCTCCGCGAAGGCTGGACGGAGCGACACAGCCCGGCACGTGGGGACTCGGAGGAAAGAGCAGAGCTGCTGGTGACGTGACCACAGGAGCTGCAGGGCCCGCCGTCCGCGCCCCCGGGCTCCGGTGCGGGGCCGGCAGCAGCGGAGACGAGACCGCCTGTGCCGCCGGCTGACCCATCGCTGCGGAGCGCCTGCCCCAACGGGCGCGACCCTGTCCTCCGGTCCTGTGGCCGGGAGGGGTGGCTCGGCGTCCGCTCTAGTCTTGCTGGTTTCAAGATTAGAAAGTGGCCGTGTGCTCTGATGTGTTGAGACGACGGTAATAAAGTGACTTTGGGCAGAAGGCGGCTATTGTGAAATTCATGGTGCAGGCGCGTGCAGGGAGCCCGACTCAGAACAGAACCATTTTCACTGATTTCACGTCCCGTGTTCCTGTCGGTCCCCACGTGCCCCCCTCTCCCCTCCCGGGTGACCCTTCTGAGCTGCAGCCAGGGCCATGGCCCCTGCGGGTGCCCGCGGGCCTCCGCCTCCAGATCAAAGACGCAAGGACGACGGGCGAGGTGCCTGGTTTAGTTCCCCGGACCCTGGCGCCCCGCGGAAGGCAGGGCTCGGCTCCCACGGGCACAGCCCAGTGGCCGTCAATGCATCCCACCCCCGACCCGGAGCCAACAGCCGCCCGACGCGGATGCACTTTCATTAGCAAAAGCCCATCTCAAGTCTCGCCAGCCAGGGGAGGTCCAAGTTCAGGTTCTGAACGACGGCTCCCACTGAGCACGTGTGGCTTTCACGCCACCGACAAGTCAGAAACCCTACGCTGAGCCATCGCAGGTCAGGGCACAGGTTGAACTCCGCCGTGCAGGGGGCCGGGCCGCCAGCTCACCTCATTTCTACCTGCTTATGTTTATTTTTAATGCGGCTCATTTTAAACAGTGACCAGGCACGTGTGTGCTCTTTGTGGATGGATTAGGCTCGGCTCACGCTCTGTGGGGCCTGGAGCCCCCCTTGCCTCCAGGTGCCGGGAGCCGGTCCATCCTTGCTGTTTCAAGGGGCCTGGCATATATGGCATACTGTTCTTAATATGTTTGCTCACCTTCTTGGCACTATGTGTTTTAACCAAGGTCTCCTCTCTGAGAAAGGTTGTTTCCCCAGGTAGGTATTTTCCCCTCAAGTTAGGGAGGGAATAAAACCCCTTAACTAAGTGCCAGGCGGGTAATTAATCACTTTAACTACGAATAATCATGCTTAAGCTACATAATCTTTACTCCCTGGAATGGAGATAAGAAACGCCCTAACCTTTGGAATAGAGATTGATAGGATGGGAATCAACTGTTATAAATACAGATGTAACAAGACAACAGGACACAGAACCTAGAGACAGAACCTAGAGACAGAACCTGGCTACAGAACCTGGATAGAACATGGCAAGAGAACCTGACTAGAACCTGGTGACTGAACCTGGCTGAAGATCCTGGACAGAACCTGGCTGGAGAACCTAGCGAGGGAACATGGCTACAGAACCTGGCTGGAGAACCTGGAGAACCTGGCTGGAGAACATAGCAAGAGAACATGGACACAGAACCTGGCTGGAGATCCTGACCAGAACTTGGCTAGAGATCCTGGCTAGGCTGCTGATCAACTGAACGCTGTCTCCGTGTCATTCCTTTGCCAACTCCGTCCACACCTTTGGGGACCCCTGGACCTGCTGGGGTTGGACCCCAGCATCCAGGGAGCGGGTGACCCGTGTGAGGGGGTCTGTGTCCACTCCCCACGGAAGGCCAAGTGGGGGGACCGACGTCAGGAGAGGCGGTGTGTATGCTGCCAAGAGGGGAGGGGAGGGGGGGGTGAGCAGGAGCTGTGGGTTGGGGGTCAGGAAGTTTAATTTTGTGAGAAAACCAGAGTCTGGTCAGGAGAATCGCCCGGGGAGGGGCCGGCTCCCCAGGGACGGGGTCTGGGTGCAGCTGCGTCCCAGCCCCAGGACAGCACGCAGGACAGATGTGCAAGGTGCAGGCCGCCCGCCATGAGGTGGAACCAGCCCACAGTGCCCGCTTCCCCAGCGCCGGCGCCTCCTGAGCGAGCTGGGCAGGCATCTGCCTCGGGCTGGGGTGCAGGAGGCTGGCCCCTGGGTGCGCCCAGCACAGCTGCTTCAGGGCCGGCGGGCTCCTGGTCCGGGCCTTAGTCGAACCAGCGTAAGCCGGGCTGGTCCGTACCGCGGTCCAAGGCACCAATGAAAGTGCCGGCTGGCAAAGGAAGCCCGTCACACCGAATCCCCGTCTCTGGCCGGCTGACCGAGCGCCACGGGGACCCCTCCCCCCAGCCCAGACCTGGGGGGAGGCTGCAAGTAGCACCTGGTCCCAGAGGTGCCCACGGCCCCCGGAAGGCATCTCTGGGTGGGGCCAGGACCTGCACCCCAAGGCGCTTTGTCTCCCCACACACCCTTGGTGATGGCACCCCTGCCCGCCGCCAGGATGTGCAAACCCCTCCCTGCGAGCCACCATCCTCAGCCTGCTGGCTTCCCAAGCCCAGTCCCAACCTCCTGCTGGACACGGCCCGCCCCTCCTCATCACCCCCTCCCCACCGCCCCCTCCTCATCACCCCCTCCCCACCGCCCTCCCCCAAGGGGCCTCGTGCCGAAACCCCCCACCGGCCCCCAGCCCACCGGGGACGGTGGCCGCCGCCTGCCCGTAGTGCAAGGGCCCTGCCTTAGCACAAAGCATTTCAGGTTTATTTAAATAAAAATTATAATTTATACAAGACTTCTTTAAACAAGGTCTCTTAAAAAATGTTACAGGGGGGTTTCATCGGTGCCTCGTACAGTACAATCCTTTCGTGAACAAAGTCGCACGTCGCGATATTTACAAACAGATAGAGGAGCTCCAGACCAGAAAGGTCTGCGTCCCTCTCGTCCAGGGATGAGTCGTAGAAATTAAACGCCTCCCAGGTTTACATTCAGTGAAGCCACAGGTCCCCCGGGCGGGAGGGAGCCCGCCGCCGGCCCACAGTGCAACTCGGAACCCCACCCTGTACCCCAGCACCCCTCGGCCCTCCGTGGGGGGGCTGGGCTGCCACACCCTGTCACGTGGTGAGTTTTCATCTCCCTTTCTTCTCAGAAGGGACTCCAACACCACCACCCCTGCAGGAGCACGGAGCCCTCGCCCGCTGCAGGGCCCCCCCTGACCGCAGGGCCCCCCCTGACCGCAGGGCCCCCCCAGCCGGGGACAGTCCCCCCTGCTGGCCAAGAGGCACGCGCTGACCCGTGGCCTCCTGGGGGCTACCCACGTCCGGCCCGGGGCAGCTCAGGCCCACGACGCCTCGCTGTGGACGCCACACGGGAAGCCCTCTGGCGGTGCGCCCCTGGGTGTCCCCGAGGCTCAGCCCTCGAGAGCGGTCCACCCGCGATCACCGTGGGAGCAAAGCCAGGGTTCAGACGGTCCTGCCTTCACTTTCCAGTACCTGTGCCCGAGCCGGTGGGCGCTGCGGGCCCCCGGGCCTCACCGCGGGGGCGGCGTGTGCTTGTCTGGCTGGCTGGGCACCCCCAGTGCTCCCGGGCCCAGCACGTGGCCTGGCCTTGCAGCCCCTCCCTGAAGGGGGGACAGGAGCGATGCTACCAACCTCTCACCCAAACCAGCAAATGAGGATCGGAGCAAAGGTAAAAATCACATCTGAAAAATGATACAAAAATAAGAACAGCTTGCTCTCTGTAAAAAATAGAATCTGTTTCTTCAAAAAACGACAATCTCACCGACACCCAAGGGACTCGGGACGGGTGGAGCTGGAGTAATCCGTGTGGGACGTGCGCTGACCCGCGGGGGCCGTGTGACCCGCCCACTCCCACAGCGTTTTTGAAGCGGCCACAGGCCTATGGGGACACCGGGCTGGCGTCCAGGGCTGTCCCAGAATGCACCGAGCCTGGCCACCTCCACCAGGGCTGTGGCGTCCTTGGCAGGGTGGGCCCAGACCAGCGGGGAGGGTGGGGCCCGCTCCCATCCGTGCTCGCGTGGGTGTGCGTGTGGGCGCGGGACACAGCCAGGAACACTCGGGACGCCAAGGGAGCAACTGCCCGGCCCACACCTCTAGGCTCTGCTCACGGTCACTTCCCGAAGTGTCTGCACGGCTGGGCCACCACGGGCCTGGGCCACGCCTGTACCCCCGCAGCCCCAGGCCCCTCCTCACCGGCCAGGTGGCTCACGGAGGCCCACGCCGGCCACGCAGGCGCCCACCTTCATCAGCCCCTGGGCCTCCCAAGAGCAAAGTGTTAGGAAATGTGCTTCCAGCTCCACAGCCTCCACCCCCACGTCGGGCGCGGACACAGGCCCTCGCGGCCCCGACACTAGCCCATGGCGCTCTGGGGCCACGCGGCAGGGGCCCGCCGAAGGGAGAGCAGGTTACAGAGGCCGTGAGGGCCTCCGCCGTGGCATCGCCGTCCTGCAGCTGTGGCTTTGGTGGGAGCGCCCGGTCATGGAGCCGCTGTGGGCCGTGCCGTCCCTGCCCGGGGGACAGAGGAGCCGCTGTGCTTGGCGGACGGGACAGCGCGTCCTGTGTGTCTTCCTCCCGCGGCCTCCGAGGACCCTGCCCTGTGCCCGCAGTCAGGGACCTGCCTGGCCCGCTGGCGGCTGGCACCGTCCGAGCGACCCCACCCCTGCGCGGGGTCTGTGAACGCAGGTCCAGGGTTATTGCCAAAGGTCAGGAGGGCGTCCGATGGTTCCCCTGTCAGTCACGCCCCAGTGCCCGGAGCGCTAGCTGTCGCTGCCCGAGGCCGCGCCCGCCGTGATCTTCAGGTACTGGCTGAAGATGGTCTCGAAGGCCTCGTCCCTGTGCACCATGGCGCCAAACACCAGCGGCTGCGGGGGAAGCTGGCACTGAGCTGGGGGGGCCCGGCTGGCAGGGCCTGGGGGGCCGGGCACGAGGAACCACGTGGGGTCCGGGGGCTCCCCTTGCCCAGAGGCCAGACTTCAGAGAAATGGAGCAAGAGGCAGGGGATGGGCCCCAGTGCAACCCCCCGTCCCCCCTTCCGCCCTCCCCAGGAACTGTGCTGGGTCATCCCTGCGGGCCTCAGCCTCCTGGCCACAAACTCAATGCAGCAGAGGTTCCTGTGGCCGGGAGGGAGGGAGGGAGGGAGGGAGAAAGGGAGGGGGAAAGAGAGGGGAGGGGGGAGGAGGAAAAGGAGGAGGGCAGGGAGGAGGGAGGAGGGCAGGGAGGAGGGAGGGGGCAGGGAGGAGGGAGGGGGCAGGCTTCACAGGCCCCCCACCCAGCTGGAGCCTGGCAGGTCAGTGGCTCTGCACTGTCCCCGGGGCCCCCGCCTGCCCAGCACTTACCTTCTGGGTTGATGGCGTCGTCACGGCGATCCCCATGCCCGACCCCGGGAGGACAGAGAGGACCTTGTACTGGAAGACGAGCAGGAGGTCACCACAGGCCTCTCCCGGGGGGACGGGGCCGTGCCGCCTCCCCAAACCCAGGGCCTGCCTCCCAGCCACAGGGACAAAGACCGAGCCTGTGCCAGGAGCTGGTGGGCCCTGCCCCCGACGAGTGTGTGCGCGCCCCCACCCCCCGCACCGCACACACCTGCGCCCACTCCATGTGACCACACGTGGGGAAACCGGCTAGAAAATGCCAGAGGAGGGGCAGCTGTCGGCTCTCACCTAAACCTGCCCTGGGGGGTGTGCGGGGGGGGTGTGTGCGGGGGGGGGGGGGGGCTGCTCAGGCCCTGCCCGCCTGGCCCACCTCGCGGTGCTGTCTCCCGTCTGTGTGAGGACGCCAGGCGCGACCCCAAGGGGGAAGGGGGCGAGGCCGGGTGCAGGGACACAGACAGGAGCTGAGGGCGCAGCTCGGGGGCCCTGACTGGGCAGGAGCTGCACCCGCTGCCGCCTCCAGGTGGCACCTGCCTCCTTGGACACGAGTTCCAAGAACACGGGCCGGCCTGGCGCCCCTGTGCGCCCCCCGAAGGGGCGGGAGGACGGCCCGCAGAGGGCACCCACCTTCTGGATGTCGGTGATGTCCACCAGCCGGATGACCTTGTTCCTCTTGGAGGAACCAGACTTGGAGCTCTCGAAGCACAAGTAGCTGCGGGGACAGAGGGCGAAGCCGGCGCTGACCCGGGGCCGCCGGCCGCCACCCCCTGGGCACGGAGGGCGACCTGACCGAGCCCTCTCACCGGCCAGGTGCCCGGCCTCTGACAAAAGACTTTACGTTTAGAAAGAGCCTCACAGCGTTAAAGACTAAAGGCCGTGGCTCAGCACCGAACCTGAGATTCGTCCCCAAGTTGTTAAAATCCTGGGTCACCAACCTGCTCGGCACAGGAGCACCCGGGGCCTGGCGGGGCCCCTGGCAGCTCCCTCAGCGAGGGGCAGAGGGAAGCCGGGCCTGGGCCACTGCCGAGTGTGGGGGCCGGCTGGCCAGGGCCCCGGCTGACAGCCCCGCCGTGGACGGGCTCCCACCTCCCACACAGGACGGAGGCGGCCTGGGGATAAGCTCTCTGCAGCCTCTTCCAGGGGGACACGGCCAGGCCGTCCTGGTGCTGCGCCAGGAGAACAACGCGGGGGGGGGGGGGTAGGGGGGCCGACACTGTCCCCGCAGTGACCCGTCCCCCGTGGGCCCGGCCCCACTCACTTCTCCGTCACGTACAGCACCCCGTTCCGGATGTAGTCCGTGGGCATCTTCCGGTCTCTGTTGATCAGGCAGCAGCGCCAGCCGTTCTCACACACTGAGGGGCACACGGACTGCAGTTCGCACCAAAACGCCCCCGCGGGACCCACAGCTACGGGTGTCCCACCTCCACGCCATCCACGCGGATGTGCGCTGAGAGTCCTTCCCCACGTGAGTACGCAGGGCGTTTGTTTTTTTAAAGGAAAAGAAGCCGGCCAGCGTGGCTCCGTGGTTGAGCATCGACCCATGAACCAGGAGGTCACAGTCGGGGCACGTGCCCGGGTTGTGGGCTCCATCCCCAGTGTGGGGCGTGCAGGAGGCAGCCGATCAGCGGTTCTCTTATTGCTGACATTTCTCTCCCTCCCTCTCCCTCACCCCTCCTCTCTGAAATCAATAAACATTTTTTTTCTTTTAAAGGAAAGGCGCTGGTTAAACAGCTAAATAAGCGAAATGAGCCAGAGGCTCAGAGGCCCAGGTTCATGGTCAAGGTCAGCAGGACGAGGGTTCAGTCAAGACTGACACCCTCCCAGGTCCCCTTTCCCAGTGGGGTCGCACCACCAACGCCAGACATGCGAGGAGCCCAGTCCCCCAAGCGCCCAGCAGTTTAGGGGTTTTATGGGAGACCGTCCTGGGGGGCGGACAGGGATCTGGGCCTCCGTATCAGACGGGCATGGCCTGTGCCAGGGAGCTGCCAGCAGTGCCCACCCTGTGGGGCGTGGCTCGCAGCCGGCCCTGCAAAATTCCCGCTGGGCAACCAACCGTTTACGGCACAGGGACCCCCGGCACTGGGCCTGGGCCGGGCCACCTGCTCCTCCCCCTGCGGCCCAGGAAGTCTGCATACGAGGGGGCAGCCCTCCATCGCCCCCACCCAGGGCGGGGCCCCCCACCGGCCAGCTGGTCCCGGCTCAGGGCGCACACACCCGCCAGCGGCCGCTCGTTTTCCGTCAGGTTGAAGATCTCGTGGAAATTGCCCTTCTTGGTGCTGTGGAGGCGGCCGGCGTCCTCGTCCCGGCCCAGGCCCGCGGGCGCACTGGCCACGTAGCTCCGCGCGGACGTCGTCTGCAGCTGCCAACGGCACCGCCCCGTCAGCCGTGCCCGCGCGGAGGGGGACGGGGCGGCACAGCCTCCCCCCCGGCAGCTGCACACACAGTCCCGCTTCCCCTGGCGACGTCCACACCCCGGACGCCGCCGGGAGCCTGCACCCCGCACACGGCCCCTGAGCCACGCGGGGCTGGGGGAGGGGAGAGCTGGGCGCCGGGGCAGCTCAGGTGGAGTTTCAGACCCAGAGCTGGTGGCGGACAGGCCAGCGAAGCAACGTTAAACGTCAGTCACGACACAGCAACGCACAGCACCAGCCACAGCGGGGCTTCCACACGGACCCTACCTTGTCGTGCCCTGACAGCTGGCCCGGAGGAGACAAGACACACGTGTGACCGCGACAAGAGAGAAACGGGTCCACATGACACGAGGCCACACACAGCTCAGCAAACTGCAAGCGCAGACCGGCCGTGCGACCGCGGCAGCCGCCTTCCACCCGGAGGCCGCACCCTGCTCCCTGACTGTCCCTGAGCGTGGCCAGCGCGAGGAGGGGGTCCTGATCCCCAACAGGGTCCCACAGGTCACCCCCGGGCCCCCCATGCTGTCAGGGAGCTGGGCTGCCTGTCTCTGTGCCTCTCCTGAGTTCACCTCCATCTGTGCCCAGAGCCCAGCCGCTGCCTCACGCCTGCTGGCTACACACCCCACTGGTGAGCTCAGGCTCCCCACAAGCCTTCCTGTCCCAGAACTGGGGAGCACGGGCCCCCCCTGACCCAGAGCTTCCCTCCCACCCACAGAAGCATCAACAGGTCACGGAACACCCTCTCCTCAGAGCTCACGCACACACACGACTCTGCAAGCCAGTGTCCCCTCCTCCAGGAAGGCCTCCTGGACCTGCCTGGGAGTTCTGCTAGGCCCAGAACCCCCTTGTTGGAGACCCCAAGGGCAGCAGTAGGCTGGCTCGGGACACAGTGTCGATGCTCAGGTGGCTTTCCACTGAGACTGAAAACAGGGACCAAGGAGGGCCCATCAGGTGCGGCCGGCCTTGCTGCCCGAGCCTCAGAGCTGGGGACAGCGCAGCCTGCCACCCAGCCAGAGCGGTCACTGCCAGAGCACCCTCCTCCCAAGGCCCCAGGCTCTCTGTAGCCATGACAACAGCCGGGCCTGGGGGCCGCCTGGCTCGGTAGGTGCCGCCTTCGACACAGCAAGGCCCGGGGAGCGGGAAGGACATGGGCCCAGCGACCACGCGTGAACGCAGGACGGCGGGCTCTGGGCCGGCCGGGCGCTCACCCTGCGGGACGCAGCGGCGGCGCTGGAGCGCTCCTTGAGCTGCGGGTCGGTGGGCAGGCTCTTCCAGATGATGTAGGGGGTGTCGTACTTGGCGCGCAGCCGCGGGCAGCGTTTGAAGACGAAATCGATGAGGAAAAACTTGATCCCGGCATAGAGTCCTGCGAGGAGAACACAGCCCTTCACCCAGGACCGGCCACTGCGCCGCCTGCTCGGCATGGCGGTCGCACTCCGTGGGGTCTGGCACGGTGCCCCCGGGGCGGGGGAGGGGAGGAAAAGGCATGGTGACCCCGGCTAAGGGAGCGGCCACTTTCATGTTTCTGCGAACCCAGTGGGGGCTCAGGACAAACAATAAAACTGCCCCCGCACCACACGTCCCCGTGCCCGTCCCCGTCCCCGAGGGTGACGTGAAGGGAACTCTGGGGGACCGTCCCCAGCTGCCCTCTGATGCGGGCAGTTCTCATGGCGGGGGCTCCCCAGGTGAGGGGGCTCGGGTGCTGCCCAGGTGCCAGGGACAGCAATGAAACTGCACAGCCCCCACCACCCCCAAGGCCTGGCCATCACCGACCCTGGCCACCCCCCTCCCGGCCCTCACCGCCCGCCATACCCGCCCGCGCCTGCTCACCCACGGCGAGCCCCACCAGGCGGTAGGGGAAGAAGCAGGAGGCCAGGAAGGCGGCCCACAGCGCGACGTACAGCTTCTGCGTGATCTCGGGCTGCACCCACATGAACAGGCTGCAAGGGAGACAGGGTCAGCCGGGCGCGGGTGGCGCCGGACGCGGCGGGCGGGTGGGGCGGGACTTACTTCTTGATCTTCTCCAGGATGTCGGCCATCTTCCCGAACAGGTTCTGCGTGAGGAAGCGACTGTGGTTGGGACAGACTCGGGCTTGGGTCCCACAGCAGTTCCCAGGCCGCCCCCGAGACCACAGCTGGGCCCACAGCCCGCGGTCCCGCCCCGCCATCCAGGCTGAGCGTGGGCTGGCGGCCGGCCCGATGGGTGGGTTAACGTGGTGTCAGACCCGTCCTGCGTCCCTCCCAGAAGCCCCTGGCCGGGAGGGGCTCCAGCCACCAGGTGCACCCTCAGTCCCAAATGGGTGATGCCCCCACCGGGGCTGCCGGGGGTGGGGAGGGACCCCGTCAGGCCGACGGCAGGTCAGCTGAGCCGGAGGAGCCAGGGCAGACCCGGCGCTGGCTGCGGGCCGGCAGGAGCGCGCACCTGGGCCTTCTGGGCGACGTCCAGCACCAGCTGGAACTTCTCGGACACTGTCAGGTCCTCCTTCGGCGGCTCCTGGGCCACAGGGAAAGGAATGGCCATCGAGATTACCGCTCAGAGACGTCACTTACAAACCACACGAGGCCTCCCGCCTGGGGTCAGGCCCTCTGCTGCCCCCACTCAGCCCAGGGACGACGTCCCGGGGGACCTGGCCTCAGGGGCCAGCTCGGGGTACCCCCCTTGGCGCCTGAGAGGGCAGGAGGGCAGGCAGTGGACACCCCCGTAGCCGGCGGGGCCGAGGCTCCCACTAACGGCTCCATTCGAAGGTGCATCTGAAACCATGCAGTGCCCCCAACTCACTTTACAGGCAGGGAAACTGAGGCAGAGGGGGCCGGACTCACCCTGCTTGTCTAAGTTCTTTCGACAAAACCCTCCAGAGGGACCCGGGCCTGCCCCAGACATCCTCTCTGACCTAAGGGAACCCTGCAGGCACCACCACACTCAGCACCCCTACTGCGTGCTCCACGCCCACAGTAGGTGCTCAAACATCTGCTGAGGCCCATGGAAGCACTGAGGGCTCCCTCCTGCCCACACCAGCGGTTCTGCCCCAGGGGCCAGAGTCCCCTCTAGAGCGAGGGCAACATGTCTTTTCTGCCTGAGCCACACTGCAAACGGGGGGCTCTGGGGGCCACTCGGTCCCCGACACAGCCACAGCAGCCACAGCGCGGGTGAGTGAGTGGCATGGCTGCACCAACAGAACAGTATTCACAGGGCAGGTTGGAGGCGAGATGCCTACGGAGCTTTTGCCTACGGGGCTGACCCCGCTCAACACATTGCTGGCCCAGCCCACTGTCCCCTCCCTGCCCAGGAGGCTGTGGGGGGCTACAGAGGCCCCCTTCGCTGCCCCCCGCCCCCCGATGTTCCATCCCAGCTGGGAAGGGTCAGCAGAACAGGCTGGGCAGAGCAACCTCTTCGGGAGCAGCCGAGCCTGGGCCTGCAGGGCACCGGGCACCAGTGGTCACGCGGTCAGGGTGCAGCTGCCCAGGGACCGGCGCCTCCGGCCTCTGCTGGGCAGGCGGGGCTCCGGGCGGGCACCCATCGCTGCACCCGGCCTCGGGCGCCCTGCAGGGGACCCAGGCGAGGCCCTCACCCCGGGACCTACCACCACTTCGGACACCTCGGGCACGATGCTCCACTGGATCCGCCAGCCCCTGGTGGGTGGGGACAGCGCACATGGTCACAGGGCGTCTCAGCCCCCCCCCCGCCCCCAGTGCCCAGGGGCAGGAGCACCCCAGCCCTGGGCAGAGGGGCTGCAGGAGCCCCGCCTCTCCCCTCCCCGGGGCCGCCTGGGGGCCCATGTAAACGCCCCAGAGGCGATGGGACAAGAAACCTTCAACACAAGTGGGTGAGGGCCCCGCCCGCACGGCTCACTGGCTGAGTGTCGACCTACGAACCAGGAGGTCAGGGTTCGATTCCCGGTCAGGGCACATGCAGGCTCAATCCCCAGTGTGGGGCATGCAGGAGGCAGCCGGTCAATGATTCTCTCATCATTGATGTCTCTCTCTCTCCCTCCCCCCATCTCCCTTCCTCTCTGAAATGAATAAAATATATTTTTTTAAAAAAAGGAAATGTGGGCGAGGCCGCTGCGAGGCCTGTGGCTGAGGGTGTCTGGCCTGGAGGGCGGCCCCCACCAGCACTGACTGAGGTGGCGCCTGGGAGAATGTGGGGTGAGCATGCTCAGCCGTGGGCCCAGTGCGGAGCGTGGGGCTCTCAGGCCCGTGGAATTGGGGTTCACTGTGCTGGGACAACCGTGAGTTCAGACAGACCCAGTAGCACGGGACTGGCTCCCACAAAGCCCCCTACAGAGCCCTCCATGGCCTTGCTCGGGGCTCAGAGACAGGAAGGGGAGACACGCAGACCAGGCGCTCAGGCCCTCGCTGGGGATCCGCCCGTCCCACACGCGGCAGGGCCTGCCCGGACACGGGGCCTTCGTAGCTCCGTGCCCCCCCTTTGTCCCTGAGGTTTGGGGGAGCTTTCTTGCCAACACAGAGCTCATGGGAGGAGGGGCTAGAGCCGCCTGCAGCCGGCGCCATGGCAGCCCCAGGACAGCGGGAGGCCCGGAGCCCACAGAGGACCCACCATGCAGTGCGCATGGCAGGGCCGGTGGGGGAGGACCCACAAGACCAGAGCGCGGGCAGGGCCGGCGGGAGAGGACCCACAAGGCCAGAGCGCGGGCAGGGCCGGCGGGGGAGGACCCACAAGGCCAGAGCGCGGGCAGGGCCGGCGGGGGAGGACCCACAAGGCCAGAGCGCGGGCAGGGCCGGCGGGGGAGGACCCACAAGGCCAGAGCGCGGGCAGGGCCGGCGGGGCTGTCAGGTGTGCATGACATGATGTGTGTGACACGGGGGACAGCCCAGCCCGTGCTCACAACAAACCAGCTCACCCACCTGGCTATGAGGTAATTGAGGGACAGCCTCAGAATTGCCAGGAACAAGAACATGGGGATGGCCCAGCCGTGCCACACGGCGTTCATGTAGACCTGCGGGAGGAGGGCAGGAGGGCGGGGGATGGTCAGGGGCCCGGCAGGCAGGCCACATCCCTTCCCCCCCTCCCCCTGCCGGCGGACGGCCCTGGGGCCCAGGGGATGTGGGCCTACAGGTGGGGCAGCCACCAAAGACACGGCCCGTCGCAGAGGCAGCCCCTAAGCGCTGGGGGCCCCCTCCGCCCTCCCCCAGGACTGGTGCTCACAGGCCCGGCTCGGCCCCAGGTCAACGCGTGCTTGCCCGGAGCCCTCCCAGGCCCCGGTACCCAGGGGAGGGACGCCAGGCCCCACAGGCAGACAAGGTCACTGCTGTCTCCTCTGCCCACCAGGAAGCAGAGCGGAGCATGGCAGGTCCTTTGCAGGAGGTTCCGCGGGCCGTGGGACACACCTTCCCTGATCCTCCCAGCCACCCCGCCGGGCGGCATCACCATGCCCACTTCACAGGTGGGCAAATGAAGGCTGAGCTGTCCCCGCACTGCCCCCGCACAGCGGGGTCCCATGGAAGACCCGGGAAGGCGCCCCCGTCCGCGAGGAGCACTCACGGTGAAGGCAATGGCGGACGTGTAGATGGAGTGCCAGTCGGACAAAGCAGACAGGTTCTTCACGAAGCTGGTGACCGGCTTGGCGCCGCGCTCTGGGGACGGAGACGGCCCAGTCAGGCCAACGCTGGCTGGCCTCGCGGTGCTGCCTGGTGTCCCGTGGGGAAGCACCAGCCGTCTGCCCGCCACCCCCACGCCTGGACTCGGGGCAGGAGAGGGGCTGGGGCTCGCTCTGCATCCCCGGGCCCTGGCAGGTGTCTGGGAAGGTGCCCCTTTCCAGGGGCCTCCACGCCCGAGGGACAGACAGCGGGTGGGCCCGGGACGTGCTCCCCACAGCTGTAGGACAAGGCTGGGGAGCGAGTGCCTGGCGAGACGGCAGAGCCCCCGATGGCGGGCACTTACTCAGCCGCCGCATGTTCTCGGTCAGCCTGAAAGACAGGGAGGAGGGTGAGGGCCCGCGGGTGGCACAGTGCCCGGGAACCCGCAGCCGCGGGCAGCCCCACCGCAGGCTGCACCCGCCGCCGAGGCCCACCTGCGGGCGCTGAGGGGCTCCTCCGTCTCCACCGCACTCTCCTCGGGCTGGAACCGGAAGTCCTCCACGTACTCCCCGAACTTCTCGTAGAACCACTTCTGCACGCGGGGGCACAGCCCCTGGCCCCGCCGGTCTGTGGGCACAGGCGGGCGTCAGGTGAGGCTCGGGGCCAGGGGGCCTGTGGGGCAGGGGCTCGAGGAAGCCCCAGGGCGGATGCAGGTCCACGCCAGGCTATGAAGGGCTTAGCCCCCCAAAACAGAGCCAGACCCGCTCCCGCCACAAAGTACACGCCAGCCCACACAGGAGCCCCGGCTCATGGAGGCCGCCCCGGCCCAGGCGCGGTCCAGGCAGCTCGCAGCCCACGTGGGTCTGCGTCCAGCCTGCCTCCTCCTTACTGGGCACATGGGTCTGTCCGGGAGTTGGTTGGGCGGGCTCACTCCCCGGGACCGCGCGCCCCAGCCAGTGGGCGTGTCGGGGACTGGCCTGGGGCTGTGCAGGGAGCGAGTGGGCTCTGAGCACCCAGGGCCAAGAGCTTGGAAGCCACCCCACCAGCCTCAGAAACCCGGCCGGACTGCAGGATGCAAGCTCTGCACCAGCTGTCCCTTCAGGAGGCAGGTCTCAGGGCCGCCTGCAGGGGGCAGTGTCCGCCACCGCAAGAGGGAACAGGGAGGAGGCTGTCACATCCTGTGGCTCCACGGGTGAGGGTGGGAGGGTTCTGCAGCGACCACCCTGGCACAGAGGGGGGTGCAGGCCTGGGGTGCTCACGGGACAGGGTGAGAGGCAGGGCAGCCTTGTTCTCTAAAGCAGCTGGGGCCGCACACTCCAAGGGACGCGGGTGTTTGAAATGCAGGTAACGGTCACGTGCCATAGGATGTTCTTTTGAGTTTTCAAAACTCAAAACATTAAAAATGTAAAAGCAGACGGGCTGGAGTCCCTACCCCCAGAGACAGGTCAGGCCCCCAACACACACACACACACACACACACACACACAGCACCTGTCCCCGCCCACCTCGTGCTGGGCTGCACTTGGTGGGGTCCCCCCCCGCCCCGCCCCACTCCAGTGGCCAATCTATCACAATGGACTCGGCTTGAGGCCGGGCCTGGACGTGAGGCCGGAGCCAGCGGCCCACGGAACTGGGGCCTTGCACCTTACACTTCCCTGCACGGCCCACACCCACAGGAGGGTTCCTGGGGCCCCCTGTGCTCCTGGCCTGGAACCTGGGCTGCCGGCCGCGGAGCCCGAGGACACAAGGGGACCCGGGCCCGGAGGACATCAGCCAGTCCTGCGCCGGGGACCGGAGAGGAGCAGCCCGGCTGACCCGGGCAGGGAGGGGCGGGACCCCGCTGTGGACTAAGCTCAGCCTCGGCCAGGCGCCTGCCTGAGAGAGGCCTCTCCCCGCCCCCCCGGCCTCAGTTTCCTCATCTGTATAGTGGGTGGTGTATCACCCTAACCCTCCCAGTAACTCTGTGCTCCACCAGGCCTGGCTGAGCTGCCGGTGAATGGCCAGCCTGTGGGAGCGGGCTCTGGGTCTAGGGTCCCGGGTCCGAGTTCCAGGGGCCAGGGCCCACCACGGAGGCCCCTTGACAGCCAGAGGGAAACCCCGTGTCCTCCCACGCCACCCTCCGCAGGGTGAGTTAGAAAGTGTGAAGTGCGCCATTAACAACGGACGTGCGCTGTGGCGGGAAGAAAAGGGCGAGAGTGGGTCTGAGTCCCGACCCCGGGGGGGGGGCGGGGGGGGGGGAGTGCAACGACTCACCGACTCGCAGTGAGACGCGAACCCATTTCCGATGGAGGGGACCCGGCACGAGCACATGGGTCCCGGACAGGATCGCCCCCCAGCGCCACCCCCAGCCGGGAGCCCGCGGGACCCACCTGCTCCGTTAGCGACCGGGGCCTGGCTCCTCGGAGGCTGCTGAGCCGCCTGCTCCTCGGTCCTTGAAGAGGAAGAAGGGGTGAGGCCTCCATTGTCCAGACCAGGCGGGCGCCGGAGCCGGGCTGTCCGCTCAGAGGGGACGCGTGGGCGGCCCATCGCCCTCGGGGGCCCTCACAGCCCAGCGCCCTCGGCCCAGCGCCAGCGGAGCTGCCCCAGCAGGCGCGCCTTTTGTTCGTTAGGGGCCGGATAAGCAGGTGCAGGCTCAGTCTTTCCTTCCTATTCGTTCTCACACTTTGCTTCCTTGTTCGCTGCTGAGCTCAGAACCGGCAGCTCTCACTGCTGGCTCACTGGCCGCTGTGCGGACACCAACACCGGATGACCAAGCACCAGGCGAAGCCGTGAGGCCGGTGCCAGCCACCTGCCTGGCTTCCTGTCCCTGCCGCCCAGCCACGCCCCACCTCAGCGGTCCCCCGGCTTCGAACCCTCTCCCAGGGCAGCTGGATCCTGACTGTCCGCCTGCCTTTCGGCGACGGCCCTGACAGAGCTGGGCTCCAGCAGCCAGCCAAGCGCCCGGCCCTCGGGGTGTCTGTCCCGGGCTCTGGCCCACACCCTCCTCCATGCCACAGCCACCCACCTGCTCTGTGCTGGCCTGGGCTACTGACCCTTGGTTCCCAGCGCCCCCAGTCCGGCGGGGACCCCAGGACGTGGGAAAGGTGTAGCTCCAGGAAAACCTCAGCGGGGCCTGGGGGTCCAGAGGGGCCCCGCACCCCTCCCCCGCCCCCTCACCTGGCCTTCAGCACTTCCTGCACCTTCTGCTCCAGCTCGATCCGCCGCTGCCGCTCACGGTCCAGCTCCTGCCGCAGCATCTCCGAGTTGGTTTCCTCCCGCAGCTTCCGGAGCTCCTCCTCTGTGGGGAGGGAAGCGCCAGGTGAGCTCTGCCCGGCCACTGCCTCCAGCTGCATGGTGCCAGGTGACCCGTCTGCGGGCACTTAGAGCTCCTGGCTGCCCGACAGGGACACAGCTGTGACCTCACGTGGACAATGGGACTCGGCAAAGGCGATGATGTTAAGGATCTTGAGACAGGAGAGTATCCTGGATTCTCTGGATCACGTGAATTTGTAAGAGGGAGGAGGGTCAGAGGTCAGAGAGAGCCTGGAAGATGTCCCTGCTGACTCTGAGTCAGAAGGAGGGGGCAGGAGCCAAGGAATGCAGCTCCTCCCGAAGCTGGAAAAGTCAGGAATGAGCTCACCCACAAGCACCTGACAGGCACGCAGCGACTGTGAGGGCAGGACCACACTCGCCGCGCCAGGGTCACTGCACAGGCCGAGGCTCAGCTAAGTCCTGTTCCTGCCGGACAGCATCAGCTGAGCGTGGCCTGTGGTGGCCACTGTCCAGGCTATAATCACAGACACCCCAATAGCGTGCAGGTGACGGTCACAGACCACCCGGATGGTGTGCAGGTGACGGTCACAGACCACCCGGATAGTGCGCGGGTGACGGTCACAGGCCACCCGGATGGTGTGCAGGTGACAGTCACAGGCCACCCGGATAGTGCGCGGGTGACGGTCACAGACCACCCGGACGGTGCGCGGGTGACGGTCACAGGCCACCCACGTAGTGTGCAGGTGACGGTCACAGACCACCCGGATAGTGCGCGGGTGACGGTCACAGGCCACCCGATAGTGCGCGGGTGACGGTCACAGGCCACCCGGATAGTGCGCAGGTGACGGTCACAGGCCACCCGGACGGTGCGCGGGTGACGGTCACAGGCCACCCGATAGTGTGCGGGTGACGGTCACAGGCCACCCGATAGTGTGCGGGTGACGGTCACAGTCACCTGGGTAGCGAGGTTGGCAGGCTGAGGCCTTGCAAACGGGAATTCCCACAGGAAAAGCCACATTTGCTCTTGTCCTGAAAGGCATTCCCGAGACCCAGAAACGTGACCAGTTTCACCGAATTCAGGTGACGAGGGCCCCCGGTGAGAGCCAGGACTTTGCCTCGAGGTCTGACCAGTGACCAGGGCTGCAGGCTGGCCTCCACTGCCCCTCACTGAGGTCAGTGACACCCTCGTTGGCCTGGGCAGGACGGCCAGATGCTCAGAGTATGCAGCAGCTTCTCTTCCTGGCCTGGCCACCTCACCAGACCTGGGGACGCAGGCCACGCCCAAGACCCTGACCTACAGCGACCCGGGGAAGGCGCTGCGTCTGACCCTGAGTGGGCAGACTCACCCACACCCGGGGCTGCGACCGGGGGGCCCCCTAGGCCTCCTCAGCCCCTCAGAGCTGCCCTGTCCCTTCCCTGGGTCTGCAGAGCTGAACCAACATGCTCCCCCCCAGGTCCCGCGGCCCCCTCTTCAGGCCCTGCTCCCCAGCCAGGGAGGGAGCAGTGGCCACTCCAGGCCGGCACTACAGGGACAGCAGGCCCAGACGCAGCCTGGGAACCTGCTTATCCCAGTTCTGGCAAAGCTGTGAGAGGATG
Organism: Myotis nattereri; assembly: GCF_964212035.1. Lineage (NCBI taxonomy): Eukaryota > Metazoa > Chordata > Mammalia > Chiroptera > Vespertilionidae > Myotis > Myotis nattereri. The sequence goes on along the minus strand of NC_138076.1, from coordinate 214,655,504 downwards.
TGCCCCCGCCAAGTGCCCCTTCCCCGGGGCACAAGCAGCTAAATCGGCAGCCCCTCCCACAGCTCCCCTGAGCGCGCTCCCTGCTCCTCTGGCTTCCGCAAGGACGAGGACATGGCGGCGTGCTCCCTCCCCGCAGTGACACATTTAGGTCGGCTGCACAGACCACAGCCAGCGCTTCGCACAGGACAGGCGCTGCCAATGCCTGCGGCCGCTTCCTCTCTGCAGCAAGAAAGAAACAGGAGCCACTTTGCGGCCCCAGGCTGAGCTGTGGCTCAGAAGGCGGCTCCTCTCCCCAGCCTCCCGCCGGCCACCAGGGCCCTGGCCGCTGCCTCGGCCCCCAGGCCCCGCGCAGGCCTCCCCGGCGCCACACGCCTCCTTCTGCAGAGCGCGGGCCCCGCGGCCGCAGCACAGAACCACCGGCGTCCTGAGCGTCTCGCAGACGGCAGAGCAGCGTCCACCCACCACGGGCAGCGCCCTGGACCAGACGCCCCGCTCCATCGGGGAGGGGCCAGAGGGTCTCCTGCAGGTGAGGGCTGGGGTGGCCCCACTCAGGGCAGTGGGAGCCCCTGAGAGCCCTGTGCCCGTTCCCGCTGCTGCTGTAAACGGGCAGGTGATCCTGTCCCAGCTGAGAGGTCGGAGCCCAAAACGGGTCTCGGGGGCCACAGTCAGGTGCCGGCAGGCTGCTCCTCCAGGGGCTCCAGGGAAATGCCTCCGGCTCGTCCAGCCTCTCCAAGCCCCTGCCTGCCTGCCTGGTGACCCCAGGCAGCGATGACCTCACTCTGACCTCTGACCATCGTCACATCTCCTCCCTCTCACAAGGACCCCCCCATAACCAGGATGACTCCCCCCCAGGTCCCTCTGCCATGGAGGTGACACCACAGGACCTGGTGACCAGCACGGGGACTCCTGGGAGGAGCACAGGGTTCTGGCCACCACACTCCCCCCGAGCTCGAACTCTGGATCCCAGGAGCCCGAGGGGCCCGGGGAGGGATGGCGCCCTTGCACCTGGCCCAGGATCCAGAGAAGGGACCCTTTATCGGATCAAATGGCCCTCACAACCCCACCTCCAGCTGTGCCCCCAACACCCCCAGTGATGCCCCGTGACACGCCCTGGCCGACTTCAGCTCTCACTGGGAGAGGGGCCGGTGGAGAAGCCGCCTTGAGCGTGCGCCTCCGGGGCACAGCCTTACGGCAGCCAACTGGCTGCTCCCCTGAGCCCCTGCCCCACATCCTGGGACACCCTGTGCTGGGCCCACCTCCTGTGCAGGTGGCCAGGACGCACGTTATTTCACAGCTGCCGTGGCTCAGTCACAAGTGGGCCCAGGAGGAGGCGCCACACCCCTGTGCCTCAGACCACCAGGTCCCAGCCCTGAGGGGCGGGAGGCGCCGTGGCCTGGGGGCTGGGCCTGGGGCTGAGGGCTGGGGCTGGGCCTGGGGCTGAGGGCTGGGCCTGGGGCTGGGGGCTGAGGGCTAGGGGCTGGGGGCTGGGCCTGGGGCTGAGGGCTGGGCCTGGGCCTGGGGCTGAGGGCTGGGGCTGGGGCTGGGGCTGGGGCTGGGCCTGGGGCTGAGGGCTGCCCCTGGGGGTTGAGGGCTGGGGGCTGGGCCTGGGGCTGGGGGTTGAGGGCTGGGGGCTGGGGCTGGCCTGGTCCCTCCGCACAGTGCCTGGTGCCTGGCCATTTTTCAGTGTCTGGTGTTGGCCACCAGGGACTCAGGGCTCCGCCACAGCTGCTGACCTGGCACAGACAACGGGGCCAGCCGGCGGGGAGGTGGGGGGAAGCCTGGGGAAGGCCAGGAGAGCCACAATGCCGGCCCCGGAATGAGTCAGGACCCCAACACCTTCCAGGACCAGAGGGTGTCCCCGGAGGGAGAAGCTGGTACCGTAAGAGATGAGTCCCTCACTGCGCTCCCCCTCGACGGGGCACCCATGGGAGCAGAGCGAGCCGCCAGCTTTGCGGCATCCAAGGGAAGCCAGGATGGCCCCCGGGGCACCGGCCTGAGCCTGCCCATTCCCCACCCCCCACCCCCCACCCCCCACCCCCACCTCCCAGGAGAGCAGCTGGGCAGCAGCACGTGGTGGGGAGATGGGAGCCCAGAGAACCCAGAGATGTCCACCCGGCACCTACAGCTTGGTTTCCTCACCGGAAAGCCCCCTGCAGCCCCGTCCCAGCAGCCCTGTCCCAGCAGCCCCGTCCCAGCAGCCCCGTCCCAGCAGCCCCAGCAGGCCCGGCCCCGCCCTGGCTGGAGCCTGAGGGGCCCCGAGGAGAGGACGTGAGTCCGACCTCAGCCCCACGCTTGTGGAGACCGCCGGCCACGGCTCTCAAAGGATGGGGCACAGTGAGCCCAGGCATGGAGCCCCCAAAGCAGGAACCCAGCTCCGGAGGGCAGAGCACGTCGAGGGCGCTCCCCACGAGGGGCCCACCCACCTGCTCCAGCCTTGGGTGGGGGAGGAGGGCGGGTCGGCAAGCTGGCCGGGGTCTCCAGAACCCGGCACCCAGACACGGAGGGAGGCAGGCCTCAGCTCACGCGACGGCAGCCGGCCGGCCAGCCCCGCCAGCTCCCGGGAGTCAGGAAGGAACATGGCTTCCAGGCGTTTTCAACCTGGGAACACAGAACCTCCAGCAGGAGCCTGCCTGGCACACACCCCGACAGGCCAGCGCCGCCAAAAACAACATCAGTGACTGATGTTCCTTAAAACTCCTCCCCGCCAGCACTGCACGCAGGCCCTGCCCTCAAAGGTGGTTCCGCCGCCTGGCCAGGTGAGAGGCCTGCACATTAATTCATTAATCCATCCATCCATCCATCCACTCACCTACTCACTGACTGATCCATCCATCCAATCATCCATCCACTCACGTACTCACTGACTGATCCATCCATCCACTTACCCATGGACCCACCTACCATTGATCCATCCATCCACTTACCCATGGACCCACCTACCATTGATCCATCCATCCATCCATCCGTCCACCCGGATGGGCACTGAGCGCCCCCAGGTGCCAGGCCCTGGGCCCAAGCTGTGGGAATTCCTAGGCTGGGCAGCAGCTACTTTCACTCCTTCTCACAGGGGTCCACTGGGAGATACAATGTGGATGGAGCTGGAATGTCAGGGCACTCCCCATGTGGCACTAGAGAGCCCGCCCCTGGCCATGCAGGTGAGGGTTTCGGCAGGAGGGGACGCCCCGGGCGGTGGCAGAGGATGGGGAGGGCATGCTGGCCTGGCAGCTTTTCTGCCTGCTGCCCGCACGGGAGCTCAGGGGCGCCCCCAGGGAGTGGGGACCACACCCACCTTTCCCACAGCCCGGGGAGCTGGTGAGGTGTTGAGTGGGGTGGGGCCCAGAGGAGGCCATGAGAGGTAGCAGAGCTCCGACTTCACTCTCGCCCAGACTGGGTTCTGTCATCCTCCAAAGACCCGGCCCTGGGCGGAGCCGGAAAACACTCTCTGAGGGACACTCTACAAAACTGGCCTGTGCTCTTCAGAACATCAGACAGCCCTGGCCGGTGGCTCCGTGGTTAGAGCGTCGCCCCACGGCCTGAAGGGTCTCGGGTTCGACTCACGGCCAAGGGCATGTGACTGAATTATAGGCTCAATCCCCAGCCCCAGTCTGGGTGCATTCGGGAGGCAACCAATCAATGTGACTCTCACACTGATGCTTCTCTCTCTCCCCCACCTCTTACATCCGCTCTAAAAATTCCAATGGGAAATATGTCCGTTTCAGGCTACAGGAGGGAAGAGGCAGGGCCGCCGTGTGCCACGGGGTCCGGCTCTCTTTTGCCATAAAGGACACGGTGGGAACAAGCTGGGAGTTAGAGTAAGAGCTCAGGTGAGACAACTGCGCCCTGCAAACCTTCGTTTCCCGACGCTGATGACCGCACTATCGAGACAGGAGGACACGCGTGTTTAGGAAACACACGTGAAGCAGTTGGAACTCCGGGGACCTCGTGCCTGCGCGGGGCCACCCAGTGGGACGGGAAATGAAACACACGCTGGAAGGGAGGAGGCCGAGAGGGGGGGTCCTTGTGAGAGGGAGGAGATGTGACGAAGGGTCAGAGGTCAGAGTGAGGTCATCGCTGCCTGGGGTCACCAGAGGAGGAAATCACTGTTTCGCAACCTCTCACGAGGTGATGGCACGAAGCCATGATGATGGAGGTGGGGACCCCGAGGAAGGGTTCCCCCCAAGGTCACCCCTCCCATCAGCCCAGAGGGACGGGGACATGACAGGTCACGTGTGGAATCCATGGGACACGCTGAGCAAAGCCACAGAGGGCCCGGCCCCCACAGACAGCCTGGCCCCCCACAAAGGGCCGAAAGAGAACCAGTGGGGAGCCCCTGAAGGGACGCAGCTGCCCGTCGGGCGCGGAGGCTGCTGACGGAGGACGTGGAGGAGGCTGGGAGATGTGAGCTTACGTGGGAAGCCGAGGACACTAAGAAAAACCTGTGGTTTTTTCCGTGGTGATGTTAGACGTGCGGCTTTCATTCCTAAAACATAGCGAGCTGCCTAATGAAATATTTACAGATGACACGACAGGGGTGCAGGGATTCCTGGGGGCGGGGCCGTGGGGCGCAGGGGACAGAGGGGCCTGGCCCGGCTCACACTCCGGCGGAAGCTGGGGGTGGTGCGTGGGGGAGAACACGACTCGCTCTTGGTGTCTCTCTCTGAAATTTTCCATCATTCCAAAGGAATGCCCAGCCGGCCAGCGTGGCTCAGTGGGTTGGAGCCGGAAGTCTGCAGGTTCGATCCCCGGTCAGGGCACACACCCAGGTTGTGGGTTCGATCCCCGGTCGGGGCACACACCCAGGTTGTGGGTTCGACCCCCGGGTCAGGGCACACACCCAGGTTGAGGGTTCGACCCCCAGTCAGGGCACACACCCAGGATGTGGGTTCGAACCCCCGGTCGGGGCACACACCCAGGCTGTGGGTTCAACTCTCAGTCAGGGCACACACGGAGGCAGTCGACTGACATCTCTCTCTTACATTGGTGTTTCCCTCTCTCCTCCTCTCTCTGAAATTGGTGTAAAACACCCTCGGGTAAGGATGAAAAACAAGAAAGCCCGTCAGTGCCCCCCAAGGCTGTGCACGCAAGCTCTCCATGGTCACGACGCACGCTCCCGGGGCCGCGGGACGGACTTTCCGACCAAACACGGAGCGGGGACCACAGGGCTGGCCCAAGGGCACCAGCGACACAGCTCTGTGGCCAGGAGCCTCTTCTCCATTCCTCACGGACCCAGGCGGCCCCACACGGTGTCCCCGTGGGTCCCGGCGGTCCTGCCCACCTGGTGGACACTCGCTCCCCACTGCCCTGCCTGGTAACCCCCCCAGTTAGAGGCTCTCACAGACCCTGCCCACTTGCTGACGGCATCTGGCTGTGCTGGCTCACGGAGACCTGTGCCATGGCCAGTATCTGGCCACTGGACCCGCAACAGCCACGTTCACGAGGCTCACCTGCTGCTGCGGCAGCATCCCCGCCAAGCTCGGCGACTCTGCCGGCTCCGCCGCACATGGGTCCCCCTGCGGGCCCAGCACAAGCAAGGTCACAGGCAGAGGAGAGAGGACTGGCCGGCAGGCCCAGCACCGACTGCAGCCCCAGGCAGACCTGCTGCGCCCGCCCCCCAGCAGCTTGCCAACAACCTCAGTCGCGTGGGAGACACCTGCACACGTGCACACACGCAGAGTTAACAGCACACACACGTGCACACACGTGGGGTTAACAGCACACACACGTGCACACACGTGGGGTTAACAGCACACATACATGCACACATGCAGAGTGCACACACTCATGCATACACAGTTAACTGTGCACACACGTGTACATATGCAGAGTTAACATACACACACACGCAGATTTAATAGCACACATGCAGCGTTAACTGCACACACGCAGAGTTAACACACATGCACATACATGGAGTTAACTGCACACATGTAGATTTAACGATGCATATACACATAGAGAGCTGACTGCGCACACGTGTGCACACACTGAGTTAAACACACACTCACACGTGCGCGCACATGCCTGCGGAGGGGAGTGCTGGCCGGGTAAGGGGGGAGAGACAGGCCCGCGGGGGGACAACGTGCAGGAATGCAGTGACACACGCACCCGCTTCCCGGGAGAAGAAGGCCGCGCACCCGAGGCTTCCCGCCTTCACCTGCAGGCCCGGACCCGTGTGGCTGGGAGCAGGGTGCCCACGGCTGCGGCTCAGACCACACTCAGTGCGCGAATAACCAGGGACACACAGGACAGGAGGGAGACAATCCCAGTGGGGACAGAGGGTGCCCGTGGACAGGCAGGAGGGAGACCCAGCCGGGCATGACCCCCGCAGGAGGTGGCCCGCCTGAGGCCCTTCCCCTGGGCCTGGGTAGCCCTGCGTGGCTCGGACGTGACTAGTTCAGGGTGCTCAGGGGCGGCGCTGCCTGTCCCCGGGCATGTCCCTGACAGGCTCGCTCACACCCCGAGTTGCTGTGTTATGCTGGGGCCATGTGCGTGGCTTCAGCGCTCGTCTGCCTGGTTGAGGGCATCCCCTAAGGGCCACTATTCCTTAGCCCTCCGTGCCTGGGTCTCCTCACCTATAAAGCTGGGGGCCGGGAGGCGTGGCTCAGGGGTTGAGCGTCAACCTATGAACCAGGAGGTCACAGTTCGATTCCCGGTTGGGGCACAGGCCCGGATTGCAGGCTTGATCCCCAGTGTGGGGCCTGCAGGAGGCAGCTGATCCACGATTCTCTCTCATCATTGATGTTTCTATCTCTCTCTCCCTTGCCCTAACTCTCTGAAACCAATAAAAACATAAGTAAAAATAAGTAAGTAAAGGAGTGACACAGGGGCAGCGAGCGATCAAAGGCAGCACGTGGAACGAGACCATGTCTGTGGGACCCGCGGGCCCTTCAAAACGCTCAGCGTCACCACCCAAGGCCCAGGGCAGGAGCCACTGGGTGAGCAGCGCCAGCAGCCCAGCCCCGACTCCACCGCGGCCAACACACACACACACACACACACACACACACACACACCCTGCTGTGCCTCGCGATTCGCGGCGGAAACTGAACAGAACACACGGTGCGACAGGCTGGAGACACAGGCGCCGGTTCACTGGGATGACCTGATTCCCGGGACGCTGCATTCCCGCCCGAGGCACTTTCCTCTGCCCCAGGGAGCAGCCATCGCCGCCAGAGGTGGGTTTAGCGGGCAGCAGAGGGACACGCGGACTCGGGAGGCGAGAGGCGTGTAGGGGTGGCCACACGGGGCCACAGCTGTCCACAGGAGTCCAGGGGAGCTGTCCTGACCGGCCGGCCGGAGGCTGGCATCCACCCCCCAGCCCACACCTCCCCGTGGTACTCACGCAGGAAGTGCTTCTCCAGCAAGGCGATTTCCAGGTGACCTTTGATCTCGTTCAGCCGATCAGACTCCGTCCGGTTAAAGTCCTGGACTCCCGCGGCCATGATGAGGGTCCCCGGACCGGCCTGGGGGGAAGCACCGAGAGAGAGCGCTCGGGGAGCTGCCTCGAAGCCTCCTGCGTCCCCCCCAGCATCCCAGAGCCCCTGCCGGACCCCGCAGACAAGGCACGGATTCAGCCTTAAAACCACATCAGGTTGTCTCGGCCTCGCCCCGCGCCGGCCGGGGTGGTGGCAGGCACAGTGGCTCCCCTGCCCCACCCCGGGGAGACAAGTATGCCCGCCAGCAAACCAGTCTGTCCCCCCTGCCCACCCTCCCTTGGTGGCTAAGAGGTGGCCACATAACCACGTAATTATACGTAAATACCACTGAACCGCACACTTAAAAATGGCTCAAGTGGCAGGTTTTATATCATGTATATTTCACCACAATAAAGGGATGCAATGAAGAGAAAGGACCTAAACACACACAGGTCACCAACCTCCCTTATAATGAGGCCTCACAAACAACCATCGGAGCTCCCGCCCCCCACCTCCCGCCCCCCATCTCCCGCCCCCGCCGGGTGGGAGCCAGCAGGGCCGGAGCACAGCTGAGCGACGGAGGATGGGCGTGGGGCACACACCCAGGAGGGCGGCCTGGTAACGGCCACGGGGATGACACACACCAGCCACCTGGTGGCACGAAGCTCTCGGGAGTGGCAGATGCCTGGAGGCGCCGAGTGTCCTGGGGGGAGAGGCTCCTGCAGCGAGGGCAGCCCGCCCCCGCCCCCATGGGATCCTGCGACCGACCAGCCACCCCCACCTGCAGAAAGGGCCCCCGAGAAATACATGGAGAAAGTGGATGGGGCCTGGCTCACACAGCCCTGGGCGCCACCCCCATCCCCGCTCCGTCCCGAAGCCTCGCGGGGCACCGCACTCTCAGGACAGCGCCGTGGCCGCCATGGCGCCCGGACGGGAGCACTGTCGCCAGCCCCAGCCCCGTGGCCGTGATGGGCCTGCCCCAGCCTGCTGACCCTTTGTGCTGGTAACTGCCACGTGCACTCAGACATGCATGTGCATGCGTACACACACATACGTGCACGCACACGCACATGCACATGGGAGGGCCGGGCTCCGGGTGAAGTCAGGGTCTCCATCAAGACAGTTCCTGGACACAGGCAGCTGCCACTGGCCTGGCTGGACAGATGGACAGAGCGCGGAGAACAGTCAGACCGTGGACGCTGCGGGATCCCACCTCTCCCTCTCTCTCTCTCTCACATACAGCCGGGAGCCACATGTGGGGATTCTTGCTTCTGAGAGGACCACCCTCGGCCCAACAACATCCGGAACCACAGCCCCAGCTCCAGGCTGATGCCGGCCAAACAACACAGCGCTGTCCTTGCAGACAAGCCGTGCTGCACCAGGGGCACGGCCAGCCGCCTGGCCTGGCCTGGCCCACCACCGCCTCTGCCGGGGCCGGGGAGTGGCTGCTGGGAGCGGCTCTCAGGAGGCGGTGCCAGTGAATTATTCATCCGCCAGGCGCGCAGGCCTGCTCCCTGACGGAACATCAATAATACACGGAGTGGGAGGCAGGCGCACAGGCCGCGTCCGCACCGAACACCTGGCTCAGGTCCTCGGGGAGGAAACCCATGGGCCCTGAACGTGGTGTCCACGCTGGGAGGTCACCCAGGGCGGCGTGAGAAGGCTCTGGGCGTCTTCACTGCCGTGGGGAGGGCCAGGCGGCTGTCACAAGGATGCGTCCAGTGATCGTACCCGGCCAGAGAGGGGGGCCACAGAGACACCCCACCCCGCTGATCAAATGCAAGCCCCAGACGCGGGGCCCACCGGGCTGGTGCCCACAGAGCCGCCGCGGCGTGTGGGGGTGCCCTGGGACAGTCGCTGCCCCGACGAAGAGCCCCACCAACTGGCCCACGGGGACCATGTCTCTGAGAGGGCTGACGAGGGCACCCGGCAGCAGGCCCAGGCCGGGGGCGGAAGCTTCCAGAGTGCCCTGTCCGTGCCCCTCCCGCGTTACCGCTCCCAGGGGGCCAGCCTGTGCTGAGGAGCCTGCCCCCACCCCCCAGTGGGAGGGAGGACCAGCTGCTGCGCCAGCGCTTGGCAGAGGAAAGGCTGCTACCAGCCTGGGACTAGGGAACCCCCCCGCCCCGCCCCAGCCGCCAGCGACACACGGGGTGAGGGGCAGGGCCAGTGACGGGTGGGCGGGGCGAGGACCAGGAGGTGAGCCGGGAGGTCACACTCTGCCACGTCCACACTCAGCCTGGCGCCCGGGTCTGAGGCGGGCGGAGGGGCCGTCCGGCCCCAGGCGGGGTACTCACAGGGTCCCTCAGCTCCTCGCTGTCCCGGGCCCGAGGCACTCTCAGGGGCACGTCGTCGCCACATTCGTTGTCCGAGGCGTTGGGAGACTCCGCCAGGTCGAGGAAGTCGTCTCGCTTGTGACCTCTGAACCTGATCTTGTCCAGCCTCCTGAGCATGTTCAGCACGGAGCCCCGCTGCTTCACCCTGACATGCCGCTCGGGGTCCCTGCGGAGCAGAGGGAGGCGCGGCGCTGGTCACTCGCCCGCGGGCCACCTGCCCGGCCTGGAGGACACGTCCCCCGCACGCCCGGCCCCGGGCCCGGCTGTGGCGCCCCAGCCCTACCCGCAGGGAGCAGCCAGGCCCCGGCACGGCTCCTGCCATGCACCCACCCTCTGGGCGGCGGCGGCTCCCTGCCGGGGCTGCGGACAAAAGTGGGTCCACTGAGCCCCGCAGGACAGGAGGGGACAAGGGTCTCAGGGGACCTTCCAACCTGAAAGACGGGCCAGCCCTGTGCACAGGGCAGCTGGCGGGGAGGCAGCTGGCGGGGGGGCAGCTGGGCGGGGGGTGGGGGGGCAGTTGAGTGGGGGAGGACAGGGGCGGCCTGATACTCCTCACAAGTTCTCTGAGCGTCAAGAATGAGGCCAGCCCTAGCCAGTGTGGCTCCATGGATAGAGCGTCGGCCTGCAGACTGAAGGGTCCTGAGTTCGATTCCGGCCAAGGGCACCGGCCCGGGTTGCGGTCTCAATCCCCAGTGGGGGCCGTGCAGGAGGCACCGATCCATGATTCTCATCACTGACGTTTCTCTCTCTCTCTCCCTCTCCCTTCCTCTCTGAAATCAATAAATATATGTTTTTAAAAAATGAATGAGGTCAGAGCTATGGCTCCGTGCACTGCCTGGGGCAGCCACAAACCCCCGGAAACCGCCAGACACCAGGCTGCGGGTGCTCAGTGGCCAGGCTGCGAGACAGCCGAGCCTCCTGCTCTGAGGTCTCCACTCGCCTGGCGGGCCAGTAGCCGCCGGCCTCCCCGGGCCCCAGACTGCAGTGTGGTGGGCTGCTGGCCACGTGGAAACACACGTTTAAACACACGTGCACACCCAGGGACAGACACGCCATGGAGTGCCCAGTCCCCTCCTCTCGGCCGAACTCCGCCCGGAAACCCCAGGTGCCCCCGGGTCCCAGGGGCCAGGGTGGCGTGGCCCTCCCTGCACGGCCAGCCGCCTCCCTCAAGCCGACCCCCGTGCCACACACAGCTCCCCGCTTGGCTACGGGCCTGACTTCCCACACCCCAGCCCGGACTTCCCCAGGAGCCCTAGGTGCTCGCAGCAGTGGGGGCCCGGACACCCCGAGGCTCAGAGCCCCCGCCCCACCCCCGCCTCTAAAGCGGGAAGAACAAGGCGAGACAGATGCGCCCGGGAGCTCCCATGACGCACACGAGGCCGCCCCGGGCCCATACCCAACACACGGGACGACGATCCCCACGCGAGCGGCAGGAAGCGGGGGTGCAGGATGGGACGTGCACGGGCCTCCCGCCCCGCTGGGGATTGCATGGAGAACAGGAAGGGGGACAGATGCGCTTCCTGTTTCCGACCGCTGATGCCGGGAGGCTCCTGGGGACCTTCATCACGCCCGGGGGTGTCGTCTGCAGCGACGTGCCTGCCCCGCCCTCCAGAGGCCTCGCCCCCCTTGGCATCGCTGCTAGGGCAAGGCCCTCACTCGGAAGGCACCAGAACTCGCTCTGGTCTCTGAGGGCCGGGGAGGGCAGGGGAGGGGCCGCAGGGCTCCTGGGACAGTGCCTCTCAGAGCTCTGGGGACATACAAGGGGCCGACGTGGCCGCGGAGCGAACACCACGGGAACCCAAGGCCCCTGGGACTCGGGGAGAGCGGGGTGCGTGCGGGAGGGGGAGGGGGAAAGCGGGGGGTAGGGGGGACAGCCGTCGGAACATGTGTGTGAAGGAGCCGTGAACGCCCATGGACTGAAAGGTTACATAAACTTGAAAAAAAAAAAAAAAACAACCACAAAAACCAAAAGAAAAGAGAACTTGGTGCTATCGCGCCCCCAGGGAGGGTAACGGTCTGTCTGAGACAGCCAGGAGCCAGCACAGAGGGCCAGCTCTAACCGTCCCTGGACAGAGCAAACGTCTGCGTGCTGAAAAAATGCAGCGGAACTGCTTCCACACGCAGCGCCGGAGCGATTCGCATCTCGGTCATAAAACAGACTGAACACACCCAACCCGGCAGAGCTACGGCTCCCGCAAAAGCCTCCGACAAGGACAGGAGGGCCGACGTGGCGGCAGGGCGCAAGGCCGGAGCCGCGGCTGAGGGAGGCAGCCCGGGAGCACGTCCCCCGGGGGAGGGGGGGGGCCTGGCGCCCACCGTGAGGCAGCACGGGCCCCCCACCCCCCGTCCACTCTCCACAGGGCGGGGGAGGGAGCCCTGGGGGACCAGGCGGGACTCGTCCCAGGAGTGACCAAGGCAGTTATAAAACGTCACCGACCCCAACCACTGTGCCAGCAGACCATCTACAGGGGCCAAAGGTGACACGGGACGCGTGAGGCGCAGGCTCAGGGCGTCGGCAACGTTTCTCTCTCCCGCCTCCCGCCAGGCCTTCTGACTGCCTTTTAAATGAAAAGAAGCTAAAAGGCGCTGGTGGGTAGATGCAGCTGTAAAACCCACTTCCTTTCATTTCACAAAGACCAGGCGGTTCCTCACCACCCAACATCAGACAGGCCGCAGAGGCTCGGACCGGGAGCTGACGGCCGAGGAGTGGTCAGCGCCCGTCTGGCCCCCACGGCTCCCCTCCCGCAGGGCTCGGTTAGGGGTTCCCACGGCCGGCCGGCGTTCTCACACTCCCCAGCTGGGGCCGCCTTCCTGCCTGTCGCCGCTCCTGCAAGCAAATGAGGCCCTGCAGACGGGGACAAAGCGCGAGTGTCTGCCCTGCGCCATCAGAATGCAGCGCGCGCCCCAGCCTCGGCGCCCAGCCTGGGCCCGTGTGCCCTTGGCTACCCAGCAGGCGCGTCCTTCCAGCCACCCAGCCTCAGGCTCCTGCTGGCTACTCGCATCAGCCCACATCCTGGGGTCCAGACAGCCTGCCCGAGCCAGGGGCTCCCGGGGGGCCAGGCCCATCCCCGCCACCCTGCGCCCCCAACTCCTAGGCTCCTCACACTCATGAACAGCGCGTGCTGCTGCCAGAGCGGGACCAGACCCTACGGCACCCCAGCACCCAGCACCCACTGGGTGGCCCCGGCTGCCCAGAAGCCCTCAGGCCACCTCCAGGATGACCCGTCGGAATCACGCCTGCAAAGCCGTTTCCACATAGGTCAGTGTCAGGTTCCAACGGCACACGGATGTGGGGACACCATCCAACACAGGACACCCCCACCTTTCAGATGAAGATGGAGGGAGGGAACGGAGGGAAGGGCCGGTCACAGACACCGACTGAGACCCAGAGAGAAGCCCCCACAGGGCCAGTGTGGAGGGGATGCTGCCTCGACAGCTCACCTGCACCCCCTCTGACAGTGGCTGCCACCTGTCCCCCATCGAGCCCTCCCTTAGCCAACCAGCCCCACCATGCACCCCCTCACTCCCCAAGGCCATGGGGGGAAGCCCACCTTCGAGGCCCCCTCCCCCGACTGGCCCTCCTGCACCCCCACAAGCCCACCTCCTCAGACACCCCCTCCCCGACCGCGGTCCTTCCACCCACCAGCTCCTCCCCACGCCCGCCTGGGCAGCTCCCTGCATGCCCACCGTCAGGGTGAGCAACCCTCAGCGGGTGGGACAGCTGCCCGGGCCGCAGCCCCCACCCTACCTCCAGGGGGAAGCAGACGCACTGGTCAGTGCTCCCTGGCTGAGGCCACGCCAGACCCGGGCCCCTGCTCAGAGCCAGGGCATCTGCGGGGACCCCAGACCATGGCCGGCGGGGACACGACAGGCCCGTGCCCGGTGAGGCGCCTGGGGCTGCGCCCGGGTCAGGGGCCCCCGGCTCCAGGGGCGGCCGCAGGGCCCTCCGCAGCGGGACCGAGTCCAGCAGGCAGGACACAAAGCTCCTGCAGTCCCGCTGACGGCGCGGACACAAAGCGGCCGTGTCTGGGGACGGGACCCGGAACCACAGCGGCTTCTCTCCCCTCCCAGCCCGAGTCTCGGAAAAAGTGGCTCCTGGTCTCCCCGGCCTCAGTGGCAGCGCGGCGCCCGCTCTCCGGCCGCTCCGGGCTCCCGGCCGCGCTCCGCAGCCTGGCTTCCCCTCCGGGAGCCCGTCTCTCCCACGGACCCAGGACCAACAGCGTCTGTCCTCCCACAGGAAGCACCCTCGTCACAGACCACGTTCCCGGGAGTCACGGATGTGGGAGAACCGAGCGCCTCCCTACCCCGCCCCCGAAGCTGGTCCCAGCTGACCGCATGGCCGGCTGCCAGGCCTGTCCTCGGGGAGACGGCCTGAACCCTGAGGTCCGAGCAGGGTGGGACGGCGGCTGCGGATTCCCAGGCTTTGCCGGGGGAACACGAGGGCCAGGGAAGAGGCGCTAAGACCCATCCTGCTCAGCACCCCAGCAGCCTCCGCCCCTGCCAGCAGCTCCCCTGTGCTCAGGGGCAGAGGTCAAAGGGCAGAATGTGAGTCCCTGAAAGGACCAAAGGGGCCGAGCCAGCCCTGGGAAGCAGGACCCAGAAAACCACGCTCATGAGGCCGGCCAGGAGGACGGGGCGCACGGAGAGAATGCCATCCCTATGCCCCTGGGCTGGTCCCCCCCACCCCCACCCGAGGCCAGCAGGAAGGAGGTCAGACCCCGACCGCCATCGGCACATCCTGCCCGTCACCTTCGGGCCCTATGGGTCCCCATGTGAGGCCCAGAAGCTCCCGGCCTCCGGGACCCTGCCTGGGTCGTGCACTGCCCGAGGCCTTCGCTGCCACGGTAACCACCGCTTCTTCCGCCTCTGGGTGAGCACCTGCTGCCCGCCTGCCACGCTGCCCCCACCCTCAGGTGCTGCCCCCAGCCCGTCGCTGCCGGGCACCAGGGTCACAGTGATGAAACTCAGAGCGCGAGGATCCAGCCAACGCCGCCTTCCCCGCGTCACCGGCCTTCTCTGCGGCGCCATTGTCACCTCACCTTCGGGGCGCTGCTTGACGGGCGAGGGAAGCGGGGTAAGAGGCTCCGGGCATCCTAAGAAACCCAGTAGTTGCCAGCTCCAAGCAGGGAGGGGCCTGAACAAACCCAGGGTCCGAGGGCCGGGCAGGAGGGGACCCCGGGTTCCCAGCCCCCAGGCCTCCCGTGAGCCCCAAAGCCTACGTGGGGCCCCAGATCTCAGGCAAGAGTGACAAGTTCCGGCAACCACTCATCTCCCCACCCCAGGTGTCCTAGGTGCTGGTCACAGCCCCGAGAGCAGAACTTCCGTGACACCAATGGACCCATGGGGAAACGGCGGCCGGGGAAGCAGGAATGTAAACCAATCTCACTGGACCCCCGGGCCTC
Organism: Myotis nattereri; assembly: GCF_964212035.1. NCBI lineage: Eukaryota > Metazoa > Chordata > Mammalia > Chiroptera > Vespertilionidae > Myotis > Myotis nattereri. Next base: position 214,640,354 of record NC_138076.1, on the reverse strand, counting down.
GTCATGCCCCAACCCCAGGCAGCCAGCCAGCTGGCCTCCCCGGCGCAGGCCTCTAGTTATACATCCATCCCACCGCCTGACCGCCCGGAGGCGAGCGGGGAGTCCTGCAGAGTGGCCGCGCAGATGTTTACTGAGAACAAAGCGAGCAGGAAATCCTACAGGTTCCGAGCAGGCGGACAAGCCTCCGCGAGATAAGCAGAGGACGGAACCACACCCAGGGGTGCGTTATTTTCCAACTCTCTCCATCACTCTTAGCAACGGGACCCGGAAGGCCCGCCAATGAGACTGCTGGGGTCCAACCCCAGCAGGTCCAGGGGTCCCCAAAGGTGTGGACGGAGTCGGCGAAGAAGGAATGACACGGAGACAGCGTTCAGTTGATCAGCAGCCTAGCCAGGATCTCTAGCCAAGTTCTGGTCAGGATCTCCAGCGAAGTTCTGGTTAGGATCTCCAGCCAGGTTCTGTAGCCATGTTCCCTCGCTAGGTTCTCCAGCCAGGTTCTCCAGGTTCTCCAGCCAGGTTCTGTAGCCATGTTCCCTCGCTAGGTTCTGTCCAGGTTCTCCAGCCAGGTTCTCTCGCTAGGTTCTCTCGCTAGGTTCTGTGGCCAGTTTCTGTCCAGGATCTTTTGCCATGTTCTCTCCAGCGAAGTTCTTCTGTCTCTAGGTTCTGTGTAGGTTCTGTGTCTAGGTTCTGTGTCCTGTTGTCTTGTTACATCTGTATTTATACCAGTTGATTCCAATCCTATCAATCTCTATTCCAAAGGTTAGGGCGTTTCTTATCTCCATTCCAGGGAGTAAAGATTATGTAGCTTAAGCATGATTATTCGTAGTTAAAGTGATTAATTACCCGCCTGGCACTTAGTTAAGGGGTTTTATTCCCTCCCTAACTTGAGGCGAAAATCCCTACCTGGGGAAACAACCTTTCTCAGAGAGGTGACCTTGGTTAAAACACATAGTGCCAAGAAGGTGAGCAAACATATTAAGAACAGTATGCCATATATGCCAGGTCCCTTGAAACAGCAAGGATGGACCGGCTCCCGGCATGAGACAGCTGGTAGGAAACACCTCCAGACCGGTGCTCCCCTCCTCCCGCCCGGCCCGCCGGGCTCCTGAGCAGAGAGAAGCGGGCCGGCCCCGAATGCGCTTCGGCCTCCGATGCGCAGGCTGCCAGGCAGGGTGCAGCCGGGGGCTGGAGGGCCGGTCCCGCCAAGGGCAGGTTGGAACGTCTCGAGCCGGTGGCCAGTCTCTGTCGTAACTTCTCGGCTCTGCTGGAGCCGTGAAACCCGTGTGGCTGTGGCCAACAAGACGCTACTGACAAAGCAAGTGGCCGAGGCCACCTCGGTCGCCATCCCTGTCGTGAGGCAATAAATACCAAACACCACGGATTCCCAGCGGGGCCAGGACTACCTGGCCCACTCGGGGAGCCGGGCAGGTGGAAAGGACCTGGGCCCCTAGGAGCATGCAGGTCCCTGATCGTGCACACTCGAGCCCCGGCCTCGCCACCACCCCATCTTCTTGAGGAAAAGAGGAGGGGCAACGTGCCGTTGGCGGTGAGGCCGGGGCAGCCGGGCACCTTCCGGGCTCCCGGTCAGAAGCATCTGGGTGAGGATCCACCAGGGCGTGTGCCAGGGACTGCCCCCCCACCCGCCGCGTCCTGCCTGAAGCAGAGGGTCCAGCTCTGAACAGCACTGCCCACCCTGCTCACCCGGCAGCCCATCCACACTGACTGCAGCAGGGCCACCCCTCGGCCTCAGGACCCGGCCATGCCAAACCACCAGCACAGTGCAAAGCCTACCTCCTCCGGGAGCCCACCCCCTGTCAGGGCTGCCCACCCTCCCCATGAAGGCTGCCCCACTCAGCCGGCCATGCCCCTCCTGTGCCCTCCGTGCAGTCCAGGCCCTGCCCCCGCCCCCTGCCCCCTGCCGGGGGTGAGGTGAGCCAGGTATGCATTCAGCCCTCGCAGCCGGGACAGACCTCAGGTGAGAGGGTCCTGTCCTCCCAGCTCCTTTCTTTCTTCCGCTGGCCCAGCTGAGCCCGGGATCCCGCGGGGCAGCCCCGATGCTCACACCCCACCCACAGCTCTCCGTATAAGAGGGGGAGCCCACACCCCATCTCCTGCCAACTGGCCAGGAAAAGACCAGGGCCCAGCCCTCGATTTCATCCTCTGCGACAGAACTCCATCCAGTGAAATGAAACATTAAAAATAACCCCAAAGCCTCAAAGTCCTCTTTGCACCTGTTGCCCAGGTCCCTGCCAGGCCCCGGGGTGGTGACGGGAGAGTCCTACACAGTCTCTGACTGGGCGACAGCGCGGCGGGCTCTGCAGGCAGAAGGGGCCAGGCCGCGTCCGAGCCCCGTCCGTCCGAGCCCCGTCCGTAGCACGTGGCCCTGTCCCCTGGCGCTCAGACTGCCCCGCACAGCTCAGGTCTGGCCAGGACTGAGTCACAGAATAATTTGGGGACCGTGAACGTCTTTCACCCGGGAGTCCTGGACATGAAGGAGGAGCAACAAGTATTCAATGAGCACCTACTACGTTCCAGACGCCATCTCCTGCTGGGATGCGGAGGAGGTGCCGCCCTGGCCTCCCCCTGACAGGGGAGGGCGAGGAAGGCCCCGTGAGGAGGAGATGGGCCACAGAGGAGAGCACTCCAGCCGGGGCACCCACTGAACCTGCCAGAGGGAGAGGGTGGAGCCGGGTGGGAGCAGATGAGACCCTGCGAGGTGTGGTCCATTCCGGGTCACAGTGTGGGGCGCGGGCGCCGGCAGGGGAAGGAGGCCGGGGGCCCACCAGGGTAACTGGCAGGTGACGGGAGAAGCGAGGGTGGGGAGCAGCTGGATAAGGCGGCGTCCGCGCCTGCAATGAGTTCAGTAACGGGCAGGTGCCTCTCCTCGCTCGGTCCCCACACACCTGCCCAGGGAGGCTAGGTCCCAGGCCCCACCTCTCTCGCCCCAGGCCTGGCTTTTATTAAGAACTTAATAAATATTAGGATACTTATGATGTCCCTTCCCTTTTAAAGAGAAGGAAACCAGTTCAGAGGGGAAGTCATAGCCACCACCACTGGAAGACGGGGTCCGGGGCCCTGTCGCTCCCGCCCCGGGAGCCGGCTCTGGGAGGCCCAGCGTGGCCGCAGCAAAGCAGGGGAGGCCCCGGGCTCTCAAGCGCGCCCTCGGGCCTGCCTTCCAGTGCCCACAGCCAGAGCGGAAACCGCAGCCACGGCCCTGGACAGCAGCTCCGCTCCCTCAAGCAGACAAAGATAGGATCACACGTGACTCAGCACCCCACCTCCGTCACGCCCGAGCACTGAAGGTCTCACACAGACTAGTGCCTGTGCACACAGGTTCCTTCCTCACAGCAGCCAGGAGGCGGAAGCAAACCGAGTGCCCATCAGCAGGTGGCGGGTGTGTAGGACGTGGTCCTGCCCCTGGGTGAGCGACGGCCTGTGAACCAGGTCACGGTTCGGTCCCGGGCAGGGCACACGCCGGGTTGCGGGCTCCATCCCCAGTGTGGGGCGTGAGGCAGCAGCCAATCAACGGTTCTCTCTCATCACTGATGTTTGTGTCTCTCTCCCTCTCCCTTCCTCTCTGACATCAATAAAAATATTTTAAAATATGAATAGAGCATGGCCTATGCTGCCATGGAGCACTGCTCAGCCTTAGAAAGGAGATTCCACACCTGCCCAGCAGGGTGAGCCCTGAGCACAGGACGCTCTGCGACACGGGCCAGTGCAGGACCAACACTGCCGCCCGACCCACGACCCACGTCCCATCATAGACACAGGGGCGGTCGGGCGGAGGCTGGGGGCGGGGGCTTCATGGGGACAGTTTCCGTCTGGGAAGGTGAGAGTTCTGGAGATGGATGGGGATGGGGGTTGCACAACTACGTGAGGGTCCTCAATGCGGGGGCCTCGGGGCCATGGGGGGAGCTCAGGCCCGGGGACAGTGGGGGAGCTCGGGCCTGGGGTCATGAGGGGAGCTCAGGCCTGGGGGCCGTGGGGGAGCTCGGGCTTGGGGCCATGGCGGGAGCTTAGGCCCGGGGGTTTTGGGGGTAAGTGGGGCGTGGGGCCGTGGGGAAGCTCGGGCCTGGGGGCATGGGGGGAGCTGGGACTTGGGGCCATGGGGGAGCTCGGGCCCGGGGCCATGGGGGAGCTCGGGCCTGGGGGCCGTGGGGGGGGGCCTGGGGCCGTGGGGGGAGCTCAGGCCTGGGGCCGTGGGGGATGGGGAGCCTGGGGCCGTGAGGGAGGGCGGCCTGGGGCCGTGGGGGAGCTTGGGCCTGGGGGCCATGGGGGAGGGGGGGCCTGGGGCCGTGGGGGGAGCTCGGGCCTGGGGGCTGTGGGGGAGGGGGGCCTGGGGCCGAGGGGGAGCTCGGGCCTGGGAGCCATGGGGGAGGGGGGCCTGGGGCCGTGGGGGGAGCTCGGGCCTGGGGGCCATGGGGGAGGGGGGGCCTGGGGCCGTGGGGGGAGCTCGGGCCTGGGGGCTGTGGGGGAGGGGGGCCTGGGGCCGAGGGGGAGCTCGGGCCTGGGGGCCATGGGGGAGGGGGGCCTGGGGCCGTGGGGGAGGGGGGTCCTGGGGCCGTGGGGGGAGCTCGAACCTGGGGCCGCGGGGGATGGGGAGCCTGGGGCCGTGGGGGAGCTCGGGCCTGGGGGCTGTGGGGGAGGGGGGCCTGGGGCCGTGGGGGAGCGGGGTCCTGGGGCCGTGGGGGTAGCTCGAACCTGGGGCCGCGGGGGATGGGGAGCCTGGGGCCGTGGGGGAGCTCGGGCCTGGGGCCGAGGAGGAGGGGGGGCCTGGGGCCGTGGGGGTAGCTCGGGCCTGGGGCTGTGGAGGAGGGGGGCCTGGGGGCCGTTGGCAGAGCTGTGGGGGGAGCTCGGGCCCAGGGGTCGTGGGCAGAGCTGTGGGGGGAGCTCGGGCCTGGGGCCATGGGGGAGCTCGGGCCGGGGGCCATGGGGGGAGCTCGGGCCCGGGGGCCATGGGGGAGCTCGGGCCCGGGGGCTATGGGGGGATCTGTGGGGGGAGTTCGGGCCGGGGGGCCGTGGGAGGAGCTGTTGGGGGAGCTTGGGCCTGGGACCATGGGGGGAGCTGTGGGGGGAGCTTGGGCCTGGGGCCGTGGGGGGAGCTGTGGGGGGAGCTCGGGCCCGGGGGCCGTGGGGGAGCTGTGGGGGGAGCTTGGGCCCGGGGGCCGTGGGGGCACGCAGAACCCAGGGCTGACAGGGCCTCTCCAAGCAGGAGTGACGCACAATAAATAAAGGCGAAGACAGGCCCCGCTGCTGCAAAGCAAGGGCCTCCCACAGGGCGGAAGGTAAACATCGGCAGCACGTGTCCGGGTGACGCCTGTGCCGACACTGGTCAACAGCCCGGGAGGGGCCAGGGACAGGAGAACAAGCAGTCCTCGGACGGACGACAGGAACCGTCACTGCAGAGAGAAACACCGTGGACGCTGCACCGAGAACCCCGCTCCTGGCAGACGGCAGACCCGGTGTGTGGGCGCCGGACGGGCGCAGCGCAGCGTGGAGCAGAGGGCGATTTTGCAACGTCCGGTGGAGTGACGATTCCTTTCCAGGAATCTCTCCCACTCACACTCGCAAATGACGTGGGGCGAGGTCGCTCATCCCAGCGCTGGTTTTATAACAGAAAAAAAGCGGCTGAATGCCCCTTCGTGTCCACCCGTGGGCGACAGCCCCACACGGAGCCCCGGGAAGGGGTGCAGGCACAGGCCCCCTGGCCCTGGCCCAGGCCTCAGCTCCTGCAGCTGAGCTGTGTGCACGCACACCTGCGAGCCCAGTGGGGAGCCGTGGGCCTGCAGCAGGGCCGACAGCCTGTCCCCCCGCCCCACCTCCTGGCGCACTCGCCGGGCACGGCACCCGGCACGTGGGGAACAGCCCAGGGCCCCCGTGTGCACACGCGGCACACCCTGGCACACCCTCTGGTGGGTGGGGGACGGAGGCAGCAGGTGGAGGAGCAGCCCAGGGCCCGTGGGCCATGGGACTGGAGAGGGTGGGGCCTCCTCCTCAGGGTCCGTCCATGGCTGTCTCCCAGGCACCCACCGTTTCCCTGCCCAGTCTGTTCAGAAACACCCTCCCTGCCTTCGGATCTTAAGCACCTTTCCATGGTCGTCTCCTCCTCGAGGAAGCCCTCCCAGACACCCCTTCACCAGGAATCCCTCCACCCATGAGCATCCCTGCACGAGGGCACCTGGGCTCACACCTGTGTGCGTGGACACACGCGACACGATGTACCACTGCCTCTGTGTGCACGAGGACCGCAGTCTGTTGTCCAGCAGCCCACGGCAAGGACTGTCCGTCACAAGCCCTGCCACACGGGAAGGCGCAGCAAATCTAAGCCTTTTTGGTAAAGGGACCGCAGGAGCCGGGAGCCCACGGGTGCCTGAGAATGAACACAGGGAAAGCCGAAGAGAAGCAATCGGAAAAGGGGAACCGGACAGCAGCCTGGGCGCCCACGCAGGCAGCCCCATGCCCCCACGCCGCCACGCCCCCATGCCCCCACGTCCAGGGTGAACCCACACAGGCCTCTGCCTGAGAGCCTGCAGTCCCTGTGGGCGCTGGGTGGACGCGGTGAGCCTGCGCCGTGGGAGACCCTGGACGGTGACCCACACCCTCCTCTGCAGGAGCCAGGGGGAGGGGACAGCCCCCAGGGATACCTGCGGGAGTCGGGGACGAGCCCGGGCACCGTCGGCCTCAAGTAACCGGTGGCACAGCCCATTTCCAGAGCAGGTGCTCGGGAGAAGAGTGACAGCTAGCGGAGCCCTCGCGCAGGCCCCGCGACAGGCGCGGCGAGCAGGGGCGCCGTCCTGCAGGGACCAGGCCGGCCACACCCGGCGTCTCCTCACGCGTCCCAGGGGAGGTCCCCGTGGACCTGCGAGGTCACCCTCCCGCACAGGACGACACAGGCTTCGCCGCAGCCAGAACTCGAGGGCAGAGCCCACCGGGAGGTGCCGGTCCGGGGCTGGCGTGGGAACGCTTCATCTCCACCTTCCACAGAGAACAGCCCGACGGCGAAGTGCGGGCCACGGCACCAGGGGTATCGGCTCTCAACCAAAGTTAATACCGAAAGCGCAGCCTGAAGACACAACACGGCTACCGACAGGCACAGGCCCCACCGCCCGGGAGCTGCACGCACTGTCCAGGTCCCCAGAGCCCGCCTCCTGTGTCCTAGGGATCCTCCCCAAATCTCATGATGCCCCAATTGACCCCACGTCTCAATCGGCTTCGTTCCCACGCGTCCTGGGACAGTCCCCTGGGAGCCTGCCCTGGCCCTCCCTCCTCACCGGGCCGTCCAGGGAGGCCGAGCCTGCTGTGTGTGGCGGTCACCGCGGGTGCACACACCCTGCACCCGGGTCTCGGGCCGGCCGCTCCTCTTCCCTTGGGGCCTGGAATGGCTGGTGCGCTGACCAAGGCGCGGGTCCCCAGCGGGCCCAGACCATCCTCGCCTCCTGTGCCGGCTCGGGTGGGCCAGGACCTAGCTCTGAACAGCTCCTGGTTCTGGAATCAGGTCCACCTGCCCCAGGGGAGCGGCTCCCACCCCACAGCTGAGGGCACAGCCTTCCCAACACACCCCTGCCCCAGTGCTCCCTGGACCCCCAGAGGCCAGATCCAGCCTCAGCGCATCACACAAATCAGAGCACTATCAGGCACGCCCCCCTGGAGAAGTGGGGGGCCACAGAGAGGCCGTCAGGGTGGGTGGAGAGTGTCCATGTCAGGATGCTTGGCTCCGACCCCAGCGGTCAGGGGCGGCCTCCCTCCCTCCCTCTGACCACCACCACCAAACCCTCAGGACCGAAAAGCCCCACCACCCAGCACGTGCCGCCTCCCCCTGCCCCACAGGCAGGTGTGCGACCAGGCGGTGGGCAGACCTGCATCTCACGCAAACTTGGCCCCAGAACAGCCGCCTGCGAACAAAGTGGCCCTTGTTCCCCTCCTTCCCGATGAAACCTGCCGCAGTCACCTGCCGCCGGGGAGAGACATGGCTCAGGGGGTCCTCGGATCCGAGGCCGACGCCGCACTATCGCAGGCCCCCCTCGGGCCTCAGGTCCTCTTCCCGAGGAAGTCCCAACACGGAGCGAAGCAGCTCTCCAACGTGGCCGTTCGGGGCGCGGGCCTCCTGCCAGGACCCACGCACAGCCCAGGGAGGCCGGCCACGAGCTGCCGGGACCCCGCACCGGGCCAGGCCTGGGCGGCTCTGCTCCGGCCTCAGCCCCAAGGTCTGCGGTGCTTGCCCTCCGCCCGGGCTGAGGTCTGGCCACGGCTTCCCGGGGAGGGCAGGGCTGGCTTAACCAGCCCAGCAGGTTGGCAGGCTGAGGAGGGAGGTTTCCCATCCCGCCTGGAGGGGGCAGCAGAGCTGATCCGCGCCCAGGACACCCCTCCAGGCGGCCACATGAAAAACCTGTCCCCACGGCCAGCTTCCCACATCACCTCCCAGGTCACCCTGGAAACCCGAGCCCGGCAGCCCGTGAGTGCGCGCTCCGCCTCCGGCTGGTTTCCCAATATCCTCCCTGGGCACCTGCCGCCTCCTCACCTCCAGGTGCCCTGCAAGTGCCATGGCTCTGGGCCGAAGGGCACCTTTGTCTGGGCCTGGTCTGTGGGCCCCGCGCAGAAGGGCATGGAACCTGCTGCCCTCGCTGCTTTGCCTCACGCGGCCCCTCCCAGCCTCCCGGACGCTCCAGGCCACCCCTCACACCGCCCCCTCCAGTCCCTGGGAGATCCCCTCACTCACGGCCAGGTCAGCCCCAGCCCCCACCTCCAGCACTGACCTCGTCCCAGCACCTCCCTGCCAGGGCCATTTCCACACCTGAAACTTCTGAAAAGACCTGACCCCCCCCCCAACCTCCCCCCGTTTCCTCATCACCCAGGGGAGCCTCTGCCCAGCGCTCCTCGGCCACTCCTGGTCTCTCCGGAACACCCTCCTATCCCAGGACACACCTGGTCCCTCACCTGTCAGCGTTCCGGCCTGCCCTGGCCTAGAATGTTCCTTATCATCTCTGGCCCCTGACCCTGCCCACTTCGACCAGTCCTTCAAGATTCAATCACACGGAGGGGTCAGGGTGGGGGACCCCCCCCAGCAGATGCATGACGCCATGGCAGCACCACAGTGCGGTGTGGGCTGGAGAACGACACGCAGGAGGAGACACGAGGCCAGGCCACGCCACAGGCAGCGGGAGGTGGGAGCTCAGGGGGCTGTTCATTAAAAATCACTCGGGGCCCTAGCCGGCTTGTCTCAGTGGATAGAACGTCAGCCTGCGGACTGAAGGGTCCCAGGTTCGATTCTGGCCAAGGGCACATGCCTGGGTTGCGGGCTCGATCCCCAGTTGGGGGATGTGCAGGAGACAGCCGATCCATGATTCTCTCTCACCATTGTTGTTTCTCTCTCTCTCTCCCTCTCCCTTCCTCTCTGAAATCAATAAAAACATATTTTTTTTAAAAAGAGAAAGACTCAGGCCCTGGCTGGAGGGGTCAGTTGGTTGGAGTGGCGCCCCATACATGAAAAGGCTGGGGTTCGATCCCCACTTAGGGCGCGTACAGGGGGCAATTGGTGGATGTTTCTCTCTCTAAACATAACCTCGGGTGGGGATTTAAGAAAAAGAAAAAGATTCGGCCCACAATTCCCCTCCCTTAAAGTCCCCCCAACCCACTACTGCTGCTATGGCAACTCAGCCGCTTACGGCAACGCTGGCACCACACCCGATCGCCACGTCTACCCTGCGGGGCGGCGGGCCACAGCTAACAGGTGCTCACAGAACATGTGCGAAGTGGACAGAGCAACGAGCCTGTCCTCCCTGCCCGAGGCATCCCTGTGCGTGCCTCACCTCAAGACCCAGGCCACTTGCCCCCAGGCCCGCTTCCGGCTGAGGCCCGGGTCGAGGGAGAAAGCGCTGGGCGGGGGTGCCCATGGCCTCCCAAGAAGAATCCGAGAAAGGTCAGCAGGTCACATGGTCAGCAAGGTCCCATGTGGTGCAGACACCTCCCCACCAGGCGTTTGAGAACACTGCAGGCAAGTCAACTCCTCTCACCTTTTTGTTAAAACGGTTTCTTTTTTTAAAAAAAAAAAAATATTTTTTATTGATTTTTTACAGAGACGAAGAGAGAGGGATAGAGAATTAGAAACATCAGTGAGAGAGAAACATCGATCAGCTGCCTCCTGCACACCCCCCACTGGGGATGTGCCCACAACCAAGGTACATGCCCTTGACCGGAATCGAACCTGGGACCCTTCAGTCTATAGGCCGACGCTCTATCCACTGAGCCAAACCGGTCAGGACTAAAACGGTTTCTTTTAAAAAAACATACAAGGAGAGTCTGGCGGTGTAGCTCAGTGGTTGAGCATCAACCCAGGAACCAAGAGGTCACCAGTTCAATTCCCAGTCAGGGCACACGCCCGGGTTGTGGGCTCAATCTCCAGTGTGGCGCGTGCAGGAGGCAGCCGATCTGATTCTCTCTCATCACTGATGTTTCTCTCTCTCTTTTCCTCTCCCTTTCTCTCTACCTAAAAAACAATAAAAACATTAAAAACAAAAACAATCAGAGAGCTCTGATTAGGTTATGCTGTGCACAAAAATAATCCCGGAATAGGTCTCCTCTCCTCTAATTACAGAATTTAGGACAACATCCATGTGCTTCTGGAATACTTTACAAATAGGTCATCACAGGCTCTTCTTATTGCCAAGATTTGAAAGCGCCACCACAGGCAGGAGCCGGCGTGGCCCCCGCGATGCCCCACGTCCTGGAAGCTGGAGGCGTGGGGTGGGTATGGCCGAGACGCCTTCGTGACGCGGCGAGCCTGCAAAGCCCATCGCGGGTCCCACGGACGGAGCCACAGAACTCCGTTCCGGACGGACACCCTGCTCTGAGCTCTAGTCTCCTGCGGTGGAGACGTGGCTGCTCCCAGATCTGATGGGAACAGTGAGAACATTCCGGAGACACCGAGCCCAGCCCGTCCCGGCATGTGACCGAGTTAGCGAGGCCGTGCTGAGCTCTCCCTCTGTGACTCAGGGCAAACAACTCACTCAACTCGTTCTAATCACACAATTAAGCAGCCAATTGCCAAACACACTCACCTAACTTCAGAGGCTGATCTGTGAGCCAAGTCGGCTGGGTGGGGCCTCACGTGCCGGGCACCCTGGGGGGACGGTGGGGGACAGGCATCAACGCCCTCGCCTCCGGGAGCCGTGGTGCCCTGGGCCCAGCGCGGACCGGGCGAGTGAGGTCCCTGCCAGCCATCCTGCGGGAGCGGGAGCGCCCAGTGTCCATCAGTGCACCGAACGCTTCCGTGCCTCCTGGCCAGAGGGAGTGCAGGGGAGGGGCCAGGCCTTCCCGGGGGACGGACCCGGGACCCAGGCAGTCGAGTCAGCCTTGTTCAGCTCTGGGGAAACACAGGGCCCAAACCACAATCCGTTTTCGGATGCGGCAGCGATGTTTGTTTTTTGAGGCCAGATCAGAGGATGTGAGATGGACAAGCTGGGGGAGCAGTTACCTGCCTCACTGGTCCCCCGAGATGGACAGCGAGCCTGTTACCTGCCTCAGGGACCCGTCACCTGCCTTGGCTGTCAGCTCAAGCACCTGGCTCCTGCCCCAGCCTCCAGCAGCTCTTTCATACCGGGAACCTCGCCCCCCTCAGCTGTCCTCAGACCCTGGGCTCTCCCACCCAGGACACAGCACGGGGTTCTGAGCCCTGGGTCCCCGCACCCCACAAGCCACCCAAGCCCGGCCGGTCACCAGCAACCAGACACCCACGGACCCAGCGCACGCGGCGGCAACCCCTGCCCGGGGTTAAGGGGTCCTCTCCCTGCCACCCATCACCTTCTCGGCTGTCAGAGACGAGGTGCCGCAGATCCTGGGGACACAGAGACAGCGGCGAACAAGGCCTGGGACAGGCCCCGTGGCTCAGGGCAGGGGCGACGGTGTGCCCCAGAGCTGTGTGGGCCGGCTCCAGCCTGACCCCCCTGCCTCGGGGGAGAACCGAGGCCGGAGGCCTGTCCGGGCCACCAAAGTGATGTGGCCATGCTGACCGCCAGTGGCTCAGCCACCCAGGCCGACGGGGGCGGGGGGAGCTGGGGGTGACCTGTGGAATCACCCAGCCTCACAGGCCCAGGCTGCCCTCAGGGAGCTCAGTCTAGTGGGGAGACCGTCCCTGGGGGATGGCGAAGGGTCAGCTGCAGTGGGTGAGGTCCAGGCTGGCCTCTCTGAGAGGATGGGGGTGGGGAGGCCGGTGACCCACGCAGACTGTGGGCCAGGAGACAGGTGTCCACACATGGGTAAGAGGACAGGGCCCATCTGTTAAAACCCTAAGGAGTGGGCGGTGGGACAGGGCCAAGGGCTGAGCCTTCCAGGCAACAGGGCTGTTTCACCACTTACCACGCCCTCTGCGGCCACCACATACTCATCTGCAACGTGGGAACAATGTGGCCCCTTCGGGGGGGGGGGGGGGACAGCCACCCACACGGTCCCCTGGCACGCAGGTGTTCAGACACCCACAATGCGCCATCACCCTCTCCCTGGGCAGCCTCAGCACCCTAATCAGCCTCGCCCCCACCGTGCTGTCCACCCCTGGACCATGTTAGACGGGGTCCCCGACACCCAGGGCTCGCCTCCCCCAACACCCAGGGCTCATCTTAAGATGGTCCGTTCTCCCAGTGCAGGGCCATGTGCCTGCCAGGGAGCAGGGGGGCTGCTCAAGGCTGACAGCGTCGCTCCGGCCAGGGCCGTGCCTCCCTCTTCCTGCCTCCATTCGGCCCAGACCCTCCTCCGAGAACCAGCCAGGCCTGCCTCTCCTCTCGCGGAGGCGGAGCAGGCCAACCTGCAGGCGCCTGGCACCTCCCCTGGATGCTGCCCGTCCTGTCCCGTGACTTCCCAGCGGCCCGCCCTCCTCGTGCTGTCGCAGGTCAGGTGCGGGTGGTTCCGGGCCTTCCCTGCCTCCTCACTGGGCACCCTGTCCTGGCAGCAGATGGGGCTGCGGGCTCCTCGCCAGGGCCTGGCCACTCTGAGAGCCACAGTTCCAGATGTTCCGCTCAGAAGGCGGCACTCGGGCAGCCCGGGTAGAGCCGCTGCCGCCCTCAGCCCCCTGGGCCACCTAGGCCCCTCCAGACAGGCCTTCCCAGCACGCGCGACTCCCAGACGCAGGGTGCCAGCCCCCCTGGGTCCCTCGCTGTCCACACTCCCATCCTGCCCGCAGCTCCGCCCGCCGGGCGTGCCTGGGCTTTCTGGCAGCTGACTCATAGTTCACTTCCTCTCTGCCGGGCCAGGCCCACCTGCAGCCCGCAGGCCGGCTCCAAGCACCAGGATGGCCACGGGCACCTCACTCCCTCAAGTCCTGCCTCCAGGTCCAGCTCCTTCGGGTCCCCACCCACCCACACCCACACCACCACCCACACCCACACCACCATCCACACCCACCCACCCACCCCCACCCACACCCACAGATGCTCACACCTCATCTCAACCCGCCCTCGGGCGTGATCCACATTATCTCCCTGCATTCTTTAGTTTTTTTTAATCCTCACCCGAGGATATTTTTTCAATTGATATTTTTAAAGACTGGAAGGTAAGGAGTGAGTGGGGAGGGGAGAGAAACATCAATGAGAGACACATCAGTTGGATGCCTCCCACACACACCCAGATGGGGGGCCAGGGATCGAGCCTACAACCCAGGTTTCATGCCCTTGACCGGGAATCGAACCTGTGACCACTGGGTGCCAGGTCCGCTGTGCTAACCACTGAGCCCCGGCCAGGGCTCTCCCTCCGTCCTTAAGCAGTGGCTGGTGAACAAAATACGGCTTTTCTCCCTGGTCCAGAAGGGCTCAGCAGGCCTGCTGTGCGCACCCGACAGGACAGGGCCGGGCAGCGGGCCACCACGGACAGCTCCCCAGCCAGCAGGCAGCACAGGCCACAGCCTCTCTGAGTGGCCGCCTGTCCGGCCCCTCGTCTGTCTCTGACCCTCTCTCTCTGGGTGGAATAGAAGGCAGCCCTAGGCACTGGAGCCAGCACGGGGCGAGACATGCCCAGAGCAGTCCACAGGGACAGCACGCCAAGCGCCAGGGCCACAGGCAGGGCCCCCCTCCTCCTGCCCTGCCCCACCCACACCCGTGAACTCAGTCCCACTGCCAGGACCCAGCACCCCACAGCCTTCTCGGCAGCACCCGGGGCGCAGGGACAGCGCTCAGACCATGGACTGCGCGGCAGCCCCAGGCCAATCACTTCCCAAGTGAGACTGGGCTTGTGACAGAGGGTTCGAGTGTTCTTGTAATGATGCAAGTTGCTTCGGAACCAACTGCCCAGCGGGGGAAGGGCTGGTGCACGTCTGCCCGTCTCTGCCACCCCGAGTGCCCTCTGAGCCGTGTGCCCTCTGTCAGGCCAGGCTCACCCTAGAGGTGCAGGGAGCCCAAGCAGCCGCCCGGGTGCCTGGGACCCCAGAAACGATCCATCACCCCAGGGGTGACACCGAGAAGGGACGTGGCTCAGGCCAGCATCGCCTGCAGCCACCCGTGCCCATCACGTGGGACCTACCGGGCGCACACACCCATCCCGGAGGCAGCAGGATGGAGGCGTGGCCCGGCAAGGTCGTGGGGCGGGCGCCCAGCGGGGAGGGGACAGGGTGACCGCAGCAGGCTGGCCCTGCATCGGCCGTGGCCTCGCTCCCAGGGACGCGGCTGCTAGTCCAGCACAGCCCACTCTCCGGCGCCGCCCGCTTCCTCAGACCCTCCTCAGGCCCCAGCCCCACAGCAGAGAGAAAGGGCAGCCACACGCCCCGGGGGACCCCGCATGGCCGGAGCCTGCTCAGGCCGCAGCAGAGGTGTGGGCGCACGCGGGCTGGGCCTCCAGGAGCCATGGAGAGGAGCAGACCCCCACCAGCCAGGACCGTGTGTGGGGGCAGGGGATGGGGGTGGGGGGGAGGGCTGAGAGCTCTCTGGGCCTGGCTGCCCTCCCCTCGCCCCTGCTCAGAGTCTGCGCAGCTCCCACTGCGGCCTCTCCCTGCCAACAGGGCCCGCGCGGCTGGCAGGCCCCGCAGAAAGCGGGAGCCCACGCGGAGACGTAAAGAGAATGCAGGACTCGCCGGCTCTCCCCGCCCCAGAACGCAAGGCGGACTCGGTGCTTGGCTGCTCTGCACGGCCACGCGCAGGTGGGCGCTCTTCCTTCCAAGGCCGCCCCCTCCAACGGCGCGGGGAGGCCCCGCCAGGACCCGAGTCTGCGGAGAGTCGGCTCCCGAGGGCCCCTGCAGCCTCTCTCTCGGGCTGGGCCCGCCTCCAGGGTGCTCCAAGTCAGCGTCCCTTTCAGATTTCAAAGGAGGCCAAGCGTGTGCCCCGCAGACCCGGCTGCCAGGCTCACGGGAACCGTTATCCTCTGCCTCTCCCTGTAGGTCGGGCTGCTCAGGAAGGCGATGGCCCGGCCCCTGCAGGGCCGTGCAGGGGACCCCGCCACTCCCCTCCCTGCCCCTCCCCTGCGCTCGCAAAGGGGAAGAGGAACTGCCCGTGGGCGCCGCGCTGTGGCCCACGCAGCCACTTCCCCTGCCCGGACATCTACCTGACCCCGGGCGGCGGCCACTGGAACTGAGCAATGAAGTGGATGCAAATGGGGGGCTGGTCTCCCTGCAGTCAGGGGCCGTGACTGATCAGGAAGGAGGGGGGCCGAGGACCCACGTGGTAAAGATCCGACTGTGACCACATCCCCAGGACGAGCACACTCTCACGGAAGCAGCCACAGACGTGTGTGTCCCGGAGCAAGAACACACCCCGCACCCAGATCGTGGCTCCTAAAACCGCTCGCCCAGCGAAGGAGCCGGCTCCCGGGACACCTGGCTGATTGTGGGCGGGGCAGCAGACGCACAGGTGAGCCCGGGCACCTGCAGGGCCCCGATGGCCACAGCTGGGACAAGGTGACAACAAAACACCGTGGGGCCGCATCACAGCCCGAAGCTCGAGTCCACACTGATGTACGTAGGCACTGAGTTAGTGAAGGGGGAAGAGACAAGTCTTCATGCAGAGGAATTCCAAGTTATTTTGATGGATACTCCACCCTCAGGAGGCGGAATGTAGCTCCCACCCCTGTCATTTGGCCTTTTTTATGGTGTGTGGTTTTGTGTGTTTTTTCCAGAAAGGAAGGGAAAGGAAGAGAGAAATAGAAACATCAAGGATGAGAGAGAATCATGGATCAGCTGCCTCCTGCACGCCCCACGCTGGGGATCGAGCCCGCAACCCGGGCCTGTGCCCTGACCGGGAATCCAACCGTGACCTCCTGATTCATAGGTTGACGCTCAACCCCTGAGCCCCGCCGATCGGGGCTCCCCCGCCTTTACTAGTATGCTGGGCCACGCATGCTGACCTTCCAAACAGGACGCTGTGGTCGGAGGGAGGCCCCAGTGCGGAGCCTGCCGGACGGGCCTCAGCCAGGAGGCAAGGTCACAGTCAGGCATGCTGACGGGATGTGACGAGAAGGGACTCACCTCTGTGCTCTCCCAAACCCACGACCCCAGTGCAACCCTGAGAAAAACATCCAAATTCCAACGACGAATTCCCATCGTCCAAACCCATTCCCCCGGAGAGGGACCCGCGATGTGCCTAGAACCAAGGGCATCAAAACAGAAAAGCCCGAAAACTGCCCCGCCCAAAAGCGCCCACAGAGACCCACCGTTCCTGGGAAAGAAAAAGGGCGCATCGGGTATAAAGTAAGAAAACCTAAGTGAGCCCTGACCGGTTTGGCTCAGTGGATAGAGCGTCGGCCTGCGGACTGAAGGGTTCCAGGTTCGATTCCGGTCAAGGGCATGTACCTTGGTTGCGGGCACATCCCCAGTAGGAGATGTGCAGGAGGCAGCTGATTGATGTTTCTCTCTCATCGATGTTTCTAACTCTCTATCCCTCTCCCTTCCTCTCTGTAAAAAATCAATATATTTTTTTTAAAAAAAGAAAGAAAACCTAAGTGAATGTCATACTGCTTCATTCTCTGTGACTATGCTCCACACTAAGGGAAATGTTAATAACAGGAGAACCCGGGGGGGGGGGGGGGGTAAGTGTATGGAAACTACTGCATTTGTATTTTTTCTGTAAATTGAGTCATTGTTCTAAAAAGTAGTCTAATTGTCTATTTAAAAAAAACAACCAGCATTGCCCAGCCAATGGGAAGCAGCCGATCAATGATTCTCTCTCATCATTGATGTTCCTTTTTTAAAAAATATATATTTTATTGATTTTAGAGAGGAAGGGAGGGGGGAGAGAGACAGAAACATCAATGATGAGAGAGAATCAGTCATTGGCTGCCTCCTGCACACCCCCTACTGGGGATCAAGCCTGCAACCCAGGCATGTGCCCTGACTGGAAATCGAACCTGGGACCCTTCAGTCCGCAGGCTGTTGCTCCATCCATTGAGCCAAACCAGCCAGGGCATCATCCATATTTCTCTCTCCTTCCCTCTTCCTCTCTGACATCAATAAAAACACATTTACACAAATAAATAAGCAAACCAGCAAGCTACCCAGCAAGGTGGGGGCGGGGCCGGCAGGAGGGGCTCAGGCTCCCTCAGCAGCTCTGCCCACGTGAGCATCCACGGCGCCCACAGCGACACCCGGGCCTGCCCTGGAGGCACTCAGAGGTAACAGGGCAGGAATGGTGGGGCGGTCAGTGAGGGAGGGGCTCCCCCTCCCCCCCTCCCCTGCAACAATCCATTCCCCACACACTTGCACTGTCCTCATGAGGCCAGCCAGGGGTCAGGTGAAAGCAGGGCCCCTGCCCGCCAGGAGCTCAGAAGACAGGCAGGCAAACAGACAGCCACACACAGGGAGACCAGCCCAGGCATCCCGACCCTGTGGGAGAGGAAAGGCCAGGAAGGCTCCCTGGAGGAGGTGGCTGAGCACAGCTCATGCAAACGGCCACTGACAGTGAGATGGGACCCGTGCAGTGGCTCGGGGGTCCCTGTACACAGCGGGCAAACCCCCGAGTCCTTGGACGGCATGTAGCAACAGAAGGGGCTTATGAACTCTGACCTCTGGTGCAGGTGAGGCCAAGCACGCCCACCCGGACATACAGAAGGTGGTCCAGGCCACTGGGTACCGGGGGAGGGGCCAGACTTCTGAAGAGGCTCAAAGCACAACTCTGCCACCGCACATGCCGCGCGGAGGACAGCACACACGCTGAATGTGTGATTCACTCACGTGAAACGTCCAGAAGCGCGGGTCCAGAGAGACAGGAAGTGGATCAGTGGCTGCCAGGGGCTGGGTGGGGGCGAGAGTGAGGAGCGACCGCTAAAGGGCACGGGTGTCTTTTGGGGGTGATGGAAACGTGCTAAAATTAGACGGTGGCGATGTCTGCACGATTTGGAGAATACGGGTCAGCGAGTTGCACAATTTCGATGAGTAGGTTGTACGGTGGATGAACTACAGCTCAATCAAGATGCTGAAACACACACACACACACACACACTCTCTCAGGGCCCAGCCTCGGCTTCTCCCCACCCACAGCCCAGCTCAGCTGCCATGGGCTCCCCCAGCCGGGCTCCAGGGCCTGAAGCTGCTGGTCCCAGGCCTGGCTGGCTGCAGAGGGGCCCAGGGCAGGGCGAGGGGCCCACTGCGTGGCTGCTGCTGCGGGTGAGCTCTAGCTCAGTCCCTGCAGGAGCGTGTCCATTCATCCCACGGGTCTGTTTCTGGGGCTCCCGCTCTGGACACACGGGGAGAAGCGCCCCATAGGACAGGAGGGGCCCTGCCTCCGGGGAGGGCACGGGGGGGGGGGGGGGTGCTGGGAACAAAGCGGGAGGGCACAGCCAGGGAGGAGGTACTTCTCTAAACGGGGTGCTCCCCGGAGGCCGCCCTGCCACGGGAAGGAGCAGAGACGTGGCAGGCACAGGGGTGCAGGCACCCGCAGGGGGCAGAGGGCAGGGCGGGCGGGGCTGGGAAAGGAAGCCGCACCTCTGTCCTGGGCGGGTCTGGGCACAGGCTGGTCACACGGCACGTCCCACGTGCTCAGACAGCTCAGACCCTCTCCAGCGAACATGGGAACCCGCTGGGGGGGCGAGCGTCTCCCCAGGCCCCCCGCCCCTGCGACCCTCCGTGGCGCCCCGGCATTTGGTTTCTCCAACTTGAGTTTGGTGGCCTCAAGGGGTTCGGGGAGAGCTGCCCTCCCCCCGTTTCTGAGGGACCAGTGTCCCCCCTCCACAGAGGAGGGCAACGTGGCGGGGCCTAGTGCCAGGGATCTTCCCAGAAGCCCTCGCCCCTCGACCATCCAGGCACTCCACCCAACACCAGCCAGTGCCGGGAATGGGGGACCCCACACCGCCACCTCCTTCCTCCACCGCCCTCCTGGGGAAGCGCAGGGCCACTGTCCAGCCCCCCGGCTCTGTATTCCAGACCAGGACCCTGTTTACAGGGGGCTGAGCTGCAGGAGGGACCAGCCAGTGAGGAGGCACCCCCCTCAGCCTCGCGGAGAGGTGAGGCATCGCGAGGCGCCCAGGGACAGCAGCACCACACATTTCCTACACCGAGCCCCCTGCACACCGACCCCCCTGCACACCGACCCCCCTGCACACCGACCCCCCTGCACACAGCACTGCGTTCAGACGGAGACGACGGGGTCAAACCTGGCCCTGCCTCTCGCCAGCTCCTTACTCCACGTCTCTGGGCCAGGGCCTCCCCATCTGGGGGCGAAGCTAGAACAGCGCCCCCTCCGGCTGCTACACAGGCAGTCACTTCAGGTGGCGGGTTGCAGTGGCCCTGCTGGCCCCCTGGCTTCACTGACTGTGGCTTTTTGTCTGTTTTAAATATGTTTTTATTCATTTCAGAGAGAGGGAGGGGGAGAGAGAGAGAAACATCAATGATGAGAGAGAATCATGGATCGGCTGCCTCCTGCGCGCCCCCCACTGGGGATCGAGCCCGAAACCCGGGCCTGTGCCCTGACCGGGAACCAAACCCTGACCTCCTGGTTCCTAGGTCGACGCTCAGCCCCGAGGCAGGCCGTGCGTGTGGAAAAGCAGAGACTTTTGATTCGCTCAGACCTCTTCTCACGAACCCCAGAAACTCAACTCCGCTGGGGATTCCTGGGAGGGGCCCAGCCTTCGAGCAAACAACCCACGCTCCAAGCCGGCTCTGCCGCTGACCCGACCGGGCCTCAGGCAGGCCACCGGCTCCCTGCGCCTCAGTTTCTCCAACTGCAGAATGGGTGCAGGGGTGTGTCAGGAGGACCACAGAGGACAATGTCAGGGACCCGCAGCACGGCGTCGGCGGCCGCGGCATGACTTCTGGGGCTGCTCCGAGGTTTTTCAGGAGGCCAGCACCTCCTGCCTCCCGCTCGCCCCAGGGCTTTAATCACAGGGCCAAGCACAATCCCAGCCCCGGTTATAACTCCAGCGCCACACACAGCCCTCAGAGCGACTGTCACTGGGGTGAGTTACGGCCCCGCGTCCCCGCCAGCCCCTGCGCACCGGCCACGGCCACATGCAGACACCCAAGGTCTCTGATTTGGGAACCTTGCTCCCTCCACTGCCTCCCCCCACCCCGTCCCTGTCTGCAGGAGCCCACGGTCGGAGCGGCCAGCCTGGGTGGCCTGCCTGGACGTTCTCAAGTTCACCGGCTCCAAGCAGGGACGGGGCTGCCCACACCGGGCGTGGGTGGTGCCTTAGCCACTCCATTCACCTTCAGGGACCCAGGCCGCCGCCCATGCCCACGCCCACAGGCCGGCCTGCGAGGCCCTGAACTCAGCTCCTCCGCAAGGCTGTTCCCTGGCCTCTGCCCAGGATACAGACCCCAGGAGAGTTCCCACGGCCATCCCCCCGACCCCTCAGCACCCAAGAGCCCAGCCAGCTCTCAGCCGCCCCCACGCAGAGGCCTTCTGAGCGCCACCTGAGTCGCATTCGCCTGGCGGCTTCCCGAAGACGCCGCGTCTGGCCCGGCTGGCGGGCGCACTTCCCCGACAAGGACCTGTCCTCCCCTCACTCCTCAGGCCAAGGTCTTTCTCCCCGACTGGCTTTCCCTTCTCTCCACGCGGGGGGCTCTGCCACCCCCAGCGCTGCAGCAGCCCAGCAGGGCGGGCGGGCACACGGTCGGCTGCTGACACAGTGGCCTCCGGTACTCGACAGAGGGCGGCAGCCTGGGCCCCGCCTGGAGGGAAAGACCAGACACTGAGGGGTCGCCTGGGCCTGGGCTGCCACCAGCGTCTTCCTGCCCCCCCCCCCCCCCCAGCACTGACGAACGCTCCAGGAATGCGCAGGTCTCCACAGCAGCCACTGGGCAGGAGCCCCCTCCTGACACACAGAGATAGAGGCCACAGCTGGGGAAACTGGCCTAGCTCCCCAGGATGGTAGCTCCCCCCCCACCCCCAGCCCCCTGCAAAAGAGGGGCCCTCCAGGACGGGAACCCCCTTCCCTGAGAGCTCGGGTGGATGGGCGTCCACAGGGAACTCCCAAACCAGGGAGCATGGGGAGCTGGGAGGGGGTCACTGGGGCCCATGAGATGCCAGGCACCCATGGCACAGCCAACAACAGGGGCGCACCACGGAAACGCCAGGGAGCCCCTCCTTTCTCCAATGACACGGGTCCCATGCAGGCGCGCTCTGGGTCGGGAGCGGCCGTCTGTCACAGGGCGGCCTCGCTCAGATGCTCCGTTACCGCGGCAGCCCCCTGGCCACTGGCATGGGATCTAATAACACCTCCCTTCCTGAGCCCCAGCCACTCTCCCCTCCCATCCTATCACCCACATACACCTGACTCGGGGAGCCCTCCCGCCTCCTCCTGGCATCCGGCTGGTGAAGCGAGGCCCAGGGAGAGGGAGGAAGGTGGAGGTCCCCGAGCGGCCCGATTCATCTCCCGACACCCACTGGGGGACTGACTCGCAGGTGAGCGGAGGGTGGGCGGGGGCCTGGCAGGGCGGCCGTGGGGAGACAGACCGTCTGGTTCTTCCCTCAGGAAGGGCCCCCGCCCGCCCGCCCAGCTGCCGCGCTGGTGAGACTGACCACACCACTGCCGGGGGCGGGCCGACCACAGCCCGGCGAGCTCCCCTGCCTCTCCAGGACCCGCTTTCCTGCGCGTGAGCAGTCAGACACGGGGCCAGGCCGCACCCTGGGACTCCTCCCTCCGCCCATCAGCCAGGGCAGCTCGGAGGAAAGACGGCAGAGGAGGGGGCACTACCTCCCAGTCTCCAAGTCCAAGCCAGCAACCCCCCACCATGAGTCCAGCACTGTCCAGACTGGGGGGGCGGGGAGGGGAGAGGAGGCAGGGGGTACGCGGCCCTGGCCCCAGCTCGCACCTGCTGCATGAGGATCAGCTTCGCGTCCTAGGCAGGGAGGCCTTGGCTGGGCCAGGCAAAGGGCGTTGGGGGAGGGCTGCAGCAGGAAGGGGGGCAGGTTTAGGGAGGCCCCCGATCCAAGGTGTCCCCGCTATCAACCGTGGGGCATGAGCAGGGGCGTAGCTGGAACACTCACCCGCCGGCTGCGTGTCCCCAGACGGGCCTAGGACACAGGAGCAGAGCCAGGGAGAGAATGGCTGCGGGGGCAAAGGGCATTGCAGCCTGGCCAGGGTGTCTGACCTCTGCCCCGGGTGTGCCCGGTCCATGGGAGCCGGCATTGCCCAAGCTCATCCTCTCATCAGCCCGCTTCCTGTGTGCAGGGGAAACTGAGGCACGGGAGATTCCATGCCTTCCCGCCCAAGGTCAGAGCAGGTGCGCGATGGAGGCAGCCTCAGATTCCTCCCTTAGCTGCGGCCGGGCCCTGCCCTGCCCTGGCCCTGCCCCTTGCCGCCCGCCAGGCCCGGCTGGACCACAGCCCCAGGCTGGGCTGATGGGGTGTGGAAGAGGCTCAGGCTCTGGATTTCCTCTCCACCCACACGAGGAAGGCCAGGAGGGAACCCCATGCTGCAAAAGATGTCCCCCATATGCCATCGCCCTCCCCCTCGCCTCTGGAATTTAGGGCTGCTGACCGATCCAGCTTCAAGATGGGCTCCCCTCACCAGGTCTCTAGCCCTGGGGGGTGGTGCTCCTCCGCCTGCAGGGGTGCAGGGCCGGCTCCGGGCAGGGAGGGCCCAGGCTGGGGGTGCCACAGGACACCCCACCTCCTCTCCTGCACATGGGCTGGGCCCAGCAGAGCCCACTGACAAAACATCCCAAACAAAGGGAGGGGCGGGGGCAGAGGAGGGGCGCAGGGAGTGGGCGAAGGCCCGAAACTTCTGGCGGGGTCGTCTCAGAGGTCGCAGGGCCGGGGGGAGCTCCCGCCTCCTCTCCTGCGCCCCAAAGGGTGGCCTGGGTCCGGAAGGCGACATTCGCCGCGCCCACGCCCCCGTCTGGCCTCGGTGACGCGGCCCCTCCAGCACCACCCAGCCCGGACCCCGCGCCCGCAGCGCCCGTCTTCCCCCGGTGGGCCTGGCGGGGCGCAGACCGGGGGACACCGGGCGCGGGACCCGCGGGGCCGGGGGCGTGTGTGCGGGGCGCGCCGCGGGGGGCCCTGCTCCGAGGGCCGCGGGCTCCGGGCGCGGGGAGGACGTGGCCGAGCGCGTCAGGACGCGGCCGCGCCGGCAGCGCCGGGAGCGTGTCCGTGGGTCTGTCCGGGGCTGCGTGGGCGTCCGCGCGCGCCACTTACCCTGAGCGGAGGTCGGGGCCAACTCTCATCCACCCGCCGTCGCGGCGACCTCCTCGCCGGCCGCCCGGCCGCGCTGCACCTGCCGCCCGCCCTGGAGCCCAGCGGCGCCGGGGAGCGCGGAGGAGGCGGCCCCGCGGGTCCCGGCCACGAGCGCGGAGGCGGCGGCGGCGGCGGCGGCGGCGGCGCCAGGTCGCGCGCTCGCGTCCCGCTGCGCGGAGTCTGCGCGCCCCCGGCCCGGCCTGCGCAGCCGCCGCCCCGCCCCGCGCCGCACAGCCCCGCCCCGCGCCGCGCCTTAAAGGGGCCGCCCCACCCCGCGCGTCGCCACCTGCCCCTGAGAGCCGCACAGCCCTGCCCCGCGCCGCGCCTTAAAGGGGCCGCCCCACCCCGCGCGCCGCCACCTGCCCCTGAGAGCCGCACAGCCCCGCCCCGCGCCGCGCCTTAAAGGGGCCGCCCCACCCCGCGCGCCGCCCCACCCGCTCCTACCCGCGCATCAGGCTGAGGACAACGGGAGCGCGCTTGCCCTAGCGGTTCCGTGCGCGCGCGCGAGTTCGGTCACGCGGGGCAGCCTTTGTTTGGGTGGCCCACGTGCGTCCGGGCCAACAGCACCCACGTGCACGCGCGGCGGCCCCAGCCTGTCCGCCCGCCATTCGCGGTCACCGCCACGCGATCTCGCGCGTCTGGCTCGGCAGAGGGTGGCCTCGCGCACAGCCAGGCGCACAGCCACGCACGCACCAGCACTCCCGCGCTGTCACCTCGCCCGAGGCCCGCCCGCTGAACGCCCATCAGGGACTGCATTTATTCTGCAGATGCAGGAAGGAGCTCAGTGCCCACCAGTGGGGGCCAGTGATCTCAGGGGTCACGGAGACCCCTGCGTAGAGAACGCCCCTGCCCAGGCCTGCTACCCCCCCCCCGCACCCCCATCGCACCTCTGGGGGTTGGGGGTGGAGCCCTTCACACAGCCCGAGCTCCTTGCTCCCACTGTACCCAGAGCAAGATCTCCAGGGGGACTTGCTGGTCCCGAGCCCCGCTCACCCCTGGCCTGCAAGGGAGCAGGGTTCGCACAGACCCGCCTCGCCCATCCCTCCTCCGCGGGGAAGCAGGTGGGACCTGCAGGGTCCTTGCCAGCCCACCTGCCCCGCTTCTCTGATTGCAGGTCCTGCTGCCCTCCTCCTGCTGGGCCACCCCAGGCACCCCGGCCTGCTCTCCAGCTCCAGGATCTGCACCGCCCGCCCTCCTCCTCAGGTCTTTGCTCAAGGGCTGCTTTCCCTTGAGGTCCACCCTGACCATCCCCTTAAAACTGCTCCATCCCCCTCCTCTCCTCCTCTCTGGCTTTGTCCCTTGCCCTTTCTTTTTTATTTTATTTTATTGTATTTTTAAAATATATTTTATTGATTTTTTACAGAGAGGCAGGGAGAGGGATCGAGAGTGAGAAACATCGATGAAAGAGAAACATCCATCATCTGCCTCCTGCACACCCCCCACTGGGGATGTGCCCGCAACCAAGGTACATGCCCTTGACCAGAATCGAACCCGAGACCCTTTAGTCCGCAGGCCGGCGCTCTATCCACTGAGCCACACCGGTCAGGGCCCTCTTCCTTTCTAATACGCTGTGGCAGGTGGAATGAAGTCCCCTAGACGTCCATGCCCAGCTCACCGGCCCCTGGGACTGTTACCTTACCCGACAGCAGGGACCTTGCAGATGTGGTTATGTTAAGGGTCCAGAGATGGAGAGGGTTCCTAGGTATCCAGGGGGGGTCCAACGGCATTGTCGTCGTAAAGATGCCCCTGGAATTACAAGAGGGTCAGGATTTGAGGAGATGCAACCGTGGAACCGGAGGTCAGGAGAGCTAGAGCTGGAGCCGAAGATGCTGCCCTGCTGGCCGGAAGGTGGAGGAGGGGGTACAGCCAAGGATCCCGCCGCCTCTAGAAGCTGGAGGAGATGGGAAATGGGTGCCCCCGTGCCCCCGAGAGTGTCCCGAAGGAACTAGCCCTGCGGACCCCACTCAGGACTGCGACCTGCGGGACTGGAAGAGAGGAAACGCGTGTTATTTCACGCCACTCCGTGTGTGGCAATATGTGATAGCGGCCGTAGGAAACTGCCCACACCCTCCTTCATGCCCAGATGTATTCTGTGCATTTTCCGTCCCCCAACTGGCATGTCAGCTCCA
The DNA here is from genome assembly GCF_964212035.1 of Myotis nattereri. Taxonomy (NCBI): domain Eukaryota; kingdom Metazoa; phylum Chordata; class Mammalia; order Chiroptera; family Vespertilionidae; genus Myotis; species Myotis nattereri. The sequence continues at coordinate 214,614,649 of NC_138076.1, read as the reverse complement.
CGGGCAGGACACCCCCTGTTTCCATCCTGTGGGCTCCTCAGCACCTAGAGCAGGGCCGGCCTGGGCTGCATACGGACGCGTCCAATGCCCATCTCTAACCTCAGGGCCTTTGCACAGGCGCGGACCCTGCCTGGTGTGCTCTCCCCCCCCCCCCTTCGCTGGCTCCAGCTGGGCACCTTCTGACTAGCCAGCTGGGCTTGGGCTCTCGGCTCCTCCCATCCCAGCACCAAGGCCATGGGTGGCTTTGCCTGTAGGCCTGTCTCTCCCGCCAACCGTGCTCTGCCTGAGCGACATTGGACCGGCCCCACTGGACTCAGCCTCCAAGCCCAGGGCCATAGCAGGTGCTCAGTGCGCTGTCCGTCTGTAAACCCAGGGACGCTGGTTCTGCCCTGGCCATCTCACCACTTCCTCCTTTTCCTTTTGTTAATATATTTTAACTGATTTCAGAGAGGAAAGGAGAGAGAGAGAGAGAGAGAGAGAGAGACATCAATAATGAGAGAGAATCATGGATCAGCTGCCTCCTGCACACCCCCACCAGGGATCGAGCCCACAACCCGGGCATATGCCCTGACTGGAATCGAACCCAGGACCCTTCAGTCCGCAGGCCGACGCACTATCCACTGAGACAAACCATCTCACCACTTTCTGCTCTTTTCAGGCACGCCTCTTCCAGGAAGCCTGCCCAGACTGCCCCTTTCCTCTGAGCTCCCACGGGGCCATTCTGTCCATCCTGGACTGTTTCAGAGGGGCCAGCCTGCCCCCAGGCCCCTCCCAGCCAGGCCCCGCTGCCAGTGGGGCTTCCTCGTTCAGCCTGGCCCTGAGCCACAGCCTCTCCTTGTCCCTCCTCTTGTCCCTGCCCCCCCAGCCATCCCACCCTTTGGACTTGGACACTGGCCTCAGAGCGGTGGCCCCACCTTGGATTCTGCGCCAGCCACAGCCCTCAGCCACCTCAGGGACCTGCTGCCTCCCCACCAGCCGCTGGCCCAGGCTCCTTCCACCTTTGGCCACCCCACCTGACCCTCTGAGCCTTGGTTTCCTGTAAAGTGAAGAAGTGAGGTGCCCACCGCTGGGCTGGGGCTGTGGTCTCTACCAACGCCCGCGTGGTTCCCACCGAGGAGGTGGGCACAGCTGGGAGGGGAGGCCGAGGGCGACAGGCTCAGGGTCAGGGCTGCCTGCGGCCCGGGGGCTGGAGGCTGCTGGTCCTCCATTCTGCGTGAATCAGCACGTTTGCACTTCAGCACCTGGGAGTGCCCTGCACATAGTAGGCACTCAGCAAACTTATACTGAGTGGCCGGAGGGCCCAAGGAACATCATTCCCGTGTTGCCTCACTTTAAATTGCCATCCGTCCCGGCCGGCGTGGCTCAGCGGTTGAGCATGGGCCTGTGAACCAGGAGGAAACGGTTCGATTCCTGGTCAGGGCACGGGCCTGGGTTGCGGGCTCGGTCCCCAGTGTGGGGCGTGCAGGAGGCAGCCGACCCATGATTCTCTCTCATCACTGACGTTTCTCTCTCTCTCTCTCCCTCTCCTTTCCTCTGACATCAATACACCTATTTTAAAAAATAGCCGAAACCGGTTTGGCTCAGTGGATAGAGCGTCGGCCTGCGGACTGAAAGGTCCCAGGTTCGATTCCGGTCAAGGGAATGTACCTGGGTTGCGGGCACATCCCCAGTGGGAGATGTGCAGGAGGCAGCTGATCGATGTTCCTCTCTCATCGATGTTTCTAACTCTCTATCCCTCTCCCTTCCTCTCTGTAAAAAATCAATAAAATATATTTTTAAAAAAATAATAATAAATTCATAAAAAGCCACCGGTAAGTTCCCCAACCTCGTCCCAGCTTTCCAGGTTCCGCTCCTCAGAAAGGCTGAGGTGGAGCAGCGAGCGCCCCCCGGTGGAGGAAGCACGGCGTGCAGGGCTTTCCCTCTGGTCGGAGGGAGGCTGCGCTCCCTGCCCTGCGGAGTGGGGGTTCCTGGGCTGGGCTCCAGGCCCCAGGGAGGCCAGGCAGCAGAGCGCCCCCCAGCCTGCAGGCCTGGGGCAGGGGGTGCCGCACAAACTCTCTGTTCTGGCTTCTGAGCCTAACGGGGTGCGCCCCCTGGTGGCGACAGGCTGAAGTGCAGGGCCCGGCGCCATGCCCTGGGCCAGCCGGTTGGCCCAATCCTCCTGCCACCGCTGGGCAGGCGCGGGCACCACTTAGGCCACGTGGGCAGGGCCCCCTCCTTAGACGTCCTGCCTCTGCTCCCCTGGGGAGGGCACAGGGACCCGGCCACCGCCAGCCTGGATGTAGGCTCTGGGTCTTACCTGCTGTGTGACCTTGCTGAGCCCGCCCGCGGCTCTGAGCCTCAGTTTCCCTACTTTGCAGGCCTCCTTCCTTCTCGCCCCTCACCCGGGGCCACAACCACGCACAGGCGGCCGCAGTCAGACCTGGCCCTCACTGACCGCACTGTGCCTGCCCAAGTGGTCCCTGGGGCTGGGGGAGCAGGGGGGGTGTGCCCCAGTCTGGGTGCGGGGCTGTGGGAGGAGAGCGGGCCTGGCCCAGGCCAGAGGGAGGAGGTGGTGGGAACGGCCCTGTGTGTCCTTGGGCCCCTGAGACTGGGTGGGCGTGGGGGGTTAGGGATCGGGGGGCTGTGAGCAGAGGTGGCCAGTGTGTGTGTGCGGGGGAGGGCGGCCCCGAGGGATTGTAGCAGACAGGCTGGAGGACTCTATACACAAGTTATGACAGAAAAAGCGAGTAAGCCCTGGCCGGTGTGGCTCAGTGGGTAGAGCGTCGGCCTGCAGACTGAAGGGTCCCGGGTTTGATTCCCAGTCAGGGCACATGCCCAGGTTGCAGGCTCGATCCCCAGTGGGGGGGGGGGGGGCGAGCAGGAGGCAGCTGATCCATGATTCTCTCTCCTCACTGATGTTTCTATTTCTCTCTTCTTCTCCCTTCCTCTCTGAAATCAATAAAAATATTATTTTTTAAAAGAGAGAAAGATAGAATTGTGACCCATGGACCAGCTCTGTGCACTAGAACTTTCTAGAATGATGGACATACCCTCTATCTGCACATCCCAATGCAGAGCCACACGTGGTTGTTGAGCACGTGAAATGTGGTTGGTGGGAATGAGACACTGAACTTGTGATTGTTCCGTTTTATTTTATTTATTTAAAAAAATATTTTTATTGATTTCAGAGAGGAAGGGAGAGGGAGAAACTGAAACATCAATGAGGAGAGAGAATCATGGGTCGGCTGCCTCCAGCACGCCCCCTACTGGGGATCGAGCCCACAGCCTGTGCCCTGACCCGGAATCAAACCCGCAGCCAACCCTTCAGTCCGCAGCCGACGCTCTATCCACTGAGCCACACCAGCGAGGGCTGATTCTTCCACTGTAATTAATTCAGACGTAAGCAGCCACACGTGGCGGTGGCCCAAGGAGCGGGACAGCCCGCCACGGGATGCGACAGTGCGTCCGACAGACTTGCCCACCAAACGCGTGAACACCGGAGGCCAAAGCATTAAAACCGTGATGGGGATCATGAAAGAACAACATCATTCAGAATTAGCAACGCCCAGGACATAGGTGCTGGGCGGAAAAGAGCATGTGCGCGCAGAGGGACCGGGAAGAGCTGGAGATGAAAGCAAAGCCATCCCCGGACGGACGAGGGCAGAAGCGAAGGGCACCGCAGGAAGAGACACACAGACGAGGCCTCCAGACGAGCGGAGCGGGGACGCGGGAGGCTCTTTCATCCGAAAGGACTGAGATCAAAGGGTCCGCGGTGGGACGGAGGTGTGGGAGCCGAGGCAGAGCCTCCCCACGGGGACCCGCACCCGGCCGTCCTTCCAGGCCTGCTCCGGGTTTTAAAACAAAATTTCAGAACAACCTGGAAGCCACTTAATGAAAGAGCATGCCCCACAGGAGGGAAGCTGACCCGGCTGGCACCCGCCGAGACAGAGGCGGGGAGACGGCGGAACTTTAAAGGGAGAGAAGTGAATGTCCTTTGGACACCCTGGTTAAAAACAAAACCCTGCCACTCACAGGGAAAAAGACCAGACCGCCACTGGAGCGTGGACAGCTGTGCTTCACACCGGAAGACGGGTTCCACACGGCCGAGGAGAGAGCATGCGAGCCCGGGGGGCCTACAAAATACGGCCCCCACCCCCACCCCCACCCCCACCCCCACCCCCCACCGAAGGCTGCAGAGACGCGGTTCCTGCCCACGGTTAGTGCTCCCAAAGCCTTTCCAGAACGAAGCCGACAAGAGAACAGGACGGGATGAGCAGTGACCGCATTTCATCCTTCGAGGTGACCATCCCTGGGAGGATGCGGACGCGGGAAGCATGTGGAGGGTGCGAGAAGGGGGGCCCGGGGGGTTCACTGGACATAGAAACATGGCTTCACATCAGAAGCTGGGCCCTGGCGGGTGTGGCTCAGCTGATTGGGTGTGTCCCTGGTTGATTCCGGCTCAGGACACACGCCTGGGCTGTGGGCTCCATCCCCTGTAGGGGGCGTGCAGGAGGCAGTCGACCGATGTTCCTCTCTCATCAATGTTTCTATCTCACCCGGCCTCTCCCTTTCTTTCTAAATATATAGATAGATATAGATATAGATATAGATAGATATAGATATAGATATAGATATAGATATAGATATAGATATAGATATAGATATAGATAGATATATAGATATAGATATAGATAGATATAGATATAGATATAGATATATAGATAGATATAGATGTAGATATAGATATAGATATAGGTATATTTAATCTTTCAAGGAAGATAAGCCTGGAACATCTTACCACACCAAACACCCAAGAAGCTGTCCAAGACCACTGGGGCCGGGTCAAAATGACCCAGAGGCCACGGAGCAGCCTCCGGCTGGGCAGGGAAGGGACCACTGGGGCCCTGAGCAGGACGGTCGATGCCCGGGAGGGAAACACATCCAGGTGCTGGGGTCCACGGGCCCTGGATGAGGCCCGCAGTTCGCATTCACAGGGTCCCGGGAAGCAGCCGTCACGCTGACACGCATACAAAACGGAGAGGAACCAGCGCTTCCCTTCTCTCCCCTGCGTGTCACCTTAGTGACGCGCAGCTGATGAGGGCAGCTCCCTCTAGGGCAGCGGTTCTCAACCTGTGGGTCGCAACCCCTTTGGGGGTCGAAGGACCCTTTCACAGGGGTCACCTAAATACATCCTGCATATCAGATATTTACATTATGATTCATAACAGTAGCGACATGACAGTTATGAAGTAGCAACGAGAATAATTTTATGGTGGGAGGTCACCACCACATGAGGAACTGTATGAAAGGGTCGTGGCGTTAGGAAGGTTGAGAACCGCTGCTCTAGGGAATTCCAGCCGACAGACGAGGAAGCAACGATGGGGTCTGAGTAGCATCCAGGGCTTCAGGGCCAGGGCGGGCAGCACCCACCAGCAGCCCGAGGCGACTCTGAGCGGGGCCCACTGCGCCCAGGGAGCCGCCTGCCCCGGCACACTGAGCCTGACGGATCCCGCCACCACCTCTGCCCCGTATGGCGGCCACTGCCCCACCCCAGCTGCACGTTTCCATTGAAATTAATTTAAATCAAACGAAAGGAAGAATCCAGCCCCTCCGCTGACCTAGCCCTGTTCCAAGGACTCTGGCCACGTGGCCGTGCCCGCGGGATCGGCCCCAGCCATCACTCAGGGTTCGCTGGGCACCGCCACCTCCGGCAGAGCCACCGCTCTCCGCACCTGCACCCCGAGCCTTCACTCCCGCGCGGGCCTGGGCTGGCAGAAGCACACAGCGGGGACCTGTCGGGACCTGGGGCCCCGTTTCTGAAGCACAAACAAACAGGCTAGAAAGCAGGTAGAGATGAAAGTGCTAGGAGCCCATGTAGGCCCCCAACTTCTCCAGGCCTCCCCAGACCCAAACATTTCCCCCAAGGCCCCTCGAGGGCCCCCATCCCCCAAGGCCCCCATGACCCCTCAAGGCCTCTAAAGGCCCCCCAAGATTCCTCAAGGTCTCCCAAGATCCCAGACTCCCCAAGGTTTCCTAGACCCCCATCATGTCCCCCACAGGCCTCTAAGCCCTCCCAGGCCCCCGAGACCCCAGGCCCCCGGGACCCCAGGCCCCAGGCCCCTCTCTGCCTCCTCACCCCCCCTCCACCCGCCTCGCTTCCTGGGAGGCTGATCCAGTTGCTCTGGGCCTCACGTCCTGCGGCAGCTACCGTCCCGGCTGATCCTGCAGTGCCGCCATCAGTGGGTCATGCGACTGACCGCCCAGCCCAGTCACGCCTGTCAGACGTGGCTGCCCCCAGCGCCACCATCAGTGAGGCCCGGCGCCAGCTCTCCCGCAGGACCCGGAGGAGGCCTGGCAGTCAGGGAGCCGCCTGCTGCCCCGGGCACCCTGGGCACCCCGGCCAGAGCCTGGCGCAGCCACAGCCCACAGCTCAGCCTCCCCTCCAGGAGGGCAGGGGCCGGGCGGCTGCCTCCCAGGAAGGAGGTGCCTGCAGCTCCAGGAGCCTGGGGAACAATAAGCCCTTCGAGACCCGAGGCCCTGGCTCCTGGCTTAAGGGGGAAGAGACAGACCAGGAGGGAGGAGGGCTTGGCCCTGGCTGCTTGGCCTCCGGGGCCCTTGGTGCCCGCCCTGCCCGTGTGGAGGGTGATGTGGGGGCCCTGGGGCCTGCCTGGGCGTGCCCCCAGCTCTGCTGCACACAGGCTGTGTGACTCTGGCCAGGTTACTGAGCCTCTCTGTGCCCGTGTCCTCGCCTGGGAAGCAGGGATCAAGCAGAACATGCCACGCGGGGTCATGAGGAGCAGCCGGTGAGGGAGTGTTTCCAGCATTTGAGCCAGTGCCGGGCCGTGGTGAATGGGGTGTAACTGGAGCCGGGACACCGCATCCGACCTCATTACTCATTTACGCCAGCGCTCAGGCAGGTCCCGGCGGCAGCCGGGCTGACAGGTGAACAGAGGGACATGCCACACGCACTCAAGTCACCGGGTCCCATGACAGCCTGGGACCTGCGATCTGTGCGGGGCCCTGGGTTCCAAGGACCCTGAGAGGCAGGAAGGAGCATCCTGCCTGGTGGTCAGGGAAGGCTTCCCGGAGGAGGCGCAAGTGGGCTGGGCTGGGAGGCGCGAGCTGGCAGTGACAGGCTGGAGGCTGGAGGAACGGGTGGGCTGCACGCTCCCCTCACGTCCTTCAGCTGAATCCTGAGCTCGGGGCCTAACACCAGCATGACCTGCCCCACCCCCGTGCAGTTCTTGTGAGTGTCACTCCCTCCAGGCCTCCAGCCCCTGCCAGGGCCCAAGGCCATGACCGGCACTGCTGAGAACCGGCCTAGGAGCCCCGGGCCTGCCTGGGCAGAGCCCGCACCCCGTGAGCTGCACCGACTGCCGGGAAGGCAGCCAGTGCCCGCCCCAGCCTGCCCGGCACACCCTCTCCCCCGGCTAACCACCACATGCCATCCAGGCCTAGCCCAGCTGTCACCTCCTCGGGGAGGCATCCCTGGCCCCCAGGCCGGGCCAGGGGTCTCTGGCCTTGGGGCTCCCTATGTGACATGGATGGAGCACGAAGTTACATGTGACAGGAGCGCCCACTCAGAGAGGCTCTAGCAGAAGAGGAAACATATTAACACGTGTCCATGCCAAGTCCCGGGCAGCCTCAGGCACGGCTGGATCCAGGACCAAAGGGTCTGCCTCTTTCCACATCGGCAGCCCTGGCAGAACCGGAGCTTTCCGCTGCCCGGCTGCTCTACAAACAGCGTCAGAAGGGGGCCTCCCAGGCTATAGCCGACCTGGCTGAGTCATCCACCAACACCCGACATGAAGGACTGGGGTGAGCTCTACCTGGATCACATGGCCTGGGAGTAGGAGCGGAGAAGGGGGTGCAGATAGCCGTCGAAGGGGACGTGAGCTGGCCCGCTGGCTCCCCACCGACCACCTGCTGCTCAGGCAGGAACCGTGTCTGAAGCATCCAGGCCCCGACCTCGCCCGGCACCAGGCCGGCAACAGAGCCAGGGCTCTACCCACGGGCTTTGGGTGGGCTCCCCAGGGCCTGGCACGTGCTGCTCCCTCTGCCTGGAACAGCCCAGTCCCTCCCTCCTCCAGGTCTGCACTTCCAATCGGGTGCACACCCTTCGGCCTCCTGACCTCTTCACAAATTTCTGCCTTCTTACCGTTGTACGGTGCTTCCCGGAAAATTTCCCCAGCTCCACCCTCCCATTCGCTGATTCTCTCTTCAGCTGTTTAATTCGTGGAGTTTAAAGTTTCAACATTGACAGTTTCATTTGTAAAAGTGCTACTTGGCTGTTTTCCAAATCGGTCTGGTCCTTTTCTCTAATAGTCTCTTTTTCCTTTTTTAAAAATTTCCTGAAAATAAAAATAAAAAAAATAAAAATAAAAATGTCCTGCCTGTTCCATCCTTTATCGCTTCTTCCCTTTCAGCCGCTTACATATCCGAAGTCTGGGGACAGCTAAGTCTTCATCGTTTCCTGCGCTTCGGCATTTTTTCCCGGTTTGGCGTTGGCCGAGCGTCGCCCCAGGAACCCGGAGGCCTCCATGGGGCGCTCTCCTCCCGAAAGGAGTCGTTTGGCCCTGACAGTCCTAACGGGGCACCCCCAGCCCGGGCTGCGCACGTACCTTCCTGGCTGGGGGATCCCGTCGGTGCGGCGACTTCACTGCAGAGCTGCATGGTGTCGTCCCCCAGGGACATGAGTGTTCTGCTCCTACCTGGGCCCTGAGGCAGGCCCCACGTCCCGGTCCCGCCCTGGGCTGCAGGCAGCTTTCCTCGGGACCACGCCCCGCTAAAGAGGGCACCCTCCTCTGAGGACCTCAGCCTGAGGTGGGAGTCCTGGGTGCCCCCCTCTCCGCCCTCCACCCTTTCTCAGGAGCATCCAGGGAAAGACTGTGTCCACCTCTCTGGTCCCAGCTGTTCTTTCGTTTGTCCCTTTTGTGGGTGGGGGTGGGGTGGGTTAGGAGCTTGCCCAGACCATGACCTATGTGTAAACAGAGCCCGGAATCCGGGAACATTCTGCATTTCAGGGGATCTGATCACCTTGCTGCCAGAAGTGGAGCCATCCGCTCATTCTGGGTGTTGTGCTCAGGCTGTCACCTTGCTTCCTCTGTTTAAACTAGAGGCCCGGTGCACGAATTCATGCAGCAGTGGGGTCCCTCGGCCTGGCCTGCAGGATCAGGCTGAAACCAGCTCTCCGACATCCCCCAAGGGGTCCCAGATTGCGAGAGGACACAGGCCAGGCTGAGGGACCCCACTAGTGCACCAGGCCAGGGAGGGATGCAGGAGGGCTCCAGGGCATGTACGGCCCGTCTTGCTCAGTCCCCATTGGCAGGACCCCAGCAGCAAGCTAACCTACCAGTCAGAGCATCTGCCCCCTGGTGGTCAGTGCATGTATAGTGAGCAGTTGAGCGGCCTTAGCATATCATTAGCATATTATGCTTTGATTGGTTGAATGGACGACCAGACGACTGAACACTTAGCATATTAGGCTTTTATTATATAGGACATACTAGAGGCCCGGTGCATGAAATTCATGCACGGGTGTGGGGGTTGGAAGGGGTCCCTCAGCCTGGCCTGCAAGGACGCCAGGGTCCCGCGCCCCGGCCTCTGGCCAGAGGCCCCTCCCTCCCTCCGCACGGCGTCTAAATACTCCAGTGTGCATTTCCTATGAATGAGGCTAGGCTAGAACCTGATCAGCATCCTCAACAGGGCCTTTCTTCCCTGTGGCTAATTTGGGCTTCCTCATACTGTGGTCTCAGGAAAGTTGAACTATTTTTGTAGCTTTTAAGAGGCAGCATTCCAAGCAGCCAGGTGTCCTGCCCCAGGCCTGCTCACGCTGCCCACGCTGCCCTCAGGCCCCCTGTGGGCGGGCGGAACAGAACGCTGGCCTGGCTGCTGCCATCTTTGTCGCGTAGTGATGGTCAATTTGCATATTCTGTCTTTATTAGATAGGATTCTTATTGATGTTAGAGAGGAAGAGAGAGGGAGAGAGATAGAAACATCAATGATGAGAGATAATCATGGATTGGCTGCCTCCTGCACATCCTACACTGGGGATCAAGCCCACAATGTGGGTGTGTGTCCTGACCGGGAATTGACCTGTGACCTCCTGGTTCATAGGTCGACACTCAACCACTGAGCCACGCCGGCTGGGCTGGCTTTTACCACTCAGCCAGGGCCATTTGCAAAACCCCCTGAGGTGTTCTGATCTTTATCTCTAATAGTCTCTTTCTCCTTTTTTAAAAATTTTCTTCCTATTCCATCTTTTATCACTTCTTCTCTTTCAAACATTTAAATATCTGGAGTGGGAGGAGAGGGGGCATTGAGCAGCTCCTGTTATGTGACCTCGGCACACCATCCCCCCCATTGTGACCTTGGCACGCACCCCACCCCCCGCCGCTCTGAGCCCCATTTCCACATGGCAAAGCTCTGCACCAGGCGGTCACCTTCGCGGGAACAGAGCGGGCCGAGGCGAGTTTGCAGGAGGGTCAGCAACGCCAAGCCAGACGCCTTTCCGGCCTCTGTGGAGGAAGATGCGCAGGTCAGCTGTCCCGGGCACACAGCTGGAGAGGGTGGCGAACAAGCCAGACCCACCTTCCTGGGCGCCAGCCAATGAGGGCGCCCGGTGGATGGGGAGCACACGGACCTGAGTCACGCCAAGCATCCAATTAGCCAGTGTGGGCAGAGTTGGAACTCGCAGGAACCGAATGCTCTGCCAACTGCCCCTCCTTGCCCTCCTCCCCTGACGCGGGTGGCAGCGTGTCACATGGGCAACTGCACGGGGGGTTCTCAGCTCCGCGGGCCCCCAGCTCCTGCGCCCAAGGCCAGCAGGTGGCACGGCCGGTTTCAGCCTCATCCATCTTCTTCCCTTTGATCAGGGCAGGGCCTGCTGCCCCAGAGGGAGGGAGCGCATAGCTCAGCAGCTCCGGGTTCCAGCAGGCGTGGCTTGGCGCCCTGCCCAGAGCCCTCCTCCCTGCAGGGTGGGGGCCGGAGCCAGTGCTGGCCTGCACCCCTAGATGACGCCAAGAGCCCCCCAACATCAGGCCAGCTGACCCCCAAGAAAGAGGCCTCTTTGAAGAGCAGGTTCCCTTCGCTCGCCTTCCCCCTGGGAGGGCTGGCCACCAGCGCCCGACACTGGGGCTCCTCAGGCAGAACCTCTTGCTCGAAGCCGCACGGTCTCAGACCTGCCCCAACTCAGGCACCCGAGGGCCAAAGCTCCCACGCTCCGGAATGTGGGGTTCCCTGTGAGGTCAGCCCCAGGCTCTGGCTCAAGCTCGGAGGTGGCAGGGTCCTCGGGCTCAGCGGCAGGCGTCCCCTGGCGACGGGCACCCCCGCGCCCTGTCCTGGCCCAGCAGCCTGACTAGCCACCTCCCTCCCTGGTTGTCTGGGCAGCTGCCCCTCCCCCTGCCCCTGGCACCAGAGCCCAGGCCTGTGCTCTGTTTCCAACACATTCAGGCAGTGGACCGGGTGTTGAGTGTTGCTAAGGGGCCAGGCAGGACATTCCATCGCCCCCAGCAAAAATAGCGCTGATCCCTCAGCCTCTGCTCCGGGAGCGGGCCTTCCCGCGGCATTGCCCCTCCTGCGGCACCCTCTGTCCCCCGATGGGGGCGCCCTCCCAGCACGCGGCTCTCACTGCCTGCCTCCCAGGGCGGCAGGGCGGTGGCCGGGGCGTACATGGACAGGCTTCAGGAGGGAGGCACCGTGTGAGGGCCCCACGGGGGTCAGAGGAGGCTGGGGCGGGGCGCCTGGTCACCATCACTCATCACCGAGCTCAGACCTTGGGAACCTTGGTTTCTCTGTTTCTTTTTTTTTTAATATATTTTTATTGATTTCAGAGAGGAAGGGAGAGAGATAGGAACATCAACGATGAGAGAATCATGGATCCGCTGCCTCCTGCACGCCCCTTACTGGGGATCGAACCCGCAACCCGGACATGTGCTCTGACCGGGAATTGAACTGTGACCTCCTGGTTCGTGAGCTGACCACTGAGCAACACCGGCTGAGCGGTTTCTCTATTTCTTGCCCAACCCACTTCCACTCCATGGGTGGGTCCCCCTGACTCCTCTCAGAACCCTGCCCCTCTGTCACCAGACACCTCACTCGCTGGCCGCCCGCCTCTCTCTCCTTTACTTCCTCCTCCTGCAGCGCAATATTCCCCAGGTTTACGGTCTGTTCTCCCATGAGAATCAGCTCTTGGTGAGGACAGGGCATTGGCTGTTGTGTTCACCAGGGTATTGGATGGATAGTGAATGAATGAATGAGTGAATGAATGAATGAATGAATGAACACAAGGAGAAATCCAAGGGCAGGTGCCAAGCAGCTGGAGTGACCCTGCCAAATGGCTTCCGGAGGCAGAGGCCCTGTGGTCCAGCCACAGCATCAGGGGGCTGGGGGTCAGGGGACTGTGGGGGTCAGAGAGCTGGGGGTCAGGGGGTCGGGGCTCAGAGAGATGGGGGTCAGGGGGCGGGGGTCAGGGGGTCGGGGCTCAGAGAGCTGGGGGTCAGGGGACTGGGGGTCAGAGAGCTGGGGGTTAGGGGGCTGGGGGTCAGGGAACCAGGGGTCAGGGGGCTGGGGGTCAGAGGGCTAGGGGTCGTGTCCAGGCAGGGGAAGGAGAGCGGAGGCCTCAGGTTCCACCTCATTCTGCCAATCCTGCCCCCAGCAGGTTAGGGGCCCTCTCTGTAGCCTATAGGGACCAAGGAAAGTCCCCTGTGAGCTATTGATGACAGCACAGTTGTGGTCACAATGTCAAAATCCTATATAATAAAGAGCCAATATGCTAATTAGACCAGACAGTGGAACGACCTTCTGGAACCACCTTCCTGTGGGAAGGGCCATGGGCTTCGGGGCTGTGAGGCAGCTGGGGCTGCGAGGGCCAAGCCTTTTGCACAAATTTTGTGCATTGGGCCTCTAGTCTATAATAATAAAAGATACTAATTAGACCAGACAGCCGAAAGACCTTCTGGACATCATTCTGGATGTCCTTCTGGACAAAGCTGCGGTGGCAGAGGCCGAGGCAGTTAGGGGCGACCAGGCAGGCAGAGTGGTTAGGGGTGATGAGGCAGGCAGGAAGGCAGGCTAGTGGTAGGAACCAGCGATCCTGGATTGTGAGAGGGTGCAGGCCCGGCTGAGGGATACACCCCGCCCCCCTGCATGAATTTCGTGCACCAGGCCTCTAGTCTAGAAATAAAGAATAATTGCAAAGCCATTTTGTGCTCAATTTTGAAGAGAGAAGTGCTTTGCCTTTTTTTCTCCCCTTGAAAGTAAAGGTTATTAAAAATAGTCAAAGAGTGGCAACAGCCCAGCCAATGTAGCACATTTGGTTGAGTGTTGACCTATGAACCAGCGAGTCACTGGTTCGATTCCTGGTCAGGCCACATGCCTGGGTTGCAGGCTTGGTCCCCAGTGTGGGGCGTGTAGGAGGCAGCAGATCGATGATGTTTCTCCCATCAATGATGTTTCTATCTCTCTCTCTCCTTCTCCCTTCCTTTCTCTCTAAAAAAAAAATCAATAAAAACATTAAAATGTAAAAAAAGTGGAAACAACCCCAATATCCATCGGCACAAGACTGGACACACACGACAGATCCATGTGGTGGCACGTTAAGCAGCTGTGAACAGAGCGCAGCACCCACACACACTACAACCTGTGGGTCTTGGGTGCTGTGCTGAGTGAAGGGCGGGGACCAAAGGCCACCCGGAGAGGACGTCTCCGGACAGGCACCGCCATCGATGCGGGGGGGCGGAGGGAGGAGGCGGAGGTGCCTGCTGATGGTTCAGGGTTTCTCAGATGATGAAAATGTTCTGGAACTAGATGGTGGTGGCGGTTGTACACCTTGTGAATAGACTAAGAAACATGGGAGTGTGCAGTTTAAAAGGGTGAAACTGCCCGGCCGGCATGGCTCAGTGCGTGAGCGTCGACCTATGAACCAGGAAGTCACGGATCGATTCCTGGTCAGGACACGTGCCCGGGTTTCGGACTCAATCCCTAGGGTGGGGCGTGTAGGGGGCAGTCGATCGATGATTCTCTCTCATCATTTATGTTTCTATCTCTCTCCCTCTCCCTTCCTCCTCTCTGAAATAAAAAATATATATATATTAAAAATAAAAAAATAAATAAAAAGGGTGAATGTTACCGCTTGTGAAATGTATCTCTAAAGAGGAAGAAGGGAGATGTGGGGAGAAATGAGGCCGTGAGACAGCAGTGCCCCCCACACTGGCTTCATGATAATGTGTGTGCCTGTGTGTGCGCCCGTGTGTGTATGTGCGTGTGCCTGTGTGTCCGTCTCTGTGTGCATGTGCATGCATGCATGAGTGTGCCGGTGTGTACGCATGCATGTGAGTGCATGTGTGTATGTATGTGTGCGCATGCATGTGTGTGCCAGTGTGTGCATGTGTGTGTGGAGGGAGTAATGTCGGCCACAGCGGCGGTGCTTGTAATGACAGACCAGGTACTTTCCACTGTGGACCCAGCAGAGCTGAGTCTGCCTGGTGGCACCTGGTTCCCCTTCCTGTCCCAGCACAGACGCCGCCCCCCGCTTGGCTCTCCTGCCATGGGTCACCTTCCTTGGTCCTTGGGAGCCCCCTGGCCCAGCTGCCTCCCCAAGAGCAGCCCCTGTGGCCTCCAGGAGCGCGGGGACTGGAGCTGGCCCCTCCTTGTCCGCCCGTTCAGGCCATTCTCCAGGCGTGCGTGGCCCAGCTCCTGTCGGCCATGCGTGCAGGGGGCCTGGGCCCCTCACCCTGCAGAGCCCAGTGTGGCAGAGCAGTCGCAGGGCCCGCGGCCTGAGCTCACACACACCAGGGCTGGGCCCTGCTGCTGTCGGCCACCTGCTCAGGGGCAGGGACTGTGCTCCGCCACTAGAGGCCACTGCAGCCCCAGTTGGAACCGGGAGGGCTGTCTGGGACTGGCTGGGTGCTTCTGGGTGGGGGGACGCGTTTTGGTGCTTTGTCCTGCCACCCCCACGGCTCCCCAGAAACAAATGGCAGCACCAGGCACGGGACCTGTGCCCATCACCCCGTGTCCACAGTACTCGGTCCGTCAGGAGATTGGGGACCCAGCCTGGCACATACCAGCTTCCAGAACCTTCCTGGAGCTGATGCCCGTCCAGGGGCGGTGGGCACAGGTTGCTCAGGGGCTGGCCCTTGGGAGCACCTGAGGGCGGGGAGCACCTCCCCCAGGGCCCCGCGGCCACACCTCAGCCGGGGAAACCGCCGCGTTTGCCACGTGAAGGCTCTGCCAACCTCCCAGCAGAGAACAGCTTTCCGTGGGGTCCTCCCGGGAAGCGCAGGCACAGGAGGCGCGTGCCGGGCTCATCCCCGCGGGCCTGCTTCTGTGGACGACCCGGTGAAGTCAGGCCCCGCTTGGGTTCCGTGCTCGAACTTCCCCAATTTTCCCACCGAGCAGGGGCCTGGGGAGGGAGGCGGCCTGCCCAGCTGTCTCCCTCTGGATTCCAAAAAGAGGGCGACGGGAGGCCGGGAAGCCGGGCGGGCTTGCTTCCCGCGTGCGTGTGCTGCGTGCTCCCTTCGCTCGGCTGCTCAGGACGGGCCGGAAGGCGCCGTGGGAGCAACAGGCTCCAGGATTCCCGTGGGTTCTGGTCTGCGCCCCTGGCAGCGCGGTCCTGGGCTGCCGTCTGGAGGGTGTACAACCCCAGAAACCCTCGGCTCTCGTCTCCTTGTCCGTTTTCCTCCTTTTAAAGTGCTGCCTTCCCGCGGACACCCCGGGTGTGTGAAGTCCAACAGCAGCTCTGAGGGCCCAGGAGCCGAACCCCGAGCCCCCAGTGTAACCCCTGAGAGCCGGCGAGTGGGAGGAGAGGCCACTCCGTTGCTTCTAGTCACCCCACGGGGAGGGCAGGGGTGCTGGCCAGGCCGCCCACAGCACTGCGCACCGGGGCCTCAGCCCCTCTGTGGACACCCTGGTGGGCTGGATCGGGGGGAGCCCAGATGCCCCCGGGGGTGGGACGAAGGGTCCCTGCCTCTCCGTGAGCGTGGACACGTGCACGCACAGTTTAACCCACAGCACCAACCACGGAGCCGGAGACAGCGATGGGCCTGCGCTCAGTGACAATGACAGGACATAAGGCTCAGCCCCCCGTGAGGCCGCACGTGAGCCAGGCCTGTGCCGGCCTCCCCCAAGGACACCAGGACGCTAGACTCCCCAGTTACCCCAGCTGGACAGGAGGGAGGGAGGGCCTGGCGAAGGTCACGTGACCACTTAGTGGCAGAATGGAACTTGCCTGTGAGGCACCAGCCGCCTCAGAGTCTCCATGACTGTTCCTGAGGCAGGGGCACGGCCTGCAGCTGCCTCTCAACCCCACGCCCCTTCACATGGCGCGTGCCTGCGGGAGCGTGCACAGAGCACTATGCAGAGGTCAATGTGGCGTCACTCCCTCGGGTCAAGGATGGACAGTCCAGCTCGAGCAGCGTGGCTCAGTGGTTGAACGTCGACCTAGGAACCAGGAGGTCACAGTTCCATTCCCGGTTGGGGCACAGGCCCGGGTTGTGGGCTCCATCCCCAGTGTGGGGCGTGCAGGAGGCAGCTGATCCACGATTCTCTCTCATCGTGGATGTTTCTCACTCTCCTTCTCCCTTCCTTTCTGAAAGCAATAAAAATTTATTTAAAAACAAACAAAAAAAACCTTGGATTTCTTTAAAAAAAAAAAGAGTGGACAGCCCCGTTCCCACACTCTCACCTTTCCGACTGCCCTCACACCCCTGCTGGCCTGTCCTTCCCTCCGGGCGGGGCGCTTCTCCCAGAGCCTGGCGGCTGGGCCTGCTCTGACTGACGGCTAATGGAGCCACCCTTGCCTGTGGGGCTGAGCTGGACATCCTGCAGGGACAGCTGCCCTGTCCCCTCGGGGCCCTGGGGCCAGGAAGTGCCGGGCATGTTCTGTGGTTATCTCCCAGCCCAGGTGTCTTATTCCGGAAAGTGAAAGCTGCCCACACCCAACTCCCTCCTGCATGTGAGTTTTCAGACAGCAGCAGTGCTTGCAACAGGAGCTTTTGTTTATTTAAACCCAACCCACCGATGTAAAGTCCTAGCGCAAAACAGGCCAGCTGGCCGGGACCCCCAGGTGGGCCTGCTGCCCTTCACCCACAGAGAGCTTCCCACGGGGGCTGGGGGTCCTCTGGGCGGCCCCCCTGCGCCTCCCCAGGAAGAGGCAGGGCAGGCGGAGGTCCTGAGGGTCGCACTGAGGGCGGGACTCTCCCTCCGCCCCTTCCTCCAGCCGCTCCTCTCCTTGGGACTCAGTGGAAAGTCCCCGAGTACAAGCTTCCAGAGCAAACCCGTCTTTCGGTCAATAATGTCCTCCAAGTGTGGCTAATGGGACGCAAAGCGCATATTTGGCTTCAGCCCAAAGACTGTGTTTTTGGCGACTTGGAGCGATATTGGGTCAGGCTATTTATTCATCTATTCGTTTCCATGCCGGCTCCGCACCTGCCACCTCTCAGCAGGACATGCAGCGGCCCCATCGGCCCCGCCCTCTCCAGAAAGCCGCTCTCTGAGGAGTCAGCACCTGGCCCCCCCCCCCCTCACCGCTTCCCCCGGGGCGACCCTGTCCCTGCTGCCCCACTTCCCTGACCACTGCAAAGCCCGGGCCAGTCGGCTCTGGCACCCCCGCCAGGGGCGGCACAGGAGAGGGGAGCTCCCCACATTCCTCACCCCCGGGCAGTGCCTGCAGGAGGCAGTGGCGGGCCGGGGTGCTGCCACAAGGTTCTCAACACCCCCAGGCGGTCCGCACCCCAGACCACCTCCCCGGCCCCCGCGCCCTGCGGTCGGTCGTGATTCGTTGGGAAGTAGCCGGAGCCTCTGGGACCGGACGATGGGTTCGCGAACACTCGGCCCTTCGCACGCGCCGGACGTGAGCTCTCCGCTGTCCCCGCTGCAAATACCAAATGTCAACCGGGCGGTTTTGCTTTTCGCTTAAAAGTGCTTCCAACCAAGTGGCATCTGAATGCCGTTAGTGGCCGGTTGGGTTTCAAAGTCCCGAAGGAGCTCCGTGGGGGGGGGGGGGGCGCTTTAGCCTCCGGCCTTTTGCTGGGGAGGTGTGACCCCCCCCCCACCGCCCCCCAGCAGCCTCCTCCGTCAGTAACGCAGGCGGGCGCCCGGCACCTCGCACCGTCTCTCCCCTCCCGGGTCCAACCCGCGCGGCGGCGGGCACGGCAGTCTCCGCGGACCCGTTCTACAGGGTGGGATGCGGGGGCTTTGAGCCTCGCCGGCCCGGACAAGCAGAGCCACCGCCCCACCGGTAGCGGCCGCCCGGGGCCCAACCCCGCCTTTCCCGGCCCGGCCCCCTCGGCCCCGCCCCCCAGGGAGGCGGGTGGGGAGGCGGTAGGGGAGTGGGCCCGGCCCCACCCCCGCCTCCGCTGCGCCCCCGCGTCTCCATAGCGATCTCCCAGGCGCGCACCTCCGGGCCGGCTCCCCCCCGGGCCGAACAATACGCTGCTGGGCCAGGGGCGGGGCGGGGCCCGGCCGGGGCGGGGAGAGCACGGGCAGAGGGGGCGCGGGCGAGCGCACCGCCCAGGCAGCAGCCGGCCGCTGGGGTCCGAGCGGCGCGGTGCTCTCCAGGCCGCTCCAGGAGCGCAGCCCCCGCCCCGCGCCGGGCCCGCCTCGCTTCCCACGCCGCCGAGCCGGGCGCCCGCGGGAGCCACCTGGAGCCGCCGCCGCCGCAGGTTGATGCGCGGCGCCTCCCGGGACGCGAGGAGGAGCCATCTTGAAACCAACTTAGCAAACTTTCGCAAAGTGCTCTCGAAGTGGAAGCTGCGGGCGAGGCAGGGCGCGCGGCCGCCGGTGTCCCCGCCCGGGCCCCCGGAGAGGCGGGGCGCGGGCTGCCTCGAGGGCCGGGAGCCGGGCGCACGGGAGCCGCCCCCCGGGTGGATGCGGAGCCGCGCCGGGTGCATGGATTGTGCTCCGGCGCCCGGCTCGGGCTCGGGGCCATGGCGCCGCGGCCGCCGCCCGTGCTGCCCTCGCTGCTACTCCTGGCCGCGGCCGCCGCCCTACCGGTGCTGGGGCTCCGAGCGGCCGCCTGGGAGCTGCGCGTGCCCGGCGGAGCCCGCGCCTTCACCCTCGGTCCCGGCTGGACCTACGCGCTGGACGCCGTGCGCACCCACCGGGCGCTACGAGAGGCGCTGGACGTGAGCCGCGACGGGCGGCTGGGTGGGCGACGGCACGGGCCGGGCCCGGGGCCCCGCAGCTGCGCGCGCCTCGGGGGACGCCCGCTGCCGCTGCACGTTCGCCTGGCAGCCCGCGGCGCCCCGACCGTGCTGAGCCTCCGCCTGCGGGCGCGCGCGTACGGCTCCGGTTGCGGCGCCCGGCTCCGGCCACGACGGGCCATCGGCGCGGAGCTTCGCGCGAGGGCCGTGCTGACGGTGCCCGGGCCCGGCGCGGCGCTTTGCTTCCCGGCCCCCGGCGGCGGCGGGGCCGTTCTGCACTCGGCGCTGGCGGCCCTGACCACGTTCCCGGCCTGCCGCTGCCCGCTGCACCCCGGCCGCCTCTGCCCGCGCGGCCCGGTCTGCCTGCCGCCGGGCGGCTCAGCCCGCCTGCGCCTGCTGTGTGCCCTGAGGCGCGCGGCCGGCGCCATCCGGGTGGAGCTGGAGTTGGAGACGGCCGCGGGGACGCCCTCCCCGTCGCCGTCGCTGTCGCCGCCAAGACCGACCAGGGCAGGGACGGCGAGGCGGGCCCGGCGGGGTGCCGGCGGCGGTACGAGCCCTCAGTTCCCGCTGCCCAGCTACCAGGTGTCGGTGCCCGAGAACGAGCCGGCGGGCACCGCGGTCATTGAGCTGCGCGCGCACGATCCCGACGAGGGCGAGGCGGGCCGCCTGAGCTACCAGATGGAGGCGCTGTTCGACGAGCGCTCCAACGGCTTCTTCCTCATCGATTCGGACACGGGCGCGGTGAGCACGGCCCGCCCGCTGGACCGCGAGACCAAGGACACGCACGTGCTCAAGGTGAGCGCCGTGGACCACGGCCTGCCGCGGCGCTCGGCCGCCACCTACCTCACCGTCACGGTCAGCGACACCAACGACCACAGCCCGGCCTTCGAGCAGTCCGAGTACCGGGAGCGCGTGCGCGAGAACCTGGAAGTGGGCTACGAGGTGCTGACCATCCGCGCCACGGACGGCGACGCGCCCTCCAACGCCGACATGCGCTACCGCCTGCTGGAGGGCGCGCGCGGCGTCTTCGAGATCGACGCGCGCTCCGGGGTGGTGCGCACGCGGGCGGCGGTGGACCGGGAGGAGGAGGCGGAGTACCAGCTGCTGGTGGAGGCCAACGACCAGGGCCGCAGCCCGGGCCCGCTCAGCGCCACGGCCACGGTGCACATCACGGTGGAGGACGAGAATGACAACTACCCGCAGTTCAGCGAGACGCGCTACGTGGTCCGGGTGCCTGAGGACGTGGCAGTGAACACGCCGGTGCTGCGCGTGCAGGCCACCGACCGGGACCAGGGCCAGAACGCGGCCCTGCACTACAGCATCGTCAGCGGGAACCTGAAGGGGCAGTTTCACCTGCACTCGCTGAGCGGCAGCCTGGACGTGATCAACCCGCTGGACTTCGAGGCCATCCGCGAGTACACGCTGCGCGTCAAGGCGCAGGACGGGGGCCGGCCGCCGCTCATCAACTCCTCGGGGCTGGTCTCGGTGCAGGTGCTGGACGTGAACGACAACGCGCCCATCTTCGTGAGCAGCCCGTTCCAGGCGGCCGTGCTGGAGAACGTGCCGCTGGGCCACTCGGTGCTGCACATCCAGGCCGTGGACGCGGACGCGGGGGAGAACGCGCGCCTGCGCTACCGCCTGGTGGACACGGCCTCCGCCTCCGCGGGGGGCGCCGGCGCCCAGGGCCCCGCCTCGGCCGCGGACTTCCCTTTCCAGATCCACAACAGCTCGGGCTGGATCACCGTGCGCGCCGAGCTGGACCGGGAGGCGGTGGAGCGCTACAGCTTCGCGGTGGAGGCTGTGGACCACGGCTCACCGCCCATGAGCTCCTCGGCCAGCGTGTCCATCACGGTCCTGGACGTGAACGACAATGACCCCGTGTTCACGCAGCCGGCGTACGAGCTGCGCCTGAACGAGGACGCGGCCGTGGGGAGCAGCGTGCTGACCCTGCGCGCCCTCGACCGCGACGCCAACAGCGTGATCACCTACCAGCTCACGGGCGGCAACACCCGGAACCGCTTCGCGCTCAGCAGCCAGAGCGGCGGCGGCCTCATCACCCTGGCGCTGCCGCTGGACTACAAGCAGGAGCGGCAGTACGTCCTGGCAGTGACGGCGTCGGACGGCACGCGCTCGCACACCGCGCAGGTCTTCATCAACGTCACGGACGCCAACACGCACCGGCCGGTGTTCCAGAGCTCCCACTACACCGTGAGTGTCCGCGAGGACCGGCCCGTGGGCACCTCCATCGCCACCATCGGCGCCACGGACGAGGACACAGGCGAGAACGCGCGCATCACCTACGTGCTGGAGGACCCCGTGCCGCAGTTCCGCATCGACCCCGACAGCGGCACCGTCTACACGCTGACGGAGCTGGACTACGAGGACCAGGCGGCCTACACGCTGGCCATCACGGCCCGGGACAATGGCATCCCCCAGAAGTCCGACACCACCTCCCTGGAGATCCTCATCCTTGATGCCAACGACAACGCGCCCCGGTTCCTGCGGGACTTCTACCAGGGCTCTGTCTTCGAGGATGCGCCCCCATCCACCAGCGTCCTCCAGGTCTCAGCCACCGATCGGGACTCCGGCCCCAACGGCCGCCTGCTCTACACCTTCCAGGGTGGCGACGATGGCGACGGGGACTTCTACATCGAGCCGACGTCCGGCGTGATCCGCACGCAGCGCCGGCTGGACCGGGAGAACGTCGCCGTGTACACACTTCGGGTCCTGGCTGTGGACCGGGGGAGCCCGGCGCCCCTGAGCGCCTCCGTGGACATCCAGGTGACCGTCCTGGACATTAATGACAATCCCCCCGTGTTTGAGAGGGACGAACTGGAGCTGCTGGTGGAGGAGAACAGCCCGGTGGGGTCCGTGGTGGCCAGGATTCGCGCCCATGACCCCGACGAGGGCCCCAACGCCCAGATCATGTACCAGATCGTGGAGGGCAATGTGCCCGAGGTCTTCCAGCTGGACCTGCTGAGCGGGGACCTGCGGGCCCTGGCCGAGCTGGACTTCGAGGTGCGGCGGGAGTACGTGCTGGTGGTGCAGGCCACCTCGGCCCCTCTGGTCAGCCGGGCCACGGTGCGCGTCCGCCTCCTGGACCAGAACGACAACCCGCCGGTGCTGCCTGACTTCCAGATCCTCTTCAACAACTACGTCACCAACAAGTCCAACAGCTTCCCGGCCGGCGTGATCGGCCGCATCCCGGCCCACGACCCCGACCTCTCCGACAGCCTCAACTACACCTTCCTGCAGGGCAACGAGCTGCGGCTGCTGCTCCTGGACGCGGCCACGGGCGAGCTGCAGCTCAGCCGGGACCTGGACAACAACCGGCCGCTGGAGGCGCTGATGGAGGTGTCTGTGTCCGGTGAGTGGCCCTTGGGCGCCTGCGGGCTGCCCGGGACCCGCCAGGGGCCTGCCGGGCGTGCTGGGGCGCATTCGGGCAGGGCCCAGGCGACTGGGGGGGATGTGTGGACTCCGGTTGGATGGTTGGGTGCTGCAAGCGGGAAAGGGGTGGTGCTCCCCACTCCGCCAAGCGGGCGGGAGGGACACGGCACTGCTTCCCTCAGCATTTTTGCTGGGAACAGGCCTGGGCTTCTTCAAGTTCAAGACCGGGCTTCTTGGCGCCTCCCTCGGCTGGCCGCGGCCACCGAGCTGTGCTGCTCAGACCTGGTCTCCAGGGTTATCTGAGTCATCGGGTTCGCTGGTGAGGCTTTGCCATCAGCCACACACCTGTCTGGAAAGATGAAAGGTCACTGCCCATCTCAGGTGCCAATTAGTTCCCGGGCGGGACCGTGGGGAATTGCCGGATGGGCCCCTGAGTCACCCTGTAATACGGCTGGAGCCGGGGCCCTTGCGTCTCCTCTCCGTCTCCTGCGGATAATGACAGTGGGCTGTGTGCTCCCTGTGGGAGCGCTTTGCAAAGCGGAGCCATGTTTGATCTTGGCTTCTGCACTAGAGGCGGGCTTCACATTTGGGTGTTACTCAGAGGCCTGCCCGGTCGCTGGGGGAGCCAGTGTGGGAGCCTGCTGGCCCGCTCTGGGCTGGAAGGGCCTGGAAGGGACTGTTTTGGCTCAGCCAGCCACATGCTTGGCAGCAAAGAGCGGGCCCCCATGTGCCAGGCGGGCGGGGCCTGTGGGGCTGGGGAGAGGGAGACCCAGAGTGGGTGTGGGATTGGAGAGACTCCGGAGAAAGAAGGATTTGAAGGATTTGGGGTGTGTGTGTGTGGGGGGGGCGTTGTCTGGGAACAATAAAGGGACCCCCCGCAGCTCCTCAGGGGCCCACCTGTGGGTGCGATCAGCTGGTGTGGGCTGTGCACCTTAATTATCACCAAGAAAGGCTCGGATGGGGGATGGGCGGGTTGAGTCAATGTTTCAGATTAGTCATTTAAACAACAAATTATTAGGATATGCTATCACCGTGGGAGCCCAGGGAGAATGAAAAGGTTTACTTTCTGACTGCGTTTGATTCCACAGTTGGCTGCAATTCTGTCTGTGCTCAGGGTGGGCAGCCCACAGGCTCTGGTTGCTTGCTTGTAAGGCCCGGGACTTACGCACGGTTTGAAGCGATGCAATACTTCAACGCAGGTTTGGGCCGTGTCGTCTGTCAGCGGGTGATACTTTAGGTTGTGTGAGGCCGTGAATATGTGCAGAGAATACGGAATAGCCCCTTAGTGAGAACTGTTGGCCAGGGTATGGGCTATTCTGAGCAGTGACACCATTTTTTAGAAAGTCTCTTTCCTAAATTCCATGTGCATTTTCTTATTTCTTTATCTGCTGGGTAAAGCAGAGCGGGAACTCAGCCTACATAAACACGGCTTGGCAGGGCCCCAGGGTGCCGACGGCACAGGGACGGGGCGCTCAGTGGAGCGGTGCGTGCTGGGATCGGCCATGTTTTGCGTCTGGGCCGTCAGGAATGTGGGCCCCCTGTGTCGGCCGGATAACAGGGTTTAGGGTGGATTTCGTTCAAAAGAGGTTAGTCGCTCAGGGCCGCCTGGCCTACCTGGTGGGCCCCCAGCCTGGACCACAGCCGGAGGTGGCGGGGAGATTGTCCCAGTGATCCCTGCTGGGCACCGCATCCCACGTGACACACCTTCGTTTAATCAGGCGCTGGGGCTCAGGTGTCGACTCCCCAGGGAATAAGGAGGACCTTTTACTGGGTATCAAGCAGTTTTCTATAATCTTTATTTACACTGTCACTCACCCTTCTGGTTGCTGGGGGGCGAGGGGTGTTTGGCTGCTGCCATTTTACAGATGAAGAAAACGAGGCTCAGGGCTACACATCCCCAGGGTCACACAGGGAGCAGGAGTCCCGGGGCACACCACGATCCAGAAAACACAACCCCCCCCCTCTCCCCCCCCCCCCCCCCCCCCCCGCTTTCCGGGGACAGAGCTTTTGAGAAATTAGTGGCTCGGTGAATGGTGTCCATGGCGGATCCTTGCTCTGGTGTACAATAGGCCCCTTCGGGTGCTAGGTAGCCCCGAGAACACTCGGCTCCGATGTCATGCTCCCAAGAAGCTAATCACTGTAAACTATAAAACTCTGTAATCCCAAACAGCAGAGCACCGCGTAGAAAGAAAAGAAAGCAAAGAGACCTGCCCTTCAATTAACAGAGGCCATTCTCAGGTTTTATTGGGGAGCCGTGGAGAGAGCTGTTGTTTCAAACGCACAGGCTGTTTTCAATGAAGTGTTACTGGCTTCCCCGGTTGCAGTCCTGCCCTGGAGCCTCGAATGCAGAATCACCGCCGCAGGGCTGCCCTCGAACAGCCCAGATGAGGTTTTGTGGGCTCCTTGCCAGGAAGGGCCTAAACCAGCGATGGCGAACCTTGTGAGCTCGGCGTGTCAGCATTTTGAAAAACCCTAACTTCACTCTGGTGCCGGGTCACATATAGAACTTTTTTGATATTTGCAACCATCGTAAAACAAAGACTTATATTTTTGATATTTATTTTATACATTTAAATGCCATTTAACAAAGAAAAGTCAACCAAAAAAATGAGTTCGTGTGTCAGAGGTTCGCCATCACTGGTCTAAACTTTCGGCCCTAAAGCTACCAGCCCTGCTGGGGGCGGGGCGGGGGGGGGGGCCTGGGTGGACTGTTGGGAGTCGGCCACTCCTTTCCGCCTGGGGCTGGGGGCTCCAGCGGCCATTCCCTCTGTGAGTAGATGGTGCTCATGGTTTTTTGTAGCCTCCTGAGGACAAATCCCGGCAGGTATTTGAAAAGCTTTTGAATTGTGAAGATAGTCGATTCCAGGTAGCTGCCGTGTGGGGGTGACATCCAGCCACACAGATGTTTGTCTCCCATGAGATGGTTTTTAATGAGATTGAAGATGTGGCGGTGGAGCCCTGGCCGGTGTGGCTCAGCGCCATCCTGTGCACCGAGAGGCCACTGGCTCGCTTCCGGGTCCAGGCCCAGGCCCAGGTTGCAGGGCACCTGCCCTGCCCCTCTCCCTACAGTCAGTTACAGCATTGAAACCTGTTTTTGAGGTGGGACTTCTTTACGATGGTTAGAGATGGGCCTGGGTCTTGAAAGCACCGGCTGGTAAAGGGGCGGGGGGGCTTTCGAGCGTTGGTGCCGCCGTCTCCTCCAGGCGGAGGGTGTGGTGGTAACGTTGCCATTTTAATCCAACTCGGGCCGGTGTGTGCCTGCGGGTGCAGAGCCTCAGTCGGGCCTTGGAGGACATGATACTCGGTGGTAAATGGCCCTGCTTTCGGGGGGCGGGAGGGGGACCCACGGGCATGGGGGAGGCAGCGCTTGCCTTGCGGAGTAAAGATGGTGGGTCGATGTGTCGTCCGGGCGTGGTGTCAGGAAAAGCTAGACCAGTGGTTCTCAACCTTCTGGCCCTTTAAATACAGTTCCTCATGTTGTGACCCAACCATAACATTATTTTCGTGGCTACTTCATCACTGTCATGTTGCTACTGTGATGAATCGTCATGGAAATATCTGAGATGCAGGATGGTCTTAGGCGACCCCTGTGAAAGGGTCGTGCGACCGCCAAAGGGGTCGCGACCCACAGGTTGAGAACCGCCGAGCTGGACGGTGCCGCGGGCGGGACTGGCCTTTCCGCGCTGACGCGGGCAGAGGGGACGTGGTGCGGTGGCGCCCAGGCTTGCTATCGCTTTCGGAGGGATTTGCTGGTTAAATACAGGATGCCGTGGGCACGTTTACACAGACGATGGCAAACAAGGAAGTGGGAGGCGGCCACTGTACCAGGCCCCCGGGTGCAGGCGCTTTGTTTGTTTCTGGGTCTCGGCTTGAACCAGCCCAGGCGTCCAGCCGGCGCTCCCGTGGCAGAGTCAGGGGCTTTGGGCCGCCGGTTAGCCGTGGAAGGGCTGCAGCAGCTCTGGAGAGAGCCGACGCTAACAGACTTTCAGAAACACGGGCTCAGAAGCAAAGGAGTGTTTGTTGAGCACCTACTGTGTGCCAGGCCTCCTTGTGTGCCAGGCCTCCTGTGTGCCAGGCCTCCTGTGTGCCAGGCCAACTGTATGCCAGGCCTACTGTGTGCCAGGCCTACTGTGTGCCAGGCCCCCTGTGTGCCAGGCCTCCTGTGTGAGGCCCCGGAGAACCCTGTGGCCTGGTCTCGGAAGGCGGGGGAGACCAACAGTGGATAAATGGGTCCCTGGCAGGGGGAAATGGGGAGGCTGGCTGGACGGCCTGGGAGGGGGTGAGGGGAGCTTGGGGCCAAGGTTGGGGCGGTGTCTGAGAGCTGAGAGGGAGGGCTCTGGGCAGGGAGCATGGAGGGGAGGGCCCAGCTTGAGGCTGAGGAGCAAGGGTGACAGAGTGGGTCGTGAGGTTAGATGGTCAGGCGTGCAGGTCGGGCTGGGAGAGACCGGCGGGGGTCATGGCAGAGGTGGTCAGGACGGCTGTGGGGCCGACACGAGGACGGTGAGGGCTGGGAGTGGTCAGCGACCTGTCTGCCGGGGTGAGGTGAGCGCGGGGCTCAGGCACAGCCGCAGGGGCTGTGGCCCAGTGTCCTGTCGGGCGGAATGGACCTGCAAGGAATGGGGGCTGGGGCAGGAGACACCCCAGGGCCTGGCTCTGGCGCCGGGGGAGGGGGTCCTGCAGGGTCGCCAGTGCCAGTCGGGAGCCTGAGGACAGAGATGTGGTTTGGTTAGAAGGGGAGGCCCTTGGTGGCCTTCGTGAGAGCCGAGTGCTGGGGGGGCCGGGAGCCCCCGGGGGGAGCAGAGGACAGGTCCCTGGGGATGAGTGAGGCTCAGAGCAGAGGCCGTGGGAGCCGGGAGGGACCTGGCTGAGTTGAGAGCGAAGGGGAGCTCACCTGTTCATCTGCCCACCCAGCCCGTCCTCCAGCCCACCTGCCCAGGCCGGTGTGCACCCAGCAGGCACTGGCACCTTTGGGGCCCCTGGGCGTGGGGGACAAGTCTTGGTTGGTGGTAACCCTGAGGCTGTGTGGCCAAGCTGAGTGTGGACAGGGCTGCGGGGCAGGGGCGGGG
This sequence comes from Myotis nattereri, assembly GCF_964212035.1. Taxonomy (NCBI): domain Eukaryota; kingdom Metazoa; phylum Chordata; class Mammalia; order Chiroptera; family Vespertilionidae; genus Myotis; species Myotis nattereri. The sequence goes on along the minus strand of NC_138076.1, from coordinate 214,587,078 downwards.
ACGGTAGCTTCCGCTTCCCGTGGAGTCACGGCCTGTGATGGAGGAGCCGGAAGGCAGGGACCGTGGCAGGGCCAGGTGCCCCGTCTCAGCACGGCTGTCAGTGGCCTGAGGTCTCCGTCTGGCCCACCGACCAGTGAGGGAGACAGGTCAGGTCTCAGGCACCCGAGCCCTCTCGGGGGTGGTGCTGAAATGCATGTGGAAAAGTGGCTGGCAGTGTTGGTGACGCCAAACTCGGTGCAGGACCGGTGCCGCGGTGGGAAGCCCATCTGATCTGGGCTGCGCACACCTCTGCCCATGTCGATGCCCGAGAGCAGGAACCAGGGAGGTGGCTGGTGGGTGCCAGGCGCTGGCAGCACCCTGCGAGCCCGGGGCGTGTGGCACGGGGCCACGGGCCACGCCCTTGCCAGCCCCCCGAAGCTCTCGGTAGATTGCATCGCGCAGGGGATGGGCGGGAAACCTTCCTCGCTTGGCGTGGCTTCCTCCCGCTCACCGCCTGCGGGGAATAGCTTTCTGGTTTTTCTCCTTGTCGTGTAACCTGAACACACAGTTCACATGGAAGCCGCAGATCAGATTCCTGCCGGGGGGCGTGCAGAGGCCTCTGGCTCTCTGGGTGTTGGTTTGGGGAGGGGAACCGGGGGTCCTGAGGAGTTGGGGGGGGCGAGAAGGGCGGTCAGGGCCTCAGGCTGTAGAGGTCAGGGGGCCACCATGTGTTTATGGGGGCGACGAGTGCGCACACAGTAGGGGCTTGGCCGATACGTGTGGATTGTTTATGGGACGAGCCAAAGGGTCCTGGGGTTCTATTTGCCGAGGCCACAGTGGCTCTACTGCCTTCGCTTGGGGCCCAGAGGGAGGCTCCGGCAGAAGACAGGCCCCCCAGCCCCTGTGTGGTGCTGGGGGCGTGGCCTGGTGAAAGGAAGAGGCGTTTTCAGGAAAACTCCCGTGGCTTTGGCTTCAGGTGAGAACGGCTTTGGCTTCAGGTGAGAACGTGTGGACACGGGGGCAGTCACCCCTTCTGGGTGTGAACATTCCCAACTGAGACAGCCCCGCCTGACTCTGCGTTTTCATCCCCGCTGGGTGCCTGTTCTCACAACACCCTGGCCTCTTCCCTAAACACGTAGACACGCAGACAGACACACGTGCTCACATGCACACACACGCACACACGCATGCACACAGATGTACACTCACAGACACACATGCACACACAAATGTACATGTAACCACACATGCACAAGCACACACATGCTTGCAAACACAAATGTACACACCAACACATGCTCACGCGCATAGGTGCGCAGACGTGATTTAAGCAGCGACTTCGAGGGCCTCCCTGGGACATTCTGTTGGCTAAGGATCAGAGAACCGGAACCCAGCCGAGGGGTGTGGCTGTGACTTGGGGAACCTTTCTCTGGCCGTATGCGGCTCAGGTGCCGAGAAGTGGTTTCATTCCAAGCTGCTACAAAATATTCGCGAATCGTATGTCGGATAAGGGATTACTACCCAGAACGTATAGAGCAGGGTCCTCAAACTACGGCCCGCGGGCCACCTGTGGCCGCCGAAAACATTTATCCGGCCGCCGGGTGTTTTTGCCGCCGCTGTGTGCATAGGAATTTGTTCATAGTTTTTTTTTAAACTATAGTCCGGCCCTCCAACGGTCTGAGGGACAGTGAACTGGCCCCCTGTTTAAAAAGTTTGAGGACCCCTGGTCTAGAGAATGCCTGTGGCTCAGCCACAGAACAAGCCCCTCGAATAGAAGGTGGCGAAGGACCCGAGGGGACGTGCAGGTGGCCAGCAGGTGCGTGACAAGATGCTCCGTGTCGCTCATCGGGGGAAACGCAGGTCGGAACCACAGTGGGTACCACCTCCCGCCGGCGGGGTGTCTGTCCCCAAACAAACAGAACAAACAGGAAGCAGTGAATGGAATGTCGGGAGGGTGTGGGGAATGGAGGCCTCCTGCGCTGGTTGGTGCGCGTGGGAGATGGCGCGGCCCCGTGGAGGACAGGACGGTGGGTCTCAAAGGAATGAAACGGCGAGTGAGCGTAGGACCCAGGAATTCCACTCCTGGGTGTGCACGCCCGGAAGGGGTGAGAGCGGGGTCACCCACAGGTGCAGCACACCCGTGTTCGGCAGCGTGCCGTGCGCCAGCCAACGGCGGGAGGCGGCCCAGGGCGCGCCGACGGGGGAGCCGATGAGCACCGTTACGCACCGGCTGTCCGTCAGCCTCGGCAGGGAGGAAGCCCCGACACCTGCTGCCGAACACGGTGAACCCGGAGGACTTCACGCCGGTGACACACCGTCACAGAGGGCCGGGTGCTGTGACGATGGGGGGGGGCCCTGGAGCCGCCAGCTTCATCCAGACACAGGGCGGGAGCGGGTGCCGGGCTGGGGCGGGGAACGGGTTAGTGCTCCCTGGGGTCAGATCTCCGTCCCTTGTGTGAGATGAGAAGAGCTATGGGGTGGGGGTGGTGAGCTACGGGGGTGGGGGGTGGTGAGCTACGGGGGTGGGGGGTGGGGAGGGTGGCCCACAGTGTGGATGTCCTTGACGCCACTCAACTGCAAACTTAAAAGCGATAAAAAGGTGACGTTTTACACGCTTACCACAATAAAAAAGGCTAACAAAACCAAGCCTTTCTGGCTGCTGGGCTTGGGGGAGCACCTCTGCCGGGGAGTGAGGGGACGTTTCCCCCCGAGGCTGAGCGGCCAGCAGCTCCCTTTGGCCCCTTTGAATGCCCTGTGCCCACGGGGACCCTGCTCCTTTGTCCTCCTCTGTGCCCTGAGAGTCATGAGTGTGGCCCCGGGCAGGGCCCGTTGGTGTTGACACAGGCTCCTCACTCCCTGGACCACCGAGGAGGTCACAGTGGCTGTGGTTTAGAGGGAGGTGCTCCTGCCTCTGGGGGGTCAGGAGGGAGGGGTGCAGAATGCGTTGCCCACAGAAAGGGGGTGCGGGGCATGGGCCTGTGCTGAGACGGCCACCCCCCGCCGGTGCCTTTTTGCACCTGATGCCAGCTGACACGCTGTGGGCGTCGCCGGTCCCACTGGCCGGCTGTCTCTCGCGAGCATGGAAAATTCTCTGATGTGTCATGGAGCGTCCCCCCATCTTCAGAGAAGAGCGGGTGGAAAATAGTAAGGTGTGTGGTGCTGAGAGATTTCCCGTGCATCCGGCAGGCGGCCGTCGGAGGTCAGGGGTGTGTGTGTGACAGGAAGCCCAGGGCCGTGAGCTCTGCGTGTTGGGGCGGGCACCTCACTGTGGGACAGAGACGCCCGGGAAAGCAGGACAGGGGGCCGGGGGGACACAGAGGCTGGTTCTGCTGCCCGGCCAGCACCTCTTAATGCGAAATAGGGCACCCAGGCCGGTGTGGCTCCGTGGATAGAGCATCGGCCTGTGGACGGACCATCGGGTCCCAGGTTTGATTCCGGTCAAGGACGCGTGCCTCCGTGCCAGGCTCCTCCCTGGCCCCGGCCCTGGCCGGGGTGCGTGCAGGAGGCAGCCAATCGATATGTTTCTCTCTGTCTTTCCCTCTCTCCCACTCTCTCTGAAAGTCAATGGGAAATGCCCTCAGGTGAGGAGTAGCTAAGAAAAGAGAGGAGAAGGACGGACACTGGCTGGGGTCTGCTTCCAGGGCAAACCGGGCTGCGGGCCCGGAGGCGGAACGGGCTGGGGGGGGGGCGGCGCCGGTTCCGGGCCGGCAGGGAAGCCGCTGTGTTTGCATCAGAACTTGGCTTTTCCTCCCTGGCTCTGCCACCCACTGGCCCGGCCTCTTTTGAACCCAGAGCCAGTGTGCAGCCGCATGAGCCCTGGGCTGAGCTCCTGCCGGGGCCAGACTTGTATCTGCGGCTTCAGGGAAACGGAGGCAGCATCGCCCGAGGTGCTGTCCCCGGGGCTCCGGGCGGGCTGACCCTCAGGGAGGGGGCTTTAGAGTGGACAGCTGGCCGTCATGACTGTCAAGTTCCTGAACGTTTCTTTTTAATATCCTATATAATAAAGAGCTAATATGCTAATTAGACCGAACAGCAGAACGACCTTCCGGACGACCTTCTGGACGAAGCTGGGGTTGCGAGGGGCTTCAAGGAGCTGTGACAGCCGAGCCCTTGCACGAATTTCCTGCATCGGCCTCTAGTATATTTAATATATTTGTATTGATGTCAGAGAGGAAGGGGGAGGGAGAGAGGGATAGAAAACATCAATGATGAGAGAGAATCATTGATTGGCTGCCTCCTGCATGCCCCCCACTGGGGAGGAGCCTTTAACCCGGGCATGTGCCCTTGACAGAATCGAACCCGGGACCCTTCAGTCTGCAGGCCGACGCTCTATCCACTGAGCCACACCGGCCAGGGCCCGGAATATTTTTATCACTTCAAAGTTGTACACTTTTTTGTCATATTTTAAAATCGGTGGCATTCTCCAAGCTGAATATTCATGGCTGCTTTGGGTTCATTCTATGGATATCTAACGAGATCCAGACTTACCTGGCCGTGGGGTCAGGTTGGCTGCTGCTAGCAGAGGGTGGCCGCTGTCCGGTGGCACTGGGACAGGTGGTGGCATGCGCCTCTCCAGGCCTCGTCCTCCCCAGAGCCCCAGGCCGAGCGCAGGCCCTTCCTGGGAGCTCTGGTGCCCGGCAGCTCCTGGAGCTTGGTGCCGGGCTGGCCCCGTGGCCTGCGGTGCCCGGGGAGGGGCAGGGAGAGGCCCGTCTGGCAGGTGAGTGCAGAGAGGAGCGGGCTCAGTGCTTCACACGGGCAAGCCCCCCTCTCCACGGCGTCCTCTCCACTCCCCACTTTTTTTTTTTTTAATATATTTTATTCATTTTTTACAGAGAGGAATGGAGAGGGATGGAGAGTTAGAAACATCGATGAGAGAGAAACATCGATCAGCTGCCTCCTGCACATCTCCTACTGGGGATGTGCCCGCAACCCAGGTACATGCCCTTGACCGGAATCGAACCTGGTACCCTTCAGTCCGCAGGCCGACGCTCTATCCACTGAGCCAAACCGGTTTCGGCATCCACTCCCCACTTTTGAAACAGCTTTATTAACCTGGGGCGCCAGCCGGAGCCCGTCCCAGGGGCAGACGCCACTCTCCTGTCTCAGGCCATGAGGCGGGCTTGTCGCTGCCCCTGCGCCCACTCTGCCTCTGCCCCTGGGGACAGGGCTGTCACCTTCTCCGGGCCATCCTGCACCCGGGGGTGGGCCACGTCCGAGGCTTAGGACCTTCCCTTAAAGGCACAGAACTCTCCTTACAGGACATCAAGGGTTTAAAAAGGAAATGATTGCCACAGGGTATCCTAGGGGACGGGGGGCGGGACCTGCCGGGCACCACGGGAGGAAAGCGGTGGCCTTGGAGGACGTGCACAGCCGAGGCCACAGGTGGCCCTCCTCGTCGGTGTGGGTGTGTGAGTGAAGCATCCCTGAGTCCGAGACGTGGTTGAGGAGTTTTCAGTGGACGCCGGGTGGCCCAGCGCGGTCAGGGGTGCGCCCTGCCAGGCTGGGGTGGCACAGGCAGGCGGCCGGGTGGGGCGGGGGCCCAGGGCTTCTCCTGCAGCCACACTTGCCGGGCGTGGGATGACGCAGGTGGCTCTTGGGCTGCGGGCACTTGGGTCAGAGCCGAGCCGGGCTGAGCTCCTCGCTGTGGCGCTGACTTCGAGGAGGAGGTGCGGGCATAGATATTGGCTGCGCTAGACGCTGGGGGGATCATCGGGGCTGTTATAGCCTGGGGCCTGGTTGGTCCCGTGATGAGGAGATGGCCTGGGGCCTGGGTGGTCCCGTGATGAGGAGGTGGCCTGGGGCCTGGGTGGTCCCGTGATGAGGAGGTGGCCTGGGGCCTGGGTGGTCCCGTGATGAGGAGGTGGCCTGGGGCCTGGGTGGTCCCGTGATGAGGAGGTGGCCTGGGGCCTGGGTGGTCCCGTGATGAGGAGGTGGCCTGGGGCCTGGTTGGTCCCGTGATGAGGAGGTGGCCTGGGGCCTGGTTGGTCCCGTGATGAGGAGGTGGCCTGGGGCCTGGGTGGTCCCGTGATGAGGAGGTGGCCTGGGGCCTGGGTGGTCCCGTGATGAGGAGGTGGCCTGGGGCCTGGGTGGTCCCGTGATGAGGAGGTGGCCTGGGGCCTGGGTGGTCCCGTGATGAGGAGGTGGCCTGGGGCCTGGGTGGTCCCGTGATGAGGAGGTGGCCTGGGGCCTGGTTGGTCCCGTGATGAGGAGGTGGCCTGGGACCTGGTTGGTCCCGTGATGAGGAGGTGGCCTGGGACCTGGTTGGTCCCGTGATGAGGAGGTGGCCTGGGGCCTGGTTGGTCCCGTGATGAGGAGGTGGCCTGGGGCCTGGTTGGTCCCGTGATGAGGAGGTGGCCTGAGGCCTGGGTGGTCCTGTGATGAGGAGGTGGCCTGGGGCCTGGGTGGTCCCGTGATGAGGAGGTGGCCTGAAGCCTGGGTGGTCCCGTGATGAGGAGGTGGCCTGGGCCCTGGTTGGTCCCGTGATGAGGAGGTGGCCTGGGCCCTGGGTGGTCCCGTGATGAGGAGGTGGCCTGTGCCCTGTTTGGTCCCGTGATGAGGAGGTGGCGTGGGCCCTGGGTGGTCCCGTGATGAGGAGGTGGCCTGGGCCCTGGGTGGTCCCGTGATGAGGAGGTGGCCTGGGGCCTGGGTGGTCCCATGATGTGGAGGTGGCCTGGGGCCTGGGTGGTCCCGTGATGAGGAGGTGGCCTTGGCCCTGGGTGGTCCCGTGATGAGGAGGTGGCCTGGGCCCTGGGTGGTCCCGTGATGAGAAGGTGGCCTGGGCCCTGGGTGGTCCCGTGATGAGGAGGTGGCCTGGGGCCTGGGTGGTCCCGTGATGAGGAGGTGGCCTGGGGCCTGGGTGGTCCCGTGATGAGGAGGTGGCCTGGGGCCTGGGTGGTCCCGTGATGAGGAGGTGGCCTGGGGCCTGGGTGGTCCCGTGATGAGGAGGTGGCCTGGGGCCTGGGTGGTCCCGTGATGAGGAGGTGGCCTGGGGCCTGGGTGGTCCCGTGATGAGGAGGTGGCCTTGGCCCTGGGTGGTCCCGTGATGAGGAGGTGGCCTGGGGCCTGGGTGGTCCCGTGATGAGGAGGTGGCCTGGGCCCTGGGTGGTCCTTTGATGAGGAGGTGGCCTGGGGCCTGGGTGGTCCCGTGATGAGGAGGTGGCCTGGGGCCTGGGTGGTCCTGTGATGAGGAGGGTGGCCCCTGGAGCCCGTGGCTGCGTGGGGCTCCTGGCTCTGGGCTGCCATGGGCGCCAGGCCTGTGCAGCTCAAGGACCTGGGACAGAAGCGACTTGTGCTCCCGGAGGCAGCAGGACCGCAGTGTGACCCAGTGGAACCGAATGGCGGAGGCCGGGAGGAAAGTGAGCGGAACCGTCCCTCCACGTGTGTGGCCGGGACAAGGGCATGTGCGTGCCCACGAAGCCGGCTGAGTGGCGAGGGGAGGTGGCGCTCCTGTCTGCTCAGCAGTTAGGCGGGCGGAGCTGGCAGCGCCCGGGCTGCAGGGCGCCCTGGGTCCGCGGGAAAGGCGGCTGGCTCCGCTGCTGCCCCCACCTGGGTGGTGCCCTCGAGGCCCCTGGCCCTGGTCTGCCAGTCCGCTGGCCCCGCCCCCTCCTCTGTCTGCCCCCCTCCCCCGTGCCCATTGTGCTCATTCTAGAACATTCCGGCCACAGGGGGAAGCAGGACATCACCCCGTGCCCCAGCCTGGAGACAGTCCCTGGTCACCTCAGGGTTTGAGTCTGAGAGGAGGGCCCTGGGCTCATCACCTTCCTCCCCGCCCGGGCCAGGGTTGCCATGGCGATGGGTGCGCCCTCAGCGTCCGGGAGGCACCTCTGGGACTGGCATTGAGGAGCCGGCCCTCTGTCCGGGGACAGTGGGTCCCGGAGCTGTGTGTCCCGCTGGCTTCAGCCCAGCGCCGAGGAATGAGCCTCATTTCCTGACCTTTACGCTCGGATCCTTGGCTTTTAAAGGCGCCTGTGGATCTCCCACCAGGTGACTGACGGGAGCTTTTATGGCTCCGGCTTCATGGGCCAGAGGTGGACGGGGCGGGCCGCACTGGGGGGGGAGGGGCGCGGGGGTTCAGAGCGGCCAGCTCACGGGTGAGCAGCCTTAGAGAGAGGCCTGGCCGGGGGAGGCGTGACCGGCTCGGTCCCCTGTGCCCACAAGGGGGGCGTCGAGCTGGATGGAGGTGGGGAGGGCACACGGGTCCTTCCTGCCCCGTTGGACGGACCATTTCCGCCAGCGGTTCTCAGCCTTCCTCACGCCGCGACCCTTTAGTACAGCTCCTCATGCAGTGGTGACCCCCAATTTCATTGTTACAAATTGCACATGATTAAAGCATAGTGACTAATCACAAAAACAATATGTGATTATCTATGTGTTTTCCCATGGTCTTAGGCGACCCCTGTGAAAGGGTCGTTCGACCCCCAAAGGCAGGGGTCCTCAAACTTTTTAAACAGGGGGCCAGTTCACTGTCCCTCAGACCGTTGGAGGGCCGCAGGGTCAGCAGGTTCATTGTCCAAAGCAGTGGGGTCACCGTGAGGGCAGCGGGGTGCGCGGAATTTGGCAGGTAGGCGCAGTCCTTTAGGGAGGGGCGGGGCCGAGCAATGTGACAAATGCCACCAGCACAGACTCTTCCGGGGCCGGGGGCGGGCCCGGGGGCGGGTGACGGAGCAGATGACAAGGGAGAAGGCAGAGCTCCCTGCTACTCTGAGTCCCCCGCTCCCAACAGGCACCCCTCCCCTCCCCCTTGGTCCCGTCCCCCGCACAGACATGGTAGCACCTGTGGGCGCACAGTGTGGCCGCAGGAGTCCCTAACAGCACACCTACCGCCCTCTGGAAGCTCCGACCAGGGACCGGTCAGCGCCCGAGGTCGGCTCGCTGCTGTGGCCACAGCCGTGGAGGTGACTGAGGGCGAGAGTGGGGTGCAGGGGGGTCTGGAGGGGGTGGAAGGTTTTCTGGGTCCGACTGTTACCTACACAGATGCCCGTGGGAGGGGGCCTGCCTGAGCTCCCCTTCCTGTGGGGGGGGGTGGGGGTAGTGCACGTGGAGCCCACATTCCCAGAAGAGAAGGCGTGGAGGAGCGTGGGCGGCAGGCGGGCCAGGCGTCAGGAGGGGCTGCTGGGCCAAGATTCCCCCAGAGGCCCTCCTGGTCCTGGGAGGCGGCCACTGGGTGCCACCTGGGCAGGGGCCTGGGCATACACCCCACTGTGTCCCCAGCACCAGGCGGGCACTCTCGGGGGCTGCTGTGGCCAGAACGGCTGCTGGCTGTCAGCCACGATTTATTTATTTATTATTTTTGAAAAATATATTTGTATTGATTTCAGAGAGGAAGGGAGAGGGAGAGCGAGATAGAAACATCGATGATGATAGAGAAATATCGATCGGCTGCCTCCTACACGTCCTACACAGGGGATGGAGCCCGCAACCCGGGCCTGTGCCCTGACGGGGAATGGAACCGTGACCCCCTGGTTCATGGGTCGCTGCTCAACCACTGAGCCGCGCCGGCCGGGCTGATGGAGACACAGTGCGCAGGTCTCCGGGCCGGCCCATGCCTGAGGACTGGGTCTCCCAGGGGCCCTGGCTGGTGGTGGCTGTGGAAGGCGGCGGGCCAGGACCCAGGCCAGCCAGTGCCAGCGGCCAGGGCGACGCACCGGCGAGGGCACTGCCAGCGTGGTGCCCCCATCAGGGAGCCCACAGCCGGGCAGGCAGCCGACGGACACGCACTGGACGGCAGTGAAGGTGGAAGGAGGCGTGGAGGGTGGGCGTGCCCGTGTCGGCACGGGCAGCCAGCCCTCGTTATCCCGGAACGCGAACACTGGATGTTCTGGAAGCCCCTCCGAAGGGCAGGTCTTGGGAACGCGTGAGGATTCCAGGAGAGGAGACGCCTCATGGACTGGCGGGGACTTGGGTGGGGGCCGGGGGGCCGAGGGGACCAGGCCCCAGGTGGGCAAGGCCTGCCCAGAGCACTGGGCTCAGAGGTGCTGCCTGCTGTGGGCCACCGTGTGGCATGGTTAGGATCGCTGTTGCCATGGGCGATGGGGGGGAAGGGGCCGCAGGCCGACTCCCCACCCAGACAGACGGCCGTGAGGAGAGGCAGCCGGGTCGGGTCGGAGCGGTTCCCGTCGTGTCCGACCCCAGGACGGGCCGTTGGTGGGTTTCCTTCTGCCCTCGCAGGCCCCCAGCCGCCGGGGTAGAGGGGGACACGGTTATAAAGTGCATCTCGAGAAGAATGACACCCCGCGTCGCCGGGCCCTTGTTGTAGACCCCCCCAGAGGTCACGCGGCACAGGTGGGGCCCCGGCCTCTGCTCTTTTGCGGCGGCGATGGGTGTCACGCCCCCTCGGACACTGCGATCCTGTCATTTGGCCGGTGGCCTTTGTGCTGGGCTCCCATTCAGCCCGCCCCGTCCTCTGCGGCTGTCATTGTCCCCAAGGTTACTCATCAACCGCCTGGCCGCCAGCCTGCGCGGGACTCCCGTTTCCATGGTTACCGCCATCCCTGTAAATGTGATCCCAGAGCCTGGGGGGAGGGGCCGCGGGGCTCCATAGAAAGGGCACCGCCAGCGCAGGTGAAACCCGGCACCGGTTCTGGCGGTGTCGCCGGGTCCCTCGGGGCTGTGCCCGGCTCCCCGCAGCGCGGAGCCGGCTGTGGGCGCGGACCGGACCGGGGCGGGACAGCTGGAGAGGCAGATTCCCAGGGACCCAGGGCGCTTCTGGGGGCTGGTGTGTTCTGAAGGGGGCGGGCCTTGGCTTGGGGGCGGGGTTTGCAGTGGAGGGGGTCAGAGGGCAGTTTGGGGGTCTGCGGGGCGAATGCAGAGAATGCTGGGAGATTGTGGGGCCAGGGTGGATGGGTCGGGGCACCGGGGAAAGCACTCGATTCAGGTTTTTTTCCCCCATATTTCTTTTTCTTTTTTATTGATTTCAGAGAGGAAGGGAGAAGGCTAGAGAGATAGAAACATCGATAAGAGAGGAACATTGTCAATTAGCTGCCTCCTGGGGATCAAGCCCTCAGCCTGGGCTTGGGGATCGAACTGGTGGCCTGTTGGCTCCTGGGTTGACACTCGGCTGCTGAGCCACGCCGGCCGGCCGGTTCAGTGTCACTGTTCCCGCAGGCAGCCACGCTGGGTTGGTGGCGGGCTGGGTGCGTCCCATCTTGCCGTTACAACCAGGTAGTGACTCCTTGGGCAACAGTGGGCACGCGTGCCCAGCTTCCTGGAACGGGCAGGTGGAGCGGATTGATGCGTCAGGAGACGCGGGGTGTTTACACTTTGATGAAGCTACCACATCGCCAGTTGGCGTGCTTGCCACCAGCCCAGACGTCGGTTCACCTGTCTTCCCCAAGCTTGACGTTATCGTTGCCCGAATGTTTGCCAACCCGACGGGTAAAAATAGTCCATTGTTCAGTCCGCCGCTCTCCGCTCTCCGATTCCTCCGGGCGGGGCTGCTATTCAAGCGTTTGTGGCCATTTGCATGTCTGCTGAGACCTGCCGGGTCCTCGTCTTTCTCGGGCGGCTTCTGGTTTGGGGTTTGGGGTTCCCAGCCCGGGATTGTACAAGTGCCCCATGTCTTCTACAGTCTTACCTTCTTATCGTGCGTGGCTCCTGATGCTATGGACTTGGGGCGATGGTGGGAGGTGGCTGTTGTTGCAGATAACATGCTGTGTAGAGGGTAACACTGCCGCTGTTCACCGATGGCGTGGTGACGTCCTGGGAAGATCCCGGGGAGCATTCAGGTAAAGGATCGAAGGAACAAGTGAGTTCAGCAAGGTGGTTGGCTACGTGGGTGAAACACGAAATCAAGTGTGTGCGCGCCAGCAGGACATGGGGGAGAAACGGGGCGCGTGCCTTCTGATGGCTTACGAAGGTCAAACCACCAGAAATAAACGTAATAAAAATAGGCAGGCGACTACCAAATGTCCTGGTGAGCGTCCGGGAAGGCTCCGTCAGTGTGGGGACGGACCACGCTCGTGGGTCGGGAGCCAGGTGAGGAGAAGCGGTCCTTTCTCCCCAGACTGTGGGGTAGACTCAGTGTGATGCCACCCAAGCCCACAGGGATTTTTAGGGGAAACCGAAAAGAGCGACAAGCTGCCTCTAAAACTTACATGTCAAAACATACATGCTTACATGTATGAACACACGCTAACCTGTATATAAGTTTTGTATGTAAACTACATTGTATGGAAATCTTATACGTAAGCAAAATTGGCCGAGAAGAGCCAGGCAGTCCCGAGGAGGAGCGAGGTGGGGCCTGGTCCGCTGGATGGCGAGGCTGTCGGCAAGCCTTTGCGATGACCGGCCTGCCGGGGGCCAGGGGCCGCCAGCGAGGGACGGGGAACCCTGGGAGCCCGTGTGGACAGGATGACCCTCAGCAGCGAGGGCCGAAGAGCTCATGGGGCTGCAGCCACCCCGAGGCGGGTCCTGGGTGGCCTTTCCCCTGAAGGTGCTTCACGCGGTCGTCAGTCCTCACCTGAGGACATTTTCCCATGGGTTTCCAGAGCGCGTGGAACGGAGGGAGGGAGGGGGGGAGAGACAGGCCTGGTTGCCTCCCACACACGCCTGTGCCAGGGGCGGGGAGCGAACCCGCAACCCAGGTATGTGCCCTTGACCACAAATTGAACCTGAGACCCGTTGGTGCCTGAGCCAGTGCTCTAGCTATTGAGCCACACTGGCCAGGGAAGGTCTAATCTAATCTTTTTAAATTTATATAAAGCTACATGGAGTTTTATTTAACACTTTGAAAAAAATTTTTATTTGTTGATTAGAGTGACGCCCAGTGGAATATACAGGTCTTGTAACATAGAAACCCACACATGAAACCTGTATGTTCGTGTTGACCAATGTCTCACCTAAAACCGCAGGTCCTGCCCCCGGTGCCCGGGCTCCTGTGCGGTGGTCACGTGAGGGCCTCCCAGGCCCCTGGGCGCCCAGAGGCCGGATCACCTCTGTGCACCGCCCCCCCCCCCCCCCCCCCCGTTTTTCTCTCTGCCCCTGAGCAGGCGCTGGGGCCCAACAGCCGTTCCAGGTCGAGGCGCCGCCCCGCTCCTCCCTCCCCGTGGGCAAGAGACGGGAGGCGAGGGCTTCTGAGTGGAGGTGGCGCCCGCTGGCTGGAAGGGTGGGCTTAGTCTGTTTCCTTAGGTACGTACTCCCCCCCACCCGCTCTGAGGAATTTGTAATGTTCTCCGTGTTTATTCTGTCTACCTTTTCATCTCACGTCTGCCACGAGCTATTTCTAATCTCCAGGAAATACTCTCAGGGCAGGAGCAACACCAGCCTTAGGCCTGGAACACCCAGGGGCAGGTCCACGGGGGAGCGGTGGAGCGGCGACTCCCCCCGCGGTGGCGTCAGGGCCGGAGCCGGCACTGGGAGCTACGTCAGGGCTGGTGTCCGGGCGCAATGGCCTCTGCTCGCCGTGGCTCTTTCCGTGGTGAACCCTCACCCGAGGATATTTTCCCGTTGATTTTTAGAGAGAGTGGGAGAGGGAGAGACAGAGAAACATCGATGGGAGAGACACATGGATTGGTCATCTCCTGTACACACCCAGACCCGGGCCCAGGCTGGGGAGGAGCCTGCCACCGAGGTACGTGCCCTTGACCGGAATCAAACCCGGGACCCTTCCGTCCGCGGGCCGATGCTCTATCCACTGAGCCACACCAGCTTCTTTACGTACAGAATTCACAAACATGTAACTAAGGCCACTGACGGCCGCCCTGTTTTAAATTTTATAACGAGACGTGGGACTTCTGTTCTGAACCAGGACTGGCCTGTGGGCGGGGCATTTGTCTGTCACAGCGCCCGGCATGCCGGCAGCTTCGCTCCTGGGCGAGGAGGGACGCCGCGCCCTGGGCCTGCCTGAGCCTGGGACGTGGCCCTGGGTGGACGTCCGGGTTGGCCACCGGGGACCCTGTGGCCCAGCTCCCCCTCCCTCCAGCCTGGTGTCAGGACGGTGGGTCCCCGTGGAGCCTTCACTCGGCCTGCCTCAGTGCCTGCATGTGTTAAGGAGAAGAAATGACTTAATCTTCCTCCTGTTTGCTAGTTTATAAGAACTTTAAAAAGAAACAAAAACCTTCCATCCCGGCCAGTGTGGCTCAGTGGTTGAGCATCGACCTATGAACCAGGAGGTCACAGTTCGATTCCCGCCTGGTCAGGGCACATGCCCGGGTGGCGGGCTCCATTCCCCGTGTGGGGTGTGCAGGAGGCAGCCGATCCATCATTCTCTGTCATCATTGGTGTTTCCCTCTCCCTTCCTCTCTGAAATCAATACAAATATAAATTAAAAAACAAAAGACAAACAAAAGCATTGCAGGTTTGTGTGATACAGGGGTTCTCACAGGGGGTGATTTCACGCCCCCCCCAGACGTTAGGCGCCGTCAGGGGCAGGTGGCCGTCACGGTGAGGGAGTAAGGGGCGGGTGGTTCCGGCTGCGGTGGAGCCCGGGGATGCTGCTCGGCGTCCTTCAGTGCAGGTGACCGTCCCGGTGCTGGGGGAGTGACCGGCTTGGGAAGGTGCCGGCCTGTGTGCCCTGACGGGGTGGGGGTGGGGGGCAGAGAGTGAGCCCCTGGGTGAAGGGCGGCGGGCGCCGTGCTCCTGGGCGGACGTGGGCTTGCATTTCCCCACGTCATTAACCGGCCGAGTGGCCGTGGGCTAGTTGCTGAGCCTCTGACCCTCGGGGGCCTGGCCTATAAAACGAGGGAAGTGGAACCACTGGCCGGGACCTTGAGGATGAGGGGGGGCCTCAGGGTGCTCGGGTGGCTGGCGATGAGGGGGGGACACTGGGACCTGCCTTGCCAAGGACGGGCGGGGCAGCGTCTGCAGGCGTTGGGTGTAGATTTTTCTATGTTTTAAAGGTGAACCCCCTCCCCACCTGCACACACACCTGCAGGCCAAGGGGGCCACAGGCGTCTCCCTGCTGGTCACTTCCGCCCTTTCCGAGGGGTTTTCTGGGGCAGGCATGGCCGCGGCGTGCACGGGCGCGAGCGCCTGTGGCTTGTCTCTCACGGTGACATGAAACGTTTAGACGGGAACGGGGGCGGGGGGGGGGAGAAGGGGGGGCGGAGGCGGAGGCGGAGGCGCGAGTCAGGTTTCGGGGCCCAGCCCCAGGGGAGCTTGGGCGATCGCTTCCCGGCTCCTGGCTCCTGTCCGTCAGCCGCAAAGGAGGGTGCGGGGCCTGAGTCTGGGTTCTCTGGGCTCCAAGGACCCGGCACGCACCCCATGGGCTCTGGGAGCGCTGTCCTCGGGGCGGCTCCCCATGGCTTTCCCCGGCCGGGCCGGCAGCGGGGCCGGGGTCTGCACCTCTGGGCCTGGGAACCGCTGTCCCGGGAATGGCGGCCACAGAGGGCGGGCGCGGGTTCTCCGGGCGCCTGCAGCTGCCGTCGGGGCGGGAGAGGAGCATGTCCTGCCCCGGCGCTGGCTCCGTGGCCGCAGCGGCCTGGCCGGGGACGCGGCTGAGGTCAGGAGTCTGCAGAGGCCTGGGCACCAGACGTGGCCTCCTGCCTCCGCCTCATTCGCCCTCGGGGGTGGGAACGGGGCCGGGGGCCGGTGAGCGAGGTCGGGCTCTGCCCCGAGCAGGAGCCATGGCAGAGCTGGACACGGTGACACGTGCCTTCTCACAATGCCCGCCCCCCCTCCCCCACGGCTGGCACCTTGGGTGGTGACAGCTGGAGGGACGGGGCCACAGCAACCTGTTGGCTGACGGTTCCGAGCTAGGGAAAGCCCGGAGGCCTCGTAAGACGGTCGCAAAGGGAGAAGGTCCCGCCTGCAGCACCGAGTTCCGGGTGCAGAGCAGCAGTGGCCGCCCTGGCGGCGCTGGGCACGTCCAGTGGCCCAAGCCGGTCTGTCCCTCCTGCCACCGTGACCCGCCCGCCCGCCGCCGAGGGGTGTGCGCAGGGCAGGGGCGCAGCTCCTGGAAACGTCCCTGTGGTGCCCGGCGGCCTCCGCACACCTGCCTTCTCAGGTGCCGGCCTGGAGGGGGGGGGCTCGGGTGATAAAGCCACACTCCCCCTCACAGGCCCATGTGCACACACACACTCACACACGCAGGCCCCGGTGCACACACACACAGGCCCCGGTGCACACACTCCCCCCTCACAGGCCCATGTGCACACACACACTCACACACGCAGGCCCCGGTGCACACACACACACTCACACACGCAGGCCCTGGTGCGCGCGCACACACTCACACACGCAGGTCCCGGTGCACACACACACACACGCAGGCCCCGGTGCGCACACACACACTCACACATGCAGGCCCTGGTGCACACACACACACTCACACACGTAGGCCCCCGGTGCACACATTCAAACTCACACATGCAGGCCCCGGTGCACACACACACTCACACACGCAGGCCCCGGTGCACACACTCACACACGCAGGCCCGGTGCGTGCACACACACACACTCACACACTCACACACGCAGGCCCCGGTGCACGCACACGCACACACACGCCGGCCTGGTACACACACACACACACACACACACAGGCCCAGTGCACGCGCGCGCACACACACACTCACACACACACTCCCGCCTCACGGTGCCCTCGCACCGGTTTCGTCCCTGCTGCCCACGAGGCTCGACAGCCACACCTCCCAGGACGTCCCGTGTCCACAGGGATGACGGGGCCTCGGGGGTAGCTCTGCTGGGAGCGGGAGGGAGGCCGCCACAGTGACCGTGGCCACAGGGGTCATGAGGGGACAGGGCCGGGTCCTGCTTTGAGCACTGCTGACCACAAACCTCCACCAGCTGCTGTTCCGCCCGGAGTGCCCTCCTCCTGCAGCTCAGGCTCCAGGCAGTGCCCGACCCACCTCCATCAGCCCCTGGGGCATCCCTCCCCCACACCTCCCATCAGCCCCTGGGGCATCCCTCCCCCACACCTCCCATCAGCCCCCTGGCCCCTCCCCCACACCTCCCATCAGCCCCCTGGCCTCTCCTCCCCCACACCTCCCATCAGCCCCCTGGCCCCTCCCCCACACCTCCCATCAGCCCCCTGGCCTCTGCCCCAGGACACTTCACACCGTGGCCATCGCCCACCCGCCTAGGACCCAGGAGGGCAGACTGTGGTCCTGAGTCTCTAGGTCGGGCCCGGCCGAGGGCTGCGGTATGTGCGGAGTGAGGGAGGGATGACAGTGCTCGTTAGCTGGGGGAGCTGAGTGGCAGATTTAGATCTTTAACGGATCCATCGCACAAACCGGCCTCCTGGCATGAGCGGTAAATGCCGTCAGCGGGGTGTCCTGGGACCTACGTCCTCCCAGCGCCCTTGGGGCACGCGGAGGGAACTCCAATTGTTACTGTTAAGTCGTCTCTTAATCACTTAATAGGGCGATATCTGGTATCAGATTGATCTCTTCCATCTGTGCAGACCCGGCCGGGCGCCACGCGAGAGCTGGGAGCCGGAGTTCTCCTTCCGGAGCTCGGAGGTGTGTGAGTGTATGTGTGTGTGAGTGTGTGTGTCTGTGTGAGTGTGTGCGCGCGCGTGTGTGAGTGTATGTGTGTGTGTGCGCGCGTGAGTGTGTCTGTGTGAGTGTGTGTGTATGTGTGTTGGTGTGAATGTATGAGTGTGTGTATGTGTGTGTGTGCACGCACGCGAGTGTATGTGTGTGTATGTGTGCGTGTGCGAGTGTGTGTATGTGTGTTGGTGTGAATGTATGAGTGTGTATGTGTGTGCGAGTGCGAGTGTGTGTGTATGTGTGTTGGTATGAATGTATGAGTGTGTGTATGTGTGTGTGTGCACGCATGCGAGTGTATGTGTGTGTATGTGTGCGTGTGCGAGTGTGTGTGTGTATGTGGGTGTGTGTATGTGTGTTGGTGTGAATGTATGAGTGTGTGTATGTGTGTGTGCGTGCGAGTGCGAGTGTGTATGTATGTGTGTTGGTATGAATGTATGTGTATGTGTATGTGTGTGTGCACGCATGCGAATGTGTATGTGTGCGCGTGTGTGTGCGAGTGTGTGTGTGTATGTGGGTGTGTGTATGTGGGTTGGTGTGAGTGTGTTTGTGTATGTGGGTGTGTGTATGTGGGTTGGTGTGAATGTGTGTATGTGTGTGTGCATGCATGCGAGTGTATGTGTGTGTGTGTATGTGGGTGTTTGGATGTGTGTTGGTGTGAATGTATGAGTGTGTGTATGTGGGTTGGTGTGAATGTGTGAGTGTGTGTGGGTGTGTGTATGTGGGTTGGTGTGAATGTGTGAGTGTGTGGGTGTGTGTATGTGGGTTGGTGTGAATGTGTGAGTGTGTGTGTATGTGGGTGTGTGTATGTGGGTTGGTGTGAATGTATGAGTGTGTGTGTATGTGGGTTGGTGTGAATGTGTGAGTGTGTGTGGGTGTGTGTATGTGGGTTGGTGTGAATGTGTGTGTATGTGGGTGTGTGTATGTGGGTTGGTGTGAGTGTGTGAGTGTGTGTGTGTCTGTGGTGTGAGGGGGCGTTACGTGGAGGAAGGGCGGGCAGGAGGTCCTGGCTGTGCACACAGTAGGTGCTCAGTGGGGACTCCCTCCTGGGAGCTGGGTGGCCTGCAAGGTGGGGAGCAGGGGAGCAGAGGGGAGACCCGGCTGCCTTCAGGGAACAGGGCTGACCGGTCGGGGGTGGGGGTGGTGTCGGGCCTGGACGCATCCCAGCGAACATCCCCGGACTGTCCTGGTGTGTCCTGGTGTGACCTGGTGTGTCCTGGTGTGACCTGGGAAAGGGATTGAGAGTGGGAGCAGAGGGGCTGTGAAGTGTGTCACTAAGGAAACCCACCGTGGCTCCCGAAGGCGGGACGTGGTTCCGTTTCTCCATCTGCCCGTGGGCGGCGCTGACCGCTCCGGTCCAGCCCATTCCGCAGACCCGACGGCACTGCCCGGGCCGGCGTGCGCACGGGGCAGACCTGGGCGGCATGGACCGCCTGGGGGAGGTGCAGCCCTTGCTCCTTGGCGGTTTGGAGCCGCTCGCCCGGGTGCTGTGAAGGGAAGGTGTCAGCCAGCGGGGGGTGGGGGGGGTGGGGGGGGTGGGGGGGGGGAGTGTCTCAGCTTCACTGGAGGTGCCCCTCCCGTCCAGCCCCGGGACAGAGCCAGGCGGACTGCTGCTCGGGCCTCGCCCCGTCTAAGTGCAGTTCTGAGCCATCTTGAGTCTTCGCGCTCGCCCACCTCTCAATAGGCCTGCAGCTCATTAATTTTGGGGCAGGAGGAAGGGGCCGCTAACAAAGGCCCAGGAAGGGCCCGCAGGGCAACATGAGGGTGGAGAGCTGGTCTCCGGTAGACCCACGCCAAGGGCAACGTTGCCCCCCCCCCCCCCCAGGACGGGAGCTCAGCCGCCATCTGGAGGTGGGGAGCCGGAGGCGCGAAAGGAGTGAGTGAGGCTCAGCCGCAGACGACCGTGTGCAGGCGCCTGCGGAGGACAAGGGCGCGGAGCGCGTTCTCCGTGGCTGAGGTTTCTCTGCTGCGGCCGCGGGAGGCCTGGTTAGCCATCGAACCCCCTCCCCCCACAGTGTCCTGCTGGCTCGGCTCTTGAGATGTGGGATTGGAATTTTCTTAGCAAATATTTAACCAGGAAGAAAAGGAACACCCCTGCTTCTCTGTTCTCGCCACGTACGTTGCAAATTAATAGACGTCTGGGCCAATATTTGATCTTTTCCCCAAAAGAATGATTCACCGGCTCTTCACGCAATCGCAGGGAGGGGTCCCTGGAGGAACAGAGGTGACGGGTGGGTGGTGGTCCCCCTCGGAGGCTGGGGGGGCCCGCCGGGTGCTGCCCCTCGCCCGGCGGCGTGTGGGTGAGGTCACTGAGGGCTCCGCCCAGGGTCTCCGAGGGCCTCAGGGACGCTGCGGGCAGTGCCCGGGCCTCACGATGTGAGGTCAGCCCCCGCCCTCCCCCGACGCCAAGCCCCCCGGGATCAGGGGCCTCAGCAGCCTCAGCTCTTTAATCTCGGGGGTGTCGCTGCAGTTATTCTGGAGGGAGCTCGGGCCCCCAAGTGGGGAGACACGGGCAGGTCAGGAGGGTGTCTCCTGGTCCCCGAGAGATGCTGTGCCCTCTGTCCCTTGAGGAAGGCGAAGGCTGCAGTGGTGGCTGCTGGGGGCTGAGCTGGGCTGGAGGGACAGCCTGTCGCCTGCGAGGGGCCGTGCACCCAGGCAGGCGGGGGTGTGAGGCCAGGTCCCTGGCCAGGTCCCACCCCGGCAGCTGGTCCCCCTCCAGCTCCCCCCCCGCTTGGCTATTCAGGCCTCGGCCCTACCTCCAGGCCTGTCAGGGTTTGGCAGCCTGAATGTCTGATTTCTCCTGCAGCCGGTGGGTGGGTGCTGGGTGGTGAGTGGGTGCTGGGTGGGTTCTGGGCAGTGGCTGGGCAGTGAGTGGGTGCTGGGTGGTGGGTGGGTGCTGGGTGGTGGCTGGGTGCTGGGTGGTGGCTGGGTGCTGGGTGCTGGGTGGGTGCTGGGTGGTGGGTGGGTGCTAGGTGCTGGGTGCTGGGTGCTGGGTGGGTGCTCGGTGGGTGCGCAGTTGTGTTTAATCACCTGGAGGCAGAGGAAGCAGCGCTGGGTGGTTCCAGCGCCTTTGTTGTAGCTCTTGCTCTAAACAGCTACAAATTACTGGTATTAGAACCCCGGCTCCCCCTCGCATTAAGCCTCCGAGTTAATCATTGTCTCCGGGAGCCTGGGGGAAGCGCAGGTGGACGGGTGCGGGCCTCCTGGGACCCCAGGCTGTGTCCCGGCCCAGCCCCAGCCTCTCTGGGCCGTCCCTGTCGCCAGAAGACCCTGCTCGGCCCCTCCCTGGGCCGGGGGGAGGCAGGAGGGAGGAGGTGCGGGCTGTGCCCCCCTGGGACTCGGGCCGAGTCCTGTCGTCCTGGGTTAGCTGGCGAGGAAACTGAGGCACAGGAGGTTCGGGACCTTGTCTCCAGCGGCTCCCAGAGGCGGCATCAGCGGCACCGCCGGGGAGCGTGGGGGTCGAGCGTCAAACAAGTCCAGTCCAGGAGTTCGGACACAGACATGGGGGCGGCCGCGTGACAAGGCGGCAGCGATTGGAGGGGTGTGTGGACAAGCCAAGGACAGGATCGCCCGTGACATCGGGCGCTGGGAGAGGCGGGACCGGAGCCCCCGGTGGAGCTGGCGCTGCCGACACCCGGACCTCGGCCTCCCGGCCCCCAGCCCGACAGGATATGCTTACGCCCAGTGTGTGGTGCTGTGTCACGGAGCCCCGGGCACTGCCCCGCCTCCCGTGACCTCTGACCCGCCTCCTGTTGACCTCTGACCCGGCAGGCCCGCAGGAGGGCGTTTCCTCCACTCGTGTGACGAGCTCCCCGCTCCTCGGAGACCCTCCCGCTGCCTCCTGGGGCATCCGGGCACCGCATCTCGCAGATGCAGCTCCGCCCCGTCCTGCGGGCCCCTGGCTCCCTGAAGACCCGTGTGGCCTCTGCCCCCGGCGTCCCAGGGCTGGGCCCTCCACGGGGGACGTGATAGTGGACAATGGGATCCTGTCACCGGTCAGAGGCCAGACAGGTGCCGCCCTGTGTGACCACCTGTGCCTTCTGCAGGTGCACGGCCTCCCGCAGGTGCACGGCCTCCCACAGGTGCACGGCTCCCATGGGTGCATCCCTCCCACGGGTGCACGGCTCCCACGGGTGCATCCCTCCCGCAGGTGCACGGCCTCCCGCGGGTGCATCCCTCCCATAGGTGCACGGCTCCCACGGGTGCATCCCTCCCGCAGGTGCACGGCCTCCCGCGGGTGCATCCCTCCCATAGGTGCACGGCTCCCACGGGTGCATCCCTCCCGCAGGTGCACGGCCTCCCGCGGGTGCATCCCTCCCATAGGTGCACGGCTCCCACGGGTGCATCCCTCCCGCAGGTGCACCCTCTGGGTTCGCCGTCAGTGCCCCACAGCCGCCCCCTGCCATCCATTCTGTCCCCCCGACTGTGGCTCTGGTCAGTGGCTCAGCCGCCCAGCCTGGGCGACACAGACGAAGCGGATCCACTGTCTCCAGGAGCTGGGTGCCCGGGACGGTCCATGGTGTTGGGGGGAGTCGGTGGTGACTGGCAGGTGCCTGTTTGTTTCCCAGCATCCACCGGGAGTCCAGTCCGTGCTCTCTCCTGGCCAGTCGCTCTGTCCCTGAGCGAAGGGTGTCCCTGCCACGTGGCGTGTCTTCCTGCGCGTTCCCTGCGCTGTGCCCCGCTGGCTGCCTGCGGGAGGGTCCTGCGCCGGCACCCCACCCCACCCGGTGGGCAGGGTCGCCCGAGCACCCGGGACCCGCTGGGCTTTGAGCTAAAAGTCAGCACCTTTCAAGAACCTTCGCGTCTTGGGCCGGGTCACGCCCTCGTGTGGTTTAAGGTGAACAGCGTGTTTCATAACACCCGCCCCCCGGAAGCAAACAGGAGCGGCCCTCTGTCCTGTGGCAGCGGAGCGGGCCTGGGCACAGACAAACAGAGAAACACCCACGAGAAATAGCTCACTGGGGAAATGGGGTCTCTGATGCTGTTTGTGCAAATGTCCGTCTCGGGGTTAAAGAGAAGCTACTGAAACTCATTCTTACCTGCCCCCCCACCCCCCTTCACGCCTCCCCCTTCACGAATGTTTATCCAGCAGCTCCGCGTGCCAGGAACTGTTCTGGACGAGGCGCGTTGGGCAGGAACAAGACCTGCAGGTTCCCAGTCCTCATGGGCCCGCAGGGGGTGGGGTGGGGGAGACAGATATGAACAAATAAGAATAAAATCGGGATTAAAGCAGGGGTGTGGCAGAGTGTGAGGGGTGTGCAAGCAGTCCCTGTGCTGAGGGGCAGTCAGCTGAGACCTGGATGGCCGTGGGGCAAGGAGGGCAGAGCTCCTAGCACAGGACAGGCGTGCAAAGGCCCTGGGGCAGGAGGAGGGGGCGGGGGGTGGAGGAGGTGACAGGGCAGACCCTGTAGGACCATGAGGTGGGGGTAAGCAGCGTGGGTCCGATTCTGGGTGCCTTCGGGGCCACGAGGGACGACGGCCGGGGGTCCGCCGTGGGAGGACCGCAGTGGAGGGAAACTGAGGCAGTTGCCGTCCAGCCCACATCCCAGGGAGGGGAACACAGCTCCCTCTTGTCGGGGGAGTGGCCTCGTGTGGGGAGGAAGGAGCTCTGTCCGCGCCCGGTGCTTTGCCATTTTCTTTGGCCTAAATTCACTTCCTCCTCACTTACCCGTGGTCACCACGGGCCCTTTGCATGGGCCGCAGAGGGGGTCTGGGCTGTCCACGTCCTGCCCCTGCTGTGCGGGCCCCTGGGTGTCATACCGTCCTCGAGCCCCTCCCTCCCGGTGCCGAGGTCACGCAGACCGCCAGGCCCCGGGGGCCGAGGTGAGCGGGTGGCAGAGTGCCCGGCGCCCGCCCCGGAGCCCGGGGTCGGGGTGGGAGCGGGCTGTGTTCCTCACAGGAAGTGTCCCGTGTCCCCGTGTTCCTCACGGTTCCCCCGCACCGGCCGGGCCCTCTGCTTCGCTGGGCGGCCACACGGCGCACCGAGCGTGCTGTGACTTTGGAGCCGTTCCATTTCCCATTGTCCGCACAGGTTTTGTGCTGAAAGTGGGAGGAGGGGGGCTTTTTGCCATGGAAACGGGGGGTTGGGCAGGGAGCCACGTTGAGGGAGGGAAAGGCGGCGGATCAGGCTGCGGGGACACTGAGTCTGAGAGTCAGAGGATGTGGCTTTGCCCGGCTTTCCCGGGCCCCTCGGCACAGTCGAGGAGGCCTGGGAGGCGGGGGAGGCCGTGCCTCGGGGGCCCATCGCCATCACGGGGAGCCCCTGGGACCAGCCCTGGGACAGCTCCTCTGAGTCTGGGCTCAGACCGATGGTTGCTCAGCCCTGTAGCCCCAGAGTCCTGTCCTTCCTGTCTCAGAACCCTAAGAACCTTGATCTGTGCCGAGTTCGCCGTGTGGCTGAGGTGGGGCGGCCTGGTGCGCCTGTGTCTAGAGCAGCGTCGCTGAGCGTGTCCTGTGCGGGGCCCAGAGATGCAGGGGAGAGCAGCCTTCGCCACAGGGCCTGGGTGGGACCGGAGGGGGCTCCTGGCGGTTGGAACAGGTGCAGAGGCATAAAACTGGGGCTCAGGGTCCGCTTGTGTCTGGAGCAAAGCATGGGGGGTGGGGGGCTTCAGAGGTAGAGAGGGGCTGGATCCCGGTGGTCGTGGGGTGCCCTGCTGAGCGGTGCGGGGGGGGGGTCCTCTGGGGGCTTCTGAGCCAGACAGACGTGGTGGGCTGAGCGTTCGGACGCCGAGGGTGGAGGGAGAGGAGATGGTCACGGGCGGGGCCGGGCACCACGGGCATCGCGTGACCCGCCCCCTTGTGTCCGCAGACGGCGTCCACAGCGTCACGGCGCTCTGCACCCTGCGGGTGACCATCATCACCGACGACATGCTGACCAACAGCATCACCGTCCGCCTGGAGGACATGTCGCAGGAGCAGTTCCTGTCCCCGCTGCTGGCCCGCTTCGTGGAGGGCGTGGCCGCCGTGCTGTCCACCAGCAAGGACGGTGTCTTCGTCTTCAACGTCCAGAACGACACGGACGTCAGCGCCCGCATCCTGAACGTGACCTTCTCCGCCCTGCTGCCCGGCGGCGGCGGCGGCGGCGGCCGCTTCTTCCCCTCGGAGGACCTGCAGGAGCAGATCTACCTCAACCGCAGCCTGCTGACCGCCGTGTCCGCCCAGCGCGTGCTGCCCTTCGACGACAACATCTGCCTGCGCGAGCCCTGCGAGAACTACATGAAGTGCGTGTCGGTGCTGCGCTTCGACTCCTCCGCGCCCTTCATCGCCTCCTCGTCCGTGCTCTTCCGGCCCATCCACCCCGTCAACGGGCTGCGCTGCCGCTGCCCGCCCGGCTTCACGGGCGACTACTGCGAGACCGAGGTGGACCTGTGCTACTCCAGCCCCTGCGGCGCCCACGGCCGCTGCCGCACCCGCGAGGGCGGCTACACCTGCGAGTGCCAGGAGGACTTCACGGGTAGGTGTGCGTCCCGGGGCAGGGGTGCGGCCCTGGGGGCCGGGGTGCGTCCCGGGGGCGCAGGGGGTGCAGGCCGTGGGCGCGCAGGGGTTGCAAGCCGTGGGGGCAGGGTGTGCATCCCGGGGGCGCAGGAGGTGCGGGCCATGGGGGCGCAGGGGGTGCAGGCCGTGGGGGCAGGGTGTGCGTCCCGGGGGCGCAGGAGGTGCGGGCCATAGGGGCGCAGGGGGTACAGGCCGTGGGGGCAGGGTGTGCGTCCCGGGGGCGCAGGAGGTGCGGGCCATGGGGGCGCAGGGGGTGCAGGCCGTGGGGGCAGGGTGTGCGTCCCGGGGGTGCAGGAGGTGCGGGCCATGGAGGGCCGGGCACCTGTGCTTGGCTCCCAGCCCCCACGTTCTGGGGTTTCCCTCTGTCTGCCTTCCTCCTGTGGAGACAGATGGATGCTGGGCCGGGGGTCGGCCCGTGAACCTTGCAATGACTTCCTGACTCGAGCTCTGAGGTCCCAATTGGCCCGCGACGTCAGTCACCCTCCTAGGAGCAGAGTCCCCTGGGGAGACAACGCAGGCCTCGGGGCTCCTGGGCAGTGGCTCCCATTCAGAGCCCTTTCCCGCGCTGGGTGGACGGGTGGCCGTGAGCGCCCGGTGGACGGGTGGCTGTGAGCGGCGCGCCTGGGTGGACGGGTGGCTGTAGCGCCCGGTGGACGGGTGGCCGTGAGCGCCGGGTGGACGGGTGGCTGTGAGCGGCGCGCCTGGGTGGACGGGTGGCTGTAGCGCCCGGTGGACGGGTGGCCGTGAGCGCCCGGTGGACGGGTGGCCGTGAGCGCCCGGTGGACGGGTGGCCGTGAGCGCCCGGTGGACGGGTGGCCGTGAGCGCCCGGTGGACGGGTGGCTGTGAGCGGCGCGCCTGGGTGGACGGGTGGCCGTGAGCGCCCGGTGGACGGGTGGCCGTGAGCGCCCGGTGGACGGGTGGCCGTGAGCGCCCGGTGGACGGGTGGCCGTGAGCGCCCGGTGGACGGGTGGCCGTGAGCGCCCGGTGGACGGGTGGCTGTGAGCGGCGCGCCTGGGTGGAAAGTGGGAGCCGTGGGTCCCGGGCCTGGAAGGAGAGCCCTGCTTCCACGCCTCGTTGTCTGTGGCGATGACTCAGGCGCTCTGCCGGGAGCACGCCCTCCGCTCCGGGCGCCCTGACTCAGACGCGGGGGACGGCTCCGGCGGCAGCCCACGCGGCCATTGCAGCCGCAGAGCCCGCCACCAGCCATGAGGAGAGGCGGCCCCTGCCCTGGGCTGGCCTCGGCACATAAGTGACGGCCGCAGGCAGAACCAGTTTGCGGGCCCACGGGCTGTCTGGAGAGCGGGGGGACCGGGCGGGGCTGCATCCACCCGGACGCCAGAGCTCTGCTCTTCCAGCGTATGTGTTGGGTGTAAACAGCTGTGGACTCGGGGCCGGAGGGGCGGACGAGGCCCGGTTTACCGAGCTGAGACGGCTCGGGATTAGCGGGCGTTTCTGAGCAGGAAGAGAGAGTGACGCTGTGGGCGCTGGCCTGGCAGGAGGAGGCGCCGCCGGGGAGGGGCGTGCGCCCCGGCCTGCCACCTCTGCACCTGCGTGGCCCCTCACCAGCGGTGGGAACGGCCACGCGGCGGCAGAGGCCCTCGGTTGCCTGCCCCGTGTCCTCCCGCCCCGCCCGGCTGTCCTGTCCTCCCGGGTCCAGAAGGCTCTGCCCGTCCCACTCACCGGGTGCTGATCCTGAGCTGGCTACACGGGGGCTCCTGGTGGGCGACCCCGGCCCCTTCCTCCCTCCTGAGTTCTCGGGGTGGGAGGGGCTCCGGTTTTGCCCAGGTGACCTGGACCCCTGCCCCCCGAGTCTTAGTGGCACCGTGCTCCGAGGAGGTCCCCTTGCGGGAGGTGTCTCTCCCTCCCTCTCCTTCCTGCTTCGTGGCGTGGGGCTGGCCTCTCGGCCTCTGTGCAGGTGCTGTGGCCCCACGCCCCCCAGAAAAGGCCCGCTACCCTCCCGGGAGTGACCGCTCACTCACTCTGTGAGTCTTCATTGAGTCCCTGCTGTATGCCCGGCCAGTGCACACGTCATACCTGCCCCTACCCCGTCGGTGGGCCCCCAGGGTTGCTGTGCGATCGGCCCTTTCCCTGGGCGAGACGTGTCTGCGGGGACCTGGTGGGGGGACCCCTCCAGCACCCCCACACTCGGGCGGAAGCCTAGGCTGCGGTCTGATGCGGTCGAGGAGCCCAGCCCTGCCTCATGGGCCGCAGCAGCAGGCTGGGGTTCGAGAGGCCCAGGTTAAGCCGAGGCCACGAGGGACCTGGGGGCCCCTGGGTCCCTGCCCAAGAGGGGGTTGACCTGTTGAAAACGTCCCAAGTTCTCAAAATTTTGTTTTCATCACAAGAGTCATTTCTAGAAAAATAATGGCCGGGAACCGGCCCCGCGTGTCATCGCCAGGGTCGCCCGGAAATAGCGGGCTGGGCGGGGCCGGGGCCTCGGGCCGCCGCGGGCTCCGAGGTGACCCTGCGCTTCCCTGCAGACAGGCCAGCTCGGGCTGGCGGCCGCACCGTCCCCTTCCTCTCGCTTCCTCCCCTTTGAAGCCCGCGCTCCTCCGTGGAGATAATGGAGCTCATTTCTTCCCGGTGAAAGCGGCGCTGTCGTCGCCCGGCTTCGGTTACGGCTCCCGGGAAGCGAGCCGGCCTGGCGCGCGGGCGGCTTCCTGTGCTGCTGACACAGACGCCGGCGCTGGTGGGGAGGCGGCTCAGGAGAGCACGCCCGTCCTCGTCCACTGGGGCCGCGGAGGGGCCCGAGGCGTCCCGGCCCACGGTCCCATATGTTATTGTTTTTAAAAAACATTTTTATTGATTTCAGAGAGTAAGGGGAAGGGAGAGGGAGAGAGAGACGTCAATGATGAGGGAGAATCATGGACCGGCTGCCTCCTGCATGCCCCCCACTGGGGATCGGGGCCACAACCTGGGCCTGTGCCCTGACCGGGAATCAAACCATGACCTCCAGGTTCATGGGTCAATGCTCAGCCACTGAGCCAAGCTGGCCGGGCCCAAAGACATGCCTCACACCGTCAAAGCCTCCTGGTGACGTCCCCCTGCGTGTGGGAGGGGAGACAGACCCTGTGGCCGGCCAGGCTCTCGGCGTCCAGTGTGGGAGGCGGCTAGTTCTGCAGCCGGAGCCAGACCTCGGGCCCAGGAGCGCAGAGGTGGGCGGCCTGTTCACCCCTCCTGCCTGTCCTGCAGCCGCTGTGACAGAGCCCCCAGCTGGGGCGAAACAGCACAGTTACTCCCTTGCCGTTCCCCCCCAACCCCCAGGCTGGGGGAGTTCTCGCCTTCCGGCTTCGGGAGGCCCCCGTCTGCATGCCTTGGCTCGCAGCCCCATCCTCACCTCGCTCATCCTCGGCTTCTGCAGTCCCAGCGCCTGCGCCCACTCACCCCCTTTCTATCCCGCGGACCCTGGTCACTACCTCGGGCCCCAGCAACCCAGGACACACACGCCCGGGTCCGGGTCCCTAAGGAACAGGCCTGGAAAGCACCCGCAGGGTGAGGTCCCCTGTCCTCAGGCTTCAGGGAGGAGGAGGTGGGCATCCGGGGCTCCGTCGGGCCCGCACCCACTTGGCACTGCGTACACGTCCAGGGCCGGAGTGAGTAAGCGAGGCCTTGGCCGTGGGCACCCAGGGGGCCGGCTGTCCCCGATGTGTGTTCTCGGAGGCACAGTGGGGACCTCCGAGAGTGGCAGCCCGGTCGTCCGGTCAGCGCCCCCGGAGCCCTGTCCCTGTGTGGGTGGACAGATGTCTCCTGGTCGCTCTCCCAAGCCGGGGCCTGGGGGCCACGTGGCCAGACCTGGGCGCTGGGGCGGAGGGAGGGCTGGTGCGAGGGTGTGAGAGGAATGCAAGCCGGCCTCCCGCGGCAGGAAGGGGTTTGAACCCGGAGGCTGGGCCGCTGCTCGCGGATGATGGAGGTGCGAGCGAGCATTCCGGCTGCGTCTGGACACGTTGCCCTGTGAGGGTTGGCACGGTTCCCCGACTGATAACGCGGGGGGGCCGCCCGCCCGCCTCGGGGCGCACCTGGCAGCTTTCCTGCCGCCCCGGGCTGTCTTTCCCGCCCCCCAAGTCCTCCTGGGTCCGGAAGATGGGGACGGTCTCTTAGGGCTATTTTCTGCACCCCGCACCCCCCCCTCAGTGAGCGTGAGGGTGGGGGGCACCCTTTCCTGGGAGGAAGGCCCAGTGGGGCTGGGGCTGGGCTGGGCTTTAGCACCGGAGGCCGCATGCAGGGCTGACTCGGGGCGCGGGTCCCGCCCCCAGGTGTGTGGCTGACTCCTGTCCAAACAGCCAAACCGCAGGTACACGGGTCTGCCTTTCTTTCCTGCTGGGATGCATTTTTATTTTTATTTTAAAAAATGGGTGTGTCTGGGGTTCTGGGAATTTGCTCCAAAGACAAGAATGAAGTCACCGTGAGAAGGCCCAGCCCAGGACAAGCCCGCAGGGGGGCGGGGCAGGGAGGGGCTGGGGGCGGTGCAGGTGGGGGCTCAGGGGGGGCTGGGGCATGGAGGAGGCTCAGGGCAGAGCCCTCACCAGGAGGTGAGAAAGGCAAACAAAGGGAGAGGAGAGGTGTGAGGGCCTGGGGGAGGGGAGGGGCTGGGGAGCACCCCCCTGGATTGGGGGGCCTCCCGGCTCGGAAGTCGGGGATCACCGGGAATCACAGTGAAGGAGGAGCCAGGTGCTCCGCGGCGAGGCAGCTCCTGGCTCCGGGAGCTCATTTCCAGGGCAGGAAACGGAACTCCTGCCGTCAGGGAGGGACGTCCAGCTGGGGAAACTGAGACCTGGCCGGAGCCCGCTCAGACCCTCATCCCGGGCTGTGGTGCTGTGTGTGTGGCCAGGGGCTGGGGGCGGAAGGGGCGCTGAGGCCTGGGGGACAGAAGGGTGGACGCCCGTTGTCAGCGTTCAGGCGTTTCTGACGCAGCCGCCCTGGGGGCCCTGCGGTGTCCCGTCCTTCGCCGCCTGTGCCTGTCCGGCTGGGAAGCCCGCGTGTGGCCCCGTCCAGGCTCCACCTCCCGGGAGAGGACTGGGCACCGCGGGCCGGGCTGGCCTTCAGGTCCCGTTGGGCGGAGCCCGGCCCTCTGTCCTCTGCTGTCCCGAGCTCTGCTTCTACCCGAACTGCAGGCCGCCCCGCCTTGCTGCCCTTGGCTGTTGGCTGTCATTCGGACTGGAAGGCGAGGTCTTTACTGGAAAAGATGAGGCGTCAAACCTGCCCCCCTTCCCCTGCCCGCTGTCCCTCCCTGCCCGTCCCAGCTCTACTAGTCCGGGGTCTTGGCCCGGGGTCTCCGCCTGGCCGTGCCCCCCCCCGCCCCCCGCACCCCTCCTCTCTCTGGTCTGTCTCCACCTCCCACACACGCTCCTGCAAGCCCAGCTCCGAGGCTGCCCCAGCACTGCTTCCGTCCCACTTCCTTGATCTTTAGAGACTTTTCTTTTGTTATAAACCAAACACGGGGTTTTATACGCTGTGCGGGCCTGCTTCCTGGTCTCTAAGGTGGGGGTGTAAGAGTTCCCGCACCGGGCGCTGGGAGAATCTGCGGCAACTCGCCCAGTGGGGCTGGGCCCTGTGCTCCATAGCGCCCGCGCTCTCAGCAGCTGCCGCAGGTGAGCCCCCAGGTGAGCCCTGGGCTTAGCTCTGGGGTGGGATGGGGGCGGGGGTCTTCTCCAGGGACTCAGCTCCTCAAACTGAGGGTCTGCAGCCCTGACACTGTGGCCTGGGGCCCCTGGGCAGTCGGGCAGGGCCCCTCACCCCCCCCCCCCCGCCCCGTGCCAAGCAGGTGTGGGACAGGGGGCCCTGGCTCCTGGGAGCTTCGGTTTTGTAGTTGAGAGTGTTTTTTTTTGGGGGGGTCACATTTTCTGTGGGGGCTCTGCGTTTGCAGGCCTGTCTGTCATCCCCAGGGCGGGGGGCGGGGGGCGGGGGGCGGGTGGCTGCATTATTCAGCAAGGCTATGGCTTGCCCGGGTGAACCCGATCTGGCATGGGGGTGGGGCCTGCCGTAATGGGGGGGAGGGGGGCGCTTCTGCAGGGGTTTTCCTCCAGGTTGAGCATGACTCCGGGCAAGCTTTTGCCTCCAAGCAGATACCAGACGTGAGGAGAAGCCCACACGTGTTTAGAAAACGAGGGTCCTGAGAAAAGATCGCGTTAAACCCTGGCAGCACGCACCTCTGAGGAAGTGTATTTCGTTAAACTAGTGTCTTCTGAGAGCCACACAACAGCTATGGATACGGGTGCCCCAGACGTGACCCGATTTTCCTAAGGCCAGATGGCTCTAAGAATGACAAGCTGGCCCGGCCGGGTGGCTCAGTGGCTGAGCATCGACCTATGAACCAGGAGGTCAGGGTTCAATTCCCGGTCAGGGCACAGGCCCGGGTTGTGGGCTCGATCCCCAGTGTGAGGCGTGCAGGAGGCAGCCGATCCATGATTCTCTCTCATCATTGGCATTTCTCTCTCTCTCTTCCTCTCCCTTCCTCTCTGAAGTCAAAAAAAAAGAAAAAAGAATAACAATCCATCGTATCCCATCTCTTTCCAACTCCGTGCTCAGTGACGCCCACAGCAGCTTGAACCTGGCCGTGCTGGGGATGGTGGTGGGAGTGAGGGCGGCGGTGGCAGGGGGCGGGGGGAGGGGCAGGGAGATAGGGGGGTGGTGGAGGAGGAGGGGTAGTGCCCGCCATGGAAATGGGCGCCAGCTACAAATCTGCCCCTCCCGCCCCCCCCCCCCACCCCCCGGGTGGGCTGTTGGGACTTGCTAGCACCGCGTAAAATATCACACGAAGGAAAACATGGTTGGGTTAATGTACAGCTTAGACAAAGCGGGGTGGGGGCCGCGGGGAGCCCCAGCGTGGACTCTGCAGGAGACCCTGCTCAGGCCCCCCCACCCCCGCCCCCGGGGGCCCCCGGGCCTGAAGGAAGGTTCTGGAACCAGAGGGGAGGACCGCTCTGGGCGACCCAGCTCACCTGGAACCGGAGTGCTGAGTTCTCACCCTTCGTGAAAAGGGCGTGTTTGGTGCAGAATTCTTCATCCGTTGCATCAGCACATTCCCGCTCTGCATCAAGCGCACGCATTGTGTCGCTGTTATAATTTTGCCCGCGTTCGTCACTGGCTTGGAATTGGGGAAATCCTGGCCCGTGTGACCTCATCTCACAGGCGCTGGCGAGGATCCGCTGGGTGCTGGGCGCTCCCCGGCGCCCCTCGAGCCGACGGGCGGGGGGGGGGGGTGGTGTTCCTTAGGCACTCACTGCGTGCTCCATCGTCCTGGGCTTGGCCCAGCCAGACCGTGCCCCGCCCCAGAGCCTGCGAGACACGTGCAGGGACAGTTGCGCCCCCTGCGTGGCCCTGGAGCTGGGACTGGCACTGGAGAGGGGTGGTTCTGGCTCATCAGAGTCTGTCCTGGGCACCTGGACCCGTCAGGTGCCGGGCGGCCGGCCGGGAGGTGGTCCCACTGGCCGTCATTGATGTGGTGATGACCCACTGAGCATGTGCTGGGCCTCCCTCATTAGCCTGTGGGGTCCCCAACTGCCCGGCAGACCTTGTGGCCCGCGTGCAAGGTGGGCGCGTGCGGACGGGCTGGGCAGGTGGCGGAGGGCCAGGCCCAGAGGCGGAGGGCTCGATCCTGAGCCAGGGCGTGGCCGGGGCAGCATCCTGTCCAGCCCTCTCCCGGTTACTGGCGAGCCTGTGGGTTTGGAAGGTGGGGGGCAGCTGGCGTGGGTGCAGGGCCCCTGAAGAGGGTGTGTGTTGTGCAGAGGGTAACCCAGGTGCGGGTGGCCGTGCAGATAGATGGGTGACCGGGGCTCTGGGATGGCACTGGTGGGTGAAGGGAGAAGGGCAGTGGGCGGGGCCCTGGGTCTCCTGGCTTCCACCCCGGGCAGGTGGTGGGCCTTCCCCCAGGTGGGGTCCCCACGGGAGCAGGTTTGGTGAGGGGAAGGTCAGGTTTGAGGTCTGGGCTGCAGAGGAGGCAACGAGGGGAGAAGTGGGTGGGTGATGGGATGTGGGGCCCAGGCCTGGCCCAGTGGAAAGGGTGGGACAGAGCTTCCCAGGGCAGAGAGCCCAGCGCCTGGTGGGGACCCCAGATCCCGTGTGCGGCCCCGCAGGCTCAATGCTGCGTAGCCTCAGGCCACAGAGTTTGCAGACGCCAACACGAACCACGATGTACTCTCAGGACAAGCACAGAGGGCTGCAGGAGTGGGTTGAGTGATGTCTCCCCAAATCTGTGTCCAGAACCTCAGCATGTGACCTCTTTTGAAAGTAGGGTCTTTTCAGACCTAATTCCTTAAGCCTCTCACAGTGAAACCGTCCCACAATCAGTGACCGGTGTCCTGAGGGAGAGGAGAGGAGAGGGTGGTTGGAGATTCAGTGTGAGGACCCAGCAGAGGCCCGAGTGATGCAGCTGCGAGCCCAGCCGAGCTGAGGGGTGTTGGTGCCCAGGGGCTGGGAGCGGCAGGAGGGACCCGCCCTGGAGCCCGCAGAGGGAGCTGGCCCCGCCCACTCCTGGATGCCGGGCTTCTGGCTGCAGACAGGAGAGAATTTGCTTCTGTTGCTTTAAACCACCAGTTGTATTTTCAACAGCAGCCAGGGCACCACTGCCCTCCCGACCGGAGATGCAGATAAATGCTTCGTAGTCAAACAGGCGCAGCCCCACGGAGAGTGGGTGCTCCTGCCGCTGACTTGGGGTGCAGGGCCTGCAGGTGCTCAGCCCTTTGCACTGGACAGTGGGGTGTAGAGGCAGCGGGGGGCCCTGCAGGCGGGAGAGCAGGGGCCCTGCGTGGCTGTGGCAGGATGGGCCCCTCTTTACTCCCCCCCTCCGGTCACAGGGGCTGCCCGGGGAGCGAGGTCTCCCTGCGGCCCCGGGAAACGGCGTTTGGAAGCAGGGACACCGCAGCAAAGGCAGATCCGGGTCTTCACACGCGAAGGGCTGGCTCACGGGGCCTTTCTCTGGGCCGGGGTGCCTTTAGAGGTGACCCTTTAGGGGACATGGTGGAGGCCTCGTGAGCCAGGCTCCGCGGCTGGGTGAGCGGGGAGTGGCCGGCCAGCCCAGCGCGGGCCCCTCTGGACCAGAGCCAGGTGGCGGGTTCAGGGCGGGGCGCGCGGGAAGGGCTGTGCTCCCTCCTTTGTTTGCCGTCGCGGTCGGGGGAGCACGCCCCACCCCGTCCTTTCACGGAGGCTGTATTATTCCAGAACACTGCACTCGCCCCCGACACGCCCAGCAAACACTCCTGGGTGTCACAGATGTTCTCCAGTCGAGATTAGAGAACTTGAAGTGTCCGAAGGACATCAGCGCCTGAAGCTAAGCATTTAGAGTTAATACCGAGAACGTGAGGCCGCGGCTCCCCGGGGAATGGGCCGGGAGTGCCGGTCAGTGTGTGTGCGAATGCGTGAGGGCGAGGGTTTGCGTAAGTGTGTACGTAGGTGTGACCCAGAGGGTGCAGGAGGGTGTGAGTGCAGGGAGAGAGTGGATACGTGTGTCAGACAGTCAGAGCAATGGGCACAGGAACCGTGGGGCAGTTCAAAGAATCGGAAACGGGTTGCCAGGGAAACGCAGAAAGATGCGGAGCCTCAGAAATGCATGCGAGCAGACGCCTTCGGGCGGCGGTGTCATCAGTGCAGAATGTTTTGAGGGGACCCGGTGTTGGTGAGGCGTGTGAGTTTGTTCATCTTTGGGGCAGCAGCGTGGAAATATCAAAATGGGTCCGTGTGTATCCTCTGGCTCAGCCCTTCAGGAATTTTCTCAAGGGAGGTTTTCTTAGAGCTCCCAGGACAATGGTGAGCAGTTATCTATAATAGTAAAAGCGCAATATGCTAATTAGACTGGACAGCTGGATGTCATTCCGGACATCCTTCCGGACAAAGCCAAGGCGGCGGGAGCTGAGTCAGAGGCGGTTAAGGGCGATCAGGCAGGCAGGCGAATAGTTAGGGGCAATCAGGCTGGCAGGTGAGTGGTTAGGGGCGATCAGGCAAGCAGGCAGAGTGGTTAGGGGCGATCAGGCAGGCAGAATGGTTAGGGGTGATCAGGCAGGCAGGCAGAGTGGTTAGGGGCGATCAGGCAGGCAGGCAGAGTGGTTAGGGGCGATCAGGCAGGCAGGGGAGTGGTTAGGGACATCAGGCAGGTATGCAGAGTGATTAGGGACAGATCAGGCAGGCAGTGAGCAGTTAGGGGCAATGGGCAGGCAGGCAGAGGGGTTAGGGGGAGATCAGGCAGGCAGGCAGAGGCGTTAGGGGCAATCAGGCAGGCAGGCAGAGGGGTTAGGGGTGATCAGGCAGGCAGGCAGAGGGGTTAGGGGCGATCAGGCAGGCAGGCAGAGGGGTTAGGGGCGATCAGGCAGGCAGGCAGAGGGGTTGGGGCGATCAAGCAGGCAGGCAGGCAGAGTGGGTAGGGACATCAGGCAGGCAGTGAGCAGTTAGGGGCGATGGGCAGGCAGGCAGAGGGGTTAGGGGTGATCAGGCAGGCAGGCAGAGGGGTTAGGGGCGATCAGGCAGGCAGGCAGAGGGGTTAGGGGCGATCAGGCAGGCAGGCAGAGGGGTTGCGGCGATCAAGCAGGCAGGCAGGCAGAGTGGGTAGGGACATCAGGCAGGCAGTGAGCAGTTAGGGGCGATGGGCAGGCAGGCAGAGGGGTTAGGGGCGATGGGCAGGCAGGCAGAGGGGTTAGGGGCAATCAGGCAGGCAGGCAGAGGGGTTAGGGGCGATCAAGCAGGCAGGCAGAGGGGTTAGGGGCAATCAGGCAGGCAGGCAGAGGGGTTAGGGGCGATCAAGCAGGCAGGCAGAGGGGTTAGGGGCAATCAGGCAGGCAGGCAGAGGGGTTAGGGGCGATCAGGCAGGCAGTGAGCAGTTAGGGGCGATGGGCGGGCAGGCAAGTGGTTAGGGGCGATCAGAACAGATTGATGCTGAGAAGGGTTAATGCTGCTCATTTCCCTGCCTGGCCCAGAGCGGGGACCTCAGCGGCCGGGCCAGGGCTGTGTGCCTCAGCTCCCTCACACGCTCCTGGTGCTCATGGGAACCCGCTGGCCCCATCCTTACATCGCCCCCCGGAGCTGGGGCCGTGGTGCCGACGAGAAGGGCACAGGGACAGCCACCGACCGTGCTCTGCCCCCGGAGCCTCGGCCGTCCGGGCTCTCTCGGCCGCGGGATCCGTGGGGTGGGAGGCGTGCGCCTCCTCGGGCGGCCGTGTGACCCCGTGCCCTGTCCCGCCCGCAGGTGACCACTGCGAGGTGAA
This sequence comes from Myotis nattereri, assembly GCF_964212035.1. NCBI lineage: Eukaryota > Metazoa > Chordata > Mammalia > Chiroptera > Vespertilionidae > Myotis > Myotis nattereri. Next base: position 214,550,974 of record NC_138076.1, on the reverse strand, counting down.
CGTCCGCTCGGGCCGCTGCGCCCACGGCGTGTGCAAGAACGGGGGCACCTGCGTGAACCTGCTCATCGGCGGCTTCCACTGCGTGTGCCCGCCCGGCGGCTTCGAGAGGCCCTACTGCGAGGTGACCGCCCGCAGCTTCCCGCCCCGGTCCTTCGTCACCTTCCGCGGCCTCCGGCAGCGCTTCCACTTCAGCGTCTCGCTCACGTGAGTGTGTCCCCGCGGGACGTGCCCCCGCAGGACGTGTCCCTCCCATGGGACGTGTCCCCCCACAGGACGTGTCCCCGCAGGACATGCCCCCGCAAGACGTACCCCCCCCCCCCACAGGACGTGTCCCCGCAGGATGTGTCCCCGCAGGACGTGTCCCCCCGCAGGACGTGTCCCCCCGCAGGACGTGTCCCCCCACAGGACGTGTCCCCGTCGGCGTCCCGCTAGATAACACATCACCAGCTGTGGCCTGTGATAGTCGCGGGCCCAGCGCTGGCCGGAGGCCGCTGCTTCTTGTTAGGGCCCCGCAAGCTGAGAAGGTGGGGCTCCTGGGTCAAGCGTTAGCGGTCCCCCGGAGGCCGGTGCGGGCCGTGTGGCTGCTGCTCACCCTCGGGAAGGCCCTGGCGGGTCTGGTCCTGCTGGCGGCTGCGCTCGGGGCCCTGACATCCCGGTGGCCCAGGGTGCAGGGAGCAGGGACCCGCGAGCTCGGCATCGGGTGGACTCCGCGTGGCTCCCTGCTTTGCCCCCACGCGCCGGGGAACGGGGCTGCCCGCCCCCTTCTGGTTCCCTAACGGCCACACGGGACGCAGGCCCCCTGTGCTGGGCTCCCTAGGGTGCCCCCCGGAGGGTTTAGATTTGAATGGACGTGTGCAAAGCTCTTTCCACTTTAAAGGTTCCCGTCAGGTTTGACGTAGCAGAGCAGAGCATCTGGTTGTTTGCGCCACTGTCTGCCGGGCCCCGTGGGGGACACGGTCCTGGGGTAGGAACGCTGTGTTCTGTGGCCTCTGGGTGGGCACCTGGACCCCGCTCTCCCTGGCTGCTGCCCTCTGGATGGAGCAGGCTCCCCTCCTGGGAGTCCAACGGACCCCATAGAATGCTGGTGCGAATCGTCAGCGAGCCAGGCCTGGGCCCCTGGGTGAGCGGCGGGGTGCGCCACATCACCCCGAAACCCAACCGAGCCAGGCATGTGGGCCGACTCCGGGACCTGTGGGTGGCGTCCTGGGGGACGGGACAGGGCTCGTGCCCCTGAGGGTCACGCGGCTTGGGTGGTCAGTCCGCACAGCACGTGGGTGTAGGGTGCCTGGGCTGCAGGGTGAGTCAGGAATGTCCCTGGGGGCCCTCACCTCGGGCAGGAGAGACCCCGCCAGCCGTGCCAGGAGGAGGCGGCTCCCGGCAGCGCAGACGGAGCTCAGAGGCGGCCGACGAGAGGCAGGTGGGCCGCACCGTCTGCCCCCTGTGAGCCCGCGTCTGCAGGTGGGGCACCGAAACGCCCTGCTCTGGCCCGTGGGTGTCTCCCTGTGGACGTGCCCCTGTGCCCCACACTCCGCAGATCCTGGGGACCCGTGTCAGTCTCTGCCACTTGTCCCGCCCCTGCCCCTCCCGCTCAGTCAGGCCCTGCGAGTCCCTCGACCTCGTGTCTCCCGCATCCGGCCACTTCGCTCCTTCCGAGACCCAGCACCTGGGCTCCCGCCGTCCTCTCTCCCTGGTGACCCTGGCGTGGCAGGCTCTGCTCTCAGCCTCAGAGGCCGGTCCCTGTCCACACTCCTGCGGGCCCGGGCGCAGCCCAAACTTCTTTAAAAAACTATTTCAGAGAGGAAGGGAGAGGGAGAGAGCGAGAAACACCAGTGATGAGAGAGAACCATGGATCGGCTGCCTCCTGCACGCCCCACACTGGGGATGGAGCCCGCAGCCTGGGCCTGTGCCCTGACCGGGAATCGAACCCTGATCTCCTGGTTCATAGGTCAATGCTCAACCACTGAGCCACACCGGCCGGGCAAAGCCCAACCTTTAAAAGTGCACGGGGCCCTCTGTGGTCTGACC